>NC_056613.1:14060884-14807550 GCF_018340385.1 Cyprinus carpio | reverse complement strand
CTGCTTGAGTGCAAGAACAGAAAGTAAGGAGTGCAGGAAAGGAAGGAGAAAAAAAGCTTAAGCCTGAATAAGAAATATCACCTTTGTCTTTTGCAGAAAAGGGGATTTGAATGGTTTTGTTATAAAGGTATTGGTACGTTGATCCAAAGGATTTTACAGCTTAATTGAGAATGTATCACACAGTATTGTATGTCAACCTCTCTATAATGTGGAGAATGTAATTATTTGTGATTTATAGTCTTTTTTTCTTTATGTTCCTGGTGAAAAACATTCACTTGCTGCTTCTGGCACGTCTTTTTTTTTTTTCCTGTGGAGGGGTCACTGTAACAAAAGGCTCTTTTCTATTAATTTCGGGACTTGAAGATTCAGTTCGTTATGCAAGGTTGTGCACAAGATAGTACGCAAAAGCAATCGTGATGAAGACTGTCAGTGAAACAGCGCCCTCATATGCATCCTGATGGCAGTACACAAATACACAGCTTTCATTCACACAAATGCATACATAGATCTGGGTTATGTAATAAAATATAGTCCTTACCAGGAGCAGCAAATAATATACATGCACTGTAGTACAATCACAATCAATCACGTATGTCTGGGTGTGCGATGAGAATTACGGTTGAAAATTTAACGTTTTGATTATATATATCATGTTTTCTTTTTCTTAAATTATGCTTTCATGTATTTATCGAACCTATTTTCTGTGTACCTTTCCATATGCATGCTTTACTGTCTCACGTAATGAAAACTGATGAGCGTCAAACTGCTTGTACATTTGTTTATAATTTATTACTTTCTTCTCAATAAAGGACAAGTGTTTGAACAACTTGACCAGCCGAACATCGTCCTCATCTGAACAGGTTGAGCATCATCAGAAACTAGATCATATTCAAATTACACGTGTATTAATTTGTGTAGCGGTTTGTTCAATCTGAGTCTCCCTCTGTAGAAACACAATCTTAATTAAAATCGTGAATCCTGGCAATCTTCATTCGTCATCAATGACCGGCCAATCAAATATCGTGATATATACAACGCTGCATTAATTGTCGAGACAAGGGGCATGTTGCATATACAGATACACCATTTAATATTTATTATAGACATTTTATATACATTACTTTTCAACAGTTGTTTTGCTTTGTGGTACAATCTTTAAAATCTGTTGATTCGTAGTAAATCAAAAACCTTACAAAACTCATCAAAACTCTTCAAACTGATCAGAACTTTTGGAAGACTAGAAAAAATACTTTATTGTAGTATTAATCATGCATTACACAAACAAAAATGTCTTTTGTTACACCATAAACTGCATTGTTTCCTTGAAAAATCATTGAACAGATTGGGGCAGAACGACCAAACCAAATATTTTGAATAAATTTGATTGATTACTCCAATCCCAAAAATTAAAACTCTATCAATTACTCACCTTCATTTCATTCTAAACCTGTAAGGTTTTCTTTCATTTTTGGAAGAATGTTCCAGTTATACAGGTCTGTAATGACATGAGGGTGAGTAAATGATGAAACGAGTAAATCATTTTTCATTTTGGGTTGAACCATCCCTTTAACTTCTCGCTTCTCTCCTGATCTCCAGCATCACAAGGTGAATTTAAACCCCGTTTTCAGCCAACCAAGAAATGGCATGAGCTTTTATATTAACCTATATATGTTAATTTCCTATCAAATAACTTGTTCGGTTTGGTTAGCGACAGTCCAGTCTTTGAGTTCCCATCAAACTATGCTCTGAAGGATAAGACTATCCACAAACAGAAAATAAACAGTGTTCGGATCTCTAACCTGTGATACTTAAACTCATTTTACAGTAAGGTGTACAGAAACATCACATAGTGACAGGATGCTGCAGTTTATTTGTAAATTCCTAAAAGCTCTCAGGGCACCACGCGATGTGCTTCTACTATCGTACAGTCTCTCCGTTATTTGAGAAAACAATTTTAAAGCAATGTAGTATGAGTAAGGAGAGCACTCATCCAGGGTTTCCAGATACACAAGACCTTCAAGAAGAAGAACCGCATAAAATGGAGGGTTTGAGTGGGATTATAGTCCCTTTAAAAAAAAAAAAATTGATTTTCAGCGGTTTTATGACAGTCTTTATTTATATAAAATTGATTATAAAAACTATACTTTTTTTACACAAAAAAATGAAACAAACGCTCACGGTATGAAGGTTGACTGAGTTTAACTGTATTCGCTTGCACGCTACATTAGGGTGAGGAGGGCGACTGAGATTAGGGTCTGGTTTATGGCTCGGCAGGGCGGGACTCAGTTCCTCTGGTGCCCGGATGATGGTCGGTGACAACCTACTGATGGATGAACATGATAACCACTTCATGGTCACTGAAACATACCTACAGGACACATAATCAGCTCAGTTCAAAACCAGTCAAAAGGCTACAAGCACTGGTTTCACTCCAGCTTTGACTTACAGTAAATTACAGTAATTTTTTTCTTTTTTTGAAGAAAACAAAACAAAAAAAGATTAAAACTGATTGAGCACTCCACACTGGCTTCGCAAAAAAAACAGCACGTCCCCCTCTTGGCACCTGGTATCGTGTGTGTGTGGTGTGAGTATGACAGCGTAGGTGGAAGCCACTTCAATGTAGTGTGAGAAATGCTACTCTTGTTACACAAGGCAGTGAAGCAGTCCTTTCTTTCTCTCATCTTTACGTATGCATTAATTCGGACGTGCTTTTATACAAACACTTTGGCCAGGGCATCGGCTCCGGCACTTCCTATGTATGCCTTAGATGGGTGGAAGGCAACGTCATATATGGCCTCATCCGACTTTTTCCTGTGCGCAGTAACCTCTTGTACGCATGTCTTGCTGTCCATGTTCCACAAGCGGATGGAGCTATCATGACCTGTGTTAGACAAAAAAAGAGACATTAAGTTAATATTTAAAGGGACAATTCAGCAGAAAAAATAAAATAAAATTATAGATTGCTAAGACTTTCGCTGATACAGTAGCAGAAGAGGATGAAAAAAAAAAAAAAAAACTTACTTCCTGACATCAAGTAGATGCCATTTGGATCTATAGCCAAACTAGTAACAGCATCCAAGTGAGCCACCATTGCATGAATGGATTTACCTACAAAGAAAGATGGATGGAAGGTGATTAATAATCCCAAACTAATCATATTTGAAAATGTAATGACATTTCACAATACTATTGTTTTACTGTATTTTTACATGCAGCTTTGATGAACATAAGACTTCTTTCTAAAACATTATAAAAATCATACTGACAACAAACTAGTGAACAGTAGTGCATGAATATTTTATAATGATATTTTATAATGACACACACACAAAAAATCCTCACCTGATTTATTATCAAAGAATTTGATGTGTCTATCCTCGTGAGCGGTGACTGTGATTGGCAGGGTGGGGTGGGTGACTACTTTATTAATGTGATTCCCAAAAGAAATAGCTGCAACAAAGCAGAAGCAAGTAAACAAGACAAATCCAATTATCAGGCTCCTGTAATTAAATTACTGAACTATATATAAATATCACATATCCACATGTGTATTTTTGTCTGTTTTAGAACAAATGTGAAGGACGTACCGCTCTCGCCCTGTGCGGAGAATACCACGACGGGCTGTGATGTCTCTAGATCATAAATGACAACATCTCCCGTGTTGTAGGATGCCACCATATGAGCTGGATCACACCCATTGAAATCAATTGATGTGGGAACACCATGATCTGAAAGACAGGAAATGAAGAAATTAGTTTGCTGACACTTCATTGATTACAG
The DNA here is from genome assembly GCF_018340385.1 of Cyprinus carpio. Taxonomy (NCBI): domain Eukaryota; kingdom Metazoa; phylum Chordata; class Actinopteri; order Cypriniformes; family Cyprinidae; genus Cyprinus; species Cyprinus carpio. The sequence continues at coordinate 14,803,770 of NC_056613.1, read as the reverse complement.
TGCAACAGTGCAAACAAGATACATTATGCTCACCTCTATCTGAGTTCAATGTGCTGAGACACGGTGACTTCCCCTGAGGGTTCCACAGCTTGATTGTCCCATCAGCTGAACAGGAGAGCAGACGCTCTTTGATTCCACTGTAAGCCAATCCCCACACTGCGTCACTGTGACCCAACAACGTACCAGCCAACACGCTGGGGTCTGAGTGAAACAGAGGGCACACACAGAGAAGATACTAGTGATCAGGCAGGTTTCCTCCTTTTAAATTCTTGCTTCTTTGTACGTTTTATCAAAATAAGATGTGACATAGATCTTCTCACCATATGTGTCGTAAGGGTCTACGTTAGAGCTGGGGATGTTCCACCACTGGATTGTTGAATCGATTCCACCACTAAAACACTGCTCGCCGCTCGAGCTCACAACCAGTGAGAGCACAGGCCCACTGCAGCAACAGATCATACAGGTTAAGAGGATTTGTGAGACAAAACATTACTGTCTGAAAGACTGAATTGGTGGATTCAGCAGAATACATTATTGTTTATTCAGGGGCCCTAAAAACAGGGTTTCAGCAGGTTTAAACTCAAATTTAAGACTTTTTAAGACCTTTTTTTTTAAGACCTGCACAAATAAAATTAATACCATATGAGCGGAGTAGGGCAATGTCTAGAGTACCATATTAAACTGTAAAATTACTATAAAAAGCATAACTTACATTTCAGCCTTTAAACCACTTTTAAGAAAATGGATGAGTCAAAAGTATTAATTATATTAAACCATTATTATCAATAAATTATATCAATTAAATAACACATTAGGGGTGTGCGATATTAACAAAAAATGATTTTTCTATCATTTTTCTGGGATTTTATCGATAGCAATAATTATACAATATTTTGCTGAGTGTTATTGTGCTGACATCTTATAAGGCCGGGACAAACCAAGCCGACGGTCGGCCGTTGGCCAACGTCGGGCAACGGTGGGGCTAGTTTGTTTGTTGTGTTCCACTCGTCGGGTTCACGTTGGCTGCAGTTTGCCCGACCGTCAGCGTGAGTGAGAGCTCTAATTGGATGTTCAGTTTAGCGACTGAGTCAGTGCCTGAGAATTTAAGCGAAAGTGATGAAAACTAGCACCTAAATGAAGGCAGTACAGACAGAAGGCTTTTTAAATGTTATGTGATCATTCCCAATCATCCTAATACGCGAATGTTTTCATAACAACATGAGCCACTTAAAATGATTAAAGTTATTAACGTTACTGATATTCAAAACTGTAAGCAAGTGCTGCTTTGTTTACATTTCTTATATCTGTGTTTTCTTGGTTTCGGTTTCTCATTTTGAACGACGAATATATAGGTCTACTATTGATAGCTGCTGATATAGACAGTTAATTCCTCTCACATGCATGCGCAGAACGCACATAATAGTCTGCCGTTGGCTGTAGTCTGTGTGGTGTGTTTGAGCACAGCTTTTTGGTCCAACGCTGCCGACGAGAGGCGACAACACCGTCGGCTTTCGTTGCTGCTAGTTCTTTGAAGTCGGCTTGGTGTGTCCCGGCCATTAGGCACTGCCGTGGACAGCTGACTCCTGAATTTTTTTTATATTCTTCATATTATGTGTGTTCAGTTCACAGCAGTGATAGAAATTAATCATTTCCAACAAGTTTTATGGGTGTTTTTATGAGCCTTTTTACCTTTTTTGAGTCAAATGCTTGCATTTGGGCTGTTACCAAGCAAATTAAATTAGTATCAACAAAATGTATCTTTAGCTGCATTAGAAGTGGCATTTAGATGCATTTACACACTGTTTAATGCAGCTCTGAGGGACATACTTTAAACCTGCAGTTACAAATAAACATGAACATAAAACAAACAATTACGATATTATCGCAAACCATACACATCACACACCCCATACTGTTTAGATTTTTCAAAATGCATTGTCTTCTTATCGATTTAGCAGTTCACATTTAAAGCTCTGCCTGTTTGCAGGGTAAAAACATGGGTTGAATTTTCAGCAATTTTCAGCAGATCGCAATTCTGGACTTTCCATCCCCAATTTTAAGACCTCTTGAAATCATAATTAAGACTTAATTTCTTGTACAATTTAAGAGTTTCAAGGCTTTAAATTTGATACAACTAAATTTAAGACTTTAAGACCCCGTAAAACCCTGTAAAAAGTGCTTAGGGACACATCAAAATTTTATGGATGTCAATGCATTAGAAAAGAAAATATCAAATCAAGTGCAAATGTTTTTTCTGGTAGTTTATGTAAAATCAGTAAAATAAATATATTGTGTCTAATGCAATGATACTCAAACATTTAAATCCTTCTGGAGTGTCTAAATACTTTCCGGGGGCCACGAAGGTGCATCAATTGAAGTACACCGTAAGTAATACAATAATTTAGTCAAACAGTGCCAGTAGTTTTTGTTTGTTAAATTCTTGCCCTGATCAGCTATATGTGTGATGTGGAAACATCCTAGAGCAACAACAGTGAAACTCCAGACCACACATGCTCACGGGACAGGACAGAGATCTCAGAGTGTAAATATCATGTGCCCTCATTTAACACACTCACTATTCACTTACAAACAACAGCAGTGACTGAAGAGAAGCTTGACAAGAGCTTTATGACGTAGGTTTAAAGGTGCACTCAGTCATTTTTGCCAAAAAAAAAAAACCCCTAAAGAAATAAAAAGCACTTTTGAATAAAATAATGTATACTGATATGACAAAAAGATATCGAAGTTGATGATAAAACTGAATGTGCATGTCAGCCATATTGAAGTAAATGAAAAAGTTGTTTTTGCTGCTACTCCTATAAATTTTGCCCAATTTTGTCCAAAATCTGATCGTATGATCTTTATGCTGAGCCACACAGAAATGACTGAATAGATTTAGGATATTCACTACCATTCCCAAGAAACACCTTTCTAAAATAGACCATGCCTGTGTTTGTTGTCTTATGCTATTAAGCTATTACTGTACTGTTTAATGTGACTCTTCAGCTGTCAAGTTAATCATAAGATGCATTACCATTAACTTAACTTTTCATATTATTCTGGTTAAAATGCTAAAGAACTTTTTTTGGGAGCTCATTCTCACACCTAAACCTCTCCTCAGCAGCCCGTTGAATGTGCGTCAACTGAGTGGTGCACTCTGCTAAGCCTGCCTCTAAACATTTTAGGTCACAGGTTTGAATCCAGTGTGGCATATTCGCAGACCATCACAGGTATTGTGGGGATAAATAATGCTGAAGTTGCTTATTTTCCAGATGTGGTACTTTTCTGCTATTATCTCATCTGAGCTTAATAAATCTTAATTTTGAGTTGATTGACACTTGAATTACGGAGCTTCAGGTTCTGCATAAACCCATGTATTCTCAGTGGCACAATGAAATGAGTTGCAGGCACCTGACCCAGTGATTGTGGGTTCTAATCCTGTGTGGTACAACTTTATATAACTGTGTGTAATGTTGTATGACTTGGAGACAGTTGCTACAGTTCTACCTTCGACGACTCAAGTCTCTGTAAAATTAAACAAACTACAGTGCATAAGTGGCATGCTGTGTAAATTGAAAGGCTAAAGCTTTGAAGATTTTCTACAAATTCAATGTGTAGCAAGTGTTTAACCATGGGAACTATACATTGTTTAAAAGTATCCAAAAAAAAAAATTCAAAAGTTCAAATATACCAAAATTGCCACAATGGGCTTGGCTCCATAATTGCTGCATGCAGCTATATATATTTTTGTCTTTGAAGACCTAAGATTCTCACAATGCTCTTTTCAACATATAACAAATATACTTTTTGTTATGCCAAGCTCTAAAATGATTTTTTTTTTTTTTTATCCTGATGGGACTATATATTGTTGTGGACAACTGTTGAGTCAAAATGCCTTGGGAGTCAAAATTATTGAGAACCACTGTTCTACAATGAGCAGGTCGCCCCCTTATGGACAGCATCAGGTTGGCATCACGTGACAATCCCCTTTCATTCAATTGACCAGCTACTTTATTACTAACCATGCTAACAAGTAAATATACTGGGATTTCAAGCAGCTAGACCATTTACAGTGTAATGCAGCAGCAAACTGCTTTGCACCAACAATACATCAATAATCATTGGGATTGAATACACAAATGTTTGTAGTATGACTGCAAAAGAAAGCTCTAGCAAGAAATCTCAGAAATTATTAAACTTAAAGCATCCGGACCAGTAGGTGTCAGTATAGAGTATTAGAGCACTGCCATGAGTAAGGGTAAACAAAAAACATAGTGAATGCGTCTTTAAATATGTAACATCATCATGCACATTTTGGCTGGTGTTGTGGGAACATCGTCTGGAGTTATGGATCACATGTAACCATCATGAATGAGCTTAGCAGAGGCCAGGAGAATACTACCTTTCTGAACACATAAGGTTGTGGCATATAAGTGTATAAAAAGTCAATATTATGAAATTAATACTTACATATGCCCTCTAAACGTGTATATGGGCTCCACATCAAAAGAGGCACTTCTGCAGAGCAGGATGAAACTTTGTTTAGCAGTTTGTTTGGAACATTAATGTTGCGTGATAAAATCATTGTGCTTCTTGAGACATCATTTTAAAGATCAAAAGCAATCCCAAGACATCAGGTTTCTTGGAAAGCCACAGCGAGCACTTACTTTTTGGCAGGAACTGTCTTCTGGAGGTTCCACAGTTTGAGGGTGTGGTCTTCCGAGACGGTGACCAACACTGGTTCCACAGGATGGAAGGCCAAGGCCCGCACTCCATCAAAGTGGCTTCGCAGGGTATATTTGGGATTCCATGTCTTCCTGAACGTGTCCTTATTGGCTGGCAGCTAAAAATAGAGGGTGGGGGGAGGGGTCGTTGTAGAGGCATTTTAACAACTGTGAAATCAAACCTGGAAATTGCAGGTCGACTGACTCTGAGGCATTAGGATAGTTGTCCTATCTGAGCGCACGACAAACCACACCTGCTTGGACAACCGAGGTCCTCTGTGACCTTTATACAGAATTAAGCTAATATAGTACATGACACTTGAGTAAACAGGACCGGCTGTTTTTAACTGATGGTTAACACAATGTAGACTGCATTTAAAAATTGAGCAGGAAATAGACCATTTTTAAAAAAGTAGAGTCTATTATTTATTAATGCTAGAATAGAGTATTATTAAAGCAGAAGAGCAATGGGGCACTTACATCATAGCTGTATTCAGCCTCGTCATTGGACACAGTCAGATCTGCAAGGTCTCCCAGGCCCAGCACACTTTCCAACATGTCATCAGAGCCCATGATAAAGGACTTGCCCCCACCAGGGGTGAATGGCAGAGGCTCAGCTAAGAATAGGAAAGAGAAGAGAAGGGCCCAGTAAACAAGGTGCCACACCTTAGGATTGAAAAACAGGGCTTAAGCAAAAGACTGTTTAACAAACACATACATCAGCAGTTGAACAGCTTTGTGAGGGTGTAATACAGAACATGCATCTAAAGTAATAATACAAATTGGATCAATAGCAAGATTTTGGCTTTAATATCACACCAGCCTCTGGTTACTCTATGGGGTATCCCAAAAAGCAGGTTATTTGACATAACTGGGTAAGTTTATGGAGTAAGTAAACACTAACCTCAATTTTGGTTCAGTAACCGAGGTAGAATAATCTAATATATATATATATTTTTTGCAATATAGAAAAAAAATATTAATCCATTGTTTTGTGATGTATTATATTTGTTAGAAATATTTTTTTCATTAAATACAATTTGTAGTGCTTCAATACGTAATGTTTTATATGATAAATTTTGATCTTTGATATAAACTTATATATAAAATAGATAAAAACAATATTTATATATTTTTATATAATATATATATATATATATATATATATATATATAAACAAAACTTTTGGGGCCATTTCCTAGAACCATACACTGTGCAACCCTAATAGATACAGTAATAAGAATATATACAGAGCGTTTATGGTAATAAATGTCTTGATTTAAGGGTGACACACACTTCACACATAGTTACCTCTTGTGCACAAAGCAACATGTGGACACCTGTTTATGGTGACTTTTTACATTACTGGGGTGGGCGATATCTTAGTCATTTTTGCTCTATCTCCATTTGCATTTTATTCAGCGATAAAATTACTTTCCTCATATAGGAAAAATTAGTCTTCCTGCTATATATAACGAGTCTATTAGTTGACATATTTCTGTGTGCGACAGTGCAGAGCAACATGGTGGAAGGTGGACACGAAATTGAGGAGTTGATCGCTTTTACAATCTGGAACTGGTTTGGTCAGGGCTGTACTGTAATCAGTCATTTAAAATGTCTCTAATGTCCTAATTTACATAATCCTTAGTTTAGAAGTGGGTCAGAACAGACAGAAGCGAGTAAGACAAAAGAGTGAGAGATAAAGAAAGCAGAAGTGAGGGTGTGTGATGTGTTTGACCCAGCTGGCTCTGATCGGAGCAGTAAGAGAATCTCCCGTGCTGGAAGCTGTCAGGAATGCTGATGCAGCCATTGGCCTAATTAAGATTCTACCACAGGGCCAGCGTGTGCCACAAAGCACATACGAAGGATACACATGCACATGCATGCACATGTTTAAAGAATAGTTTTTGAATCTTGTGCCGTGTGTGTGAAACCTAATAAAAACTTGCAGAATGGCCAAGCAGCTCGTTTCATAGAGTGAAAATAGGCAGTGATTTTTACTAGGGAAGTACCACTTACATTCCTAGTATTCTGGACGTATATGACAGCTTTGTGTAAGCAACTGGCTTAAGTCATTATTCACATGTTGATGCACGTCTAGACACACTATAGTTTAAAAGTTTGGGGTCAGTAAGATTTTATTCTGCAAGGACACATTCAATTGAAGTGTACATTTGTTCCAAATGATTTTTATTTTAAATAAATGCTGTTCTTTCTATTCAGTTTTCTATTTTGTACTTTTCTATCAAAGAAACTTTTTACAGTTTCCACAAATATTGACTAAGTGCAACTGTTTTCAACATTAATAATAATAAGAAATGATTTCTGAAGTATCATGTGACTCTGAAAACTGGAGTAATGGTTGCTGAAAGTTCTAATTCTTAAATTAAACAATATATTTCACATAATAACATTTTACAGTTTTCTTCAAATTATTGTAGACTTAATGAGCATAAGAGACTTCTTTCAAAAACATAAAAAAATTTCCAGATCCCCAAACATAATGTCAATAAAAACACTATTAACTTGTAATATACCGCAGCCTATTACAAATACAGCACTATATGTCCTATTGGTGCTTTTTAATGTTCTTTTTGGATTCAGTATACATCTCCATTCACTCTATGGCAAAGATCCGCATAGACATTCTGCCTAGTGTCTTTTGTGTTTTGGGGAAGAAAGAAAACACAGAGCTGAAACAACATGAGGGCGAGTAAATGAAAACAAAATGTTCTAGTTTGGGTGAAGTAGTCCTTTAATTGCAGGCCTTATTTTTAACCCTACATGATAATAGACCTGCAGTCATTGCTCAATCATCAAACACTCCTTTGAGATGTGCCCTACTTCATTACAGATCTATAATCTATAGAAGCTTGTTTACGCCACAGGATAAAAAACTAAAAAGGTAACTGCAACTTTTTATTCCACAATTCAAAAAAATATATAAATAATCTAAATTGTAAAAGGTTTTGGCAATTCTAAGAAGAAAAGTCAGAATTGTGAGACCAAAAGTCACAATTATCTATTTAAATTTTTTAAACTGTAGCAGAATCGAGCAGCCATAAAAACCACAATGATTAATGATTCTAAAATCCATTTTGTCTATGAGTTTAGCAAGCACTATTTTACCCCACTCTGTGCCGTCTCCTGAACTCCGAGCCTCTCCGGCACCTTCTCCATCCTCCGCGTTTACCAAAAAGTCAAACTCCTTGAGTGCCTCCTCTGTGTCAGGGTCATCCGGTAAGTCTGAAGCCAAACCTTCATTTCCGACCTGGAAAAGTCATCGTTATGGGCTATATTACATCAGAAACCATATACCGAGAACAATAACATTAATTATTACTAAAATTTTTACACACCTTAATTTTATGTTTTTTTATTCTACGTTTATCGCTCCTGTCAGGCACGTCCTCCATTATGTCGCCCTCATCTTCTTCCTCTTCATCACTATCGTCAGCATTTTCTAAAAAATTAAATGTCTCCAGAACCTCTGGATTCCTGTTAAACCAAAGGCATCATAAGCAATGTTTCAAAACAGCAAACATGGAAATCTTTTTAACTGTTTATATTAATATACCAGCTGAATTGACCCAAAAAACATTAGAGATGCACCGATTGCAATTTTCTTGGCCGATTCAGATTTTTTTTTGTAAGTGTGACCTGCTGATACCGATTTTTGCCAATTCCGATTTTCTTTATACTACTATACTAAACTATAATTGACAGCATATACAAACAAAAATCTATACTTTTTAATGCAAATATATATATATATATATATATATATATATATATATATACACAGTATATACATATATATATATATATATATATATATATATATATACACAGTATATACATAAATTAAGTAGTTCTCTCACTTAAAAGACTCTCAATATAAAGTGCTCTGTGATTAGAAAAAAGGTAGAAATAACAATTAACTGAAAAGGAGTTGCGGTACTATTTAATAAAACAGATGTCATTTCCCACTGTTTCTTAAATTGTCATTTTTCACTAACCTTATTAAATGTGTCATCTTTCACATCAAATTATTACATTGTTTCAATTAACTCAGTTAGAACAATAATAAGAAACTGTAGAATTGTTACCACTCAAATGAAATCAGTATCAACAAACTGCAGGAAACACAGAAGCTGCATCTGAAGTGGCATTAGATGTATTTACACAGACTTTGATGAAGCTGTGGTGCCATAAATGCATTTACACTGCAAACTTTCGAATGCATAAAGAATTTTATAAGATTACTGTTTTAAATATTTTTAAATGTACAAATAAGAAATGTTTGTTGGGAATGATGTGGTGGTTGTTTTTTTTATATGTGAACAAAAAAGTAGTTGGCGTCAAATGATCGTTTTAATGAGTGAGTCATTTAGTCCTTCATTCAACAGATTTGTTTGAACAGCTGATTCATTCAGAAACAAGGCAAGTGACTACTGTCTTTATGAATGGGTTACTGAATCATTGACTCACTTGATTCGTTCAAAAACGTGCATTCATTCAGTAAAACAGTTCTGCTGTGGCTTTGATTGGAACTATTTTCATCAGCGAAATTGAGCAAAAACAGTCAATATTGTGTCTAAACTTGTTTATTGAACTAGTATTGTATAAAATCACATTGCAATCATGTTTTACATTTTGTTCGTGCAATGTTGCGTACCTAAATCATATATTATAATTTTATTTTTTTTACTACCGCAGTACGTATCTATAAGTTTCTAGGAGTGCTGTTGCGCTCATTTATTTTGTTTTCTGCACGAGTCTCTCTCACACAGACTCACTCAATGACACAAATACATTATCAAACACGGTAAGTGTGACGTCAAAACAGCATGCAGAAAACCTGCTAATTCCAGTCCCTGACCGGTCGATCAGTGCATCTCTAAAAATAAATCTGTACCTTTTCATGTCTTGTCCCTTTCTTTTGGCTGGAGACTCTCCTCCATTGAGAATTTGCTCTAGGTTCTTGGTTTCCACAGAACCGTTCTGCTCCGAGCCGGACAGCCCCAGTAACGACCGCACTCTCTGCGACCGGACATCCAGTATTGTGTCCGTATAACCTACTTCCTGAAGATACTTGAAGGACAGAGATGTATAAAGACAGTAAGAACAGAGCTCAGACAATCAGGTGACATAAATAGCCATAATGGGATGATGCACATGCCCATGAACTTCCACACAGAGAAAGTATCATTCAGAAAAGCATGACGACTCAAGACTAACTTACTGTCTGAGGAGTTGCCTGCCCTGTTTCCACGTTAACTGGCTGTTCTGAGGTACAGCCGAGACCTCTGTATCTTTGGTATCTGTTTAAGAAACAAAATAAACAATAAAACCACATCAGTGAAAGCAGAACTAAATATACGAATATACACATACAAACTAAGTACCAATCAAATGTTTGGGGTTAGTAGGGTGTTTCTTGAGCTGCAAATTAGCATATCAGAATGATTTCTGAAGAATTGTGTGACACAAAGACTGAAGTAATGGCTGCTGAATATTCTGCTTCACCATAATAGGAATAAATTACATTTTAAAATATATTAAATTAGAAAACAGTTGCTTTAAATTGTAATTATATTTCACAATATTACTGGTTTTACTGTATTTCTGATCAAATAAACACAGTCTTAAGAGACTTCTAACCTTAAAAACAAAAACTTTGCCAACCTAAAACTTTTGAATGGTAGTGTGAGACGATTTTCATGTGAAGTGCCATCCTGGTAGCTAATCCAGACAATTTTTTAGTAATTTAAAGCAAACCGTCCCAAAGGAATCTAATAAAATTTGTACCCATTTATAGGATCCCTATCATATCCTGTTTATTTTGCTTGTTATTAATTAAAAAAAAAAAAAGACCCTTCATCAACCAACAAAGCAGGTGAAACAACATATATTACAAATTCATAATGTCTTCTCTGAGTTCAAAAGTAAAATAAATACAAACATATCAAAAAAACACAGACACAAAAATACAACTCCACTGAAATACGATTCATATGCAAATTCAGAACTCCCAGTCCATTCTAAATGCATTTAGTAATGTGCTTTGCACTCATGTATTGCCCATACCTTGAATCCGCAAATAGGGTTAGAAATGTCTGCTGCTGACCTTACATCGTTCATAGTGTGAATCACCAAACTCGTTACGACGAAATGTCCGTTGAGCATTAGTAGCTCAAAATAGTATCCAATTCCAAATAAAGAAAACAAAACCCACCCACTGCCATGTGAAACGCTACTGTGTCCTCACGACACCCGACGTTTTTCTTTCCGCTCTAACAATGACGTCACATCCCGATAAGAAATATTTAAAGGGGAAGACCGCTTTTATTTGCAGAGTTCAACACATGAAAATCGCTACAAGTGTATATACAGATTTTCAAAAGGAAGTTGTGTCCACTTACCTGATTCAAAGCTAGGCATTTTCACTTCACCTTGATTTAATTCTGTCCCATATTTTAATTTATGGTATTTTGCTCTAGTAATAGAAAAGAGAATCTTTGTTAAAATTCAAAAGTACATAATATGTTCACACACACACACAAAATATACAATGTTTGAGGAAAAACAAACAAAAAAAAAAACACTACAAACCTTTCTTGCTTTAATGCATATTCTAACATTTTTATTCTTCTAACAAGATCATTCTTTAAATTTTCTTGACCCTTCCTTTCTCCTTGGAGGAACGCTATTCGGGCCTGCAAGACAAAATAGGAGGTCATGAGGACAGGTGACACAAAGGCTAAACTAGTGTTTATATATTTTAGCTGAGTTGTCAACTTGTGAATTGCATGTTATGAAAAAGCTTGGCACCAAAATAATATATTGACAATAAATAGCAATGCCCTTGCTGACACCACAAAAGGGAACATTTAGCACAATATGCATTTGTGAACGAATCGTTTCATTGGTGCAGTTCTTTTTAATGAATCAGTAAATTCGACTGTCGAATCAGTCTGAATGAAAGCCAGAACCCAATTTTAATTTGTTATAAGATGCCCTGGAAAATCTCTGGAGCAAAAAAAAAAAAAAAAAAAAAAAAAAAAAAGCACAGATCTCTTATTTTTTAAAGAGGAACAAACACAAGGCCACTGGCAGGCGATGGCCCAGAGGAACAGAGCTCTACAGAGCAGGTTAACATTAGCAAATGAGAGCAGCTGTGCAACTTGACCCCTCTTAAAGGCCAGGAAGTGAATGAGAGGAGGCAAGGGGAGGGCGTATTTATAGACAAACCAAACCCTCAACCTTCCTGGAGAAAAAGAGCTCTTGCAGGCTCTCATGACAACTTTGTTTGTTTGGCAGGTAAACTGTAAGAGGACATCCTGTGCGGTTTTCATAGAAACAGGGAAGGTGAGGTGGGCTTGTCGATGATACATTATTTTCCTAAACCGCATAATGACAGAGAGAAACGTAGTGTTTAATAAAACTACAATGAAAGTGAAGTTCCAAATTTCACCTCAAAAAGAAAAGTTTTAGGGGCAAGCAGGACAGTGAGACGCCAGTCCATTGATCGAGTCAACACTACCTTCACCTCATGTACTAAAATATTTAACTGTCAAACACATCTCACTCATCTGACAAGCAGTATAGCTGAGGAGCATTGCGTAATACTGTGTTAACAGAAAAGGGCCCCCTGGTGAAGTGACAACAAAACAAATATAGTAACATATGTGACAACTAAGGCTGACAAGTTATTTAAAATGTAACTGAATTAAATGAAAAAGGCAGATTAAATCGCAACTGCTTACTAAAATTTCAATGTATATTTAAAGCGCTGACTGAACGATCTATCATTCCATATTGGCTGATGTTAGAGGTAATTTCCCGGCACTGGTCGAAAATAAAAATTCACTCGGCATGAAACTGTAACTGTGATCATATTTTCCCTATTATGAAGAATATATAAGTGAAACGGTTTCTCAAACAAGAAAATGTATTAATATATTTGATTTTTTTTTTAAATGATTAATAAGTTAACAAACTCTACAATATTGCAAAAATAAATAAATTCAATAAATAATCAAATAATAATACAAAGACAATTTAGTTTTTATGATGACTTTATTTGTGCATACTGTTTTCCTCTATATGGATTACCTGTACCATCATAACTTCAAACTGATCTTTAAAAACACTAATAACTGATATAATCAAATAATAATTTAAAAACACTAATAATTGCATAGTACTGTTAAAAAAGTAATCTTTAGGTAAAACTCAAAAAGAACATACATTTTCAATACTGTACATTTTATGACACCGAATTACACTAAAATCAAGTGTAGCGTTTAAAGTAATTGATTTTAGTAAAGAATTTCAATATGAGACATTTATCAGCTGTAGGCCATAACATGAAAATAACTTGAATTGCTCCAATGGCATAAGCATTTCTCATTATGGACTTTACATAGAGGTTAGGAGTATAATTCAATGTTAATTTTCACAAATATTTTTTTTGTGAAAATTATTAACTTATAAAGACATCCAGTGAAACTATCCTAAGAAAATTTTAGATCAAGAGTGAAAAGGCCAGTTAGAGAACACAGGCTGGTGCTGAAAGCCATTACGCTCTTGGACAGAGCTTTCACATGAGACAGCTGTCTGTACTTGTCTTCAGACTACAGACATTTTGGAACGAGACTGACACACTGAGGCCTGCCCTGCAGTACTCAAAAGCACAGCATGTGTACAGCACTCATGATCTGATTACAGAAAAATGCATATCTGAACAACACTAGACTCGACATACATAGACCAAAATACATCTGTAAAAAAATCAGTAACTATGGCATTACAGATTGTCCCCGCAAAGAGTATGAGATGATAAAGTTCTTGAGAAGAGCTGTCCAAGCGTCTGCCAGGAGCATGCTTTCACAATCCACCCCCACGTTCACAACGCTGGAATCAACATGTGAGGTCACTCCATTGAGACGCCTCAGAGGCAGCCCGGGGGAAACATAGTGAGATCACTGGCCAAAACTAGAGCCTTACAAAGGAGCAAGCTGCAGCACATGGGGCACGAATAGCCCTCACCGACGCATGACACATTCCACTGTACAGATGTCAGATTAAAGAGTTAACTGCAGAGAATATTACAAGCTAATGACAATTCTACTAACTGTCGACTAACCTGTCATCTTTAATGGAGAAAGATGTTTAAAGGGATACTCCACCCCAAAATGAAAATTTTGTCATTAATCACTTACCCCCATGTCATTCCAAACCCGTAAAAGCCAACAGTCTCCTCTGTGTCTCTCCATATCACTGTATGCTGCGTATGCTCTTCTGTATCATCCGCGCCACAAGGATGCGCTGTTTCTACGTATATTTAGCTTTGATTTGAAAAAACAGCGCATCCTTGTGGCGCGGATGCCACAGAAGAGCATACACAGCATATGTGACATGGAGAGACACAGAGCATACCGTTGACAAAGAAATTATTGAATAAAGTCGTTATTTTTGTTTTCTGCGCTTACAAAAAGTGTTCCCGTCGCTTCATATAAACCAGATTGCACGTCTGATGGTTGATGGAGTATTCTGACGACGACTTTCATACCTTTTATGGACCTTGACACTGTTATTTACTTGGCAGTCTATGGGACAGTCACAGACCTCCCGGTTTTCATCCAAAATATCTTAAATTGTGTTTGAAGACTAACGGAGCTTTTACTTGTTTGGAATGACATGGGGGTAAGTGATTAATGACAACATTTTCATTTTGGGGTGGAGTATCCCTTTAAGACAGACAATCATATGAAAGCTGTGGCACTTCTTGAATAAACTGTACTGGGCAAAGAAATATTTTAAAGGCCACTAAATATTAAGTTGACTGTCAAAAGTGCAGGTTGATTTACCCAAAAAGCACAAACTCTATTGCACTATGAAAAATGGGTCTGCTTGAGCATCACTTGGTTTGTCCAACCAAATGCAGACGTGGGAACAGTTAGGAAACCTACCTGAAAAATATTCAAATTTGTGCAATTCCATTATTTGAAGCTAACCCACTTAGCCTGACCTAAACAACCTATATATTAGGGCTGAACGATTTTTGAAAATAATCTAATTGCGATTTTTTTGAACAATATTGCGATTTAATATGCAATTATTTTTTAAAGCTCTTTATGTCCTGTATTATTCAACAAAGACAAGCTATAAGTCATTGTATAGTATGACCAACAAAATATTAGACAGATTAAACATAAAATGTTCTTTTCTGTAGGCCAGGCCTATATGTTACGATGAAATTAGGTGATGCATGAATGGATATGAATGAAATTTTTATTTAACAACTACAATCACAGTAGTATATTGACTGATTTGTTGAACTTCCAACCTTGTGAACATGTAATAATTCTGATAACAAAGCACTGATAAATAAACCTGGTGTAAACATTAATATGAAAGTCAGTAACAAATCACACAAACTTAAAGGATTAGTTCACTTCTAAACTAAAATTTCCTCATAATTTACTCTACCCCATGTCATCCAAGATGTTCATGTCTTTCTTTCTTCAGTCGAAGAGAAATGATGGTTTTTGAGGAAAACATTCCAGGGTTTTTCTCTATATAGTGGACTTCAGTGGGGTTCACTGGGTGGAAGCTCCAAATTGCAGCTTCAAAGCGTTCTACACGATCCCAGACGAGGGTCTTATCTAGTGACATGTTCGGTCATTTTCTAAAAAAAGAATAAA
This sequence comes from Cyprinus carpio, assembly GCF_018340385.1. NCBI lineage: Eukaryota > Metazoa > Chordata > Actinopteri > Cypriniformes > Cyprinidae > Cyprinus > Cyprinus carpio. Next base: position 14,788,334 of record NC_056613.1, on the reverse strand, counting down.
AGTGATATACTTTGTAATCTCAAACTCTCGTCTTGTCTAGCTAGCTCTGTGCAGTTCCGTTCTAAACAGTTAGGGTAGGTCGAAAAACTCCCATCTCATTTTCTCCTCCAACTTCAAAATCGTCCTACATCACTGAAAGAGTACCGACCCAGTGTTTACAAAGTGAACATGCAAAGAAGGTCAAGCGCCCTTTACAAAAAATGGTAAAACAGCAATGTAGGACGATTTTGAATGATTTTGAAGTTGGAGGAGAAAATGAGATAGGAGTTAACCGGAATGCACAGAGCTAGAGACAAGACAAGCGTTTGAAGTTAAAAAGTATATAAATTGTAATTTGTTTTTAGAAAATGACCAATCTTTTCGCTAGATAAGACCCTTCTTCCTCATCTGGGATTGTGTAGAGCCTTTTGAAGCTGCAATTTGGACCTTCCACCCAGTGAACCCCTATTAAGTCTACTATATAGAGAAAAACCCTGGAATGTTTTTCTCAAAAACCTTAATTTCTTTTCGTCTGAAGAAAGACATGAAAATCTTGGACGACATGGGGGTGATAAAACTTTTTACATTTTAATTCAGAAGTGAACTAATCCTTTAAGTGGACTGCAGAAATATAAAAACAAATCTGTTGCTTTACCACACTACTTTAGGTTGTTCAAAGTCACTGTAATAAACATGTAAACTTGTGGACTGCACTTTTTAAACACTGTCTGTTAACTTTAGACGGACTTTAAATAAATAAATAAGAACATATACAGTGGGGAAAATATTTATTTGATTCCCTGCTGATTTTGTAAGTTTGCCCACTTACAAAGAAATGAAGGGTCGGTAATTTTTATAATAGGTTTATATTAATGGATAGAGACAGAATATCAACCAGAAAATCCAGATAAAACATTAGAAGGTTAGAAATTGATTTGCATTTTTTTTTTTAATTTTTATAGTAGGTTTATATTAATGGATAGATATTATGAGTGAAAATAACTAATTGATCATCTTTCATTCCATATCTAAAACCAATGTCTATACCAGCAAGAACTGTGGCAATACAGTAAATACAGTAACAACAATAATATTGAGAAACTACTACCATTCAAAGCAACTGTTCTCAATTTTAATGTTTTAAAATGTCATTTATTCTTGTGACGCTTAATCTTCATTAGTACAATATTTAATGTCACATGATCCTTCAGAATATGCTTATTTGGTGCTTAAGAAACATTGATTATAATAAAATAACAAATTGTAGATGCTTGTGCTGCTCAATATATATATTTTTTGTCAAGTCAAAAAGAACAGAATTTACAGAAATCTTTCACAACATTATAAACCTGTTCTCTGTCATTTTAGATCATTTTAATGTGTCCTTACTGCACATTTCTTTAAAAAAAAAAAAAAAAAAAAAAACACTTACTAACCCCAAACCTTCGAACTGTACTGTAGTTAACCTGTCAAGAAAATGTACTTTAATTTATAAACTGATTAGACATTCTCTCAGGCCTGTATCTGTGCTGAAAAACTGTAATCATCTTTACAAAAATCTTAAGAAAGCAGCAGGAATATACAAACAAACTGGCACAACAAATAAAAATGGAAGTCTTTGCTCACACTGCTATTATTCACTGGCTAATTCAAAATCCTCTGACAAAGCATGTTTGAACTATTCAGTGAGTAAGCAAGTAAGATTTTGTATAATCAAACTACTAAGTGACAGCAAAGACATCTACAGCATTAGTCATACTGGCTGATTATCAGAGACTGACTGAATGGTCACTGTTTTCACTCGACTTCGGTTTAGCTTCCTCTTTTTGTTAATCAAGGACTCATATTTTCCCAAGTTGCAAATGGTCATAGCATTTCACGGCAGACCAACAGAGCTGACCGGGGGAGTTGATGCTTACACTGCAGTCAAGAAACCCGATAAACCACAAAACAAATAATCACAAAATACTGATGATGATGCACTAATTTAAAAAAAAAATGGACATCTTCGCCTTTAAATGTCCTTTCGCTTAGCAGGCCTGGCTGGTACATACATGGAGCGCTTCCTCAAAACTTTGCTATTCTTTCAATAAGTTCTCTGAAAGACAACAGATCTTAAAACACCCCTATCATGTCTAGTTGTCATTGTCTTCTGTTAAAGTTTAAGTTCACCACTCAAGAGTTCCCCAACAAATAAACACGTAGCTTGAAGTGATCAGATTACTACTTGGTTCACTTCTGTAATGGGATACATGCATTAAGATCTGAATATTAATGAGCAGAGTCTGTATAAGAGTATTAGGCCATTAGAAATTCACCTTACTAAGTAGTTTCAAGCAAACATCAATAGCATGAACGGAACTTATTACACCAGGACTAACTTGACTAGCCCTACATTTTTTTGGTAATTCAGTTTCATTCTCATTTCCTAAGCAGTGCGAAGTGCTGGCAGGCAATACTATGGAACACTGTTGTATTAAAACAGCATTGCTAGTGTCAGCAGAGTGTGAGGATGGCTAGTACACATATGGTCAGGAACAGCTGGCTGCTCACAGCCCCAAGCAACTCTCTGATGCTTGCTGGAAATCTCTGTCACCTACCAGATTTAAAGATCGGCGGAACAACATTTCAGCTGAACACAGACACTAAAAATACACTGTGCTGTGGGAGAAAAACAGCTGAATGAGGGGACCCTATGGGTTTAAGAATAGTACAATGGAAATATACTGGAAATGTAATAGTACAATGTTTATAGAAGTAAAATGTGCATATAAAACAATACGAATAGCACATTTAAAACAGAACTTCATATTTCAGTTATAAGTAAAGAGCATGAAAGGCTATTTAAGAAAGTGGAATATTGTTAGAAAATGCCTCATTAAAAATGAATGCCACTAATATAATACGCCAATTGCAAAAGACTATAACATTTACCATTATACAAGAGTTGATTGTCATCTGACTGGTTAGAGTTAAGCTATATGTGACGTTTAACTGCCTGTATTATGTTGTTTGTCTGTATTCAAGACCAAATTTCAGACCAATGTACAAAGTGCAAGCAAAGTGACTATATTTGACAATATTTGTTAGAAGAAATATATATACAGACTAATTGACTGTTTGTTTTAAATGGAAGACATTTTATATTAATTATTTGTTTATTCCAGTGTTGTTATTTCAAACTAAAATTAAAACTATTAAAAATCTTGGTAACACTTTATTTTAAGGCGACCTTGTTACACGTTACATGTACATACTATTATAATAACAACAAATTATGCATAATTACATGCAAGTAACCCTAAACCAAACCCTAATCCTAACCATAAGTACATGTAATTAATTAATATTACTCAGTACTTAAATGTATAATTACACTGTAACAAGGACACCTTAAAATAAAGTGTAACAAAAATATTTTTTGTTCATTCTAATAAAATCTAAATATTAGATTTTAACACTTAAACATAAGAAATTATGCCAACTAATGGACATAAAGTGTTTAAACTGAAGTACTAAATTTACTACAACGAAAACTGAAGAAAAATAAGGATAAATAGAAAAACAAAAAAACTAATATAAACTAAAACATGAAACAAAACTCCTAAAACTGAAAAAATAAAAGGCAATTCAAAATATTAAATATACAATAACAGCATATAAATGTTACTAAAATAGCACTGCTTTATTAAACTGCTGAATAGAAGCTAAAATGCTATCGAATACTTGTGACTGAATAAGTGTGACTGTGATTTGTTTAGCAGTCATGTTGATTTCAGTAAGAACTTGTCAGATGTTAACATATGAAGGAGATGCTGGATTTATAGACATGTGACAAATATTAAACCTGCACTTGACAATCTCTAATGGTTTGGAGAGCCATGACTCTGAAGATTGTGCTACCATGACCCACAAACCCCGAGCTAACCCAGATAACGCTAATCAGGCCCATTCCTGATGTGACTGCTCAGGACATCTCTGCTAGCAGCTATGCCTACGAGGCCCAGCAAACCCACAGGAAGAGATTCACATCAATTAGAGCCAGACATCGTTAAAGCGGAACTGAACATCTACCCATTAAAATAACACTGGCTACATCTCCTCCACATACACAAGATGCCAAATGCATGGAAGAGCACCTGATAATGCTCTCAAACATCTGCACACGAGGCTGGAGAATCAAAACGTTCATATGTAATATCATGATTTGATACGGTTTAACTTTAGTTCATTTGTTTGTGGTATGTTGTTCAGTGTGCGTCTCATGATTAGGTGGCAAGTGAACATCTGAAACATGGAATGTGGAGCAGATAAACAAGAACAATCCTTATTCTGAGGAAACCTGGATTGGCATGAGTGTGGGAGAGCACAAGCTGACTTCCTCTGAATAATGAAAAGTGCCCATTAAGTTTGAGCTGGAGTCATCCTGAAAGTATGTCACTGAACAAGTCTGTACATGGGTGGTGAAAACTGCTCGGCCTCCTAAGGGAAGACTGACGGTGTTTACATAACGCGACGTCCTGCCCCAGGCCTTCCAGCTCTCTTCCTCATTGACAAAAGCTAAACTGCCACTTTCAGCTCTCGCAGACATTAAAAATATGACAGCTAGCCTACACCCATTAATACAGGTGGCAGGGAGATTCAGCCGTCATAACACACTTAAGGTAACAGTTCAGCCAAAAATAACACAAAAAATGGTTCGCTCAAAAATGACATTTCTGTCATCATTTACTGACCCTCGCATCGTTCCCAATCCAAACCTGTATGACTTAAAATGTGGTCAAAATAGTTAAATTTCAGCAAATTTTGCAGTAAAACCTGTGGTCTATTGTCAGTAGTGTTGCGATGCATAAAACAGCTCACCTAAAATTAAAGTTTAAACCAAGCAGCTTTCTGTTTGTAATGTTTTCAATTTTCATTTGTGTGTAAACTGTTCCTTTAAGACCTTTAAGTTATTGCAGCTGGTAAAGGTATTGCTGTCAAAACAGCTTGCACACACAAAACCGGTCAAATGGTATTTGTGCGTTTCTGTTTTTGTGTTGCACATAAAGATAGTCACTCACGTTTGGAAAAAACATCAGGATGAGCAAATAAATACGATGTTGAGATATATTTGCTAATACATTCAGCTATCTAAATGACGTGAATGATTCATCAGAAATATGCTAATCACAGCATTCTTAAATAGATAGTTCATCCAAAATTGAACATTATGTCATTATTTGCTCACCCTCACGCTATTCCAAACCTGTATGACTTTCTTATATGAAAAATAAATGTTAGTCAGAATGTTAGCCACTCGCAGTCTCGGTCTCCATTCACTTCCATTGCATCTTTTTCCTTACAAAGAACGCGAATGGTGCTGTCGCTGTCATTCTGCCTAGCGTTTCCTTTTTGTGAGGATTATTCGGTGAACGCGCGGCTTCATTTACTTTTTATTGTTTTAAAACAACGGATATAGTGTGTCATAAAAAAATACTGTACATTACAGCGGGGTGTGAAAGTGAGCGCTAGTAGGATGGATCAATAAAAGAAGCGACCCATACGGACGCCATATTGACCAAAACAAAATGGCAGAACAAGAGAATAGTTGACAAAGTCTGCAGGCTTTCGTTGACAGATGTCTTCTCGTGACACGATAAATCCGCAACAACGACTTTTAGATCTGCTCCGGTGCTCGCGGGTAAGATAATCTGATTCAATCGTACCGAGTGTGGCGTAATATCGCTAATACAGCGATGTCATGTTAGCTTAGCTTAGCTCAGCCCATCTGCACTACGAGCGAGGGAGCGACGCGACGCACTGGATCGCGGTATTAAAATATAAGCGTACTAAATGTCATGTCACGCATACTTGGAGTGCAGACAGATTCGTTTATTTTAATGGAAGGGTGTAAGTTTAGCATAAATGGGGCGGACAGGAAGCTAACGAGCGCTGTAGTAAACTGCTTAGTAAATCAACGCAAAGTCTTCAATTAAAGCAGCCGATCTGATGGCAATCAATGTCTCGATTTGGGGTTTCTAACTAGTGTGTCAGCAAGCCCACGGGTCTCTACCTGGAGTTCGGCCCTCTCCACTTCCCAATGCGCCCTTTCCATCTCGAAACGGGCCCATTCGTGCTGGATGTAGTGTAAAATCCCCGGGATAGTGTACTGCTGGGGCCTGGGCATCTCGTCTTGCTGTTGCTGAACCATAGGCGCTGCTCCAGCGCTGGAGATCTGGGGATTAATGCTGCTGTTGCCCTGCTGCGGTGCGGGCTGCTGCTGCTGCTTCTGGGCGGCCATGCCTCCTCCTCCTCCTCCGCCGGGATGTTCATCCATGTTTAAAAATAGTAAAGTCCTGCTAGAAGCCGCCGATTGTTTCCCCTCAGCCCTCCCTACTTTACCGTTCGTGCAGCGATGCGACGTCGCCCTGCCCCACGAAATCGGCTGGCACCTGAGCGGCTGTTGTGGATTTCGTGTCAGCGCACGGATTTGCCGGCCGCCATTAGTCCGATCCCTGGATGTGAGTCTCCTACTGCGGGTGTGAGCGAGGGAGGACTGTGGCGCGCTGCATGATGGGACGCACTCGTTCGTTCACCCAACCCTGCGCTGTCTCGAGTCATCCGAATTCTGACTGACGGGCGGACAACTGCGCATGCGCTATACAGCGACCACATCACTACTGTCAATGACAGGCTCTGTACCTGATGATATAAAAATGTGGCCTTGAACAATACATATACATATATAAAGTAGGGCGGACGTAAGTAAAATATAAAATAGCTTCAACTGGTATGGGATTTTTTTTTCTTTTCATAACTTAAAGGTGCACGCTATATCGCTAATTTCAAATATTTTTCCTACTTTTCCGTACAAAAATTTACAGCAACTTTGAAAAAAAAAATTCCGATGATGTATATATAATTATATCACAAATATCACTGGGGTCATTTTATTTACTATTGACGTAATTTCTATTTTTTTCACATAGAAATGTGGCATAGCAAAAAATAGCAATATATACAGTAGGGCAGGAAGAGTGAAAATATCAGACCTTTTTCAAAATTGAAAGATTTTCAAATATTTCACACTCTTTTAAAAATAAAAATAAATAACGGCCACTTTGAGAAATATTCAATTGAAAACTAACATGATGAGAAAAGCTGTTTTTCTACACGGAGCAGGTCGCCCCCTCATGGACGCTGCCATGTTGACGTCACATGACCAGCTCTGACAAACGATCCACTTTGCAGTAATAATTTTACAGTATAAACAATAATTGTGGTAGCTGTGGTATTTTGGTGAACATTATGGTTACCAAAAATAATTTTATTTATCAGTTTACACATAACTGTGCTATTTTTATTTACTCTTAGATGTTTGTTGACGTAACGTCTCCTCCTTTCTAGCAGGGCCACTCTTTTGAATCACTATGATCAAGTTCCTACTTATGGTCAACAAACAGGGGCAGACCCGCCTGTCCAAGTATTATGAACAAGTGGAGCTTGGGAAGAGAGCGGCTCTGGAAGCTGATGTGGTCAGGGGATGCCTCGCGCGGAGGAAGGAAGAGGTCAGTCACGTTTCCCAAATTAATGGTTGACCACACTACGTGTATCACTGGCCATTGTTTGCAGTGCAAAATATTATGAATGTAGATAACTAAACAGACATACAAATAGACCAGATATAGTGATTAACAACAGAAACATAGTGTGCATGTTATGCAAAACATTACTATATGAAACATATGTGCATCTACACATAAAGAAGTAACACTGGAGACTTTGAGTCAGAGTTTACCGTCGTAAACTGGCCTTTAAAATCTTCAGGATTAAAATCTGCTGTTGAACTCAAGATGTCTTTGTATTTCTTCCTTCTCAGTGCTCATTTGTGGAGTACAAGGACTACAAACTAGTCTATCGACAGTACGCTGCACTTTTCATAGTTGTGGGCATCACTGAAAATGAGGTTAGCTATATTATTGGTAAAATGACAAAAATACTGACAGTCATAGGGAATTAATATTTTTTCCCCAGTAGTTTTTAAAGTCTGATTTATGCTCTCTGGCTGCTGTCTTTCACACAGAATGAACTCTCAATCTATGAGCTTGTGCACAACTTTGTAGAGGTGTTAGACAAGTATTTCAGTCGTGTGGTGAGTACTGACACTTTGATAGATTATTACAACTTTCTGAGAAAAGATATAAATTAAATTGTTCATTTATGATTAAATTATGCGTTTTCTTTTCTTGACAGAGTGAGCTGGATGTATCCTTTACATAATTACACATGACGTGTTATTGACCAAACTTGACTATTATTGTGTCTTCAGTCACACGTGTATTTATGAAGGTTTCATTCCTTAATGCACAATCAGATCATGTTCAATTTAGATAAAGTACACATTATACTTGATGAAATGATCCTGAATGGACACATTGTGGAGACAAATAAGAACCGGATACTGGCACCACTACTGGCCCTGGACAAGATGGCTGAAAGCTGATCCACTGCTAATGAGATCTCATTAATGTTCTGTTCCAAATGATAAATAAATGTTTTTTACTAGTCTAAACTTAGGATTCATCTTCCATTCTTCTACAAAATTGTTTGACATAATTTTGATGTGACCTGTAATAATCCCAATGCATTGTCAAAGTTCCTCCTAAATACAGAACTACAAGAAAATCCCCAGAACTAAATACAACGAAATGTAAATCACATTCAGGAAGGAAAGAGCAAACAAGACAGTGTTGGTACTTTGCAAACATTTTAATGATTATTTTTGGAGCATACACATTTGAAAATATTTGTTTACTTCAAACTGCAACTTGAGTTAAATAATGTTTATAATATACAAAGAAAATACAAGGGAAAGCACAGCTTGCTTTTTGCTTTGTCTTTTTTTCTTTTTTTAAATGTGCCTTGCACACAGAACCAGTGTTTCTGTATCTATAGCTTTATTGTAAAATTGCACAAATGCACTCAGGGACTTTGATCCTTTAGCAGGGCAATGAACAGTTGAAAACATACTCGCACAGTAACGGAAGCAAAAAAGGAAAAAAGAAAAGCATGTGCATGATTGTATGCAGACAGATGAAGTAAAACAAAGGAAAGAAAAACAAATCCTAATATTTCAACAATGCAGGCACTAGTAAAACTTAAAACCTGTTAAGGAAATGCCCAAACACTCTATAGTTAGCTCTACAGAAGCAGGTGTGCTTGTGTCCAGGGTCTGACGCTGCAGATGGTGATATCAGGGTCTGAAAAAGATGATCTATGCTAAAATTTACACTGAACCTGGAGTAATGACAGTAAACTCAGTAGGTGAGGATAGACTACCCTGGCTGCCAGCGGCTCAAGCCCTTTAAGCGGTAGAGTGACCTGGGAAAGGCCTTGTGAAGCAGTCAGTGGAGGAGGAGACCCTAATCAGATTCAGAAGCTAGTGGAACTGCGACGGGACTGTTTTTCCGGGTATATGTGAGGTGCTTGGGGAGAAGGATTTCATCAGAGCACAGCTTTATTTTCTGCAACAAAACAACAGGCTTCACCAGTACGGGAGTTGGTCAGTGATGTAGGGAGAGCATGCTCAGTTGAGGTGGAAGCCCTTCTCCATGGTGGCAGCGAGGAGGCGATCTCTCATGATCTCTTCGGAGGAATATTCCGGCAACTTCAAGTAGTGCACACACGTGTTAACTGAAGGGTAGCTGGAATCTGTTGCATCAACCTAGAGGAGAAAACACCACAGCGGGTATGAACAGAGACAGAGACAGTGTTAGCTCTTCTTAATGGTATCTTAATGGCTGGGTTTTAGCGTCATGGATTTTAGTATGCTTGCGTACCTTGCGGACTACTGTGAGACGCGGATGGAGGTTGGCCAGTCCACCAGGGGGCAGGGTCGAGCAGCCTGTGGTGAATTGGAGGAAGGCTTTCCTCTCATCCGATGACATTCCACACAGCACTCGCACAAAGCGCACGAAACCAGGACTGCAATACAATTAAATCATCAGCAAGACATACACTGTCTGAAGAGTCACCAAGTTATTGAACATATATTTGTAGCAATAGCTAAAAATTGATTCTATGGGTCAAAATTACAGATTTTTCTTTTATGCCAAAAATCATTAGAACATTAAGTAAAGATCATGTTCTATTAAGATATTCTGTAAATTTTATATAATTTTTGATTAGTAATATGCATTGCTAAGGACTTAATTTGGATAGTTTAAAAGGCAATTTTCTCAGTATTTAAATTTTTTTGCACCCTCAGATTCCAGATATTCAATATCTCTGCCAATATTGTTCTAACCTGACAAACCACATATCAATGGAAAGCTTATTTATTCAGCTTTCGAAAAATTGACCATTATGACTGGTTTTGTGGTCCAGGGTCACATATCAAGAAATAACCGTAGTGTCTACCTGTCCCGTGTGTAGCCAAGTTTAGGCTCTGTGTAGTTAACTATGTCTTCAGCGGTCCAGGATGGAGACTGGTTGCCACACAAGATCATCTGCACCTCTTTATGACTAAATGAGCTGAGCTTCTCCATAGGAAACACCCTGTTAAAGCCCTCTGTAGCAAAACACATACAGACTGCCATTACAACAAAAATCAAATATATTTAGTTATGTATATTTATTTTAGTTTTATATTTCACATTTAGCAACATATTTGAAACTAATAAGAATAATGTTGTAACAAATGTTATTTATAATCAACTGATATTTGAAATGTATGTCTCTTGGACAGCCCAGTTACATTAGTAGCCCGAGCATACTGAAAGTACAAGGCATGAGAGTATTTGAGGCCTGCCAATCCTGTCATACCTCTAAAGGCTTCCATTTGCTTCTGGATTCCTGTGTGCATGCAGAAGTCAAACATGAGCTCTACGTACTCCTCTGCGTTTTCCATGGTGACCATCTGATGAGAGGACAGCAGAATTATTAGCATTCATGTCTTTTTTTTTCCATACAGGATGACACCAAAGACGTAATTACAGGTACTAAGCAAGCAGCAAGTTTCAAATTTTGCCACAAAAGTATAGGGTCAGTTTTTTTTTTAAATCTTTTATTCTCAATCTTTTAAGGGTGCATTTATTTGAACAAAAATGCACTAAAAACAGTAATATTGTGAAATATTACAATTTAAAGTAACTTTCTATTTGAATACATTTTAAAACGTAATTTAATCCCGTGTTGGTAAAGCTGAATCAGTAGTCATTACTCCATGTCACATGATCCTTCAGAAACTATTCTTATTGCTGATTTGGTCCTCAAGAAAACAGTCAATGTTGAAAACATTTATTCTAATTAAAATATATTTAATTTATTTATTACATTTATTTAATTTTATTTTTCAGACCAAAAAAAAAAAAAAAAATCTTACTGACCCAAAACCTTTGGATGGTAGTATAATTTTATCAAGATGATTTTTATCGGGTTTTAATTTGATCAGGAAGTAGTGGTACTTAGGGTGATAAGCACTGCTATACAAAAATAGCTACAAACAATTCATTAGCATAACAATACATACACCATAATAGATTGTGTCTGGACAACATGTGACCTACCTCATCCTCTCCATTGGGCTTCAAGTCTACTGATGAAAAACCATGTACTTTGGATGATGGACAGAACTGGAAATTTAATCTAATAAAAATAAAACATCAGATGAGTAACGTCTATAAATAAAATACCCTCCAAAAAGCAAGGAAGTAACATTCATGAAACGTCTCCCAAACTAACCTTATTATACAATTAAGTATGAGGTAATATTAATTAACATGCATTTACTAAACGGTTGGGTTTGGTTTATATTAGTTCCTTGTAATTATGGATAATAAGCTGTTATTAATCTAGTAAGTATATCCACCTGATTTTTTCCATAAGAGCAGGCGTGGCCATTTGTAAATTTTATGTGCGAGGCTACAGGTGTCATCCGCTTCCAGCTATTTTTAGCTGTAAAAAACAGCTTGTTTTGCTGCTTGATACTGTAATCTGGTGTTTCTTACCATGTTTATGTATTATCTTAATTATGAACACAATGGTTTGTAGGGCAGTTTTACCATTCACTGCACTTTATTTTTCTCACTATTACCTTACAGAGGCTAACGAACCAGAAGTCTTGTACATTTACAAAAAACAGCTTACTTTCACATTGAAAAATAAGGTGGATATGACCTCTATAACAAGGAGACTGTTAAAAATAAAAAAATAATTTTCCTAATTGCCTAATTTTCATTGATTAATATACAAAGTAATATTTATCTCTCACCCTAAATCTTCTACACTGAGTGGTGGGCCAGAGCCCATAGGGTTCTTCAGCATGAGATCCTGTAGCCGCGTGTTCTTCTCATCCTCTGACAGACTCTTATTGCCCAGGATCTGTCTGCGCTTCACAGACAGTGCCTTCAGCTCTTTCAGGAACTGTGCTCTGTGAGGATTTACCAGTTCAAAGTCCTCCCAGGTCAAGATGCCGTGATACCAAGCTGGTGGCTTGGGCTTGGGTGGGTCAAGGATAAACTCAGACTTGGAGTCTTCATCAAAGCTACCCACTGAGTAAGTGTCCTGACCCTCCTCGGTGGAAGCTTCGGACTGGATTTCAGAGAAGTGGCAGTCCGACTCGACACGAGTTTGATGAAGCAGCTTACTCATGTTGCTTTTGATGTCGCCCATACAGAGCAGTTTGAAGAAAGGCTGGGATATGGGCAGATCCACGAGCCGGTTGTCCTGGATGCATTTGGCCAGAAAGATGCCAAGAAACAGGAAAAGCTTGGTGATACGCTCCAGTTCATCACTGTCCTGAGGGAAGGGAGCAGGGAAAAGGCCACAGGAACGTTGCACATAATAGCCTGGTGGTTTCAAGCCACCGCCCAGATCCACCTGATAAACAACGAATAAGTTCATTAATCAGCCAAATTAAAAACAAATCTGTCATATCTGGGCTAGTGCCTTAAGGTAAAACAGCCAAATAACTCACTTGACGCGACTCATCATCTGGGAAGTCGTCGTCACAGAGCCAGATACCAAGGGAAGTCCTCTGGAACTCTGCAGCCACAAGAGCATAGAACTCCAGGGTGGGTCCAAGACCAGTGCCCTCCTCCCCCTGGAACTCCACCTGTGCAAAACCACGATCATTATCAGTCTTCATCAAATAGTTTGAAATAGTTGCTGTAGAGCAGTGGTTCTCAACCTGGGAACCAAGACCCAGCAAGCTTACATAAAATCATTTCAATAAATATAATTATTGAAAAAAACCAACATACAAAATCAGAAAAACATTGGTTTTGTTTCTTTTTTACAGCTGCACCACAAATTTAAGGAAACAGCGCATCCTGTTTGTTTTCTTTATTTTACAAAGGCACAGTTTTGTTCTTATTGTGAGTAGGGCTTCCATCGACTAAAGATTTTTGTGGTTGACTAGTAGACGTTCATTTGAAGCAATCAGTCGACTAATCGCATTTTTATATTAATGAACCATGTAATTCAACATAATACGCCTTTAATTTCCTATAGCCTATCAGTGCTCAAGCGCACACATAAAGCTTGCCACAGCGCACTGCAGAAGTAATGACTATGAATGCTTCAGGAAAAAAACAGCAAGAAGACTGCCTTAACATTATAATAATTAATTGATATGTTTTTTTCTGTATTTTCGGCAGCAGAAGTTGACGATACTGACTTGTCAATCCACAGTTTCATATGAATTACATAATCTAAAAATATCTGTTTTCCATTGAATTGGTTCATTTAAAAGTAGACATTTCCTATAGATATATATTTTTCATGTATGTGAGGCAAATAGTTTTTTTTTAGTTCAGAGACCTAGACGGCAGAAAGCATACCCTCTTCACTTTATTTTATAAAGCACAAGGTTTTGTTGTTACTGTGAGTGCATACATATAAAAGCAGACCTTTCACAGATTATTTTAAGTTAAATGCAAATAATCACACCGGTGCCTCCAAGTTGATTTATGCACTGAGCGCACTACTGTTCAGCTTCCACATTCTGTACAAACACTTCAATGGCGCACATGGCGAGTGGCCATGTAATGCTGCTCCAACTTACAAGTCACATCGGAAGTCACATTTGAAGTCAATGATCGAAATGAACGTTTGCATGTCCTGACCGATGTACTGTAATTACCACATAGACCAGCTGCTAAGGATCTGTCCATCACAGACATGGATTTTTTTTCTACGATTAAGCGACTTATGAAATTTAGATCAACTAATTCTCTTCTGGTCGACTAATGGTTAGTTGACTATTAGGGGGCAGCCCTAATTGTGAGCAGGGCTTGAAAATGAAAAAGCAGAATCGATATTTCAGTGTTTCTGTTCCTGCATTATTACAGTTCTGAAACCAGTTTGGGTAGAAGAAATACCGGTTAATAATGTTATTTTTTAAAAACAATTTTCTTTGCCTATAATAATAATAATAATAATAATAATAATAATAATTAAGTTTTCTTTACTCAAAAAATAAATAAATAAATAAATCCAGGAAGAGATCTGGTAACAGCCAATACATCATCTTTTCTAGATTTAGGCCAAAGGTAGGCTACTAAATATAAGAAAAAAAATCTAGCAACACTTTAAAGACATAACAGTATTTTTAAGATATTTAAAAATGTTTGCTGCATTGTTAAAAAAAATTCTACTTGTATAAGATTTTGTTTTGAGAGTGAAAAAATCAAGTCGTGTATAGGTTCACGTCGCATTTTATTAGCCCTATTACATTCAGAAATAATGTAGGCTAAAATGCCGGTAGGCCAAAAGCAAAATGTTTACAAACAAACACTGTAATTAGTTTCTCTCCACAACAAATCCTCTAAAGTTGAGGCTATGCGTTAAAGCTATAAAAACATCAACCTAAAAACAAACTCATTTATGGTGAAACTGATGCCTACCTCTCTCATTCAGCACAAATCCAATTATTTCCATATTTGCGACATATCTGGATACTAAAATATTATTTATTATAGGCTAGGCTTTGTACTTTCATCAATGTAAAACATCATCCTTTACATCGGCTATATCAGCACAGTGAAGTGCTGGTAACGCTGAACGCAACAAATTTTGTACAACAGAGCAGTGTAACTTTTTATTTGTTTCTTTAACCGTATTTTATTTTGATAATGAACAGGCTGCAATGTCGCAAAAATATGTTGTGTGTGCGCAAGGTGCCGGCGCGATGGT
Source organism: Cyprinus carpio (assembly GCF_018340385.1). NCBI lineage: Eukaryota > Metazoa > Chordata > Actinopteri > Cypriniformes > Cyprinidae > Cyprinus > Cyprinus carpio. The sequence goes on along the minus strand of NC_056613.1, from coordinate 14,773,178 downwards.
CATACCAATGCTGGTTGGTTATACAGACAGAAGCAAGACATTATTCAAAACTGTCAAGGTTTTGCAAAATAAAGAAAACTACTTTCTGCCATTGTTTTCCTTTCCGAGAACTTTGGAACGAGTCACAATAAACCATAACTCTGCACACTTTTTTCTTTCGTTTTGTCAATCTGTCAGTGATTTAAGTTAAATATTTTTTGTTTATATGCCTATATTCCTTTTTATGTAAGCCTATAGTTTTTCTGTGTGATCTGTTGAATCCTTCTTACAATATCCTCGGATCAACTCTAACGTCGATGCATTGCCATTGCGACTTACATATGATGAGTTCACAGCTGAGTGGGCATTTCACTTGTTGGATGCATCAGCACCACATTTGCATAGGACGTACTACTGGAGTTTGTGATTGGTTGAAAGAAAATTTCAAATATTAAATGGAATGATAAAATAAGGTTATTAACCGGTTAATAACCATTTCAAATTTTTGATTCTGTTCGGAACTATAAAATTTGATTTCGTTTCTGGTTGTCAAAATTTTGTTCGTTTCTGAAAAATCATTTTTTCCACTGTGATAAGGACTACATCCGGAATGTGCCAAAGCCTCACGCATGCACACAACATATAATTTATAGCATTGCTAGATGTTTATAGGCCTATGTTGTCTATAACGAACGGCATTATAATTTGTTTTATTTTATAACTGAACATATAATTTTGTACTATAGCTACTTATTCCTGATTTTTTTTCTTGTTCTGTTCTAAATACTGGTAAAATTTAAAGGATTTGCTGACAACTTAGTTGAAAATGCATCTTAATACCATGTGTACCATTGTTCAATTCAACTCTTTCAAAGTGTTATATTGACATCATAATTTGTAGTGGAAAGAAAAAAAAAAAAATTTCACTAGCGGTCTCAGACTTTTAGACCCCACTATTTTTTGCAAAAATTATGTTGTGGCGTTTACCTCCAGTACAGACTTTCTGTCAGCATGTATTTGCATCACACTCTCAGCCCACTCCATCATACTCTCTCCTCGAGGCACCTTGACACGCTCGTGCTTGAGCCGACCTACACGGAACTCGCCAGGATCATCACGGCGAACCGTTGTGGGTGGTCGGGAACGTTCCATAGTGGCTTCTCTTCGGTTCTGGAGCCAGACAATAGCCCTAGAGAGAGATGCAAGTTCTCAAACTACAATTTCACAGATTTATTATTGCAGAATATTGTATGAAGTAAAAATGTCTTTCAATTAGGGATGCTCATTTCGATTAATTTTCCCGACCGACAACCGCCGCTCGTTAATCGATTATTAACCGTTAACTGATAAGATTATAATATTGAATTGGCATTAAATACAAATAAAATTGACGCGTATCTGTGACCCTTTTAAAAAAATACAAAATTTTTTTTTTTTATCAAAGGGGTTATTTTAACGTGCAAAGTGCAAACAGCAGCATACAGAACAGATCAACAACAGAACCTGGATTCAGTTTAAATTTCCCCACGCACCTGCAGCATTTCTGACAGTGAGAAGAGAAAAATAGAATAAAATAATACAATAAAAAACAAAATAGGCCTACACTAAATATATTTTTAAACTTAAATAATTAACAAATTAAGATGACAAAAGAAAACACTGAATCCGTTTGAACGAAGCTTTCAAAAAACCGCAACCGGCACTTTTTTTTTCGTTAGACTAAGATTTTTCGTTAAATAAAAATAGCAGCCCTACCTCAACACCTTGTCTAATTTTTATTTAAAAAAAGCAACATATCAACGTGATGTGGGGGTCAGTCTGGAGCGCAGCCTGTTGACAGTTAGACCCGCGGCAGAAAACACCCTCTCCGATTGGACAGATGTACCGGGAATACACAGGTAACGTCTCGCTAGAGTTGCCAGCTTCAAGCGCTTTTTCCCAAGCAGCACACATTTCATAAGTTTTGCTTTTGCGCTTCTTCTTTCCGTTTGTGCAAAAATTACCATTGAACAGATTCTCTGCGTTATCTCCTCAGATCGCCGTTGCATCGCATCTTCTCCCTGATAAACATGGAGGCCAAAGTTTGTTGCCCATTCATCACTCGAAGCTTTAGGGTGTTTGCTTCGTAAATGGTACTGCATCGTACTTGTGCTACTGCTGTATTTTAATACGGCGCCGCATAATTTACAGGTAACTTCGTCGCCATTTCTGTTAAAATGATCCCACACAGTGCTTCTTTTCGCTCGCTTCATTTTGCTTCCCTTGCTCTGAAAAAAAAAATTCTACAGGCATGTGTCACGTGTGTGGTTGCGAGTGCCGACGCGCTCCGTCTGAAAAAAAAAATTAAGCTAGATAGTAGGCTATTTTATTTTTAAACCATGCAGCAAACTAAAAAAAAATAGAACCTTAAAAAAACGTTTTAAACCGTTTAACTGATAGTATTAATCGGTCAAAATTTTTACTTTCGGTTAACGGTTAAACGGTCAATATGAGCATCCCTACTTTCAATACTGCAATCTCAGACCTGGAGGCTCCAAATGCAGTGCAGGTAAAATAAAGCTGCCGGGTTTCAAATGGTATGAGGAAAGGACACTTGCTGGTTAACTGTTCACACCAGTCTGGGAGAGCCCCGCTAGCCAGGGCCAGTGGCTCCTACAAGTCAAAACAAAAATACAGAAATCTTTACGGTCACTTTTGATCAATTTAAAGAATTCTTGCTGAATAACAGTATTAATTTCTTTCAAACAAACAACAAAAATCTCCCTGACTCTACAATGTATATAACATGCACAATTAACACATCAAATTACCTCAATCTGCTGCAGGATTTTGGTTGTAATTTTTTTGCTGGTGAATTCCTCAGGTGATGCATTGAACTGCAGCTCTTCCACATCTAAACAAAGAAATTTGACTTTTAAATGCATACTAATGAGAAAAAAAAAAAAAACTCAAAGACAATGCTGTGTGGATGAACTGAACTCCTTACCTTCCTGTAGCGTGCGGCCGGATGAGGGTTCTCCTCCAATGGTAAAGAGGATGCGCAAGAGCTGCAGTACGTCCTCTACGCTGCAGGCGCTCTGTCCTGAGCCCGCCTTGGCCTGAGCTTGCTCGCGTGCAGCACTCAGGATGTCACAGCTCTGCGTGGCGGACAACGTCCCTGAACTCAGGCCTGAAGATCTGCAGCCACGCTCACAAAAGTCCTGCAAATACATATACATACTGTTAACAAACTACTCTTAATTTTTTCTCCCAACCCTTTTATAACGAACACAACAGACCTATAACAACGCAATTACTGCATTCTTACAAAATTATATTGTTTATGGCCAAAGACAACAACAAAAACTTAAAAATCAAACCAAATAGAGAATAAAGTCCACAATGACACCTAAAAACTTTCATGGTACAACATTTACACCCATGTAGGCATTAAAATTTACATAAGGACAGCAACAACTGTCTAACAGGTGGCTACACAAGTGACAGTCAAGCAAGAATTAGAAAAATACTTGAAAAACAGAGAAGGGAAAATAAAGATGGTATGTATAGATACATATGCACATCTGATGGCATTCTATACCTTGTATGCAGCTATGAGCTGCGAACAATTTCTGTTTTTCCTAACACTTTTATTAGAGCCGGTTAATTTCCAGTGGCGCAGGAAAGTTGAGTCTGCATTCTTCTGCATGTAGGTTATCAAGTCATTCTTTGGTAATTCATCTGTGCCAAGGTACTGTTCCACATGCTCTACAGACCAGCAACCCTACAACAGGAAGAACCAAATGTTGGTCTTTCCTGATTGTAAAGTCTCACGCAATACACATGCATTACAGTAGGTTTAACCACTAGAAAGGCCCGTGCATTTAACAATAGATACCACTGGGAGTGATTTCACAGTCTCCTGGCTTTAAGGTTAGTAACGGCTGACAGACAGTTTACTGAGAAGGAGCAGTTACACATTTGGGACAGGCACAGAAAAATCACAGCCAAGATTTTAATGAGCTGAAGAGAGCGAATGAAAGGAAGATAGGAAGAGAGATAGTGTGGAGCAGAGACATTAAAAACATGTCATTACCATCTTTCCATTCTCTCTCTCTTTGTCAGAGTCCTTCAACTCCCTGTACATTATCCTACAAACACAAAAAACAAAAACGTTTATTAACAGATGTCTAGGAGAAAACATGACAAAAAGGTAATTATTTTGATACAAAAAACAACGGTGAAATGATAGACTCACGTATATGTAGGTTCCCAGATGCGTCTAAGCTTGTCGGGTTTAATAGCACCATTGCATGAGAGCTGGAGAAGCTTTTGGACATAATAGAAAATGGTGGACTTGTAGTTGTTGAGAGGTAGTTCTACTTCTCGTGTTGTCCCTAGACCTGCTACCTTCAGGATGAGAGCCAGATGGGGTGAAGGCGTGCACTCCACCTCCTCCTGCACCTCTGAGCGAGGTGTACCTGTAAACACATTAAACATGAATCACAATGGATTGCTGTGCCTGACTCAGCAGCCAACCAGTCTTATTGTTTACTGTTATTAAAGATAGTTTTGACTAATTTAAACAAAGCTGAAATAAAATATAAATGGAAAAATGACTAAATTAAAAAAATGACTAAATTGAAATAATTAAATACGTGTACCGTATATATATGTGTGTGTGTGTGTGTGTGTGTGTATGTATGCCAGTCTTAATACTAACTGAACAGCAACAATAAATCACTCACTGCTCTTGATTGAATAGCTTTTGTTACTTTAATAAAGATTAATCTTTAATTTATACAGTCTAATATGCAATGCTGTATAACATTTGATTACTTTATTCAATTTCTGTACTTAAAAACTAATGCTAGACCTACCTAAACAAACCTGAAAAATCACTGTTTATTTTATTTGTATCTTTACTCTTTTGTATTTATTTGTGCTGTTGCTTGTAGTTAAATAGAATATTCTTTATTTTTATTTGAAAGTATAGTTTTTCCATAAACATAGCACATACCGAACCATACTGAAACCGTGACTATAAAACCGTGATACAAACCAAACCGTGAAAAAGTTGAACTGTTCCACCCCTAGTATGCATTATATATATGTGTGTGTGTTTAGACATATAGATATATATATAAAATTGAATATATACTATAATACTTTGAAAATCATAATGCAATAGCACTGCAGCCAACAGCATGATAAAAACGTATCCCTTTCTACAGCATCAACAGTACCTGGTTGAGGGATTTCCAGGTCAGTAGTTTGCTGGACGTTAGTCCGGCCTGGTCTAGGATCAAATGCAGGTACTAAAGCAGAAAACTGCCTTTTCAGCACAAAGTCGTCGTCCCACGTCCTGCGCCGACCTCCTTTGGTTTCATACTCCTCTTCCTCCTTTCAGGCCACCATTGAAAAAGCAAAGTAAAGCTCTCTTACACATAATGCTCAACTGCTTGTAAATGTGAAACACATATTTAACCTAACCATAGACATGCTACACAGAGGAACCATGCTGGTAAAAAATAAAAAATAAAAAAACAGAAGCACCAAATACATTCCTAACCAATAAATTCACGAATATTCACAAAAACAAAACGCCAATTTTCAGGTAACCCAGAAAGGAGAACACGAAGAAAACCAAAAATAAAGGACTTCCACTGCACTATTATTGAAACTTCAACAGGTTTTACCCTATGAATATGAACGTGGTAACCAAGGTTGACCCTGGACCGTACCAGAACTTCCTCATACTCCTGTTCCTCCTGATTGTCATCCTCATTCTCATCATCATCGTCATCTGGCTCTGGCAAGTCCTCCTCGTCATCTAACTCGGCAAGCAATGTATTGGCCCGACAGCTGTCCAAGAAGTCTGAGTGACAGAAAATCAATGAAAATAGTCAGCTTTCATACTGCAAAACATAAATCAAGGAGATAATTTCAGAGAACAAGACTGCAAATTAGTTTTAGTAATAAGCAAATTAGAGATTAATCTGCCAAAAAAAAAAAAAAACGGCAGCTGAACCAAGGCATATAATAGAACAACAGAGGATGAGGAAAAGGAGAGTGAATAATAATTGTCACATGGCCTACCATAGAGGGAAAACTCAGCCTCCTGACCTGTGTCACTTTCACTAGATGTAGAGGTCAGACTGGTCGTCAGCGTGTTACTGAGCAACTGGCCGACGGACAAACCTGTAGTTGCCGTGGCTACATTATTACTGCTGGTTACTATGGAGGTGGACATTGTAACAGTTGAGGTGGTACCAGTGGTTGTAAGGTTAGGAAAGCTCTGCGCACCCATGAGAGGAGAAGCTGCAAACAAAATCCAAAAACTGTGATTAGTCTCCAAAAAAAAGAACAAAATAAGCAGGTAACTGAAAACTGAAAGCTCGCTCTACAAACTAATCATGCTTCAAATGGCTGCAATATGTAAATCAATGCAAAAAAATTGAGTCATGTTAATATTCACAAAACAGTCAAATAATCCAAAGCAGGATATAACTCTATACTCCAACAAAATGGTTGCAGTTACATAATCATTAGGAAAAAAAAATGTTAATAAAATATCCTGAAAAGGCCAGACAAGCTTGTAAATGAAATTGTACTATATTTTAATGCAAATCCAGTCTAAGGCACAGCAAAGAAATGGTTGCAACTGACAGGCAACACTACTATTTCTCTTCTATACTTACGTTTCAGAGTGCAATTCTTACTTAAAAGTTTTTTCTGAGAACATCTCCTGCTTGATTATCAAATATAATAATCATCCACTTAAATCACTGATCTAAAACAAAAGGTTAAGATATCTAAACCAGTGGTCCTCAACCAGGGAGCTGGGGCCCACTAGGGGTACTTTAAATAATTTAAAGCAAGACAAAACAAGCATTAAAATAAGCTTAATTAAGACTTAATTTAAACCCCCCCCCCCCCCCATCATCAACTGTTTGTTTTCTCTGAAGAAGAGTCAAGGCTCCCACCATTTACAAAAAAAAAAAAAACATTAATATATATTGTAGCATAATTTTAAAAGTGTGATTTGTAAATTAATAAAATCTTATAATTATTTATATTTGCTGAAATTGAGTTACAAATATGTTTAAAAAAAATCCATATTCAGTAAGTGACAAATTACTGGTAAATTCATTTGTTGAAAAGAATTTGAACAGTGAAGATCATTTCGCCTCTAAAACGTCCGAAATCCTGAAACTTAATTATTTTAATTTTGACTACTGTATTGTACTGGCATTTTAAATTTGCATTAACTAGGAGAACCACTGACCTAAACCTGGTATTGGCTGTTAGAAAAATGGGCAGCCAAAAGGTACTCACTGGCAGTGCTCATTACATTGCGTCCCAGCGTGTTAGTGTTGTTGTCGCTGCTGCTACGGCTCAGGTTCATGTTGTTGGTGGCATTGGTGCGAGACATGTTGGGTGCTCTGCGAACAAATGACTCCATCAGGCTGGCCTCTCGAGAGGACAAGTTGGGGACACTGGCACTGGAGCTCATAGGCGCTCCAGCTGCCAAAAGTGAACTAACGGAGAGCCGCGCACTGGTGGCGGAGCACAAGGGCCTCTGGGATGCAGCGTCCTTGCTAGATGACTCGGAAACAGAGCTGACGTCTGGCGAGCTCACACTCACGATTCCCATAGAGATGGCCGTCGACTCGGCCGACTGTCTTGAAGTGCCATCGGGTGCTGGAGTTTTACGGTCGCCACTTTCACTTCCTGTGTCTGCAGTTAGCGTGCTGGTGCTGGAGGCGGAGCCTGCTTCGGCTGTGGAAAGCACAACTATCGGTTCTTGGCCCTCCGCCCCTGGGGGCCCTCCGACGATGCCTATTCCCTGCTCCAACAGGCTCTCGACTCTGCGCTCCACTCGGGTGGAGCTGAGGCTTATATCGCTGCTGCTGGCCACGCTACACACCGAACTGCTACTACCCTTGCGGCTAGAGGAACTGGCCCCCGCTGTGGAGGATGAGCCACCCTTGTCTGGACAGTTATTTTTCACCAGGCTGCTCCAGGACTGCGGCATTCCTGCAACAGTGGATGAAACAGGTTTGGGTGACGGCGCTGACTCAGGGTCGTACCCTGGCGCAAGCTTGAGGTCAAACTTTCCTTCCGCACCCATACGATACGAGTTTGAGCCACCGGCATCCCAGGTGACATCAATCCAGCCTGGAAAGTGGGGGAGGGGGGATATGAACGGGTGAGACCCAGCAAGAGAGCAGAGAAAGACAGCAGCAAGTCAAAGACAACAGCTTTTGCTCGACACTGGACCAGAAATAACAATAATCCAAAATCATTGGATGAGGTCAAATTGATTTTTCTCTCTCTCTGCAAAACCTCTCCAGTTCATATTCAAAACACTGACAATAATTTAAGAAGAAACCCAAATCACTCTGGTCCAGGTGAAGCAGTGAGGTAGAAACATGAAGCACAGAAAATGACAAATAAAAAAAATTAAAAAAGCAGTAGAATTTTGCAAATGCCAAGCTACGAAGCCACTTAAGAAAAAGAACAGAAGAATCATTTTGGTCAGTGTCAAATACACTTGCAATGGAGTTCATTCGGCGCTTGCAAATTGTGACATCAACATGCACTTGGGCTTGACTGATGGAGACAGGTTAAAAAGGCTGTTTTACACACTGAAACATGGCTGCCCAAAGAATCAATAGCAACAGAGTGGATGCTTAAGATAATACGAGTAGGACATCAAAAATGTTACCTGTTAAGTTGGGGGGGAGGGATAAAGGTTGCACTTCAAAATAGTAAACTAATAAAAACAAAAAAGTATGGAATGACAGTTGCAGAGAGCAAAGAGTAGTAATCTAACGCGTATCACTGAACTTCGGAGTACGAAACAGGTTTTTTTTTATTATTTATGCATGCAGAATAGAAGCAAGAGGAAAGCACCACATCAAGAAGTAAAAACAGGAAGAAAGACTGGTTTCAGATCAGTCCAGTCATACCTTACCTTTAAATTAAAATATTTGTAAGACACTTGAGAATAAGAGGGGCTGATCTGAAAGCAGTCCCTTTAAGGCATGCTGGGAAAACAAGTCCAGTGTGATTTAACTTTTGTTCGGTTTTACTGTGTGAACGTCAGTAATGGGTAACTCCATCTCCCCCCCTCACTTGTGATGGATTTGCTGCAGAAAGCTTCTCAAAACATGCAAATGCACTTGATGTCCACAATTTGTTTCCCTTAAACACTGAAGTACCACTGAACTCCATTGTTGATTGGCCAGTAAAGAACTTTTCATGTAGTGGTCCGATGCAGTGATGCCTTGAACACTGTTGTACAGAAATCTGCTACGGCATAAGCATTACACATTGTGCTGTCCTATACAAGCTATCAACGTTTGGATGCACACACTAAGAGCCAAAAAAGTGACACCAGTCCTCACCATTATGAGCCTCTCCGGTCACAGTGCCCTCTCCAGCAGGATTGCCATCCTGGTCCCTCCACTTCCAGTCTATACCGCGCACCACCCGTGCCCCTGGTACAATGTACTTCATCACCTGAGAGCGAAAGAGCCGGCGCTGCCTTCTCAGGTTGGCCTCTGCCTCCTTCACTGCTTTACCTGACAATGCAGAACAAATCTTGACTGATTGGAAACATGAGCAGAGACAAGGCAGTCTTGAATTAAAATAGCGTGCAATTAAGGATGGTCTTTTTTCTTTTGTGACAGTATAGACAAATTAAAATAACATGCTTGCTAAATAGCCCCTTTTAATGACTCCATTCCCAGTTCATGTTAATAATTTAATTTACATAATCCAACGCTATCGTGATATGAGATGACTCAACATGAAATGGATTTTTTCCCCCACTTTTTTTCTTACTGTGAACAATTCAACAATGCATTAGTTTCATTTTTTAACCATGTTATTTTTAATCTAAATGTCATAATTTGATTTTCTCTCTGGTGACTGGACATCTCTAATCATTTAGCCCACTTAAACCCTGCCTCTCGCATTCAGATCTTCATCCAGGTAAAAACAAATGGATAGGATAAGTCCCTGCCCTACATTTGTGTTTTTTTTTTTTTTTTTTTCATTTTAAAACATTTATCTTGGCTATTTGCCACAATATGGAAGAAAATATCTTTTGCTACATCCATTACATCACAACTTTAAAGCCAAATCCAGTGTATGCCGAAATAGAGTAGCACATTACTAAATCTTCAGTGTTGCCATGTGGTGCTTTGGGAGCCAGATCCCAAAAGAAAAAAAAAAATCAATGATATTAGGTTACTGCAATTAGATCAGTTACATGGCAAATACTCATATGCTTACAACAAACATCTCTTTGAAGTATAAATATTATAATTGGATTACAATCAGTCAAAGTGTAGTGTTAGAAATGATTTGCACTTACCCAGCTGGTCCTCACAGACACCAGTAACAGTGCCATAGATCTCTAGACCAGAGAGGGAGAGATAGTGTGTCTGTCCGCTGGCATTCTTCCCCATCTGTTTAATACGAATGTGTCTCCAGCCCTGCTTCTCATCTTTGGATGGATCCAGAGGCCATGTGGCTGTTGACCTAAGGCAGTAATAAGTCATATTAGTAGGTGCACAAAAAAGACATATGGTCAAGTCAAGGTAAGCAGAGCACATAACAGCATACACTAAAAAAAGTGTTATAATACACATACCCCGGTTCATTGAGAGAGCTGTCATCCACATGAGTGTAGAGCGTCATCCAGTTCTGACCATCTTTGGACACTTGAAATACCCAATTCCGGAGGGCGGATCGACCGTATCCACGAGCGTGGCGAAGTGTGTATGCAGAGGGGATGACCCATAGACCAAGATCAATGGCAAACCAAGCGTTTTTGTCATCGTTGGTGTGACAATTGAGGGCAGAGCTGTCTCTGCTCAGGATGTCTTCAAGTCGGCCGTAAGGCAAGTTTCTGCCCTCGGAGGAAGTCACAACCACTAATCCATAAGCAGCAGGGTTCACCCATTCATATGCGGTCCTGTGGCCAAACAGAAGATCAATCTTTATGAATAACATTGTTTAAATGGGTCATGTTGGGTTTCAGAATGTAAGAATGAACAATTCTAATAAATTATCAAGCAAAAGGGGACAAAGAAGCTCACTTCGCATTGGTGCCAATCCAGTACACAATTCCATTCTCGTCAAAGTCATGCTGGTGCCTGAAGATGAAGCTCTGACCCTCTCTGAGCTTCCTAACAAAGATGAATGAGGACCTGTCAAAGTCATACCACTGCTTGGCCACCTGGGGAAAGGGATGAGACAAATTTATGACCTTTTTTCAGATGCCTGTGGGGATACAGCTGAGTAAATATAGAATAATAGAAGAAATAAACAAAAAAGCTTTCCTACCATCTTGAGCAGATACTGCTCCAGTGACTCAACAGTGGCCAGCGGCTCCATCTTTAGCATTCTACCAGTTCGGTCAATTAGGGCCGTCTCACCTGGAGCACGCTCCAAGCGGAAGCGTAGCCTCCTTGTCAGTATCTAACACAACAGAAAAAGATTTTAATGATATATTACCATTCATAATGAAAGATGTGACCGTTTCATGTACACCAAACTAAAAATATACACTCAAACATGGAGACTGACCTGTAAATTATATGTTGAGCCTGGTGTATCATATAAGTGGAGAGGCAGCCGCTCTATTGACTCCAACACTGCTATCAGTTTGCGGATTAAGGCAACTGCTGGTCGGCTAGAGGACAAAAACAATTTAAATGTTAGACAAACAGACTACAGGAAAACAAATACTCTCATTGTGTTCAAATCAGACAAGCAAGCTGCTGGTGGTTGAGACTCAGATATACAGGGAAGAGATCACTTTTGTATGCTGTACCTGGCTCAATTACCGTTCTGAGTAACAAGATATAGTTTACCTTTCGTCATCTTCATTTTCAGTAAATGCAGTCTTGAACACATTTATTCTTTCCATCAGAGGCTTACAATCATGTTTCATGTCTAGCTCCACACTCTGTGAGGAAAACGTAGTAAGTAAAAGGGTAATGAGTATTGGGAATATAAGTAGACATCATGTTTACAACTGAACGTTAAAAATGTGCATGACTCACATTGCTGAGCACAGTAAAAAGTGCTTGCACGAGGCCACTGCTGCACATTTCATATGGAGAAATGGTGTTCTCATCTTTGAGTACAACTATTAAATTCTCCAGAGCTGTTTTCATGAGGTCTCGCCATGTGTTTTCACCTTCAATGCACTGAAGAAACAAGAAGCAAACTCTTAATCACTGTTATTGTCTTTTTGACCCCAATTAAATGGGAACTAAAATAAATTGTGACAAAAGTATATTCTATGGGCAGATAAAATTTTTAGCTTAATTCTACCTGTCTGTTAGTATGTAGCTCCCAAGCAGACTCTAGCTGTGTGGCGATGTTTCTTAGAGTGACCACTACACCTCTCGGCATACTCTCCACAGCCTTGAAGTGATCGTCATACAGATCTCTGGCCATGGTTTTTACCTACAGACACAGAGGTGGAAAGATAAAGTTGGGTAATGTCATTGTGGGGTCAGTAAAATTGTTTTTTAAAACTTTTATTCAGTGAGGACATATCAAAATGATCAGAAGTCACTAAGAAGTTTATGAAGTTTTTTAAGATATTTATAATTTTTATTAATTTTTTTTAATTTTTTTTGTTTTAATGTTATAATGGGATTATTATGGTTTTATGGTTTATTGTTGTTTTCGGGGGCAACAAATTTATTATCAACATGCTAGAGGATAAAAGGAATACACAAGTAATCCTACCTTTTGTTTTGTTTTTTCCAATTTGGATTTGAGCTTTCTTCCTCGCTTACCAGTCCAGCCAGTAACAAACTCAGACCCTGTGACAAACAAAGGACCCAATAATTGAGTGACTGAGGAAAGATACTGGCAAAAGTGATGCTTTTAAACTATTTTTCCAAACTTACCCAGAGAGGTTTCTGCAGTGAAAGAGTGCTTAGTGCCTCGGTTTGACTCAAACACAAAGCCTGGTAGGTCCTCTTTGAGGATGGTGGCCTGCTGGCCATCTGAGTTATGGATGGCAATCTCACCCTCTTTCAGACAAGTTAGAGACCAGTTCCCCACAGTGAGTTTGGTGGGACCCTGTGTGGAGAGGATGGGCTGACTGGCTGTCACCGGTTTCACCTGACTTCTGGCACGCTGCAGCTTCTCCAAAAATTCACTTCTGCTCTCTATAGAAAAGAGGGAAAGAAAATATCAGCGACTATAACTCACACTAGCCAATCATAAACAATAAGCAATCCAGTTTCATTTAATTGTTGCTAAAATAGGTCTGTTCTTTTATTGATCGATTGGTTTGTTTGCAGGAGACCTACCTGAGCTGTCGGAGCCACCCTCTGGGCTTCCACTGGAGTACATGGTGGCCAGTTTACCATCCAGGATGAAGCGAAACCAACCATTGCTGCCATTGGAAAGCTCTAAAGCAGCTGCATCACTCCAGATATAAAGACAGTCCCTGCCTCTGATGATGGACCAGTCTCTCCAGTGGTAAGGCTTCCCCTGCTGGATCTCTTTGGCATCCTCTTGTGGTTCATCATACTGGAAAACAAGACAGATTGATTTATTTCAAAGCAAATTCTGAATAGTGACAAGAAATTGTTGTTTAGGCATCAACAGACATTTTGGATTCACAAAAACAACAATAAAGAAGAAGATGTGGAACGAGCTGAGTCTGACCTTCTCAGGTTTGGCCTCTTCCTCATTTTCATCATCTGATGTGGGTCCTGCCAGAGTGGACACCTTATTAATGACACCCAGCCTGGCAAGCTGATCTAAGAACACGTCACCTCCCTTATCCACTAGATCCCTAATGATCTGCAGTGCCAGCAGGTGACCATCATCATCATCCTGTGAAAAACAAGTAGAAAGGTCAGTAAGACTTAACTTCAACCCCATTAAATTTCAGAAAAGATCACCAGGCGGGAAAGACTAAAATATCCAACCTCCTGATCCAGCACAGTCGCAGTGATTTCCACAAGTACAGTGGGCAAGTTGTGTCCAGCATCAGAGTCACACACTTCCTTAAGTAGAACTTCAGAACTGTAGTGCACCATCTTTCTGATCAGAGCCAAACTAGCTTTCCTGTGAAAGAGATTATACAAACAAACCATCACTGAAAGGAAAGCACAGATGTCCTACTGACAGTTGGCAACAAAATACAAAAGAAAGTTACTACACTGGTTTTCTTTTTAAAAATGTACTTTGGCACTGATGGTCCTCTAGAGCCCCTCACCTTATTGAAGGCAGCATGGTTTGCTGAAAGGTCTGTGCAAATACTGGGAGCAGCCTTTTCAGGTAGATAGGGGCCATCTCAGGGTCACCTTTCGGCTCACTGCCCTCTTCCTCTTCTTTATTAACGTCCTTCTTTTTCTTGTCATCACCCTTGTTGACAGGACACATCCAGTCTCCTATATCAAACACCACAAGAAACACTTTATTTTGAAAATCTCACAAATTCCATTGAATTCACCATTAAAAAAAATGAATGATGAGTGATTGCATTAAAGCATAATATTGTAATCTCTAAGCCACCAGTCTCAAAACAAAGTAGAGGCAAAAAAATTTTTTTTCCCCCAAACACTTCTTAATCTTCCATTGGTTGTCCAAACAACTAGTCTGCCTCAAATTCATACTATTGGTTGAACCAATGCTGCGGTGTCTGGCTGGTTTGAGGTGCTCAAACAACAAGTGCAATGTTCTGATAGTGCCATACAGCCTTCATTGTTGACATTTTATGAAAAATTTGCATATAAAGTATTTTTAAATCCCCCAAAACACATTTTAGCTTCATTCTTCTGAAACTTTTACTTTCAAAAATAAAAAAGGGAAACAATATTGTCATGAAGTAGAGAAGAAAGCTGATGGACTTACCAGGAGACTGGAGAATTGCTACAACCTCGCTGTGTCCTCTCTCTCTAGCTTTGTCTAACGGAGTTTTCCCATCTTCATCTCTCAGGTCAGGGTTGGCCCCATGGCGCAGTAAAGTCTATTGGGAAACATTTGCCATAAAATAAATACAATACATTAAAAACTATGTATAATAACTAAAAAAAAAAAGAGTCAGTTATATGACAAACACTTTACCTTTGCTACTTGTGGCCTGCCAAAACAGGCAGCATAGTGCAGAGAGGATGACCTCTGGCCTCTATTGACATCAGCACCTCTCTCGCAGAGGAACTCCACTAAGCAGGCCAGAAAACAGTGTGAGAGATTGCAATCCTTAGAAAACAATATTCATCTGTTGCACTGACCTCATTCTTCTAACTTACACAAGCCATCACCAGACAAAGGGGGGTCAAGAAATCAGGTTGTATTAGTTTTCATTATGCATGGCATTTGTAACACTGCTGCTGGTGGCACTTCAGCCAGAATCTCCCACATAACCATATTGCACAATGTAAAAATAATGCTGTCCTAAATTCAGTATGTAACCTTTATTCATAAGTCTGCTGTTTGTTTGCTCATGCTGTTGCACAAACCCCCTACATTGCGTAAATCACTCACATATGTAACTAAATCTTCACTGTGGGTGAATAAATTGTATCTAATATTAGCCACTGGCTAATAAATTCTTAGATTTTACTCGCCAGTGTGTGAGTTTTAGGCAAAGTATAAGTTTAGCGCAGATATATTTCCACTCGCCGAATACACTGAGCACTTCAGAGTTTCACTCTCTGTCAAGCGATCTGTGCTATTTTTCAATTCATCTCAATGAATTCGCAGCATACCTGGATTTGATGTACCGTACACTCTAGTGTGAAGGTGCACGACTCGCCGTCGCTTTGACAGAGAGAGAGCAAGAGTGTCTTACATTCCATGCAGAACTGATGCGCTACATGTAAACGATTTTCTTTGTTGTATTTTCCTGTCAAAATAATGGAGTTCCTTTGGAATTCTTCAGCTTTTAAGAACTGCTGGGTTCTCCTGTAGTAGGCGGAACTAATGCGCAAACGACACTCTCATTGGCTGGTGCTCACCCATTATCGTCCGTTTGATTTCAGCAAATCAGTTCAAGCCAACGCACACAACCTGATTAATATTCATGAATATTTTTTTTTTATTCATTCTTAGTGAGTTTTATATGGTTCTTATTAGTAGAATTTGTATTATTATTTCCATTTTTTTTTCTCACAGAAACACTGAATGACCAAAACAGCATCACCACCAGTCCTAAATTCAGTTAAAATGACTATGCATTCATACATGGTTACAAAGTTTTAATTCTAATTACTAAAGTTCTATCATTCAATATCAATAATTAGTATTATATATTATACATACAAACATACATACACACACATATACATATATATACACACACATATAGTATATCAGTCTGGTGAGTAAAACATAATTACTAAATATATATATATATACATATATATTGTTATATATATATATATATATATATATATATATATATATATATAAGGATATATTAACACTTCTTACCATCTCTTGTGTTCCAAATGCAGATGCCCAGTTCAAGAGAGTCTGTCCTACATCATCCATGAAATTCACTTCAAATGCTTTGAAGGAAATAAAAAGTAACAGTACAAGTTAATCAGGATGTGATAATCAACAACAGCCCTCAAAATCCCCCGATGTCCAAAATATTGATCTTGCATGCACTACTTGAACACTAACCACCGGTGTCAATGGCATCAATGAGAGCATCGGTGTCTTTGCTGCGTATACAGTCAATAAGCTGTCGGTGGGAGCGTTCCCCGGAGCTGTCGAGACGCCGCAGACCAGGGATACGGCCGGTAGAACCAGCTGTAGATTTGGGCAAAGCCTTGCGTCCCTCAAAGAGCAGCACCAGCAGTAAGTCCACCAGCCGCATGGTGTCCAGCACGCAGCGCTCATCCCCCTGCAGAGCACTCTCCATAGAGTCAGGCAGCTCTGAGCGCAGAAGATCCTGAATGGGGAGATGCAACACAAACTTTCATAAAATGTAACCAGAGAAAACTGGGATTTCTTGTAGTGATATGTCATAAAAAAAAAAAAAAAAATAAAAAAAAAAAAAAAACAACCTGAGGAAACACACAGTACTTGTGACATCTAGCAAATGGCAAGAATATTTCTGTGAATACACATCTTACATGTGTGACAAGTGGTGAGCCTCTGCACAGTGTGGACAGAAGGCTAACAATGGTGGACACTTGGTTGCTCAGTTTAGAGTCTGCAGCAGATGGAGTGGCTCCACTAGAGGTCCTGCCAGGCTTGCAGGTGGAGGAGGGTCCAGATGCCGTCCCTCCTGCTGCAGCCATACGGGACAGCAGCTCTTCTGTTAGTCCATGCTTAGCTAATGGGGCTGGATCAACTCCACGCCTTGTAAACCGGTCCGCCAGTGAAGCAAAGCAACGCAGAGCTCCGTCAGACACCTGTGGATGACACCAGGACAATAACTGCCATTTAGTTGTTTACATAATATCTGTGCATAATTTTACCAAGAAAGTCAGTCCTTTATTTCTATGGAAAAGAAACTGATCTACACATGAAAGTATACACCTGGTTTTATTTCTATTAATCAACAGTTGCTTAAGCCCTTTCGTTCAACAATGATGCATTAAATCCTTGATGCAATAAATGTTTTAAAAAAGTGACAAAGACTTAGACTTATAATGTTAAACAACATTTCTATTTCAAATAAATGCTATTCTTTTGAGCTTTCTATTTAAAGAATGACTTGTGGAGAATCATGAGACAAGTCAGCTTAGCCATAACTGGAAAAAACATTTTAAACTACATAAAAATGGAAAACAGCTATTTTAAAAGACTAAAAAAATTATAATAATACTGTTGGTGAGCATAAGAGACAAAAAATTCTAAGGACCCCAAACTTTTAAATGATTTCCATTCCTCACAAAAAAGCCAGAGAAGCCTTACAGCATGCAAAAACGTAGCACAAGTTTTCAGATGAGCCATCCTTTTAAGTGTTACTCATGTCCTACCTGGTGGTCTTCATGTTTCAGCAGACTAGAGAGGGACTCCACGCATGTCTCTAGGGAAGAGTCTTGTGGCTCCATCTTGCTACAGAGGCGAGAAACTACTGCCATGGCAGAGTGCAATGTGTCCTTGTGCACAAGATGACCGCTGTCCCTAATGAAGCTCAGCACACAGTTCAATCCACCTGCTTCAAATACAGCTCCAGACTCCCGTGTGCAGATCAGCTCCAGAACCTGATGACACAAGACAGTATATAATATGACCATCATGCATGGTGGAATTGTTCAAAAACAGCTTCATAGGGCATCTTTTCAACTGTTTAAAATCCTTTAAACAAACAGACTTTAAAAACAAGTTATGGCAGTAAATACAGCAATATTTACCTTTACACACTGTTCAGCCAGATCTCTGCTGGTCCTGTTGTTGAGCTCCACCACCACCAGCCGGTTACACAGGGCTTTGATGGCTCCATCTACTCCCACAATCCTGCGGGTGCATTCAGCGGACACGTCCAGGTAGTAGGTGATGGCCCTGGCTGTCACTTCCAGCACATTATCTGGTGCGCTCTCATCCAGGAAGATCTTACACAGAGCTGGGAGAAACGTCCGTGGAGGACACCTGCGGTGGCGAGACAGCAGTGTCAGAGTGAAATGAAGGGTTATTAGGTCTGCACAACATGGAGGGACAATGCTGATCCAAGATTTCCTTGTTAAATAATGCAACAGTGATATGTGATGCAATAAACCTAAAAATGTGTCAAATCAATTTCTATTATTATTTAAAGCCAGAAAGTAATAAAATCCAATGCACGTCCTAGGTAAACAAACTAAGCATTAATCCAACCTCTCAAGGTGAACAGCATCTCTTACTCAAGTGACATGCTGTAAAAAGTATTATCTTTAATTAATAGCAAACAAGTGTAAATGTAAACAAATCACTTTGTACAAAAAAATGCTCATGCAGTTTGTTGTCCTTGGGTTTAAGAGGACTGTTGAATTTCCCCTTTGGGTAACCACTACCTGTGATATAGCTTTTTACAAACCCCTTGTGACCGAGCAGGGTTATCACATTTAAGACCAAAATACTCCCACACAACCGCGGTGCTTCCTTATTTGTCTTTATCATCTTCAGTAGCTATTGTGGCTGTCCTGCCATGGCTAGTCCATTTGAGAAATTAGCACAACACTGCTGATCCAATAATTGACTACCAAATTTAATTCTAGACTATTTAAGACAAGTAAAAAAAAAAGTCACAATCTAGTACAAACCCCTTAATAATACATTTTAGAGTGAGTTACTTTTGTACATTCATTAAAAATGAATAACTTAGTTCAAACAAGCTTTACTAATGTTTTACTGAAATGTGCAATAAACTTTAGTCTGCAGGTTTAGACACTTTTTTTTTCTTTTACTTTTTATAACCTTACACGCTCATAGGTGTAGTTACCCAACAGTGCACATTTACACAACTCCTTGTTATAGAATTACACTTATTTAATTTATTTTTATTTCAGAGCATAAACATTCTCATTATATCTAACAAAGTTTCACCAGACACTCCTCCTTGTTTAGGACTTCATTCTTCTATACTGAATTTCAAAAATAATATTTAATAATATGAAGTAATGTCTAATTTCAAGTGATTGTTAAGTTTCAAATGTGTCACTGATTAGAAAATTTGAGGCTGATACTGCTAACCCTAAGCATTTTTTTAGCTTTAAGTGCCCCTTGTCACACTTTACAAGTTAATAAGCTACATTACAATTTCAGACAACTTACATTCTGCACAATATTAAAGTTAAATGCAACAGTTATGAATAGCTCTATTGCTGTTATCATCAGCCCTACAGAACAGGCACCTCATCAGTATTCAGACTTACGTTTCGAAGCAGCGGTCAACGTTGTCTGACATGAGCAACAGCATGCAGAGCTGCTCCAGGGCGATGAGCTGCATATCCCTCTCATCACCCTGTCCCATCTGCAGCCACTCCAGCAATGTGTCCGGGTCCACGTCTGCCATGACGCCCCACTGCCCTATCCACCCAACACCCAGTCACACCCCGCCAGTAGCAGGAGAGAAATGAACAGGGGCAGTCACTGGTCCTCTTGTTGTCTCATCAAGTCTTCACCTTCATGAGAAAAAGGAACAACAGGAGCATGGAAAGATATCTGGGATACAACAGGAGACAAAAACACCACACAAAACCCTTTGCAATGTTGCCCTGGGCCTTAACTTCCTACTTCCCCCATTTGATTGGAATGAATCGTTTGGCACTGATCTGAAAACACAACCTTTAAATAACAGAATGAAAACTCTTGGGTAATAATGAAACGGGTAGAGCAGATGACTCCTTGAAAATGTATCAACTTGAAAGGTATACTAATAGGAGTAAAACAGACTATAAACATGATGAACTGCTGCCTGTAATCAAAGCACTGAAAGAAATCACTATGATTAGCTGATTAGTAAGCTTGGCCAACAACAGTTTGCATGATAAATAGTTCATCAATGACTCACACTGTATGGGCCAAACAGCCCAGCTTTTCAGAGACACACAGTAGGCAATACAAGCTGAGAAATCACTATGC
Organism: Cyprinus carpio; assembly: GCF_018340385.1. Lineage (NCBI taxonomy): Eukaryota > Metazoa > Chordata > Actinopteri > Cypriniformes > Cyprinidae > Cyprinus > Cyprinus carpio. The sequence goes on along the minus strand of NC_056613.1, from coordinate 14,752,646 downwards.
TTTTATTGTTCTGAAAAACAAACCATTAAAGAAAAAGCAGCACTACTTTCCTGAGACAGACAAGCTGAGCCAAGCATGAGGATAAATTTATTAGAATGGGAGATTTATGTGAAATAGCAAAAGTCTGTGGCTACAGACTGGCATGGCTCAGATAGATCCATCACCTTCTTAGAGACTAACAGAGAGATCCACTTATCAACAGATTAAGTGACTAACTTGATTCAGGAAGAATGTCCTGTTGAACTTGACATTCAAAGCAACTATTGGATTTACTGGATGGAGAGGAGGGGAAAAAACCCACATCACACACACAGAAACATCATGTTACTTCGCTACTCTAAAACAAGTTTAAATATGTATGTCACCTGACTGTGATTAATCAGACCTGAATCAGATTAGACAATTATATTCCATAGCAGACGCATTCAGCATAACTTTTTAATTCATGAGCTGACATATCCCAAGTTGCTCTTTCTGGTTTTGTAACCTGTTTTTAACAGCCACACTGGACCATTGTGAACCACACAATGGATGCAATATACTAGACTTCTGAAAACAAGTTCTGATGCCATAGCCCTGGGTTACACTCTTTCCTTGGAAAGAAAACTCAGAGTTTACTATAATTATACTACCTTCAAATGAATGGGACCTGTTTATTTTCAATCTATTAGCCCACCAATCCAATAATGACAATTTTATCTTCATACTGATATTGTTAAGAGCTTAATGTTGTTTATTTACTTTACCCTATAAAGCATACTGTATCATGTATATGACCGTATCATATGTTAAAAATGTATCAAATGCAATACATCTAACTTTTGAGGAACTTTTATTTGTACATTTCGCAATCATCACTGTATTCCATTCCATTTTAAGTTTTGCTGCCCACAGTTAAAACTACAAAACTTCAATAATAAAACGAATCATTTAAACATCATCATACTAAAATGTATTACTGGTAGACACAGAGTAATAACTAATATTAATATGCATGAATAGTTCTTAATTATACTGTTATAAAAATCTCACTGATTTACATTACAAGCTATCAGAATTTCATCTTACCTTTTGGCCAGATAAAAAGCAACAACAGCACAAATTAACATATATTTGGGCCTCTGGATACAATGGACGTTTTTCCTCCTCCTCTGTGTAGGCACTATATTCTCACTATATCATACCATATGGGCCATAGAACATATGCAAAACTTTCCTTTATAGTCTGCCTACAGGCTTAATAAAGTGTTCCATATGATAAACAATGAGATTTGTCTGAACATTATAACATATGGCAGGTATTTTGCGGTGTTAACTAAAGCAATAAACTAATTCCAACCTAAACTGAATGAGAGTACGAACAAAATTTAGGTAGTTTCTAATACTAATCTAAGTTCCAGTCGAAGTTAGTTTCAATAGTAATGTATTTTTAGATTCTGTCTGCTGTTGAAATAATCAAAGTACCTGCAAAGCGGACATTCAGCTTATCCGTGACTCATGCATTCATGATATCTGACGGACAGACATTATTCTAATGATGTTCTTTGAATTTCTGCCAGTGCGGCTGACTAAGGAGTCAAAAAACAACTTGATTGCCACCGATGTCATCATGACACCAGCCTATAGAGCATCATAATAAAACCTCACCTTCACAGTAAACACATAAGGCACCTTTGAGTGTTAATAAGATACACGCATTGTGTTTGATCTATAATATCATGACGCGTGTTTAACTTCATGTATGGCCATCTAACATGATACTGAGAGCCGAGCAGGTGAACAAACAGTCCAATTAACCCTGAAAATCTCTAACCATGACCAATATGACGTTATCAAACTCTACAACTGTGATCAAACGTTAGAAAAGGAAAGTTAGGCGAAAAAAAAAAACCCTCATACATTAACGTTGAATCTTGTCCTTATGGCCTCTTTCTTGAGTTCGGACAGCTTGTGTTAGCTTACACGCCATGACACAGACCAAAACCGTTTAATTTCACGTTAAAGTCATATTTGACCATATGTTTCCGATGCAAATGCGTATAAACATAAATTATCTGTTGTGAAAGCGAGGTTCAGTTAGCTGGGATTAGCTAAAATGCGTCCTGTTAGCGTCACTTCGACAGACCTAATTAATCCCAAACTTCATTTACTTAATTGGTATTGGGCATGAATACATTTTCCATCGACATATATAACCGGTCGGAAAGCAATTTTAAGGTAAAAACACAAAAAACACCAAGTAACACTAACGCGGCCTTGTGTTTACCAGTAGATCCGCGAGCTAAAGTTGAATAGAAGCCCAAGGCCTGAACGCTTCTGTCAGGCAGAGAAACAAACCCGCCGCCGAGCGTCACAAACACTCACCGTTTATCGCCGAACGACGAGAAGACAAGAAAATCACACAGGGAGGACACAATTCGTCTCGGGATTAAGTTGTATCAGACAGCAAGACGTGAATATTGCTTCATTTCCCGCTTCTGCTTGTTGTAAGGTAGAGGTCAAACTGAAAGGGAAGGCGACGGGTGAAATATTGAGTGAAATGGAGAGCCGCGGAAAGGACTAGTCGAGGCTCCGCATATCACGAGGCTCCGCAGCAGAACACGCAGCGATGCGGCTAAGCGACAGGGGGCGCTAAAACACCTCGCCATTTACTGTCAACGAGCTCGCCAAAAAAAATTTTTACAAACCATTCACCTAGATTGCACAATTGTAGAAAGTGAACGGTGACACATGCTCTCTGAAATCAAGCATTGTTTTAGTAGGTTAACGTTCATATTGAAACTTTTGAAATGCATTATGCATTTTATCTATTGATCGTAGTATACTGGATATGTCCAAATTCCAAATAGAAATACAGGTGCTGGTCATATAATTAGAATATCATCAAAAAGTTGATTTCACTAATTCCATTCAAAAAGTGAAACTTGTATATTACATTCATTCATTACACACAGACTGATATATTTCAAATGTTTATTTCTTTTAATTTTGATGATTATAACTGACAACTAAGGAAATCCCAAGGTTCAATATTGAAGACACCTGGTGCCACCTTCTAATCAGCTAATTAACTCAAAACATCTGTGAAGGCCTTTAAATGGTCTCTCAGTCCTGTAGGCTACACAATCATGAGAAGACTGCTAACTTGACAGTTGTCCAAAAGACGACCATTGACACCTTGCACAAGGAGGGCAAGACACAAAAGGTCATTGCAAAAGAGGCTGGCTGTTCACAGAGCTCTGTGTCCAAGCACATTAATAGTGAGGCGAAGGGAAGGAAAAGATGTGGTAGAAAAAAGTGTACAAGCAATAGGGATAACCGCACCCTGGAGAGGATTGTGAAACAAAACCCATTCAAAAATGTGGGGGAGATTCACAAAGAGTGGACTGCAGCTGGAGTCAGTGCTTCAAGAACCACTACGCACAGACGTATGCAAGACATGGGTTTCAGCTGTCGGATTCCTTGTGTCAAGCCACTCTTGAACAAGAGACAGCGTCAGAAGCGTCTCGCCTGGGCTAAAGACAAAAAGGACTGGACTGCTGCTGAGTGGTCCAAAGTTATGTTCTCTGATGAAAGTAAATTTTGCATTTCCTTTGGAAATCAGGGTCCCAGAGTCTGGAGGAAGAGAGGAGAGGCACAGAATCCATGTTGCTTGAAGTCCAGTGTAAAGTTTCCACAGTCAGTGATGGTTTGGGGTGCCATGTCATCTGCTGGTGTTGGTCCACTGTGTTTTCTGAGGTCCAAGGTCAACACAGCCGTATACCAGGAAGTTTTTAGAGCACTTCATGCTTCCTGCTGCTGACCAACTTTATGGAGATGCATATTTCATTTTCCAACAGGACTTGGCACCTGGTTTAAGGACTATGGTATCCCTGTTCTTGGCCAGCAAACTCGCCTGACCTTAACCCCATAGAAAATCTATGGGGTATTGTGAAGAGGAAGATGAGATATGCCAGACCCAAGAATGCAGAAGAGCTGAAGGCCACTATCAGAGCAACCTGGGCTCTCATAACACCTGAGCAGTGCCACAGACTGATCGACTCCATGCCACGCCGCATTGCTGTGGTAATTCAGGCAAAAGGAGCCCCAACTAAGTATTGAGTGCTGTACATGCTCATACTTTTCATGTTCATACTTTTCAGTTGGCCAAGATTTCTAAAAATCCTTTCTTTGTATTGGTCTTGAGTAATATTCTAATTTTCTGAGATAGTGAATTTGGGATTTTCCTTAGTTGTCAGTTATAATAATCAAAATTAAAAGAAATAAACATTTGAAATATATCAGTCTGTGTGTAATGAATGAATATAATATACAAGTTTCACTTTTTGAATGGAATTAGTGAAATAAATCAACTTTTTGATGATATTCTAATTATATGACCAGCACCTGTATTATGCAAAGTGAGGGGGGAAAATTGCAAATGTCCTTTCCAGGTTCCACTGTAAATTAAAACCAATGCGACTCTTGAAGCAAAACTAGATTTTATTATTCCAGTATAATCAGAAAATAAATGTTAATCTTGCCCTATTAATGATTTTGTACAATTTACAACATACAAAATAACTGCTATGGTTACAAATGCATAATTGTACTTGATCATTGCTGCTTCTAGAAGAAAAACAATGGTCCAATATTAGCTGAAACTCTTCCATTTGCATTGTAAACTTGTTAGTAGTGCGTTTATAGTAGTACATATTAATTTGTTGCTTGTTCAACATTTTTGCTTGTGTAGGATTCATCTATCACTTATGTTGCCTGCAAGTGCAAGATAGTTATGCGTTGAAATTCAGAGACACCAACAAATATTTGCATGCATAATTAGGATACAGAAAAAAACTAAAAAGTGTAAAATATGTTTGTAAATAAAGTACCATTTTAACATATGGAAGCCAATTTCTGCCACACAAGAAAAAAAAATCATGAGATAAAAAAATCTTAATTATGATCAAAAGTCAAAACTATTATGTCAATATTGAGTCAAAACTGACATACTAAGAATACATATGTATGAGGAGTCAAAATTGACATGAACCATTACATTGTGCTAGTCAAAATTATGAGAAGTCAATTACAATAAATTACTTTATATCTCAGTTTTAACTTAGTATGTCACAATTTTGACTTCTTGTCTTAATAATTTACCAAACCATGATTTTATTCTTATGTGGCAGAAATGGGCTTCCATATGAATGCGTACTGCAGATGTATTCAAAGCATCAGTGCAGAGATGTGATTCATCCAAGTATCTGTTAGTAATGCTTTATCATAAATTCACATTCACAACACGTGCTACTATCTCTACGCAACCTAAAATATTTAACATTTTAAAATTATAATATTAAAATGCACTAAAACTGTATATGTAAAGTCAGCAGATACCTGATTACCAGCAGTGCAGCTGCTCAGGTTTAGTTGTGAGCTGCAGCATGTCAATGAGAAACTAATGATTTGCAATATTTGTACAGACACAATAAAACACTTCTCACAAAAAACCCATGCTATGCATAACAAAGGTTAATGAAAATTATTCAAGCTTGTAAGCAAGCTAACCATTAAAACTAACAAAAAGTTTCTATAAACAGTAACCTTATAAAATTCACTCCCATGGTTCAGCTGTTCTGCATGTGAAACACACTGCCCCTTACTTTCTGAGTAAATATGTATTAAGTTCCTCATAGAGGTTAATGCGGTTTTAAAATGGACTACTGTATTTAAACTAAACACAATTTTAAAATTGATTTATCTTTAAAAACAAAACCGATTAAAACAACACCCCAACATTCACTTAGTCATTAAAAACATAATACTCGTATCATATCCAGTCAGGAGGATTCACAGGAAATTGATCTTCAGTTGAATGCTGGGCGTGTTTTTGTTAATTACTCGAGGTGCTTGTGCCTTAGTGTTCACGCTCTCCTGGTTGCCCTTGACGGCTGCCTCCAGCCTGGCTTTCATGTGCGGGGCGGAGGCCATCAGTGCTTTGAAGACAGCCGAGTGCTGGGGGCCGATGCGCATGAGGTCTCTTAAGGCGGACTCGTGCAGTGAGCGAGAGGCTGCTGGAGCTGATGCCAGAGCATTCTCATCCAGCAGGAGAGAGATGAGGATGGGCAACAGCACAGCCACCAGCTGTGGACCTGTGTGGTTAAAACATATACTTAGTGCTAAACAACAATGCAACATTTTGCTAACAGTCATTATAAAGAAGACATTTATATTATAACCCAATGAATTCTTCTTGTTTTTTTTTATGATATCATAACTGACAGCTGTTTGGGACTAAAACCTGAAAACATTCCCAGTCACTTACGGTGAGTTTCGTCTGCAGCAAACACTAGTGCTTCCAGGGCTCGGATTGCATCTTGCACGGCCTGTAGCTCTGCTGGGCCTTGAGGACGACTCTTTTCCACTTCCTCCAGTTGTGACAACAGACGGCCACCCAGAGCTAGAATAAATGGCCTGGCTACCGGCGCTGGGCCTTGGAATAAAGATACTAGCAACTGATAACTTCTGCTCAGCACCTAAACGAGAAATTGTAGGACATAGTAGAGAAGAATACTAGATGTAGAGTCTTTTTGGGGAATTGTATGTAAAATTGTAGCAAAGCTCCTTATTTAAGCAGCCTGATGTTTACTACCATTAAAAAAAGTTTTGGGGTCGGTAAGATTTTTTAAATGTTTTTGAAAGAAGTCTCTTCTGCTCACCAAGGCTACATCCACTTGATAAAAAATACAGTAAAACTAATACAATGAAATGTTATTTCAATTTAAAAGAACTGTTTTCAATTTAATTTTTTTTTTTTTTTTGATTAATTTAATGTGCCTGTGCTGAAAACATTTATTTCATAAAAAAAAAAAAAAACGCTGACCCTAAGCTTTTGAACAGTACTGTAGAAATGTTAAGAATTTCTATTTGACTCTCTACTCACCACGGGGTCCTTAGACTCCAGGCTGGCTCTGAATGCCTGGATGCAGCGTGTCTGCAGGGGCTCCACAGCAGTCACCTCAGCACTGGCGTACAGCAGGAAGATGGTGAGGGATGTCAACATGGTAACCTCATCCACTCCAGGCTCCATTTTATCTGTCCAAAACAATCCATGAAAAACCAGAGAAAGTTACTCAAATGACTTCTACAACATGCAGAAAAACCCACCCAAACAGAGTGTGGTTGAAATGAGAGAGAACTACCTGTATGCCAAGACTCCAAGAGCGTGTGCAGTGCACATCTCAGCAGTTCAGTCCAGGCCCCATGACTCTTCTCAGCTCTGCTCATGGGAGAGGTGAGAACAGTGCGCAAGGCCTGCAGGATGCCTGGTACCAGCTGTCCACTCTCAGCTCCAACAGAGCCCTTCACCGCCTCTCTCAACACCCCGAGCAGCAGATAGAGCACTGTGGGCAGCACTGACACACTGCCTGTGGAGAGAAAAATAAAACACTGTCAGATCTCTGATCATTTCTGGATTGAACTGAATTTCTGTGGAACAGAAAATAAAAGAGACATTTCTTATTATAGTATTACAAAATGTTCGATAGATGGCAAATAAATCAACATTTTATTTGACCTTGTAATGGAGAAAGAAAAAAAAAATTGAATAAACAAAATGAAAAGTGGACTAAAATAAAGTGGGCAGGAGGATGTTTTTCTCACAATCTGAAAGATCTTGTTGTCACAGTAACTCTGGATCTCTTACCCTCTGGTGAACAGATGGAGGGCAGTTCTGAGAGGATGGCCAGAGCAGATGTGACGAGTCTACAGTCAGTGTTGCTGAGGAAGCAGGTCTGTCCTCCCCGCCCCGTGGGGCTGCCAGCCAGTTTGGGGCTAAGCTGCGGAAGCTTTCTCACAAGCATGCAGAGACATAGCTCGAGCGCTCCAAAAACAAGAGACTTCCCAGGCACCAGGCCACCAGTGTCCCGTCCCTCACCAAACTCAGGAACAGTTTCCTTCTCTGCTGCACCATCATCGACTGACCAAATACAACAAAGAAAGATGAATTGAGAGGGTTATTTAAGATTTACGCTATTTAAACAAAAGTCGTTTTTGAGACTTACCCTCAGCACTGTGGCGTTTCTCTTTGACGTGCTCCTGAGCAGCACAAACAATCTGCCGCACCAGTTCTAGCACAGCCAGTTGAATACTGGGAGATTCCCGAGTGACTATGAGCCTGTGTAGAACACTGAGCAGCTCCACACTCAAAGCCTACAGAGAGAACACCATATACTTGTCAAGAACACAGAGTGACTAACAAGAAAGACAAACACATAATAGAAAACATTAACTACATAGAAAGACAAATACCAAACAACAAATCTCACTGCATCACAATATCACAACAGACCATAATAGTCAGGTTAGACAACGTATTGAATTTAGTGTGGATGAAAACGAGGCTAGGAGGAACACACTTAGGCCCCGTTTACACTTGTGCATTTTTGTTTTAAAACAGTGTTTTAGAATGAAAATGATCTTCGTCTACACTGGTGTTTCCACTGCGTTTCAGAAACGATTTCCGTTTACACTACACAACCTAAAACGCATGTCACGTGACCATTCATGCTGGTACAGCCATAGATATGAATAGGTAGATTCCCTGTTATTTAGATGGCGGACGCGTCAATGTGCTTGGAGCGATCAAATGGGAATACTACCTATACATCTATGGGTACATCAATGTGCATGATGTTATTGTTTACAAGGATACGCAGAGCGAATGTGGGCAGCCACGCCATCGTCTTCAAAAGTCTACGTTTTGGTCAGTTTTCACTGAAACGCAACCCCGGAGTTTTCAAACTAAAACAGAGTCTGGAGCATTTTCAAAAGTCTCTGTTTTCGAAGGTCGAAAATGCCTGAGTATTGTAAACGATAGGCGTCAACCGTAGCAAAAAATGGGGCCTTAAACTACAATGGCACACACCACATAATGGTCCTAGGTCAAATAATTTTCACAACTTTCAAAACTACTGAGATTATTTATTTAGTCAGCTGAACAATCGGTTAAATTCAAAAGAACAGCATGTATTTGAAATAGAAGTCTTTTTTTTAACATTGTAAATGTCTTTACTGTCACTTATGATCTGTTTTAATTTAGAATACCTGATCATTGCCCACTTTCGAACGGGGCCAAGGCACCTCCAATAAGGCCTGCAGAGCCTGAAGACAAGAATTGATGTTTTCCATTTGGTCTCCAGAGTGAGGAGAGCACAAAAATTCCACACTGATTCCTAAAGGGAAAACTTGAGTGAATTAAACAAGAAGACTCAAAATATACATGTTAATCTCAAATCTAAGCGGGAAATGATCCTCATAATCAGCCCATGGAAAATGACTAAAGCAAAAATGGACACCCTATAAACCTTGAACTACATCCACTTATTGAAACAGGAAATATTAACTGAGCTCTGTACCCAGGATCAGGTGGAGGCGGTCAGTGCTGACGTCCTCTGGGGATTTGACACTGCTCAGTGAGGTGGACTGGCCCATGGAGGTGGGTGTGACCGGTCTGGAGAGGTTGGCAGGTCCCTCGTCCACCATGATGAACCCGGTGCTGTTGAGCCAGAGAGCAGTAGCGTGGAGAATGGTAGCCCAGGCACTGGAATAATGTGGCCGGGCCTGTTCCACCGTCTCTGCAGTGTAAAACGAGCCACCTGACAAATAAAGTGCATGTTAAAATGGTAGTTAAATAATCTGCATATTATTCTGAATACACTGAATTATCAACTGAAGAATGTAACTACTGTTCAAAAGTTTGGGCTTAGTAATATATATTTCATACCTTTACTCAGAAAGGATGCATTAAATTGATCCAAAGTGACATTTGCAATATTAAAAAAGAATTCTATTTCAACTTTCTATTCATCAAAGAATCCTGAATTTTTTTTTTAAAAAGTATCACTATTTCTAGTTACTATTTTCAACATTATTATTAAGAAGAAAAGTTTCTTGAGCGCAAACTCAGCATATTAGAATGATTTTAAGGATCATGCCACACTGAAGACTGGAGTAATGGCTGCTTCAGCTTTGCTAACACAGGACTAAATTATAATTTAAAACAAATATTAAACCGAAAACAGTTCTTACCAATTTTAATAATACTCCACAATACTACAGTTTTTACATTTTTTTGATAAAATAAATGTAGCCTTAGTGAGCTTAAGAGACTAATTTAAAAAACATTTAAAAATCCCACCAATCCCAGACTTTTGAAAAGTAGTGTACAATACTGTAAAAACGGAGCAAACAAGTAATTGTGAAAGAAGAAAGGCAAAAACACCTTTATGCATCCCCTTCGGCAATGATAAGCAAACTATCTTTCAACTGATTTCCTCAAAAACAAGAACACTATGGCTGACATAGGAACAATGGTATGAGTTTGGGACAGGACTATCTGCTTGGCTGAGTCATGGCTGACAGAGTGAGTGTTTGGAAAAACTGTTTGCAAATAGTCATTTTTTTATATTTTTATTTTGTTGCACTAGAAGCACATAAATTAGACAGTTAATTTTCATAACCCTGGAAGTAAAGAAGCATATCTACTTATTTTCCATCAGGTAGGTGTGTGTGAGTAGTGACCTGTGGAGGGGAGTTGACTGGAGTATTGCGAGGGCAGGGTGAGCAGGCCATGGTCCTGAAGGGCAGCCAGCCACAGGCGGCTCAGAGTTGCAAGATCAGTCTGAACCAGTTTGAGCAAACCAGCCCCTGCTGGATCTGCAGTGCCAGCCTCATCACTCTGATGCTGGAGATGGCTGCCCGGACTCTCCCTCTGCCTGGAGCCTTGTACCGCTGTGATATACACCTGCAGAGACACATAGATTTACTCAGACAAATGTCAGATCAAAGTTTGCTGCAAGGTATGCCACAGATAAAAAGTGTGGCCATCATACTTTATATACAGTCATACTGCCCATCCCTAGAGTTACATAACGGCTAGACATAGAGGAACAGCTGATTTAATAGTTGTGTGATGGTGTTCGGTACCTCCGCCCAGGCTTTGAGCACAGCCAGCGTCTCCATGGTGAAGGTGCTTTCATTATAGAGCTGACTGGTGACGTCTCTCCCCACCTGTACTTTGGCAAGAGAGGAAGCCAGAAGCTGATGCACCCTTCTCAGGTCACGCAGGTCACTGATGACCCCACTGGCGATCCATGCACTGCAAACCTGGATGCCAAAACAAAGGTTAATGTCAGAACTCAACACTACTGGAGCAGCTTTCAGCAGTACAAGTGAACTACTGGACTCTGGGAAGAAACTAGGTCAAGTGAACCCACGTGAACTTGAGGTATTTGGGAAAACAAGCATGGAGCGAGTTCAAGAGGTTAAAAACAGGATTGATTTGAGAACTAATTCTACAAAAAGAACATATTTGGGATGACAGTGACAAAATATGTGACTTAAGACTTGAAACAACGTGTTGGATAACAAGGTGTTTGCTGGTAAATGCAAAGGTCAGAAAAAGTGCATCATAATCGATAATGAAGCTTAAGTTCTTTAAACAGCACACCTGGCAGGCTTTGGCAGTCACATTCGGAGGGGCGTCCACATGGAAGGCAGGTCTGAGCGCAGCTCCAACCTACATCATCAAACAACATTTAGTTCAATTAAACCAGCCCAGTCAAAGGTTTGGGAGGTTTCTCATAGCCTTACATAAGTTGTAAGAACAAACAGACAAATAAGTAGACAAGAGAGTGAATAAGAGTCAACCAGCACCCATAGTGTATCTCCTTCAATACTGATCCAAGGATGCATCTCATAATGGTGGCTGGGAGAATGCCAACATAAAATATAGCTTTGATGCTGCATAATTCCCATACCTTTATTTGTGCTGTTCCATAGTCATTTTTTCATTTTGTTTTCATCATCATTTTTTATCTAATAAATGCAGCCTTGGTAAGCAAAAAAGATCTTTCAAAAACATCTTACTGACTCCAAACATTTGAACATCACTATACTTTTTACTGTCTAGTCTTTTTATATACTATACAGGATTGATGGCATTCAACCAAACTCAACTGAGTAAGTTTATTAAGCGCAAATTAAGAGTAAAACATTCTAGGACATGATACTGAAGATGTTTCAAGTCACTATTTGAAAAGAGGGCTCCCTGCTAAGCCCACAGATAACCTAATTTAGTGTAAGTGATACAGGTTCTCACATGCGTGCACACACACATGCACACGCACTTAGTAACAAGAGACTGATGAACAAGCTCAGGTACTTCTGGGGCAGGTAACAGATTTTCTGTTATCAGATGTGTTGCAGTTAGGGTTTCTGTTATTTAATATTTTTCATCATTTTTCTTCTCTAATTGAATTCAGAAGTGGTATTTTATGGAAATTTCAGCACAATAAATAAATAATTTAAAAAGGGGTCCATACTTCCACACTTATTACATTTGCGATAAGGAACATTTACTCAAAGGCATTTAGGAAATATCCTATTTAATTTAGCTGCCAATCAATATTCATGTTTGTTCTAGATGAGCAATTTCTTTCTCTCAGCACTTTTCTGGGCATATGAAAGTGTGCAATGTTGATTTTAAGACTGAGGCTGAAAAGTACTAAGTTAGTGCTTACATTGGCTTGATACTGTTCCAGAATGACATGTCCAGGGAACTCAGGCTCTGGCACACTGGAGAATTTCCGGATAATGACCAGCAGTGTTTGTAAACCAGCCAGTCGGAGCTGATCGCTGTGATCTGTGGCTGCCATGAAAGCCATGCGGATAAGGTCCGCCAAGTGAAGAACCAGGAAATCTGACAGACAGAAGGGGTGCCTTTATTAAGTGTTAACAAATGTATATAAAATCACCCCAGAAGGTGGCGCTAAGACATCACAGTCTTCAGAGATACAGAAAATACACTTAAGCAATTCGGAGAAGAATGATAATAAAAGGAAATAAAAATTCTAATACAATAGAAGTGATGTGTCTAACCTGCAGATTCATGTAAACGCTGTTCTTGAGCGAGTGCCATGTTGAAGTGAGCCGGGTCTCCGTTCTCACACTGTGCTATTATGCGACACACACACTCCATGGAAAACACACGAGTGGACCAGCGCAGGTTATTGAAGGGGCCGCTGGATTCAGACTTTGCGTGGAACACAGAGGAGTCATCATATCGATCTCCATCCTCCTCCTGCAGCGTTTCTACAGCTGAGTCTAAAAATAATAAGAACATGAACAACTATCTTATACAAGTCAAACTAATAAAAACACTGATTAAAAAAACATTTGTCATGAAATTGTATACATAGATCACAACATTTTTAGCCAATCTTAAGGCCTTTACACTTGTCAGGTGGGTTGTATTAAAAAAAAAATGTAAAAAGGAGAGCACATTTTGCTGGAGATGAAAAATTAAGATTATTTTATTCTCATCATATTGAGATTGAAACCCACCTGCAGAGGCAGAGAGCACATCTTTGCAGAGTTTGAGCCAGTGGGCCAGTTTACTCTCAGCCGCCAAACTCATCATGTGGACAAGCGTCTCCTGAATGTCTCGGCACAGGCGCGGGTCAGACTCCCTGTCCAGCAGACTGAACAAAGCTCCCTCCAATCCCACCTCCTTAATAGTGACATCTGCAGGATAGACAATAACCATTTAACATACAGCGCACAATGTGATATATATGATAACAAATGTTGTTTTGCTTGAGAAGTGTGCGTGTGCGGTCTTAAAAACAAATGCCACTATGTGTGTGTGTATAGTTTGACAAGATTTTCTATGACTTTTGAAAGAAGTCTCACCAAAGCTGCATTTATTTGATCAAAAAGTAAAAATAATTATACTGTGAAATATTACTATAATTTTAAATAACAGTTCTCTATTTTAATAGATTACAAAATTCAATGTCCTGTGACGAAAAACCTTCTCAGCAGCCATTAATCCAGTCTTTAGTGTCACATGATTCTACAGAAATCATTCTCATATGCTGATTTGGTCCAAGACAAAATTCCAGGCCCCAAACGAATCTATGGCTCACTGCAGTCAAACCCACCTCAAAATGCAGAGTACAGTAAAATAAACAGCAGAGACGTGCTGAGATGATACTATGTTGTGCAGTGGAGGCGATGCTGACTCACCCAATTGTGTGTTGTCTCTGCGTGGTAGCTCTTTAACCAAAGCGACTGCATGCTCCGATACCTCCACTGCTTCTCTCTGAGCCAGCTGTCTCAAGCAGGCCACAACTGCACACCTCAGAGACAGGTATGAGCTGCACAGGTTTATCTGTACATGCACAAATGTTATACATTATATTAAATGTAACGTTAGAACTTAGTACGGTCAAATAAATGACGAGTGGTGATTCAAGTGAGGTCTAGTGAAACAGAAGAATAGAACTAAGACATTAGTGCTGGTAAAATAAAATAAAAATCCTTGTAATGGTTTAAATTATTTGATCATATAGCCAGCGCTGATATAACATAAAACATATTAGTTCAGACTGAGAGCACGTAGGTGAATTCAGAAATAGAGCACACTGCAAATATAATGATCACTTCGTCACATTTTGCACAACATAATCCAGACAACAGTGCAATAAACACTTCAGCAGACAGCAGCGGTCACATCAAAGTTAGTCCTGTTATGTCAAAATGATCCCACACAGGGCAGAGGGAGAAGAGAGAGGGACAGCAGGGCTACTGTCAAGGCTTGTTTTGAGCTTTAAATGATGTGGCAAGCGAGCTGTTTGCAAAGAATAGGACCATAAATCAAACCATCTAAAAATAGAGCATGTAGAACAAAGCATGTTTTTCTCAATAATGTCTAAATGTGTGTGTGAGATTGTATGAGGAAGAGAGAGAGAGAGAGAGAGAGAGAGAGAGAGAGAGAGTGCAATGGACTGAAGCTCTCACACTAATAAAGCTAATAGCTTGAATTGGCATGAGGCTACAGCTGTGGATGTGAATGTCATGTGCACTGTGTGGGTGGTCAGTGTTAGAAGCCTTTACAGAAAAGAACAAGCCAAGCAAACCTAATCCTTGGCATTAACCCTGCAGTTAGAGGCAGTGACACTGTCTGCTCATGCTTAAAACCAGATCCTTCTTGAGTTAGTTTCACACTGGGAAAAATGAGAGGAGGACAACAGAGCGTAATTATTGACGCAAGAAATAAAAAAGAAGGGAATATGAAGTGCAAACAAAAGGAAGGGAATAAAGTGGCCTGACAGCAGAGAGGCAGACCAAACCTACCAACACAGAATAATCCAATAAGATTTCCTGTACGAGAAAGCAGAAAACAGCACTGTCACTACAAATGAGAGCAAAGTCAGGCCCAAGAACACTCACCTCTTTCAATGACATTCATTTTTCTTCAATATAATACAAATAAAGAAATGTGAAGAAAGAAAACTGCTACAGTGACTGTTTTGGAGCATGTCACTGATCATTTGACTATCGACTGAAACTGGATATATATATATATATATATATATATATATATATATATATATATATATATATATATATATATATATATATATATATATATATATATATATATATATATATATATATATATACATACACACACACACACACACGCACCAGTCGGTATCCATATTTGTTGATATCCGTAAACAACGGTTATTGGCTGCCTTTGGCTTTTTGAGTTTTAATTTTTTTTTATTATTATTGGTTATACATTTCAACAATACATATTTCATTATTGGTTATCTGCCATAAAATGAAAATTACTACTACTTTGTAAATATCTGCCAGAATATTAATATCTACTATTCGTTTATAGAAAATGTCTTCTCATCCAAACTGAAATTCTCCTTGTACATTAACTCTACATAAACACCGTAACAATTAAAAAGATTAAAAATATAAGTATTTTTCTTTGGTTGTGTGCATAATTCTTGTAATGAAAATATCTATTTATCCACCTCAGAACTTACTTTACTTTTTTTCTGACAACTCAAACTGCTTGGGGTGAAAAAAAAATTATATTAACCAATAATTTAACAGCCTAAAATTTCACATTATTTTGTTCACGGTGTATAAAATGTGTTGTGAATGCAGTTGAATGTTTGTTGTTGAGTTTGATTTTGAGTGTTAAGTGCATTGATGACGTACACAGAGGCTGGGCACCAGGCTGGCCAGATTGACGAAGCGTGGCGCAAACATGTGCAGCTGCTGGAGGCAGGAGATCGCCTGGGCCTGGACCAGACAGTCCTGACTGTCCTGCATCACGGCACAGCCCACCAAACACGAGGTCCTCACTACACACACACCTGCACCCTCACCTGGAGACAGTTTACATTAAACAACCAGAGAGAAGAGAGTGTGTAAAGGTCAAAACCTGCATGATGACAATGTGTTTATGGGTAAATAAGTGTGTGCACCTTGCAGATCCGGCCCCATGGAAGTGATAAGGGCGTTAAGGCAGCGGCCCAGGCTTTGCTGCACCTCCACATGTGTGTGTGGCGTCGAGAGGAGCAAACGTAGCACCAAAGTGAAACTAGCCTCCAGGTGACTGTGATACAGAGGGCCTGCTAGATCCACAACCATGGACAGAGCGTGGAGAGCCCACATCTGCGTACATGCATATACAGTAGTTCACTGAAAAGTTAGTGCATGAACTTCCTGACAACACTCTATATAGAAAAGCACACAAATGGTATCCTGATTTATTTAAAACAGTCATGTGGTCTGTGTACCTGTACTTCAGGTGAGGTGCTGTCCTGGGACAAGGTGAAGAGAACTCCAACACAGGCACTAATATATTGAGGGGAACTTATCCCACTCAGATAACGGTAGACAGCGCTGAGTGCCAAAGCATGACCTGTGCGTGTGATGGCATCCCTTGCCATCTTCAGTCTGAAACACATTTACAATAATATCAGATCATTTCAAAAACTTTTATTTTTTAACACTGCACTTGGCATACACTCACTTGTCAAAGCTCATGAGAGTGATGGAAACGGTGAAATTGGGGTCATTAAGAACTTGCACAAGCCTGGCTAAACCCTCTGCAGCCACGCAGCGCAAGAGAGGGTTTGAGCCCTCTAGCGCCCCCAATAGGAGAGACAGTGCTGGTTTCTGAACCTCCTCTGACCCCAATTCCCTCCGACTTAATGCCAAACACTACAAAACAAAACAGGACAGGTAGGGGAGAAACATTATATGGTTTGAATGCAAAGGTTTTCAATTGTTATTTTTTTTAATGGTTTCTTACCTTCAAAGTGCAGCAGAAAGCAGCAGCTACATGGATTTGAACAGTCTGCTGCCGGGCTCCTTTAAGCTGGCGCACAAACTCACAGAACTGCTCTAGGATCTGAGCCCTGAGACAAGGAATGCAACAGATGTACCGTTCAGCTACTGTAATATCTTAGGCATGCATTATATGTAATAACCAGATTATTAGCCAGTATTACAAACTTTCTGCTGAAATTGGATACATAAAGGCCAAACTGAATACTGAATTGTTAATGCTCATTTCCACAATTACTACATTTAGATTGAGCATTACATGATCCCAAATGTCAAATTATACTCTAAAAACACTAATAATTTAATAACACTTAAATAATTGTAAAATAAATATCCATACTGTACATTATAATGTACTGATGACTAAATTTACTTAAAATGACTGATTTTTGTCTTCCCATGGTAAATGTTTTGCACTGATGTGAGGCATATTAATTATTATTCATAATCATCCACAAAGACCTAAATGAAAAGAAAATAATCAAGTGAAAATAAAAACTGGTTCAAATTTAAAAAAACACATCATAAGGTTTTTTTTTTTTATCATGTTTTGTTAAGTATTCAGTTCACTGGATTATCTGAAAAAGGCATTGCCACAGTGTTTATAAAATATTGACTATTTTTTTCCATTGAAAATCCCATGATAAAAGCATAAATTGACAATATTTCAGTCATTCATCTATCCATTGTATTTCAAAATATTATTGGTTGAGTTTATGATTTTACAGTCTAAATGCCAAGAGTTAGTAAACAAAGGCTGTTGTTTCCTAAAAATCTCTTTTAAAACACTGTAAAATTGTAAAAAATAATAATAATAAAAAAGTAAAAACATCAAACAAACAAAACAAAATAAAAACAAAAAAAAAAAAAACATTAAAAAAAGAATCTGGACAAGCTGCTAGCGGGATGAAAGATGCACTGCAGGAGGACTGATGGCCCCATATGATCAGTATCATTTTCTCTCCACTGCTATGTTTAATAATGCATGGGACATGGCCAGAACAGCCCCCAATTATGCAAATGCATGCAGATGTCTGGATGTAAATTTGGCTATGCTGCATAAGAAAGTGCTTCAAAAAGCCTCTGGATCTCATTAAGGCCAGTTCCCACAAGCGCTCAGTAAGAGTATCAGTTCCGCCTAACAATCTGAATAACTTTAAATGGTAATGTTGGTTAACATTAGTACATCCACATTTTAGTGAATGTAGCATAAAACAAACAAACTATATAAATAATTTACAAAGTGGGATGCGTCATTATGAAAATGAAAGGCACTATAGAGTTGAGGGAAGCAATCTAGTACACAGCCAACTTAATCTGAGAATTTTCTGTTTAACTATTCATCAGCATTAGCTATTCATTTGAAGCATTATGAAGGGTATTGCTTGCATAAAGGTCTTATATAAAGTAACTGAATGACCTGAAGTGTTTGGCGACATTGAGGTCCTTTTAAATGAACGGAACTAAAAGTACTCCAACCAGACAGCAACAGTATACAAAAGCAGCCATCTGGAGGGGGTCTATGTGGTGACAGTGGACATACTTCTGCTGAATGCCCAGGTGGGGAAAAATCACTCCAAACAGCTGGACAGCTGCTGCTGTTAAGGCAGAGGCTGGCGGGAGGGGGGTAGGAACTTCCTGGGCTTTCTCAAAGATGGTAAACGGGTCATATTCTAACGTCCCACCTCCTGAACCACCACCATGGAGCTTTAAACAGACAGAAAACACAATGAGGTTAAATACGAAATGTGCAGTAATTAGGGAAGCACATTAACAAGGCTATTTCCTTGATGACTAGACTGCGATCTGACCTGTTCCTCTATGTAGTGCTGATCCACATCCTGCAGTCCAGGGCCCAACAGTGCCAAGTCTTGGATGTAGCACAGGGAGGGCAGCAGGTTCAGCTCAGCACATGCTGTGATTTCTGGCCCGGTCAGATCGTTCAGCAGCTGCTTCAACACTGTGCCAAAGCTCTCTGAGCCAACACAACCAAACCACAATAAACAAATAAATACATATTTGAGCAGTCAAACATTCCTATTTCCATATGTTTTTGTGGGATATTAAAATTTCAAAAACAGCTCTCTTAAATGATATAAATGTACTCTTTTTAGTATACTCACTCGAATACCATGGTCATGACCACTCAATAAGTAAGGGATAATGATAACATTTTCAGCACCTAGCATCTAGTCCAATCAAGTTGCTTACCTTCATATGTTTTAGGTTGAAGCATTGTGAGGATCTCATACACTCTCAATCTAAAGACAGTGGCTGCATTTTTGATCTGGTTTCCATAGGCTTTAATGATAGAGGTCAGCCTAAAAAGAGTTGAAGGGAAGCAAAACGTGATAAATATTTGTCTATCAACATCCTGTTGACATTACATCTGCATTCTGCAATGCTTGGAATAACTTCATTTAAAGCAATCGAGATCCACTCACTGATTGAGCAGGGCCACTGCACAGGACAAGAGAGGAAGCAAACGACTGATGACATCATCGGTGAGCAGGTCTTTGCAGTGCACCACCAGACTCTTCATTGCTATAAGGAATATGACACAAGCTATGAAGACCAAACATTCTGTTTATTCCCAACTGCAGTCAGCAGCATAGAACCTAAAGCAAAGTTTTATCATGTCAGATAGACTAGTGACAGAAGTGAGAAGCCCATGAGATTCATAAAAGACCCCCACCGCACAATGCTCCTGCTCGCCCCTCCAGGGTCACCTGCCAGGTGAAGGAGTCTCCACGTCGCAGCTCATTCTCCAAGTCCTTCACAGACAGTGGGAAGGCACATTTCCATAGCAACAGCAATCGAGGCAAGTGATGCTCCATTACAGTGGGACCTTGAATCAAAATACCAGAAAGAACAAAAAGGATGATAAAAAATATTCTTCCAGCACATTGACTATTACAATATAGGCACATCTTGTCTGTGTCTGTATGTGTACATCTATGTGGGCATACTGAAGATCACAAACCAGTAAACTGATTCATACCCAATGTGAAGAGGGCACTGAGCAGCAGCCAACCTCCTTGAGTGCGCTGGATGGAGATTCTGCTGTTCTGAGCTGCAGAGCGCAGCAGATCTTCTGCCAAGGTCATCACCACCTGCAACCCGTCCACAGGAATGAATGCAAATATTTCTTGCTTTTGTAGAAAATAAAAGAAATTGATATATTTTAAGAAATTATATTTGTTGATTTTTGTCAGTGGTCACCAAAACTGCTTAGTGACAAACATTCTTTAAACTAGTGTTGTCAAAATATATTTTTTTCAGTACTGAAATATTTGAAACCGTTTTAATACTGCAGTATCGATCCTTTGATACCAAATGTGCACACACCCCTGCACACTAACCAGTGTATTTTAAATAAAATAGTATATAGTCTTATGCTCTTACTGTTGTGGAAATCTTGTGGAGGTATTGAAAATGATACGGAATATTGTTTTTTCTTTTATCAAATTGTAAATTAGCAATTGTATCGAAGTTACAAATTCCAGTATCATGACAACACTACTTCAAAATATCTTATATGTTCTGCAGAAGAAAGTAAGTCACACAGGTTTGGAGCAGCAAGAAGGGTTTGCCAATTTGGGAAAATTATCACTTTAAGGTTTAACTTTTTGTGGGATGCAATCCCACATAATACATTAAAAATGACAGCTGATTTGTCATCCACTTCAAAATGAAGTCATTCATTTTCAATTTCTTAATGTTCAGACACCAACTTCATGAGCTCAACTTCATTAAAATGAGCAGTGATGCAATGTGGAAACTACCAAAGGGAGTCTAGACAGTGATCTGGTGCTTTACTGAAAACTGCAATTGTGTAAAAACGCCTACTAGCAAGCAACAGCAGAGACTCACTGACTACAGTGATCTGAAATGCTGCCAGCATGAACAAACCTTAAGCATATCTGATGATACAGCACAAACAGAACCGCAAACTTACTGTGTGCTTTAAAAGGAGGATAGGACACGTATAGACACAAATCTCATTCATACCTTGCCCTTCGAGTGTGATATTCCTAGCGGACAGAGCTGTACGGCTCCCAGCAGAGCTGCGATGGCAGCACTGTACCCTGCCACAGCCTCTGGGCATGACTTCAGGGCATTCAGCCTCTCTGCACAGCGATCTAGCAACACTGCCACCTGAGCAGGCATCCCTACGGCAACACACCGCAGGCACCAGGCGGCCGCCAGACGAGCAGATGCACTGGGGTGAAGAAGAACAGAGATCACGGTGTCCAACATTCCTGTCAGAAAAACAAAACAGAGAAATCTTTGAACTTGCAGTTTTAGTAAAGTTCAAGCCATCAGAGATGACAATCTCTGAAAAGCTCTTTCTGAAAATGCAGGATGGACGTGTTAAATCTGCAGCTGTACGCACTTTTTCTGCTCACTCCTTCATCCAGGCCTTATTGTGACATCCATTAAAGAGCAGACACACTCACACAAAATCCAGAGATATAGCTATAGACACTTGAAAAACATCTTTCTTTGACCCTGGTTCAAGACACCACTGTTCAAAAGTCTGGAGTCAATAAGATTTTCTTAAATTTTTTTGAAAGATGTCTCTTATGTTCACCAAGACTGCATTTATTTGTCAAAAACACAGTAAAAACAGTGATATTGTGAAATTTTATTTAAATTTAAAATAACATTTTTCTATTTTAATGTATTGTGGTTTTATTAATGTGATTGCAAAGCTAAAATTTTAGCAGCCATTATTCCAGTCTTCAGTGTCACATGATCCTTCAGAAATCATTATAATATGTTGATTTGGTGCTTAAGAAATATTTCTCATTCTTATCAAAGTTGAAAACAGTTGTGCTGCCTAATATTTAATTAATTAATTAATTAATTTTATATTTTGAGGAAGATAGTTAAAAGAACAGCTTTTAAAATATATATATTTAATTAATTAATTAATTAATTTTATATGCATTAAATTGATCAACATTGATCGAAAAGAGATTTATAATGTTACAGAATATTTAATTAATTAATTAATTAATTTTATATTTTGAGGAAGATAGTTAAAAGAACAGCTTTTAAAATATGAATAAAATAAAAAATAAAAATTACTACCCCAAAACCTTTTAACAGTAATGTACATCAATTGTAAAAAATAAAGAAATAAGAAATAAAATAAACAAATAAAAAAACAAACAAAGAATTCAGTGGGGGTGTTTTTGTCATCACATTTTTTAATATTTGGGGCACTTTTCTTTACTAATCCATGTAAAAAGAGGAGTATCTAAAAATCCTTTAAAAAAGTTTAATGGGTTGCTGAGAGTTTGTTGGTTAATAATGCATGACAAACCTATGCTGGTGTCGAGCAGTAGTGGGGCGGCAGTGGAGCTCAGGTCCTGTAGCAGACTGCCCAGCTCCAGAAGAGCACATACCAGCACATGCTGACTAGCTGCGACATCCGCAGGGCTCACACGTGCCTCCATGTTCCCCTCATGAAGAGCCGCGTCTGACAGAAACACAGCTTACATTTAAGAAATTACAACTCAATACCCAATGAGACCTAAACATTCGCCCTTGGCCTAGTTTCTTACCCACAACCCTCTTCTGTTTGTCGATCAACTGGCAGATTTCCTTGGCAGCTGCGATTTGGGCCTTCTCCCCCAGCAAAGAGCCAAGAGTGGCCCGCAGTATGAAGGAGACACAGCAGCGGCAGGAGACGGCATCTGCCGGGTATTGCGTCGCCCGTGCGTGAGATACCCACTCCATGAGAAGAGAAAGAAGACAGGAGAAGTGCGTTTCCAGCCACGCGCCGCCCAGAATGGACACAAACACCACACATGTCTGTTTAAGAGATTAAACAGGTGGTATTCATGTTAAATTAACTGAAATTGATAAAATAATATAAAATAAACTTACATCAAATTAAATTAATTAATTGTAACTTTTTTTCTGCATAACGGATAAATAAGACATAAACAAAGGGAGAGAAATTATTTTTTCCGATGTTATATAACCTGGATTTATTCTTTTATTTATTAAAACACAAACATTCGGATCACAAGGGAAGGATGTAGGAGGGTGAGCGACCTGTGTGATGCCCACGCGCACATCTCTGCTCCCTTTCAACATGTCTCCACTGGCCCGCAGGAAGCCGGCTCCACCCCGCAGGAAACCAGAACTCAGCAGCTCCATCACCTCCTTCAGGGAGTTGCGCTTGGTGCCTGGCCTCGGAGCTGAGAGCAAAGCCAAAGGAACAGGGGAGGAAGAATGAAAAGACGAGAAGCGTAAGACAGAGTGTGAGGGGATAAATGATAGAACAGATGGAATCGAGTGGGAGGGGAAAGATGAGCATTTCATTTGAGGAAACGAAAAGCAGTATGTGGGTGACAAAGGAGAGGAGGGAATGATTTTTACAATTTCCGTGGGTAAATGATCAGCTTGGTGTCCTCTGAAGATGTTTGTGTGATTGCTGAATAAAATCCACCCACCTATGGTCTGTCTGGGGTCCAGAGCGGATGCTAATAAAGTGCCAAGCAGTTTTGAGATGCCGACTCGGACATCATAGTTTGAGCCCTCGAAGGCTCGGAAACAAACAGTGGCCACGTTCTCCAGCTCTGAGGACCACAGGAAGACAGCCTCTCTCTGGAGCTCCAGAAGACACTATCAAAAACAATAAAGTTAACATCACCACTTCAAAGTAATTTTGGGAAAACTGTGACAAAATCAGAAAGAAAAACTTCATTTTAACTATATTATTGTTATTATAATAGAAATTAACCAGGCAATAATGTCTGCTGGTATTGATTTCAAGTTTTGTTTTTAACCTTTATTATGCTTTTTTTCTCTAACCATAAAGCACACAGCATCCTGTCCATTTATATGCAATATTTAAAACCCACAGACTGGAATAGAATATACAATATATAATTAAATATAACAAAGGTTAAGAAAAAAAGAGAAAAAAACTGATTATAGTAAGTGATTATAGTAATATTTAGTAACATACAGTAATATTTAAATATTCAAGGGAAAACTTCTTTTCATCACTACAAAGACACACCACACTCCAGAACACAATACAAAAAAATGTATAAATAAATACATATATATAACTAAATAAATATATAATTTACTTCAAACATTGATAGTGATTCTGAGCAGACTTGGACAAAAAATAAAATCAACAAGTTATTTTCAAATTAGCTTTTGTGAAGAATAACAAATTCTATTAATATTTTCATATGTTTTATTAGATGAAAGAAGAATAAGTGTTTACCCTGCTTCCTCCTTTAGCTGGAAATAGTACAATAACTTAGAATCCAAATTTTTTAATATTTTGGGTTAATAAGAATTTCATAAACTGAATTGTGGTTGATTTTAATCTGTTAACAATAAAGAACAAAATGTGCATTTTCCCTCAGTCAGCTGTGAATGTAAACCTATTTCTGTCAATAAGTAGTGCATGTTTGACAAACATACATATGATTAGTAACTGAGGCATGGGGTATAGTGTCCAGTACCTTTGCGGCAGCACAGCGCACAGCCATGGAGCGATCGGTGAGAGACGTGCGAGCAGCTTTATAGATGTCTCTGTGACAGGACACGGCACTCACACCTAAACCCTTCAGAATCCTCTCAATACACAACATGATCTCACAGCGACCCTGAGACTGGACACAATAACACACACACACACACACATACACATTTAAAAAAGCTGCTGTCTTCTGGAATATAAAAATATCTCTATCCTATTTTTCCAAAGTGCCCATCCCAGGTTTTCTGTGATATTCTGGTTCCTATATATGACTCTGGTCCCTCTTTCAAAGTCTATTTTGCCTGTTTTATAGGGGAATTTCTTAGTATAGTAGCATGTCTATAATAATAATAAAAAAAAGGACAAATTGATGTTTAAAACTTAAGGTAAGAGTTTTTTCAATAAGATATACAAATGATTGCCTTAGAAACACTATTACACATACACTACTGTTTAAACAACTGGAGCTAGTGCGTTTTTGTTTTTTTCTTAAGAAATTTAAAGTGACAGTAAAGACTTTTACAATGTTACAAAAAATCTATTTAAAATAATGCTATTCTTTCAACAAAGAATCTTGAAAAATGTATTGTGTTTTCCACTAAAATCAGTATTTTAAAATGACTTCTGAAGGATCAAAAAGGCAGAGTCAAAGTTGCCATAACTGAAATAAATTAAAATGTTCAAATACATTCAAATAGAAAACAGTCATTTAAAATTTTACTAATATTTCACAATATTTGGTGAGCATAACACACTTCTATCAAAAATATTAAAGTCCACATGAAACGGAAGATGTGATTGTTCTTTATCTCCATTTGTGATGTATATCCGAGTGAAAATGTAGTGAATTTCATCTGCTAATTAACAAGTCCTAAGCATTTTGTAATGGTCAAAATAAAAAAATGCTGCATGTGATGATTCAAAAGACCTGAATCCCCTGTTTGTCCTCCAAATTACTGGTCAAACATGTCATGATTTCTCACAGTGAAGTACAGTCACATCTCTGTGTTTGGCTGAACTGTGAATCACATACTGGTGTGCAGCCACACGTACCTCTGCGCTCTTCATGGCTTTCAGAAGGTTTGCCACGCTCTCTTTAAATGAGTTGATGAGTAGTCGGCCCAGTTGCTCATACAGCACACCCAAACAGGCCACAGCTGCCCTGTAGGGAGCAATAAGTAAACTCACTGGCAGAAGATCAAGCTGAAGCCCATCTGCAGGGCGTGATGCGTGAGTGTAGGGGGCAGATTTATGACACTCACAGTCGAGTCGGCAGGAAGCTGGGAGAGTCATCCTTGCTGCGGATGATGTCATTGCAGCGGTCCACAGTGAGACTGGACATGAGGGAGTCACCCACCCGGTACACCAGCGCCAGACACTGTGCCAGCAGCAGTCGTGTCGGGGGGCCCGGAGAACCCGTCAGTACCGTCGTGAGCTGCTCCACCAGGCGCTTCTGGTTCTGTTTCACATCGGCCTGTCACACAAATACATGCCGACATACTGTTTAGATGAGCGGCGCTCTTTAATTGCGGTTTCTTGGCACTTCACCAGTAAGAAACAGACAGACACATCACTAGTCCATTCCAGGCTGAGAGACAGCCGGTGGAAAGGCAGACAAATAACCAGGGAGTCTATTCAGAGAGGCTTGCTTGTGTTTGTGTTCGAGAGAGAGAGAGAGACAGACAGACAGAAGCGTTTCTTCTCAAACAGAGAGCTTATTGTCAGCGCCCTCAGCTCACCCGGTCTGTGGCAGGGAGTAGTTTCTTGAGGAAACGCAGCCACTCGAAGACAAACTCGGCCCTCTGGTGCTCCCGCAGCTGACTGCAGGCTTCCTCGTTCAGCAGTAAACTATGAGCCTGCTCCATCTTTCTGTCTCTTCTCCTTCTCCAGCTTTTCACATGAGACCTTAACCGCAGCGCCCCTCACATTCCGGACACCGCCATCCTCCCTGAAATAAACCACAAGTTTACAACCGAGGTTTTCACAAGGGGGCCGTGGAAATGTTTACAGAAAAACAGTGTTAAATAAAAATAAATAAATAATGAAAATTAGACATAAATAAGCAGATACAAAAAAAATGCCAAATAAACAATATTTTCTGTTTTCTTGTTCACTTTAGTTTAAGTTTTAGTATGTCTAGTATAGTTTTTTACTTTTTTTATTTCACTTATAGTTTTTTTCTATTTTAGTACATAAACGAAAAATAAAAATGTTGCTGTGGCAACTAGCTGAAATATTTCTATATTTAATTTATTGCAGTTAATGTTTATTTCCTTTCAAGTAATGATCATTTTTAAATGTTTTATTTAACTATAACAACCCTATATAGTGCTATGGTGAGTAGAGAAAAAAGATCCTAAATAATTAACAAATAACATTTTGCACTACTTATAATATTTATTTTCCACATAACAGACAGTTTTTTTTTTATATACATGGAAATATATAGCTGCCTTTTAATTTTTAGAAATGGGGGTCCATTAACAAGGACGATCATATTCCATCTAAAATATTGAAAACACCTACTCTACATAAGTTAGTTACAAAGTATACATCAAAGATGATGTATAAAGGAACTGATGCAATTAATATGACTCTACATATCTGTGTTTCCTGATAAGGATTTTGCTACATGTCCTGTTTCATAACTTCTACATTTAATCTGAGTGCGCAAAAGTGTGTGAACGTGCCAGTTTATAAAGCGGTTATTATAAACAGCACATTCCAAAAGTACCTTGTCGCCGCTATGAATTATGCATTACGTTCACTGCGTCTGCGCAGTCTAGAAAGAAACCAGCAGATCATGCAACTAAAATTATTAAAAAGATGACCTTAAATGGATCTCAACTTCTAAACCAGACTAAGGAGGGTGAGATAGGACATCAAAGAGCCTGTCAGGGAAACAAAAATGATGGGAGAGTGAAATTATTTTAGGTTTCTTGGATGATCCATGACGGGTCAGACAGGCTGTCTAGAACAAAACCCCTGACTTTTCTTACAGGTTTATTAAGCTGCATGTCAGTTTCATATGTGAATTTGTATTTTTATATTCAGTTTCAATGTGAATTTAATCTGCATATGATTATAAAGCTGATGATTGCGAAAGTGTTTATCCTGCTGTATTTACCTGTAGCTGTAGTTATTCCAATCAAATCAAATCAAATAAAAATCCAACAAATCTGTTTGAGCACAGGATAAATTAATAAACACATACATTTCCTGAAACAAATCTTTATAGTATTTTTTGATTAGATGATGATGATGATGATGATGATGACTCCAGGCTAAATGAACAGGACTCCTGGCTAGTAACCCGATTTGCTGCCAACTTCACCCAAACATAACCTTACTTTTCCTCTAACATTTGTTTTTAACTAAACATACGTTACAAATTAAACCAGACATGTATCGTTTGTTGTCAATGATTTAGTCAGTGTTAGTTATTTTAGCCTAACGCTAGCTTTTATCCAATGCTAACCAATTCTCTGACATGCTAGCGAGATAAATCTTCAAAAGCAGCGATTTGCTCTTTAAAATGAAAGTATCGTGAGGAAAATGTGTATTACCTTCTAAATCCAATAACTGTAATGTCGGGGGGACGACTGAGAGAGGTATTTTCTTATTCAAGGCAACTGTTTGTGTGTAATTCCTCAAAGACATCTGCTTGCATGAAAGTGCGAGTCAAACTGTGAAGCGCAGTCACGTTAAAGGGAACACGAACGCGAGTGACCGCTAGAGGGAAGCTATTCAAACGGGATCTGTCTAAAAACTACATCGCTGTCTACCTAGGCAACATTTTTTGGCTATTATATCAACGTGCCGAGACTGCATTAATCTGCATTACAGAATAGCTGCCTACCTGTACAGCATTTTTGGCCAGTATATAGCCACCTACCTTGGCTGCATTTATTGGTATTATATTGAGTTGCAATGTAGTACTCCAATACAACCATAACCACTGTTATTTACTTCAGGATACATTTACAGTATATAAAAAAGCTTTATAAATTAATTATGTAGTTCAGAAAGAGGGTGGAAAAACATTGTGAAAAAGGTTTTGGTGCAAGAAAACTTATATTGATAGTATACATATAATTTAGGGATAAAATATGAAAATATAAAGGCATTAATTGATATTGTGCTTTTACACAGCATTTAAAAAGCATAAAGACCAATAGAGACATTTTCCAAAAACATATTTATAAAGAACGTGACGGAACATGACAAAGACAGAGCTTTACTGTGAGCACAGCATACTTGAGTGAAACTGGTGGACAAAAATAAGTTTTAAAAGCATAAAGACCAATAGGGACGTTTTTTTTTTTTATACATTTTTATTTGTTCATACATTGTGTTTGCTTATATATTTATTTACAATATAATCAAATAAAATAATCTAAAATGTGGCATTTTCAACTTGTTGCTTTCACACCAGAGGAATTTAGAACTTGTTTCTTTTGCATTTCTTTATACCGAGCTGAGTTTAGCCTCTTTCATCAGAATTATGGTATAACATCTACAGATTTGAACTTCAGATTAAAAAAAATATATATATACAACTCACTGATAAACACTGCATTGTAGAACAACTGGCCAAACAAGGCAAATTACAAATCTTCATTTGAGATGTTTTGTAAGCTAGAGCTAGCAAATGTTTCATGAGCACTGGTGTTTGACAAACCAAAACACACTTAAAAACAACTGGAAAAGTGGAAGCTAAAATATTGTAAAATAATGTGATTAACAGCACTGAAATTTAGTGAAACTCAGCAGTAGTCCATAAAATAATCATCCTCCTCGTCACTGTCATCATCTCTGGATGGGATGTCTTTATCTGACAGCATGTTCCACACCACAAAGTCTTCATCTTCAGCTGTTAAAAACAGTGATGAAGGAAAAAAAAATAGAGTAATATTAACAAACAACATATTTTTCAACTCAACGTACAGTAGCATGTTTGAGTTACCAAAATTTGCATACCAACACATCTCTTAAGCGTCTTCTTTACTACTGGAGTTGGTGTATGCTTGTCCTGCACAAGAAAAATATTCCATCATCACTTTGATAGGGAGAAAAATTAAACCGTTGGAACACTTATGGGAGCAAGATTAAAGATAAGCAGGATTTTGATACCATTACCATTGGGGGAGCCTTTTTTCCCCGTTTCCGTCCCTTCTGAAGATGGTAAATGTACTTGTCCATGTTATTCCTTAAAATAAACAAAAAAAATAATGGTTTATACAAAGACCCAACTTAGATATCTGTATTTTTGAAACATTTCTAAAATGAGGCAATAAGCCTGATGATTGCACTCAGCATCCGCCCACTAAATATAGCTTTGGCAGTCGAGATGAAAGCGTACTTGTTGATGGATCCCAGCATTCCTGGGCTGATGTGCAGACACTGAGGGGTTTTAGCAGCAGTAGAAATGCTAGAACTCGGCGTCTGAGGGTTCTGAAGCAGGCTGAAATCTTCATCTCTATTTGCAGCGAACACAGGCAATTCAAAAGACAACGTCAAGTTAGATTTTCTTAGGGTATAGACAGGATATGGTATCATTCCGACAGGGGGCTTCATCAGGTCTGTACGTGCAGTTCATGAAGAATCTAGTTCAGTGCATGTCCAAATCAATCAACAGTAAATCACCTTGATTTGTTTATTGTGCATTGGTGAGTTGGCAAAAACGTCATCATGGTTATCTTTGGGCATGTGGTCCAAGAAATGCCTCATCTGCTGTCTCCTTTTAAGTGTTCCGGCTTTAGCAGTTATTTCAACTATTTCCTTTCCTGTGAGAAAAAACAAGACAAGACCTTGTTTTGTTGTTTTTTTCCATTTTCAAATGCATGATTTGCATTTGAAAACTTCCACAATCTGTAAAAAGTGTCATAACCCTTCAAATTATACCTGGCTCATCAGTTGCTGCTGCTTTCTGAGCTCTTTTTCTGGGTCTTTTGTTGGTCTTCTGATTGGAATTATACTGTTCCTGACACTCTTCAGCCGAACGAGTGCTGACAATATACGCAACTTTTGCCCAGTAACCACTCTTGTGCTTGGGCAATGAGTTGACAGCCCTGTCCAGAGAGATACACAATACTATCATGATCTGTCTACATATCATGCATCCAAAAGAATGTAAAATAATGAGCAGAATTTCTTTCAACTGTAAAAAAACTTAAATCTAAAAAATATATAGATAAATTGTTTATATACACACACACACATATTATATATATATATATATATATATATATATATATATATACACGCATAATAAAATGGCATTCAAGATTAAAGCTTACTCGTGCAGTTTTTGTAACTCTTCTTCAGTCCAATTTCCATCCAATAGCTCATCTTGTTCATTCATATTTCTGTTTTCTGTGTGTGGCTTTTTGCTTCTAGTGTTTGCTTTTCCTGTTTCAGATTTCTTTGATCTTCTGTTATTTGAAGCAGCGTGTTGAACACTTTCCTCACCCTCTGAGTGCTCAGAATGCATGTCCTCTGAGGACGCAAGGTGTCCCTTTGTTTTAAGTTCAGATTTAGCTTTCCTTTGTCTTGTCCTCTTCAACAATAACGTACATGCAGGCTTCTTGTCGTGTCGCCTTCTCTCTTCATTATCATCATCAGTGGGAAAATCAATAGAATTTCTCTGAGAGGTCTTTTTTGGTCTACGTAAAACTCTCACTGAGTCCTGTTGATTTTGTTCCTTATGACTGGTAGAGTTTTTCTCAGTCTTATGTTTTGTTAGCGGTTTATGGTCTGTGGACCCTTTTCCTCTTTGCCTTTTTGGAGGGTCTGGAGATGCAAATGAGCTGTTTGAGTCAGTAGAGTACTGTGCTTTGGAGTATATCCGAGCGCTTCGGCGTAAGGAACTGTCGTGTAGTATGGGTTGTGGTTCATCCTGAATTTGCTTTTGGGAAGACTTGTTATTGTGCTTTGTCCTTAGATCCTTCTCAGAGCCTGTTTCCTTCTCATCATACGACACTGATCCATCCCTAGGTGAAAAATGACCATTCACTGAATCAACCTTTGTGTTTTCCATCATTTCTGACTCTGAACACATAGCGATTTCCTCTCCTCTTGACTGTTGCTTTCTCAGAGAGGCTCTTTGAGGTCGACTAGCTTTTTGTTTCATGCCATGACCCAAGTTAGAGCTGAGGGCCATAACCAGGGGTCCTTTCTGAGCTCTAGGAGGTTTATTTAGTGTTATGCTCTCAATTAGCGGTGGATTGCTCTGGACCTTTCTTTGGGGGTTGGAACGATGTTTGATCCTCCTCAGTGGTACTGACAATTCATCTTCACTGCTAGATGCGTTACGCCTCCCTTTTGTAAAACACGTAAATATGAAAATTTGCAATGAAAAACAAACACATTTTAAAATATGTTATCAGTGCACACCTCTTCCCAGAGTTTCAGGCCTGGATGATTGTTCCTCTGTGATTTGTGATGTTGCCATACTTACTGGCTTCTTTGGCTGGAAAGAAAAAATAACATCAAATTGAAGAATTGGCCCACCTGCTCCATAACAATATAAAAAGTCCCCATAAATGCCACTAGAGATCAAAGACATTGTTTGCAGTGCTAAATGAAATGAGAAGAGTACCGTGGACAGCATTGAGGTAGAGTAGTCCTCATGAACAGTGACATTCATGTCAGAGTCCATAACAATCCTCCCTCCTTTCCAGTATTCCAGTGGAGGTTTGATGAGTCGGCCGCTGCGGGAAACTTTTGCACTGCCCTGCTGAACGCTGTCAGTGGGAGTGATGGGAGCTGTAACACAAAAACAATTCAATATATTAGTGTGACAGTTTCAAACCTATGGGGATGAACAGAGTTTAAACTAAATATTTGAACTGGGATTCCAAACATTCTTTGATACTGACACTAATAACATATAACCAACTAGCCAATAAATAAATCAAATAATTATGACTGATTCTGTAACAAATCATGTTATACTCACAGGTTACAACGCTCTGAATTTTGGAATGCTTGAATGTTGAGTTTTTAGAGGCCTGTTGATTTTTAGATTTGGAAGGTTTCACACTGTCATCCTGATTTTTTTGTGATCTAAAACAAGAAGAGGCAAAACAACTTTTTGAAATGGAGAATTTCTTTTTATAATTTGATAACATAGTAACAGAGTTGAGGCAACTTACCCCATATGACAACTCAAAAACTGATCCAGGTACTCCTTCCACATTTTTGGGAACCCAAAGAGAAATTTCTTCAAAAACCATGATGGAAATGCTGTAAGGGTCGAAACAAAACTGTAAAAATGAAATAAACACAATCCAAGTAATGCAACCTGATTTAAACAGAATTATCTTACATGAATTGGGATGTTTGGCCATTTTCCCAATGAGGACGTAGGTTCTTCCAGATGACGTCTTGAGAACATTACTTGAGATTCTTTCAATGATAAAACTGCTGTGCCAAGGTATCATAGTATCTCTGTATGTATCAAGCAAAATCATTTGAGCTACATAAAACAGCTTCACAGAGAATTAATGAAAAAGCATAATGCTGTAATATAATGCAATTTACATATAGCGCAGACACTATGCCAAGTCTTTAAGATACACAAGAAAAAAGAGGTAGGAAGCAAATATCTTACACGCGAATACCATCAACAACAAGGTCTTTGTTGAGCAGTTTCAAAACCCAGTGTCTTAAATGAATCCCTCTCGCCTACAAGACAAAACAACGTACTAACTACAAATGCTGAAATACAGATCACAATTACAAAATATAAAATAACCAAATCATGTTTTTGCATTTGTTTTGACGTTCTGTCAATGGTTTTAAGAGCCATTAAGAAACAAATGCTGTTGTTTTTTTTAAACTTACATTTGTTTCCTCATCTAGAGCTACGTCTGCTTGTCTAGCTTGCTGATTTGACTGAAACACAGACGCTTTCTTTCGTGGGATCAACACCCGAGGAGAGAGCTGCAGTAGAGGATCCTCCAGGAGATAATGAGGGGGCTGAGGGAGTCCAGGGACCACTTCTGTGCACTCCGACTGATCAATCAGATCAGACTCAGGACTATGGGACGTGTCTATTTGGAGGTCTCCTTTATTTTCCTTTTCTACGGAAATGCTCCTCTTACCAAAAACACCACCACCTGCAATCAAATTACACAGAGCTAATGTGTTATGATCAGTGTCATATTGTTCTTTGCTTTATTATTTAGATCACAGTAAATGTTTAACCCAATTTTTGGTAAAAAACTGAATAATACTTATTGCCAAATATCTTTTCCCACACAAAGAATTTGTCTTGGTGACAGAAGAAGAATTCTAGTTTTGTGAGTAACACAGGGTAAGAATTAAACTTCATACCTCTATTTCTGTCCCTTGAACTGCTGATATAAGTGATGGGGTTCCGTGGAAGCTGGGCTAATGTCTCATCAGGAACCACTTCATCCCACAGCACACAAGGCTCTTAAGTAACCAAATGCAAACAGATTTTTATAAATGAATCAGGTCGTACTGAATACAACAGTCCTAAAATGCCAAACAACAGCAATTACTAAAAGAAAACACTAAAATCATACGTCTGTTTCTTTTAGAAAGAATCTCCGGCATTTGCTTTTGCCTTGCTTTCATCTCCTCAGGTATGTTCTCAAGTAAAACAGATTGCTCTAGAAAAAGAAAAGTGAAATTAATAGAATTCATTTATAGAAGTCATCATTATGTATGACATCTGGGGGGAAAAAATGAGGAGAACTCACTAATAAATGAGTCTGATTCCATATTAAAGGTTTCATGTTGTGTTCCAGGTACTTTATGAAGATTGATGGAATTACTATCTTGTGGTAAATCTGTTTCTCCAGGCTGTGCATCTCCTCCTGGTGACTGTGGAGGAGAGAGGGCTAACACATATGTCTCCTGGCTTGTGTTATTCATTTGTGAGTACTGCGTTACAGGGTTCGAGGGGGTACTGCCACAAATCTCTTGGTTTCCAACATGATCAGAGGCTCCCCCATACCCTGCAGAGTTTTGTCTCTGAACTTTTGCCTTCATTCTTGCAAAAATCTTTGCTGGCGTCTCAGTGCATCTCTTCAGCATCAGGTCAGCTTTGTCTTGAGGGGCGACCTCCACCGTGGCATTGATGCTGCTGATCTCACAGGGGATATTTGAGCTATTTTCTTCAGCATTCTGTGCAGTGGAGTTCATCACCAACACATCTCGGTTTGAAATCTTTCTGCCTGACCCAGTTGTCCAATCGTGAGCTGCTTTAGGTATGATTTTGACTGGTGTGATCATGTCACCATGCTCAGGGGCTTCAGGAGCGATGAAATAGTCTTGTAGTGGATGATACATTATTGTATTAGAGGAAAGACAGACTAAATGTTTACAGCCCCACAGTGGTCCATGTTCTCATCAAAATCCTATAAAATGCAAAGGGGAAAAATCTAATCAACAAAAGAAGCTAAAAAGTGGAGATTCATTCATCTATAAATATTGTCTCTAGTCTATAAAATTAGACGCTTTATATATATATATATATATATATATATATATATATATATAAATGAAGTTTTCGCTGCCACGCAACATCAGTAATAAAATAAATATCTTAATCGATTTAAACCATAAACACTTTAAATTAAATTAACGTTTAATCAAACAATAATAAACAAAATTAACGTTAGTCTGGCTGTAAACTACTAACGTTTAGAGGTTAAAACGAAAACAACCTCGTGCACACTTAACCGTCGACAAACCCCGTGTAAAATGAGTAAGTGAAACAAAGGTCAACATAATATATAGTTAGTTAAGTGACTTTAGGGCCTATGATTACTAAAAACGACTCGCTTACCATGTAAACTAGTTTGAATTTTCCCGGATAAAGCGCGGCTAACGTCTCGCGTCGCGTAAGGACTGCGTCACTTCCGCCAATAACACTACTAGGAAGTGAGTGGTTAATTTCAGTGACTCGGTTCTGTCGGACAGTTCATTTCAAAGAATTGGATTAAAAACAGTTCCGCGAATATTTGACCTCAAAAAAGGCATCGCGTAATACATTGATGTTTATTATACCGATTAGGGTTAATTAATTGCGTCGTTTATTGTAATCCCATGTTAGTTAAATCCCAGCCATGACACAAAGTAATTTAGAACTTAAATATAATTTGCATTTGTTTTAAACAATATTAAATTAAAGTTCTAAATTTAAAAAAATGATGGCTACTGTCACAGCAATAATGTAACAAAAACTAACCAAATGTAACAGAGTTGGTGCAACGGCATAAAGTTTCAAGTTATCAGTTTGAATTTACTTGAAACAATTCTGTAAATGTGCACATGCTGGAGAAGCTAAAAGACACCTCTTTAATCACAGTTCGGATATGAACATGTCTACTTCTACTGGTGAACAGTAGTACAATTTTTCAAGCTTTTCAATGCGAACGAATCTTTCAAATTGGTATAGTGAACCGGTTCAATTGATTCCTTGAAAAGATCCGACTCAAAAGAACGACTCGCGCACGCTTTGCTACAGTTCGTTTTTCGCACGTTTGTCGAAAATATGAACTTGGAGAGAATACTGAGTGAGTTGTGTATAAGAATTAAGTTAAAATGTTAGGAAATACGTGAGCAGTTTAACATTTCGTCGTTCATCAAAGGAGACGATGTCCAGGATTCAACTAACGTTACCAGAAGAAATTTGGATCCATGTGTTTGGATTTCTCTCTGATCGCGACAAATTAAATGTTCGTTTAAGCTGCACGTACTTTAAGAGACTGATCGATCACTGGTCCTTATGGAAAGACAGCGTTGTCGTCCTCCAAAAGCTCTACGACTCACATTTCTGGAAAACTCTTTGTCAGAGGAAAATCAAGTCTATTGTTGTTCAAAAAGCAACGGCAAAAGTCTTGCAACAAGCTGTGGCGTGGCTGCCGTGGGTCGGTTCAGTGACTCTGGTTCAGTGCAGCGATGGCACAGCTCTGGTGACACTGGGGGCTTTAAAACACCTCCAGAGGCTTGTCATCCGTCAGTGCTGCTGTCGGAGTCTGACCAGCTCGCTCTTATCTTTGAGACAACTGACTCATCTCTGCTTGTGTGAGGTCAAGAGAGCCTCGATATCGGAGATAAGTGCTGCAGTTTCGCAACTTGTCAATCTTACCACACTGAAGTACCATGAAGATACAAATCCTATCCATAAAACTGCCCTTCATGGCATGTTGGGGCGTCTGCCCAACTTAAAACACCTTTCCTTGAGATTGGGGCCAAAGTATGGGATTCTGCCTGATGATTATTTTTGTCCAGCTAAAGCATATGGACACCCAGGTATGTATGCTTTGAGGAAAGAAAAATAACTTTGTAGAGTCATCAGCCATCATCCCATCCTGCTTTCACACAGGAGTGACTCCGGATGCAGAGTCTGGCCTGAGCAGCCTGGAGCTGCTGAACTATGAAGACCCCTGCCTCTCCTCTGTTGCCTTTAACGGTCTGTCCTCCCTGACCAAACTGACAGTGCATTACAGAAAATGGCATGGAAATTCAAACTTCTGCTGCCTCACAAGATGGCTGGAAGGGCTCAATGTACTTTCAGAGCTCAACATTTCTTGTAAGTATGAAAAAAATGCACAACACTTGTAATGCTTCATTGTAGCCTTGGAAAAGTTTAAAAAGGGTCTTCGACCGGTGAACATCAGTAAATACGCTGTTAGATAAATTAATGTAAGTATTAAAATACCAACAAAACATATTGCATACTTGAGACCCACAGAATAATGATTAAAATAATAATAATAATAATAATAATAGTTATTAAAAAATAGCAGTCAAATGAAATAGTATCATATTAATAATAATATTTATTATTGTATTAAATAATTTTGTTGTTAGTTCATTGTTTGGGTAGCACTTCACAATAAGGGCATTAGTTAATGCTAATTAATGCATTAATATTAACTAACAATGAGCAATAAATGACAGTATTTATTATTTTCAGTATTTATAACATTAACAGATGCAACTTTTGATTTTAATAATGCATTAGTAAATGTTAAAATGAACTAATAAGATTAACAGAATGCTTTTTACTGTTATTTCATGTTAGCTAATGTCGTTAACAAACACACTTAACAAGATTGTTAAGGGTTACCATTGATTTTATTTATATTGACATCCCTAGTTTCTGTTTCAGAACGTTTGGATGATTAAGACAAGCATCTTAAGGAAGATGAGGCTGATGATACACTGTGCAACTTTAGGAAATGTTGCCTTTAATGGGCAACCAGGTGAGACACAGGGCCCATGATCGATCTAAAATATCCAGATAGACATTTGTTATCCATTCTCAATGAGAAAGTGCCCATTGCTTTATTAGGAAAAGAAAAAGTTGCCCTGTGTATCATCAGCCGAAGACAGATTTTTAGGCAATTAATCCCTCATTTTTGTCTCTTTTTCTAGTAGGACACTCTCTCAAAGTCTACGCTGAATCGATTCCCAGGACTGTGCAGCGGTTGTCTCTCATGGGAGTGAAGGCAGAGTTGGAGTCTGTCAGGATCATGGGAGAGCAGGTGCCGGATCTCCTTCACCTCCATTTGGACTTGTGTTGTCATGACATCTGTGATGTAATCACAGAAATGCCCCAGATATTCCCAAAGCTGCAAATCCTGAAAGTGAGGTGAGGGTTATTTGTCATGAATTCTAAATATATTATGTCAGAATGAGTAAACGCTCTGCTTTGTATGTGTGTCTGACCTCAGTTACCTTCATTCTAATCAACTTCTCTCTTTCAGACACCATAATGTTCCAGAATCAGTGTTTCTTCAACTTCAGCATCTGCCTCGACTCGAGCAGTTAGTGATTTTGGATGCACCCAAAGGCCCCAGTCCCACAGTCCTCAATCTGACTCAAAAACTTCACGTCCAAACAAACAACAGAATCCAAGTGCTTCATTTCAGTTCAAAGGACCAAACCACTTGTTCTTGTGGTTTTTATTGATTAACTTCATTGTTTAACTCGTTTATATTTGACTACGGTTGGAAACAGACTATCATGCAGGTGTCTACTTAACATAGAGCAACATTCTACTGAAGATGGAGAATGGAAATACCTTTAATACATCATGCCAATGATATTGCATGCCATCAGAATTTGCTAAACTCTTTACAATGTGCTATATAGTTAAAATGGTATATTCACTCATGGTGTCTTTGTAAATATATTTTCCAATAAATTAATGAAATTAAACTAGTCAAAAGTGTTCCTTTCCATCAATAACATCCAAAACCTCCACTAGGTGGCAATCTATTCACACTTGAGTATAAAGAAAAAAATCAATATGCTCAATGCGTTTTACCTCTTCCTGCATCCTTCCAGAAGCCATAATACACAAACTATATGCATAAATAAATATTTAGCATACATAAAAATAAATGTGCAAGATTTTCTCCCCAAAGTAGATGTTCCAGATATTAGTACTACACATGCTGTGATATTCTGCATTAATAATAAGTATTTATACATCTATTTATTATACATATGCCCTCAAAATACTTTTTTAAAGAGTTTTTTAATAAGTAAAGCTTTTTACCACATTGTCGAACAGTGTGATTTCACACATTTATTAGTTCTATGAAAGACAAATATATACATATAAAAGTTTACCATAAGCACGCTTAGAAGGTCATGGGTTCACAACCTTATAAACAGGATCATCATATTCAGTTTTTATAGTTTCATAAATGCTGATGAAACAATCATGATTGGACTTTTTAACACACTTCATTTGCCAATTTAGATGTTTGAGAATTTACGATATGAAAATGAATTTTAAAGGCTTTCCATCAGGTTTTACTAATCAAGGCCCAGTCAAACTGATGAGGCATTAATGTAATTAGAAGCAATTGTGTTAGCAATTAGCTGAAGTGAAGCTGATCCATTTTTGCATATTTAATACCGAAGGGTGAATGTTTGGATGTTTTAATCCCACTCAAGGTTATACAGTATAAGAGCTTCCCAGAAGTTTTAAGGTGTATTGAAGCTCTGAGAAATCTTCCATTAGCCGAGGATGGAGCATTTATCAAATGAGAGACGACAAGGACAACATATCATTCCACATTATATCCCACTGAGGGAGAAATAATGTGCTCATAAGTAACAGTGGAGACTGAGTGAAAACACTTTTGGAGTGTCTAACAGCAAACATAGTGTCCACTGAGAAGCCTGCAATGTTTCAACACACAGTTCTATCTGTAATTTGAAAGAGACTGTTGTAGCTTAGCACGCTTCTGCTTTTCCAGGATATGAAAGTCACGGTTCAGTCTCTTTTTTTATGCTTTACATACATTATTTTGACAAATGTTTCATTTCAGGCCATTATGCATGTCCCAGAAATTTCAATATTTCACCTCAGCAAGAAAACTATATGTTCTAATGCTTCAGTCACACTCTCTGAGAGGGTAAAAATGGCAGTCTGGAGAAAATGGAAGGAGATTGGTGTGTTCTCTTTGAATTTTCATTCTGAGACAGACATTCCAACATCTTTCAGAATTCTAAGTATTCCACAGGATCTCTTGAAATGTATTTATTTTTTTTTTCAAAAGCAAAGACCAAAAATACCTTCGGTTTTACCCTGAGGATTCTGATATTGCAATTATGAATTAGTTTTGACTTTCTCAGAATATTGTATTGCCTCTCAATTCCCATGTGTTTTGTTTCTTTTCTAGGTAAGAGTATCTAACTGGCAAAAGTTCACTCAATCATTATAGAATTACATTGTGACAGAATTTTACTTGGTTCAAATTGCATTTGATTAGAAAATGGGGCAAAATGTCTCTATTAAAAAATCTTTTGAATTTGCCATAAAAGTGTTTTGAGCCATAAAAGGAGCTTTGAACACTTTGCAGCTTTCGACAGCTGTTAGGCTCAGGATGGGAATTTTGGACTTCTTTTAAGTTCACTGATCTGACCCTAAATAATCCACATTCCAGAGCAGCTGGAGCTGAATTCAAGGTATCTTGTATGAAGCATTAGAGCACCACCCATATTAATTTAGTTTTGACTGAATAATGGCTGTGGAGGACAGTACGCACATACCCACATGATCACACATAATCAATGGCATTTAGTGGATGGTATCATCTTGGGATTTTGCATTCTCCTCCACACACAATCATTTCTCATTTCGAGTATGTGAATGGTGAAGCCCCCACTCTACTCTGAGTAAACGACTTCTCCATTCTTATCAGAAAGCAATTTGCTCGTGTGAGACAGTAAAGTACAAGCTCTCCATCATTATGAAATGGCTGTCCATGCCGTCTGATCTACGAGAAAGGAGATGCAGTATAAACACACAGACTATCTGGGAGATAGCTTGCCAGCTCATCCGGATGCAAACGCTGTATCATGCTGGCACAATGAAACCTGTGTCACAACTAAAGGAAGCTGGCAAAAAATTGTGTCAGCGCAAGAAGATGGCATTTTATGAAATAAATGAATGTACATAAGTAACCGGGGTAAGTTGTCACACTGTCTATATCTCAATAACTGTAATGTTACAAGTTGCAATTGCACAAACATTAAAGTGGTTTTATATGATGTTTGAAAAATATTGTTCTATTGTTTCTATGTTTTGTTTTAGAATTTAACCAATAATAAAAGGCTCTGTTGTGACAGCTTATCTCAACACGTTCAATAAACTGAAACATTTTCTGGGAAATACAGGTGGAAATGTTAAAAAGCTTTTTTTGTAGCCAAGACTTAAAATTGACTTTCAAAGAGAAACCTACTTTGAGGAATAATAACTGAAGTAAAATGTGTGACGGATATAAATAGAGGTCTTCAGAAGCAATAAAACTCCAGCAAATATGTTTTTTTTTTGTTTTTTTTTTTTGCATGGTTTTGATCCCTTTTCTTTGGTTCAGATGTTTTGAGGACAATACAGGAGTTGTAAATGGCATGCTGAAGAATCTGAGAGAATGCCGGATGAGTTGTGAAGCAGGAAGCGGGATGTGGGCTAGTGTGTATGTGTGTGAGTGAAGCTGTTATTCCAGTAAAACAATAAAATCTGTACCACTCCATGTGATGCAGCAATGCAGGAACAATTCAGCCTATCTTAAGGTGCCTCAACGTGCATCATACAATCTTTAAAAGAAAGATTCTAAAAGGTTTTCGCAGTGATGCCATAGAAACTTTTAAAAGAGCCAATTTATTCTTAGTAAAGAGCATTTTAATAATCTGAAGAAGCTTTAAGCTTTTTCCACTGTAAAGAACCTTTAATGCAATGGAGAAGTTCCATGGATGTTAAAGGTTCTCCATAAATGGAAAAAAAGTTTATTTTAAGCTTGGCCAAACATAAAGATGTGCTGAAAAAATATATATATATATATATATATATATATATATATATATATATATATATATATATATATATATATATATATATATATATATATATAAACCCTCAGACAATCAAACATGTTACATTTGCTTCTTCATCAAAACATATTTGGACCAGTGGATCCTCTGCAATAAATGGGTGCCATCAGAACAAGAGTTTAAACTAACAGCTAATAAGAACATCACAATAATCCACACTATCAAGTGATGTAAAGCTAAATGTCTCCAAATATGTTTCTAAAACCCAAGCCTTGTCTTACAATCTGTATGTCTTACAGAATTTAAAATTCACCAAATTCTGAAAAGCGTAGGGTATCAAAGAAGAGAGTCAAAGTGTTAAGCTGAATATATGCCAAATTAACTCCTAAAAACAAATCTTACATATTTACCTTAAGTGATGGTTATATTTTGGGTTCATTTTTAAGTATTTGATCGTCTACATGGACAGGACATGCAACCACATGCAACTCAATGCATACTGTTAAAAAAAAAAAAAAAAAAAAAATTAATTATATTCATTTAAATAATATAGTTTAAACAGAAGAATTTAATAGGAAATCTAAGACACAAATGAAGACACACAAATACATATTAAATATCAGACATTAATTTGAGCATCTT
Source organism: Cyprinus carpio (assembly GCF_018340385.1). Lineage (NCBI taxonomy): Eukaryota > Metazoa > Chordata > Actinopteri > Cypriniformes > Cyprinidae > Cyprinus > Cyprinus carpio. The sequence continues at coordinate 14,709,946 of NC_056613.1, read as the reverse complement.
TTCATAATGTTTTCAAAAGAATAAAAAATTAATTCCAGATTCTAATGAAAAATATCCCAAAGGTTTAATGTGTTCATACCCCATTAGATAGCCAACAAAAAAGAAAGAGGATGAAAAGCAACAGAGGGAGCGATGAAGCGGCAGAGCAAAATAATGAAAGAGAGATATGGTCAAACATGTGGACGAGTGCCATAAGAACATTTCTATTTCATAAGTGTTGATGTACAAACAATGAATAAATAATTCCATTCATTGAATTAGAGTTTGAACAGTGTATTCCATAGGGAGTTGAAGGAAAATAGACCTAATGATGGCTTTTTCATGAATAAAATAACTTTCTTCAAGAAAAATCCTTTAAATGATACTTGGTAGTGCATGAAAACATTCATTATTGATACATAATCTGAAAAATGATTGATGTGTCTGTTTGCACAGGGAGCCCAATACATTGTTATTTAAGAGAGAGAGAGAGAGAGAGAGAGAGAGAGAGAGATAAAAGGGAATGTAGCATTAATAAATCAAGAATTGGGAGAGAGACATAAAATCTTTTTCATCTGTTTGTGGTAGAGCAGCTGGACCAGAGGGACACAATCACATTCACAGATTATGAGTAAAATTACACAAACTGACATGTAATAGAAAGAATAGCCATCTGCTAAGATGCTGGATGAGATCATTTCTATACACAACTAATTATGCCCGTGGGTTATCCCTTTTTAAACCCCTGGTTATGAAACCCTGTTATGCATGTGTAATGAGTCAAATGTTTTTCTTTTATTTAATTTTTTATGGGGGTGTTTTGGTTTTTCTTGGGGGTGCTGGAGCACCTGCTAGCCCCTCCCTAGCGCCGCCCATAATTTTAAATAAGGTTGTATATTGTCAATTTACTCATAATTTACATATTATGAGAATTATAATTCTTTATTCACACATGTAAATGGGCATTAAAAAACAAGAAACTACTTTCAGTATATTTAAGAAATAGGTCACTAACTTTATATATTACCAGAAAAGAGAAATAACATCATGAAAGACCATCGTTCATATTCGGAAAACACAAATGAAGATATTTTCAATGAAATCTGAGAGCTTTCTGACCCTCTCGGATTTCATCGAAAATATCTTCATTTGCGTTCTGAAGATGAACAATGGTCTTACGGGTTTGGAACAACATGAGGTGAGTAATTAATGACATAATTTTCATTTTTGAGTGAACTATCCCTTTAAATTAGTCTTAAATCTACCCTTGAATTATTATGCACAGAATGGGGACCAATGTTAATTGCTTCACAATACCTCTTTTCTTTGCTTTAGTATTTGATGTAACTGATGTCATAATTGCTTTTAATTTAATGTTCACTGTCAAGAGACAGCAATAAAAATAGTTATAATACAAAAAAAGATTTGAATGGCCAATGAACTTCTGTTGTATGGGTCACTTTTATCACTTCTGTGTTCTTTTTTAGGCTTGAAAGCCCAGTTCAAGTGTCCAGTATATCATTTAAAATAAATGAATAAATAAATAATGAATGAATGAATTTTTGAAAGATCTTTTCAGTCTCAGGGATTGTATCTTGTTGGTTTAATCTCTACCGCATAAAGCAAATAAGCACTGTTAAACATTTAACAAGCTCTTTTAAATCTTTATACAGGTTGTCCTGTGCTACAAAAGAAAGTCCACAACAGGTGCGTTTTTGTATCAATAAATTAGTTCTACAAGGGAAAAATGAAAGAGCTTTTTCCCCCGGGGAATACTAATAGATTAAAAGCGGCCAGCTGATGGCTCCCTTTGTCATACAGTTGCAGACAGAGATAAAGAAGCATTTGCAGAGGCGTTTGATAGAGGATTGGTATTTGGTTTTCATACACGGCAGCCACTGGTATGTAGCCGAGGATGCTGTGGGAGTGGTCATCACTCACGGACGCTCGGTGCCCAGGGTGTAGACTCCTGCTGCTACTAAGTCACCATAGACTGATGATAGTGTCAGCCACAGAACAATCTGCATTCATCATTTCTTATCTGCTGGGCCACTGTGCTGATCCGGGAGATGCATCCTCTCGCTGCTGCAGGGTCAAGGACTGCATGATTGAGTTGAGTGTGTGTGTTGCTTTTTGACCCGTACAGCCTACTCCCAGTCCTGGAAGTACTTGTGATCAAACTGACATGACGTGTTAATGCACCACGGAAACAAACCGAGCACCCAAGTGCAGACGTGTAAGAGGACTGTCCCAGTTACTGTCACTTTCTCACATTGGGAGGTTAAGTACATGTCTATATACAGTATTAGAGTCTACATGATAGGAATCTGTAAGTATTTGTGTCTGTTTTATGGATGTAAGGTTGTTCATGGGCAAGTAATAACACAATGCTATCACTGTTCAAGGGACAGGTCATTTCCTAGCATCGTCCTCTAATACAGAGCTCAGTACTCAATCAGAGAGGCCTGACCTTCACTGTGTCCACACCTTCTCTGTCACTTAAATAAGTATGATGTTCCAACAGCAGTGTTTCAGAGATGTTCTGGATCATGATGATGCTTTCTGTTGGCTAGCAGTACAGATATCTAGTCAAGTAGTTGTTTAAAATGTTGTCATATCTGTCTAATAATATTGCATATATTTAAATGAATAAAAATAACCACATTATTTTGTGCCTAACCTGAATGCTGAACATTTTCTAATAGGCACAATAGATTTGAAGAATTACTATACACAGCTCTTACTATGTGCACTGCCGGTTACTATGCATTCTTAAAGTCACAATGAAACGGAAGTGGTGTCAGATCTTTTCTTCTGAATTTTGATCTACATAAAGGATTACTAAAAGAGAAAAAAATGGCGGGAACTTTCTTCTATCCATTGGTTGTTCATTGGGTTGTGAGATGTGGAAGTTGCATTCCAAAATAAACATGAGTTTGCATTCGATTGTGAAGTCTGGCATATGACAGCAGAGAGATGCCGTTTTCACCAGAAGATTGAGTTATGACATTTTGATTAAAAATTAGATCAAAAAGGGGAAAAAAGAAACATGATGTGTGTCCCAATTCATACAGTATTTTTTGGTTTGTTAAATACTGTGATTAGTGTGTTCATGCTGAAAATTCAAAAAAAGAAAAAAGAAAAGAAAAGAAAAGACAAAAATGTGCACTTCAAATGCCAGTGTGGGAGGAGTTATCAGACTGTTATTATGATTACAAAAATTATAAAATTCATACACTAGACAGTTGAGTAGTGCATAGAATAAATGAAGTGTAGTGCTCATTTGGGACAAAGCTCACCTAGGCCTATAGGCTACATGGATGAACACAGTATGATACACAATGAGATCTATAGTCTGGAGTTACAAAACAGATAACTTTAAACTCCAAATAAATAAATAATAATAATAAAAAATAACATAAATACTCCAAATGACTATTTGGACACAATTTGTGTGAAAGACTGCAGTATAAATCTATGTAAATCAATGTACATCTATTTATTTAAGGATAATTTCCCCTCCAGTAGGCTGTAACTGAGACTGTTGTCATCTGATCTTTGAATTCAAACCGGATCAACAATTCGCAAATGAATTTATTCAGACCAGCCTTGAGAAGAGGAATAAACGATTCATTGAAAAGCTGAAGCCTACATTTAAGAACCAGATAGTCTAGTTCATAAACACTTGCATATGAAACTATGTGTAGCCTACCTGTGCTAAATTTAATAAAGTGTGCGGTGAGGGTCACAAACCAGAACCAAATCCGTTTTGGCTGTAACGATAAACGCGCCATTTTTTATTCTCGACGCGTGGCAGAGGGTATTAATATCTATTTTATCGTGGTGTGGAATAAATGAAAGCAACATTCATCTACAAGCCTATATAATACTTCATTCATTTGTCTGTCTAAATGAGTAAAGTGAGTGCATAATAAGAGACTTTCTGAGTGTGTTTACACGCCGGAGGACGTTATCGTAAATATAGCCACTAACCAAATGCAGCTGAGCAGAGCGGACGCCATGATTCACTCTGGCTCCTTTATGACAGCTGATTATCAATATGAATGAACCTCGTCATTTTCCTTCCCTGTTATCCAAGCCATCATCTCCTTGGTGACATCCAAGGCTTTTTGTGGTCATTCCTTAAAACACAATCAGGTAGACTGAAAATAAATAACAAGCTCAGGTTAGGTTTGGAGAATCGTTGACTTTCGTGGTAGATTTACAAATGCAATTTAGTAATAGTAAACACAGGCTGTTGAAAAAGGAAACATTTTAATTCAAGCTACACCACTGAAATCTTGCTGTGTTGTTTTCAAATGCCTCAAGGAATGTCTGTTGTGAAAATATGCAGCTATACATTTTTAACCATGCAATTTCTTTTCACAAAACCCCCTCCAGAGACCTTATGCAGTATGTGCCTTCGCGGTAATTGAATCATTACAGAGACCTCCATAAAGAGTAAATCAACAGTGTTTACTCAAAGACGAACAGAAACACATCCTACATTATTTATACTTCCTCAGAATCAACCAAACTCTGATTTTCACCACCATCTTGTTTCTGGAGAAGATGAGTTGGCAGTTTTTTTGACTGAAGGCGCAACTCAGCACAACAAAACACACAGCTTCATGTTTGGCCTACAAGTATGACCCTAGTTACTTGTAGTCAATGGCTAATTAGAATAGAGCTTGTGCAAATCTTTAGAAAACCCAGGCTCATACAGCGACCCCAAAAAGTATTTGGACACTTAAATATAGGCTATGAATTTCATTGCATAACAAAATATCAAATAAAATGGGATCTGCAAAAAAATGATGGTGATTGTTTTTTAAATTCTATTTTTATTAAATTTTGTTATACTATATCCAATGGAACAACACAAAATATAGAACAATTACAACATTTCCATCCCAATTATCAAATGAAATAAATACAAAGTAAAATACTACTAACACATTAACAATAACATAAGATTAGTTATCAGTACAGTATTGTTTTTTTTAATTAAATAAAAAAAAAATCAAATCAGTTTACAGTCCATTCCACACAATTTACTTCTTGGTAAATTGTATAAAGGGGGTTCATATATTATTAAATATATCTAATTTTATCAAGGTTACTCTTAGTGGATGCATAAACAGGTTCCACTATAGTGTAGCAACCAGAAATAATGCAAAATAATTTTTTTTCTAAAAATGTTTTGTCTTCATTTCAAATCAAATGTTCTATTTTTTTATGTTTTGCTTGAAATATGCGCTTGTATAATCTCTTTTTAAAATACTAAACAAAAATGCTAACATTATATTATATTATAGATCTAATGCAATGACACTGAAATATTTTTCATTATGGCTTAAGTGTCCGAATCATTTTGGAGCAACTGTATGTATAACAAGTGGTCAAACTCAATGTGCTGCATTTCGACCACATATTTTCTGCCTAAACTCCCACCACCCATTGAGTGTCTATATACTGTGATGGCATCTGCTCTGACAGAGTCGGGATGCATTACTCAACAGTGACAGCTACAACCTGTCTGACAGATGGACCTGCTCAGCTAACATACAGAACAATCTTCAGACACTCAATGCAGCATCAGGAACACCTGATTTCGGTTTGGGAAGCAGCTCCTCTTCACTGATGCACCCTTCATTCTTCTCAGATTCCATCACTGTCAAAATGAGTAATATTACTTAACATTTGTCAGACTCATTTTGAAGATAGACAGTATTTTACATGATGAAATCACTGATGGAATCCCAGCTGCTTGACTTGTTCCTACAGGAGGAAGTGGCAATACAAAGGTCTTTTCACACTGTGCTTTTAACCACGGGTAAAGGAACGTTTCAAACTTTTTAACCGGGGTATAAAAGCCCTTTCCAGAGTAGCGTTTGCAATGCTTTTATGGTGCGGCGTCAAACTTACAGTGAAACGTTGTGGTGTGGGAATGTTACAGACACCCATTTGCATGCCTTATGCTTTATAAAGTCACAGAAACACTGCATATAAACAGTCGTTTGAGTAGAAAAATGTTAAAATGCATTAATTTGAGTGAAGACATCTTTTAATTCTTACCCTAAGTCTGAAAAGTCCATTCAGAAAGAAACTTGATGGTACAGTAAGAAATATTCGGATTTGCAGTGCTAGAGCCATTATGTAAACAGGTCTCATGCACTGAAAAAAAAAAGATTCACTGTTTGATTGTAAGGTCCATTATGTAAGAAGGTCTCATTAAAGTTCACTAACTTTAGCTCAGTTCACTAACTTTAAATTTATTGTTTGCAAATTGTTTGGTCTCATGCACTGAAAAAAAAGATTCATTTTATTTAAATGTAGCTCAAATAAATTGTTTGTAATGACACACCGCAAATATAAAAATAAGAATGTTAACCCAGGGTTTAGGAATGTACAGTGTGAAACGCCTGTTTATGAAAACATTATTTGTTAAAAACCCCAGTAAATTATGAGCATATATGATAACTTCCTGTCATTCACCTGCTATTGTCTGGAAACACAGACTAACAGGCCCCAAACTGCTAAAACAAACAGCACCACACAGCTAGTGTTTACACGTTTCGAGGGAATCAACCAACTAATTACTTATTATTTTTACTGGGAAAGTACTTTAACCCAGCAAAACTGACACACTCCACCTTTAAGCCAAACTAAAGCTCGTTCTAATGCTAGAACTTGAAACTTCAGTGATCTAAAGCATCCGGCTGCCTGTAAGGCTGTTTGCATTCCAAGTATAAAAAGTGTACAAGGGAATCAAATATCGCTTGTAAGATTATTTAAAGAATCAGCCGGGGAAATCGTATTTGAACATTATATGTGTTCTCTCAAACTCTTCATAAAATGTTTATTTGATTCTCTTCCATGTCACTTGCGCTTAGGCAGAATGACATGTTGTGTTGGAGAAGACCCAGCTTGCAAAGTGTGAAATAACCCACAAGAGTGTAACAAAGGCAGAGGCTCAGGTTTGTAGAGTGTGTGTGTGTGTGTGTGTGTGTGTGTGAAGAAGACGTTAGCCTGTTGAAGTGTAAAGCAGAGACTTCACAGAGAAATCTCTGGTGGATGGAATCTTGGGCCCTACAGTGTTTCAGACTTCACTGAACACACACATCACAGGATTTAAGCTTTTCTTGTATTATATAATACAATCTTCAACTTTTGATTAGAGAGCTGTCAAACACTACACAGGAACTAAAGCAAGAATCAAACCAAAATAGCAATTTTTTAAACTAATATTATTATTATTAATAATTATAATTAATATTAATATCCACTAAAACATAAGTATTAATATTCATGATTTTTTAAGTAGCTTCATGAAAGCTATTTATGAGTGAACAACAAAACTTATTATGAAGCTATTATTGTTATTATTATTATATTAATCAGTTTTTTAAATAGCTATATATTATTGTTATTAGCAGTAGTATAAATTTATATATGCTATAAAAGCATTAATAATCATATTTCTCAAATAGCTTAATAAAAGCAGTTCATAAGTCATCAATAAAACAATGGTAAAAATGGTTACAATTAATAGTATTAATAATAGTTATTATTTATATTTTACTATTATGTGTTTTTTCATATAGCTTCATTAAAGCTAACCAATAAATCTGGTCAACACTTATGATGATTATTATGAAGCTATTTGAAAAAAAATTATTATTATTGTTAATAATAAAAACTTCATAAAAACTAAAAAAAAAAAAAAAAACAACTAAATAATAATAAATACAATACTGATTAATACAAAAGCATTAATAATTATGTTTTCAAATGGCTTTAAAAAAGCCATAATAATAATTGGTTAATCCTTCATTATGATACATTATATGCATTTTTCAAATAGATTAGAAGCTATCCAGTATTATTATTATTGATCTGTTGGTCCATTAAATGAAGCTATTTGAATTATGAGCTATTTGCTTTTTTGGAGTTATTTGAAAAATGTTTAGTCATCATTGTAAACGTCAGAGGTCGATGATCAATGCTGCAGCGAAATAACAAACCCACAAAAGGTATCCAACAAAAACAGCATTTGCAGGACAAGTAATGCTACACTGCCTGATTATAAATGTGGAAGCCACAGATATTTGAACAGCTCTCTGCTCTAAACGATACGTTAGAAGAAATGCATTACAGGCAAACATATTTCCTGAAGTACCACTGTGAGTCCAATGTTTTCAGTATGCTCAGGATATTTCCAAAAATCTGTCCAGCTCTTCTCAATAATCCGCTCAAACAATACGCTTTTCCATTGGTTTGCATCACTGGCCTGGCAACGCTTTCTCATTTGTATGTTAAGTTCGTATTTTCACATGAGAGAAAGTGGGGCAAGGAGAGGGAAGGATAGAGATGGAAATATACAGCAGGCACGGAAACAGATGGTACTTGCTTTGTTCGGAGCATTTCGCCGTGAAAATAATAGATTATAGGAAAATATTTTGCCCACACGTACATGCACACACAAATCATACCCCTCAAAACACCCAGACCACCCCAAAAATCAAAAAATAGCATTTGCATTTGATGTATGGCAGCTATTAACTAGCACCTCATACAATCATTTTAATGAGATAAATATAGAACGGTGTCCAACCTGTTCAGCTATAATCTCATTTCACTTGACAGCGCTGGAAGGCAGAAGGGAAAGTTGCCTTTAGCTTTATACATTACAGTGTGTGTGCTTGTCACTGGTGACAAATGGACCTGCTTGTAGGGACTTTCAGACCATAAATTACAGATAATCATATGGTAACTTATAAAATAACCTAATGGAGGGTCTTTCACCATCCCTAACATCATAAGCTCCAGGGCATTGTGTGCAAAAGTCCTCCATGCTTGATAGAAGTCGATCTTTTTCTTTTTAAACAAAGGGTCAGAGGTTGCTAAAAGTTTAAAACAGTCAGGCAAATATTTGTCCTAGCAAGAATCGCTTTTATTTTTTGACTCGGTCAACCCACCTTTCAGATGTTCTGATAAATCCACAAACGGATGATATATCTGGACGTGAGAGGGCCGAGTATAAAAACCTGCTGAAATATCTGTCAACATCAGTAAATAAGCTTGTTATTCAACTGAAAAGCAAGAGCGAATGTCATTTGTACATTCTTACAATCTCAACTTTGTGTTTTGTGCAAACAGAAGATCAAATGAGGCCCAAAAGTGAATCTGTAATCTATTTTTGATGAAACTACCAGACCTCCTGTGGTGAGACCCCTCAAACTACAAAATAAGAAGGGTCTTTGTAAGGATTAGTGGCAGTCTATCTCCAACTTCATTTAGCAGACACTTTTAAGGGCTTAAAGTTGGTTCGAAGCCCAAGGCGCAACCACACATGGGTTTTATCATAATTGAGATGGCAAATGTTCTGTTAAGTGATGGTTTGCGCAACTGTAACTGCACATTCTCTATTCAAAAATTCAAAGCTTTCATTTCATGCAAAGTCAAAATGTAACCCCCCCCCCCACACACACACACACACGTTCAGTGCTGCTTGAATGTTTGAGTGTGGCTGGAGTCAAATAAAAAATAAAACAACATAGAAGTCATGTATTTTGAGCAGATTTACATACTATATGGGTAAATTATAGCATCAAACAATATATTTTGGATCATTTTGATACAACTGACAAAATAGATGAGATTTAATCCATCCAACATAAAAATGATTCTGTTCGGTATGCAAGAATCGTTTTAAATTCAATCAAAATTTTGCTTTGCCGTATATAACAGCATTTTTCCCTGATGTCAGAGTAACTGAAAAATGTGTAATTAATGTAAGTATCATAAATTATAATATAAACTGTAGAAGGAAAAAAAAACACACAATACCATGAAAGCCTTTTATTGAACCGAGATGTAAAATATCTTTTTTCTTTATGTAAAGTATTCTGTAGTTTATTCCTGTTGATTGTAACTTTAATAAAATTGAGAAAAAAACAACTTATTGTTTGTTGAAGGTATTTTGTTTTTGAATTTTGACATTAATATTTCACATTGTGCTTTGTCTGAATATTCATATAAGTGTGAAACCGTTTCCATAGACCTTCCTACCAGGTGTATTTGCATATAATCTCATATATTTGATATTATTTTATATAAGATTCAAATTATGCCATAATATAGTAATGCAAAGGGATTTTTTTTTTTTTTTTTTAGAAATGAATAAATGTGAAAAACAAAATATATATAGATATATATATTTGTTGCCTGAAACAACATTTTTGGGCTGACAAAACAGAGAGAGTAACGTAATTCTTCCTCGGAAATGAACGTTATGAATGAGAAAAGTGATTTTACAATACATGTCCAAAAACCAGCTGGTTAAGGTAACGGATGGTCTCAGGTAGTTCAGAGTTTGTAGTTCAGTTTCTGTAAAAGCAGTCATTTTCATTGAAGTAATAAAATATCATTTGTATGAATCCAACCGGATGGATCCAGATCAAGGCTGATCACCTTTTACAGTGAGAGCATCAGTCCTCTAAAGGTCCATCTAGTTTTTTTTTTTTACATATCTGTCATTCGTATGTATGTAGGAATATTCTTTTTTTTTTTGTTGGTGGAGAAGTATTATCATATGGAAGGAGGATTTCTTAGTGACCCTCCCGGCTGTTTTTCACCTGGTGATAATAGCTCCCAGATGTCCTACTGATGAATCAATGGTGCTTTTAGTCCAGTCCCACCACCAGTGTTTTTCTTATACCATGTGGAGTAGGTGGGATGTATGCTGTCGAAATAAGATTAAGTCATCATCTATCAACAGTATGTGGAAATCAAGCCTGCAACATGGCACCCGTCTCTCATCGTGGCTCTCTGATTTTCACCTTTCATCTCACGTGTGCATGTACGCTATAAACCATGCCGAAAGGAAATGCTAGATGATACAGTAGCACAGTAGAATGATTTTACAGAAGGTTCTGAAGGCACTTGATTTCATTACAGACAGCAACTCCATGTTCCTTAGCGAACGGCTATCTTTACGCACCTAAAGAAAACAACTGCAAGCAGACACAGTCGGGCGTTCGGATCCACACTAACAGCAGGTACAGCGTGATGTTAAACAGTTCTCTACAGCTGCTGTTTAGCAGAGCCACGCTGAAATGAAAGGTCAACTCAATGATTCTCAGTGAGAGACGGTGTTCGTTGTGTCAGCTGCGTGATGAGCTGTAACACACCTAATAGAACCAAAACACAGAGAGTAAGAATGAAACACATAATGTCTGTTAAACTCCATCAGTTAAAGCACGAAGGACGAGTACATGAACGCCCCATCTGTCTGAAAACAAACTTTACATTGAGATTGTGTTCCCCAAACACCCTTTAAAACAACACACATTTGTGGAGCCCTGATGTTCACGTCAAACCGACAACATCAGCGCACAAGGACCTACAAAAAGGGCAACTGGATTTTACATGTCTCTATTTTCAGACATAAAAAACAAAAACTTTTTTTTTTGTTCAAACGATCATTCATTTTTGATACCATCACTGTTTTTTTTCTTTCTCAGAAGCTTCCTTCATGTGGTTCAGGATTACGTATTGTGACATAATAAGGTCTTTGATGACAGGAGCAGACGTTTAACAAAGCAAAAAGCATGTAGTGATGGAAATACACGTTATGTCTTTGTGCTTTGAAAGATTCCCCTATTAAGTCTCTTATGCCGTCCTCCTGCTGTTACCATCCACCTGTTCGGTTCTTTATAACACTGACAACAGTAATGGGCTTTTTCACAAGATCTGGAGTGGACTCCGGTGTAATACTCATGTCAACGTGTTAGCCAGCTTAAGATTCCCTCCCTGGCTTCCTCTTCATTCACACTGATCTAAAACCTATGTTCCTTTTGTGTAGACGGGATGAATCTTTGGTTGTTGTGTTCAGGCAGTCCGAGTCAGCCAAAAATCTCTATGAATGCCAAATCAGGGTTCCACCTCCATGTGATGAGGTCACCTTCGGAGGCCAACCAAGACCAAAAGTAAAGTGAGCCAGAGCTGCCATATATGCACTGCAGCGGGAGAAGCCAGAGATCTTATATCTGAGGAAATAAAGACAAGAACAAATGCAGTTACTGATGTGAACAAATATTCATTTCTCAGTTCTGTGTGAATAATTCAGAGATGAACTATTCTTCTGTCTTTTAGAAGTTTAATGAGGTTTGTCTACGGTCTGTATCTCTAGAACATCTTTTTTTTGCAACGTGCTACGCTTTAATTCAAAAGAGAGCGAAAAAAATGAATTGTAAACGTTTGCTGTGAGTCATGAAAAGAGTCGTTCAAGCTGGTGGATTATCTTGTTGTGGATAAGAATTTTTTTTAAAAAGCGTAGATAATACAGTCCATGTTACGTTAGCTTTGATCCTACATAGAAATTTCTTCCCCTGTTGTGTGTTCTTGTGATTCATTTATTTAGACTAAACATGTTTTCAGCAAATTCAGCATTTTTTGGAAAGATGTTAGTACTTTGATTCAACAAGGACGCTGAAGACATTTATCATGTTGCAAAAGATTTATCAAAGAAACCTCAAAAGAATTTCTGAAGGATCATGTGACATTGAAGACTGCAGTAATGGCTGCTTTAAGACATTAAAAGAGAAAACAGTTATTTTAAATTGTAATAAAGTTTCACTGTTTTAATGGTGAGCATAAGAGACCATTAAAAAATCCTACAGATCCCACATTTTTAAACTGTAGTATAGCTGTTTTTTTCAGAACCTGATAAATATTAATAAATGACACATATTCATTTAATCCATCACTCCATTAATAACAATTATAGTTTTTATTTCCATTTCATTGCAATAACCTTAAAAGCCATTGCTTAAATAACTGCATTAAAAACTCTTGTTCAATATACTCACTGCTGCTGGGTGGGGGGTCTCGGCACTCTCCTTCCTCTATGGTCACATCGTCTACAGCAATATCCCCTTCAATGCCAGAACCACGTATACCCTCCAAAACCATCTACATGAATGGATGGCAAAATTAAGCCAAAAACATTTTCACTCTGTAGTGGCTTTTCAATTCATTCTGAATGCATACATAGTAAAATAATAAGTGTATTAAATAATGGATATTATAATGTTATAAATTAGAATGATAGTATCCATGTTGTATCATAATATGATTATAGTTTTGTTTTATATTATCTTTATTTGTGCATTATTATGCGAGAAAATTCAAGCAGAAAGAGGCACCTGAAAAGAGGATGTGGGATTGATGTTAATTCTGGCTTGCCTCCAACGGTCTCCTTGGTTCCCACTCAGGGTCCACACGGATGTGTCCTGACCCGTCTGGCTCTTCTGCCTCAAATACACATTTAATGTTCCTGGAAAAAGGCACATGCACTCAGTGTCAGTAGAAGTCCTTATGCGCAATATGGCCAGTTAACTACATAATGTCTTTTGAACCCTTCCTCTTTGGTACATAGCAACTGCAAGGTTCATTGACCTTGAAGAGACCTCATCTCACCTTCATCTCCAGCAAAAATCAATCATAAAACTGCACACAATCACTGCTGTTGTTATATATATGGCACGTCATTGCTACACTCTAATTTTACACTGATGAAAGGAAAAGTAGGAAGAAAATCTGTATTACTCTCTCAGATGTTTGGGATTCGGCCAAATGGTATGTTCATTTCCTTGCAAATGAGGAGACAATGAGACTAGTGCTACAGAGATGTGATGCTATTAATGCTAAAATAAGCTTTCTGGAGAAAAAAAAAACCCTTTAACCAGAGTGGAACATTCAAACAACACACAAAAAAGCCTTGTTGCTACATCGTTCTTCTTTAACAATGTAAAATAATTTTTCCGCTCATTAAAACGTTTTACACATCAAGAAATGAATAGTACTTTTAAAAATATGGACTCGAATAACTATTTGAGATTTCATGAACAGCTAAATGGCTGACTGTAAATACTGCATTTATAGGATATCATCTGGAACTGCTAATATTTGCATGATGCTGCATCCACACCACTAGGTGTCATGTAAGTCAAAGAGGACTGGAATACAGGCTAGTGCAACATACATAAAAATTTATTTTAGTGCGCCTTTAAAAGCACTCGGGTAGGTTTTTATATCAAAACAGCCATCTAACCATGTTGTCTCGGTTCTTTGCTGTGCAGCCAGACAGAAGATCTTGTTGGGCACATGGATTTTTAACCCCAGATGCCTGATGAGACTACGTGTCAAAAGCCAGGAAGAGAACACCCTGGTGAGTTGGAATTAGCCGCACGCGTTCTATTCTAAAAGCACACAGCTTTGTGAAGCAGAAAATTGCAGTTACAAGCTTGTCTGAGGGGCTGTGGAGGTCAACACTACCTCAGAAGTGCAACTGCATGTCCAGCTCAACTGCAACAGCATAACGTGAGCATGAAAAAAGGAACTATAGAAATGTATCCATAAAGCACAAATTGAGTTATTGGTCTAAATCATTTACAGCACTTACAGTCCACTAGGAACCTTTAATAGCAAGGTTTTCCATCCCAGAAAAGGCCAAAGTGTACACTGCAAATTTCTGACTAGCATGTTAATGCATAAATATGGCAATTTCTGTCACAGAGTAAAAAATAAAATATAAAAAAATAGTATATCATATTCGGATAAAGTTTAAAATAAGAAAAAAGTTGCAATGTGATATATAAAGTCACCATAAGATATAATAAATAAATTGGCAATTTTGACATATACAATCTACATTTTAATCCAGTTAAAATCCAGTTTTGAAGACAAAACTGTGAGATTTAAAGTCAGAACTATGGGAAATAAAGTAGCAACTGCAAAATAGATTTATACGGAAGACTGTTTCCATCTAATAATGTAAAATAGAACCTAAAAACTTAAATCATGAAATCCTTAAATAATATTTAAAATTGGAAAATAATAAAGATCACATTTGTAATGTCACATTTACAAGATATCACAATTGTGAGATATTTAAGTTGCATCTGTGACAATGTTGTTATAGATATAAAGCTGCACTTGTGACACATAAAATCATATTTATGAGAAATAATCAAATTATGAGAAAAGCCAACCCAAATTCGATGAATGTAATATTCAATAAACGTTATAGGATTTGAAAAGATTTGTATATTCATTCATACAGTAAATACAAAGTAAGAAAAAAATTAGAAGCTGTTCTTATGTTGATATTTAATACATATCTAGCCGGATGGAAGTTCTACCATGACAACCCTAGGAAGATTTTAGCATGGCAATGGATATTACAATGTTAATGTATTTGGTCTTGGTGGAATAGATCTTATTATTATTATTGTTGTTGTAGATTATTGCTGCTGCTGTAAAGCAAGTACAGGAACTTGCTACTGCCAATACATACACATCGTCGATACAGTGTTGTAATTATTTAAGACATACTGCTGCTGCACAAATAGCATATATAATAACATACAGCAGATCTACACAGGTGGAGCTGGGGAAGGTGGAGGTTGTCAGAGTAACTGCTCTAGTGAATGCTAACCAGCCATTTAAATGTAGAACAGCAAGCTCATTGGCTGCGTATATGCAACTTGAATCAATCAGCTGTGCCAAGTAGTTTAGTGCTGTGAATATCATCAATTTGCCTTAACGACCCATCAGCCTGCGCCATCTAGAGTTTCATGAGAGAACTTGGCATTTAGACATATAATCTTTTTTCATCTTGAAATCTTGAAAATGGGAATGTTTTTGTATGTGCCTGACACTGACTATATCGCTGACTGACCAGGTCATCAAGCTCTCATTTAAAAAGTAAAGCTGTGTCATCAGCCTATAGGTGTAGAGGTTACAGCTGGCTATCACTATTAAAACAAATCATTTGCATACATTCCCCACAGTTGATCACATCAGGACTCTTTATGATGTACTGTGCTAACAGTAACCCACCTATATGTTTCCCATACATGTGGTAGTAGAAGCTGAAGCAGTATGTTGGGTTGGTGGCCACATTCCCGTAGGGGTTTTTAGGGGCAATGCTGAAGGATGGAGTCAACAGTCGTGCTTTGTCTCCCTCCAGACGTGGTCGTGAGGTCTCAATGTACATGTAGAAACCTGTACAAAGTGCACAAGTACATAAAAATGCACTGATCATGGTAGCTCTCACACTACTGTTCACAATTTTGGGGTTGGTAAGAATTTTTAATGTTTTTGAAAGTCTCTTATGCTCTCCATGACTGCATTTATGTAAAAATATTGTAAAAAACGGGAACATTGTGGAATATTACAATTTAAAATAAGTGTTTTCTATTTTAATATATTTTAAAATATAAATTATCCATGTAATGGCAAAGCACTTTTGATCTATTTAATGCATCTATGCTGAAAAAAAAAAACTAACAAAAAAAACAAAAACCATACAATAAAAAAGGCATACTAACCCCAAACATTTAAACAGTAGTGTATACATACATCAAATCATACAGCGGCTCAAATCAGCTAATTTATCAGGCTATAAGTTCTCCAAGCCTCAATACTCCTCCACTGAACTCTGCACTGACTACAAATAATCAATAGGATCTCAGTGACTTTATAGCACAGGACAAATGATTTTTCAATTCATATTTCTCATAGCCTTTTAAATGACAGATTTTGTTCTTTTAATATCAGGTCAGAGTGACTTAAGGTGCTATTGACCAGGGTATTTTTGATTTTTTTTTCACGAGTCAAGCCTGACATCATCCCTACATAACTCTCTGTACTCTAAACTTACGACTTGCATTTTCAAGTTTCCACTACTTTACCAAAGTACTAGACAACCTGATTGCATTAGTGATGGAATGGAACCCACTGAGCATCTTCCCCTAAACGCCCTCCGAACAAAAGCTAGCCCATGCACTCCTTTAGCAACATGAGAAATTGAAAGTGCCTTTGGAGGCTAATGCTATTAGCCCTTCTCTACAAGTCACAAGCCTTTACTTTGCTGAAGATATAACCTTTTACTCAACATCCACCCACATTGATGAATGACGATTCATTCAATTATTTGTGAATATTTTAATTATGTGATGTACAATAGTGGTGTAGTCCTAAATCTACATATTTAAATTTAACTTACAGATTTGATTTAACATTGAGTGGCATATGTGCTGTATACCTTGTTTAGAGCCGGTGCGGTCGCTGCTGGGCCCAGTGTTGGGTGTATATTTAGTGTCCCTGGTGGCAGCACTATGTCTTGTCCAGTCAAACTCTTCGGTTTTATCTTGGATGAACATACAGATGGTGTCCTCTTCAAAGCCACAGTGAAACTTACCTATGAATGGTTCAGCAGAAAAACAGTACAATGAAGAGTGTGCAGAAAGAGCATATAACAAAGCTATACATAAATTAGTTTTTGGATGTTTAGTCAAATACTTGAAACATGCAATGTCAATGTATAGAGCGCATCTAAAACATGCTTTTTTAAAGATTTTTAGTGATAAACATTGGTACAAATCTTCTTAAGACTGTATTTATCATCTGAGTTTTTTAACATTCTTGATTAAAGTCAACCTTTCTATCTATGTTTCAATCATTTACTGTGAGTGTGTACAAAATGTCTGACCATTAAAATCGACAGAAATGTTCAATGTTCAGTGTTAAATGCATTTTTTTTTTGCTTACTTATTATAAAACACAATGATAGGATAGGAGTTGAAAGCATTTGTATTTGCTTTCAAATATCTATAATTTGTAAAAGTTATTCATACATACACTACTGGTCAATAGTTTAGGGCCGTAATTTTTTTAAATCAAAATGAATTATTTCTTTCTTCAGCAAGGATGCATTAATTATATAAAAACAACAATAAAGACATTTATAATGTTTTTTTTTTTTTACAAAATGCTATACTTTTGATATTTCTATTCATCAAAGAATCGTAAAAACTAATAAAAAATTAATAAATGCTCTATCACAGTTTCCAAAGAAATATTAAGCAGCACAACCGCTTTAAACATGATAATGATAATAATAAGAAATATCACACCAAATCAGGATATGAAAATGAATTCTGCCTTCATGCCATCACAAGAAATAAATAACATTTTAAAAAACATTAAAATAGAAAATATTTTCAAAACTGTAAAAATATTTCTGTTTATATTTCCAATTTTGATCTAATAAACACAGCCTTGGTGAACATAATTCTTTAAAAAATTTTAAACAACTTTTGAACGTTAGTGTATGTACGCTAGAATCATACATATACATATAAATGTTAATGGATTCTGAAATCATGTTGAACATTTACTGATGCTTAACACCAAAAGTCAATGGCTCTATTTCTTTAATTGCTTACTGCTCTTTTTTTTTGCCAATGAAATAAAAATAAATTTAAAAATGAAAAAATAGAATATATACTCACTCCAAGGAGGATTCACTGGTGCTGTAAAACAGAAAGAGAAGAGCTGTAAAAGGCTTCTAGTACATAGTTGATTAATAAACCATTATAAACAACAGCAGGGGACTTGGAGACGGGAGAATGGTGCTTGTCCTTCGAGAGAAGTGTTTAGAAAGTGCTTTGGGCATCATTACCATGTATCACACAGTTAGAGAGGGAAATGAAATAGTGTGTCAGTGCAGGAGGGGGTGTTTGTGTGGGGAGAGGTCACTATGGGGCTGTGCAATGCTCAGGTGAACCATAAAGACCTGTATCTCTCTTCATTCCATTCACAAGCAGCCTATCTGAGCGCGGCAGAAAGCCGTGTGCTTCCAGGCAGCCTCGATGAGGGCTAAGGTGCATTGTGGAAGAAAGGTTTCAGAGGGCATGTGTGGAAAAGATAGTGAGACTGAAACCGATCCCTGTTTCAACCAACTTAGCTCAGTGCCTTAACAGAATACAAAAAAACTCTGGGCAATCCTGTTTAAGTCGGAAAACGTGTTTGGATCCTCTAAGAACAGTGATTAGGCTAAGCTGTGCATTTCTATGTAGAAAAAAAATCAATGGTCATCCTCTCAGAAGATGTTTAAAAACATTACATCTCTAACTTCGGCAGAAGATTTTCAAGAAATACATCAATATGTGTGTCTCAAATTGACGTGGCATCGGTTCTGGCATTTGATCAGGCTCCTATAATGAGAAAGATTAGCACGACAGCGTTCAAACACAGCAGATGTTCACAAGGGGCTGTCAGTGTAAATGTCTGTTTTGTGAACTGCAGGGGGAACAGCTCCACATGAAATTGATGATACAAATGAAAAAGTAAAAAGTTGATAGGAGGGGGAAAGAAGGGGAAATTAATTAGCAAATGTCTGTCTACATACACAGAATTTACAAATGAATGAATGATGGGAAGTGTCATGGGAATTGCAGCCTTAAGGGAAACAGGGGATTTTGTCAAGGAAGACAAAATGTTAGTGAGTCATCCCTTGAAACAGATGCCTTTTCTGTTTTGGAGGTGATTTTTGAAGCATCTCAAGCTCAGTTTATAAAAATTCATTTGTTTGGACATTAAGAGAAAGAGGGATGAAACGGGGTGGAACATTTCAAACCAAAATAGCTGCTGCTCTCCCTGTTATCAAGGTTAATTCCTTGGCTCATTACCATTCAAGAGTCAATAATATGAATTAGGCTTCTAGTAAAAATAAATAAATGAAATAAATTATTATGAATTATTTAAAATAAATGAATATATATTTTTTAAAAATATAACCTCAAATGAAATTAATCAAATTAATGTTCACTTTTTTAGACAAATATGTAGTGTGACAAGACACATTCACGGACACAGATGAATTATCATGTTTTTAATTCAATTATTGTAATTTTTACTTATAAAAGTAACTGATCTAATGTGAATGGGAAAGCCAATATACAGTACACTTTATCATGGAAAATAATACATTAAAAAAAAAATTGGGATGGCTATATAGCAACAAACATGCTAAAATGCTTATAAAAACACTTACTGTATTAAAGTACAATAATTATAGAGTAAAAAAATAATTATTACAATGCTGGATAAAAAATGAACAAGATTCAACAGGATTCTTATTAATAGAATAAAAATTGAATTTAGGTTGAATTAATATGTTTAAGGTCGCAAAACCTTTAACAGCAGATGATGTTAAATAAAAATAAATAAATATGGCACAATCAATACGTCTTACTCACATGTGATCACAAATCACATGTAATGTCAGCTATTCCAGACTAGCTGTTTTTTTCCATTGCGAAATCATAATTTAAAAGCTAATTATTCCATGAAGGTTACTGTTCCCTTCTTGTAAACCATCCAGCTGTTTCTAAATGGGGTAAGGAGGAGAGGCCTGCTTTGGTTAAACCAAACAGATGTTGCATATTTGGAAACACGTGCAGCATTAATACACTCTCAAAATTGATGGGCTCCATGTTCTCTCCTTTTGCCTTTCTCTCTCCCTGTATTCCCGTAAAAGTACAATTAGAGCTATTGGAGCAGAAGGCAAAAGCCAAACGTCAACATCATTAAACACACAAGCAATCAGACCCAGTATATCTCCCACTCGGAGAGGATACAAGCCAGATAAAAACATAAATGTGCAGAGCTGAGTAATGCAATTCAGGCTAGATACTGTACAAGCCATGTTGTCTTATCATAGAGACTGGGTTTTAGCGATACCCATACAAAACCTGAAGGCATCTTAGAAACAATATGATATCACTGAGTCCAAGTAATCCCACATGTAATCAAAGGCCTAAAAAATTAATGAGTAGAATCATACATGCCTCCTCATCAGCATACTTCATATTCATTCATTTTGCTATAATGCTTGCATTGACTTACATTACCATTTAAATGACCTGCAGTAGGTCATTATTATTAATATTATCAGCAGTAACAAATAAACAAACAAACAATGCCATTTATGACAACCTAATTCTATAGTGAAGTCGTGGTGAGGTGTACTAACTATCTGACAATACAATTATAATAGCTTGTTAGCACTGTCCTCTCAGCCTGTTTGTGTTCTCTGAAAGGATCATAAATAGCTGCCAGTTGGTGGCTTTCCAAAGCAATCTACAGGCAGCAGCAAGTTTATGTGTTGAATAACTGCTTTATAGAATGATACCAAATGACACAGTCCATCAATTCTTCTTGGTGGCTTGTTAATTTGTCTGGCACTGTCTGTGAACGAATTTGAACCGCAGCCATTCAAAGTCTTAACAAACACTATGCAACATTTGCCACAGGTTGCAATGGCTTGCCTTTCCAATAAAATCACCAAGTACAGGAGGAAAAAACAACCCAACTCACTGAAATGTAACGGAAATGGCTGATTCTGGCTCATTCTAGTGAATACATTTTCTACATTCAATAAAAAAGTAAAATAAACACATATATGGAACAAAAAATTATTTGTCATTTCAAATCTATATGATTCTTATGATATTATGATACTTTTTTGTCCATACAATAAAAGTCAACAACACTGGATGCTACTGACTGAAAAAAAAAAACACTGACATGCGTCCAAATATATATATATATATATATATATATAGATATATATATATTATATAAGTATATCCATACAATAAAAGTCAACAACACTGGATGCTACTGACTGAAATATATATATATATAGTGTGTGTGTGTTTCACAGAAGAAAGTAAGTCATACAGGTTTTTGGGTGAGCTACTCCTTTAACATTAAAAATTCATTGGTGTTGCACATGAACTGAAACAATGAAAACACTGAATGCAAGTCACTTTGGATTTAAGCATCTGCCAATTACATGAATTTAAACTTAACATTTTGCAGCAGGGATTGTAAAAAAAGAAGAAAAATATTAAATGAGAGTGGAGCTTAACTTGATTCATCAACTTAAACTGGCGATACTTCTCTTCCTCATGTCATTTAAAAGGACTATTCAAAATCATTTCAAACTATTTAAAATAATGTTCACTATTATTTAGTGACAAATTAATAATGCAACATTCACATTCACGCACACAGATAAATCCTGTTTTAATTTAAATACTTTTTTTCATTCATTTTAAAATATATTGTTCATACAATGGATGGGAATACCAATAGACAAAATTAATTATTTATTATTTATTATACATTATTTAAAAATTAATAATAAATAAATATGACTTAATATCATTTGACTTGCTTAGAACTAAAGTCATACAGGTTTGCAATGACATGAGGGTAAGTTTTGACAGATTTTTTATTTTTTAAAACATTTTATCAGTAAAAATTCAGTGCTGTTGCACATGAACTGAAAGACAATGTATATCTAGAATGCAATGTAAGACACTTTTAATATAACCATCTGCCTAATGCAAACGTAAATGTGCAGTTTTAGCAAACCAACAGAAGGCATCCTCACAGAGAGCTTCTCCAACCATTTACACACGGCCTAAATGCCAGTGTATTATTGTGAAAGCCGGGATATGGATTGTGACTGGTGTGATTGTGCTATCACCTTCTCCAGGCTATTTGAACCAATTAAAATGCATAATGTCACAGTGGCAAAAGCTGGACTCTTTGATGGAAGTGCTCCTGGTGTGAAAGTCATCCCATCAATACAGATGGTCTTTTCCCATGAGCCCTGTGGCAAAATGACTTCAGGGGAAACGGAATAGCAGAGAGGGAGATGTTATGAAATGAGACATTTTCAATTTTTTAGCACTGGTATTTCCATTACCTGACACAAAGACCGTGTAGAGCCATAGGGCTTCATATCACATGGGTAAGCTGCTGAATAAACTATGAGCAGAATAAATGAAATAATGACCGGATGGAAGAAAAATGATTTTTCTCTGCTTTTGAAATTGCATCTGGTCCGCACAGATCTTCTGTGGACTTTTCTTGCAAATCCCTATTTGTATAAGCCACACAGAGGGTGAAGGGCATTTGCTCCACAACCAAGTGCTGTTTAAAAAAGTTTTGGATGGAGACTAGTGCGTCATACCTTTTCCACAATATTTCATGTCTACTATCCATAAGCAAAGGCTTAAAGTGAAGACAGAGCCTTTAAAGAGCCTCTAATATCACACTGGGGTTGTGCAACCTTGATAACAGAACATTGTTGCTTATTTGTTCAGTTAACAGGTTCGAATCAATGTGTTCCTTCTCAATAAAAAGATGAGGCATTCGCACAACATTTGGAGCTGTCAAATAATCTAATTCATGAATGGAAAATCAAAGTGTTTTTAATAAATGACCTTGACTTTAAAACAGTCAGTACACAGACATTCATCTCTGTCAGTATTAGTACACTAACATGATTCTTAGTTTATCATTATTATGTTTTTCACAAGGAGCTATATATTTGCATGAAACATGTATATGTATAACTGTATAATAATAACCATGATTAATAAAACTAAACTGAATGCATAATAATTTGAGAGAATAGTGTACTAAAGAAATAGCTGAATTTCAGAGTTTTAATGAGGACTTTATTGCTAAAGGGATGCAACCATTTCACTTTATGGCTGATACTGTAAACAAGAAATGACTTAATTAAGATTCTGTATAATCTTGTAAAATAAAATAAATTCAAAACTAAAATAAACTGTTTTAAATTTTTACAAAATAGTAATTAATATCATAATGCACAGCATGAAAAAAGGGGTTTTCATTTTGAGATTTCAAAGATTAACTATTATTAAGGATTTCCTGTGTTCATTAGTGTTTTTAAAAATTAACTTAAAGTGAGTGTTAGATTATAGCAAAGAAAGTCTAATTAAAATATAAAAATAGGGGGAAAACATGCACAAACATTGAATATTGATGAATAAATAAATAAATAAAAAATTCTAATGCTGATAGCTAATATGGTAGAGATACATTGTGAAACCCTATTTTTGACCCCACTGTACTTGGATACTCACTTTCTCTTTCTCTTTTTTTTGTAACAAAATACTGAGAACACTAAAATCAAACATGATCATAACCAAAGAAGCCTTTTCTTACCACTGTAGCGAATGATCCTTTCCGTTGAATCCCCCTCCCCGAATCGTGTTATGGGTCTGAGACGGACCTGGTAGGCTTCGGGTTTAATGAGTTCAGTAAGGTTGTAGGTAAGTAGTTCTCCTTTCTGGATGTTGTCTTCTATCGGGATTTCCTGCTCCCACCATCTCTGATGCCCCGTCTGAGGAAAAGAGCATAATTACATGTTCTTTATTTCAACACCTTATGATTAAGCATCAGGCCAGCACACACATAAGTAATGATCCCCAAAAGGTCCTTTTAATAACACAGAGTCTCTAGGGAACAAAAAGCATACATCGTGATAGGATGTCTAAGTCTGTACTATTAATTAAAAACATAATTTCAACATTCTAATATTATAACACATACTGAGCAATAATATTGAAAAGAGCTGACCACATCTTTTTCTGTGGCCATTTTAATATGTCTCACAGAGCTATTATGATATAAAGTCTATTTCTCTCTTAGTACTTTTCTCTCTCTCTGTATATTTTTCAGTTAAGAACACAGTCTTCTTTACTTCAAATTGAACTTTTCGGATTATAATGGCACCGGACAATGGGTTTAATCAAAATGCACAGGCGCTTTCCGAAATGGCCCCACTTGTCTGATGCAAATCAGAACAAATTCTCTAAACAAACACCTACACACAGCAGAGGTGACATTTTCAAACAATGATGCTTTTCACTGAGGAAAGAAAGCGCATGAGGTGACAATCTCAAAAGTTCCTGAATGGGCAAAACTAAACATTATTGAATTTTTTGTGAGATATGTGAGCTGGCTAATTGATTTTGACAAGGCATTTTAGCTCCCTGACCCTCTCAATTAACTTTTTATAGCAAGCTGAATTAGTGCAATATTAGAAGAAGTCAATTCATTCCTTCAGCTCGGGCTTGAAGCAAAGCATAAATGGATTTCAGCTGATGCCTCTTGTCATTATTGTGGTGGTACATAAGCGGACATATCTAATTAAAATCCAGCATCTATGAAATCTTCCCGGATCTCCTGAAGTGAACTGCTGGGCAGTAAACAAACCAAAAACTAACAGAGAATCTGAAAGTTGTGAAAGTGTTTGCGAATACCCTGGGTTTTCATTTGTCTAGTCTCATGTCAACTCAGCAACTCAAAGACCTCATACATCTTTCATTACAAATATTTAGGATTAAAAGTTTTCATTTCCAGCGAGGGTAAACACAAAAGTTGCTCTGGAGGAAAGTACACAAATTGTGAGCATCAAGTCAACATGAAAAGATGTTTAAAACACATTTCTTCCATAATCTTACATACACTACCATTCTGAGCGAGGATGTTTTCAATTCACTAAACTTTTATTTAAAATTTTGTTACAATGTATACGTAATTCCAAATGCTGTTCTTTTGAACTTTATTAAAGAACCCTGAAAAAATGCATCACAAAAATATAAATATATATATTAAGCAGCACAACTGTTTTGAGCATTGCTAATAATAAGAAATGTTTCTTGAGCAGCAAATCAGCATATTACTTTGATTTCTGAAGGATTATGTGACACTGGAGAGCCGAGTAATGGCTGCTGAAAATTTAGCTTTGCCATTACAGGAATAAACTATATTTAAATTATTTTAAAAATTATTTAAAATTGTAATTTTATTTATTTTTAATTTTTAATTATTTTAAAATTGCAATACTATTTCACAATATTGCTGTATTTACTTTATCAAATAAATGCAGCCTTAGTGAGCAAAAGAGACCTCTTTCAGAAACATAAAATAGTATTGCCCCAAACTTTTGCACAGTAATAAAGTCCTAAAAAATATTTAAAGGAAAAGATACTCTGTTGAAGAAAAATGTATGTTATCCACATTTTATTTATCAATTTATTTTTAACAACGTGCATCAATAAATCATGCACAAAAGAACCTTTAACATTAAAAAAGTATTTAAACAGTTATTTTATATCATATTGACTTGATACATATGATACATTATAATGAATTTGCAATCTGTTTTACAATGGCTGTTTGTCCAAGCAATAACAGGCGGGACTTTACTAACATTGTAGTTACTATGGACCAGTTGTTATTCGCATGGATTGTTGAGATCCTTTGGCCATCGTATGTGCAGTTGGTCAGATTAATTGTGACCATTTGCAAACTTGAATTTTTGCCATGTGACGACTCTCAGGCAGGCTGTAGATACACAACGATGGAAGGACACTGTTATGTGGTGGCTGTTGATCTTGGCCTCATGACTATTGTCTCAGTGCTTCGCTGACTGACAGCCGTACACAGACTCCCCCGTCAGTCAGCCTCGTCACCGCGGGTCTCACTGGATTCAAATAAAAGATGATTGGTTAAATCAGTGGGGCGAGAGAGAGGAGAGGAAGGTGGCAGCAATAGCCCTGAGAAGTTGCCAGTGTTCCCATCAGGGTCTCTCTCTCTCCTGGTAACGAGATTTCCATCGCCAAATCCAATTACTGTTTATTGCTTCTGTGAGATTTCTAATTCCATGCCTGCAGATCTTGTAGAGGGGAAAAGCATCGGTGCAGGCACATATAAGAAAAGATAGACCGTTCTTTCCCCAAAGCACCTTACTCCTGCAATGCATCATACAACAACAGCTTATTTCAAGGTCTCTCCTCTTTAAAAAAGAGAGAGAGAAAAAATCAATACATTCATAAGTGGTATCATCACAGACGGCTTTCAGCAGCATTTGATCTTATCTATGTAAAGCTGCTAAACCCAAAACTCAATTAAACCCCACTGAAGAGAATCACAGATCATTTCTGCATGCCAAAAAATGACTCTTAACCTTCTCCTAACAAAACAAGAAGAACCTAACGTCAAGTTTTTTTTACACCAGCAAGGAACACTTGACATGGAGCATCCTTCAACACCACATTTGGGTGCGATTTCATTAAAGAACTGAAATGCATCTGCTTTTTTCATGTGGTTCAGTGTGCACAGCTCCAGGGACCTTCTGTTTCTTCCAACACAGCACTCAAATCTTAACACATCCTTGAGCAAGACACTCTAAACCTTGTTGAAGCCAATATTGAAGCATAGAGCCCTCACACTGAAGGAGAGTGTGAAGAGCAAGGAGCAGAGAGAGCACACAACCTTGAAGAACCAACCAGCTCTGATGAAATGCTTCAACTTTGGTTTCAACTTAAATCTGTGGAATTTAAAAAAATAACCTATTGTGATCCAAGAAAGTGACCTTGGCTGACTGTATACATGAGAAAAATGAGCCTTCTTGTTGCAGAAAGTCAATATTTGTGTCCAAGTGCAAATTAACTTTTTAACTGTTAAATGGCACAATGAAAGGAATAGTTCATAGTTCACTACAATTTTTTTTCTTCGTATTTTCTTTCATTCTTCGATCATTTACAAATTGTTACAAACTTGTATGATTTTATGTTAGGAAGAATGTTCAAGCTGCACTTTTTCAATTTAACAAAAGTGAATAGTGACCAAGGGGCCAAAAAAGGTAAACTCATACACTACAATTTAGGTTTGAGGTTAATAAGACTTCTTTTTTTTCTGAAAGAAATAAATAGTTTTATTCAGTAAACATGCATTACATTATCTAAAGTCACAGTAAAGGCATTTATAATCATTCAAAAAAAGATATTGAACCGTATCTGAATGTCATATCCACTGAAGACTGGAATAATGGCTACTGAAAATTCGGCTTTGCCATCACAGAAATAAACGACATATACTGTACTAAAATAGAAACTTTAATTTAAATTGTAATAATATTCCATAATATTAATGGTTTAATGTATTTTTGATCAAATAAATGCAGTGGTGAATGAGACTTGTTATGACATGAAGGTGAGTAAATAATGACAGAATTTTTATTTTTAGCTCTTTAAATTCACACCTAAGCATTGGGAAAGCAGCACAGCATATGAAACTTCTCTTCAGGTCAGTAATCTATTCTGTGAGGATATGCATCGTGACAGGGTTCATCACAACGCTACTCTGAGACACATGTGGCAAAGCTGCCAACAGCAGAAGGAAAACGCAAAGTTTCACAATCAGCAGAGGCTCGGCGCTAAAGGCTTTCTCTGGGGTCACTCGCGAGAGAAGCATTATTGTATTTTTATAAAGTAATTTTCATCTTCTACTAATTAACATAGCTTAATAATTCTGAATACAGTGCTCGAGTTTCCCTCCTGGTTTCTCTGTAACCATCTGTGCTCTGAACCGCATATATTTTCCCCTTTCGGTAAATCTGGGGTCTGTTGCAGTTTGGCAACAAATTCTGATTACGAATCAAACCGAGCACAATTACGCCACTCGCATTTGGGCACACAGCAAAATTTAAGGCATTTTTGGCTATTCTGCATTACATACAAACCTGACATTTCCCTTCCTCTGAACATGACCTTTATTCAAATACCATCATCAGAGAGAGGAATACAGGCCTCTTCTTTTGGACCCAAAAACAGAGAAACATTATCCTCAAAACGAGAGGTTAATTAAAAAAAAAAAAAAAAAAAAAACACATGCAACTGTGTTAACCTTTCAAGAGGAACTGCCCCAGTAATCCAGTGGTGAATACAGGAAAAAGAAACTGCACTTACGAAACTGGCACAGAAATTCATAGTCAGACTGAATGAGAATCTACATGATCTTCTACAGCACTGCTACATCAGCACTCACCATCGCTGTTCTTATGAATAAAAGGAAAGGTCAAATAATCTCTCTAGCGGCACTGGAACTCGCTGGTTACACAAGGTGTGTGCTACACTTGCTAAATAACAGCTGTCTTTGGGATTCAAATACAACACAAAGTAAAATCATCCCAATTCACCTGCTCTCAACGAAAGTACTTTTGCCTCATTTGTTCTACCTTTTATGTTCTGCATTGTAATATATGTTGCCGGTCGGAGGTAAAATGGCTTGTTGCTATGGCAACTGGGCTCACTTCTCATTCATGACAACGTTCAGCAAATCTTGTTGTATAAAGACGAGCAGAGAAAGAGTTGGGGATGAAGGGAGGATGGGGCGGTTGATATGAAGAGAACAAGACATTCTGCCCTTACGCAAATTCTAATCGAAACACCTTTTTGTGCACTGAGATACATCAACTCCACATGGGAGAAAGAAAATTATATTTTGTGTAAATAAGAACCTCATTAGTATTTGATCGAAGATATCTAAGGAAAAAAAGGGGCTGATTTGCAATTCAAAACATGGCAATTAAAGCAAATTATGATGATTTTGTTCTCAGTGCATACTTGGGGGCAACCTAAGGAAAGTTAATAAAAGAAGTCTTTGCAAGTGTTAATATACTAAGTTTATGAAATCAAATTATTTGGAGAGCCAGCTTAATTATGAACAAGGTCAAAGGTGAAGATTTTCTGATCTCAAACAGAAGGTTTCCTGAATTAAACCAAAACTTTCCTCACAGCAGGTTCATCTGGACAAGTTCAAAAGGTGAAGCAGTGCTGATCTATGAACATCTCAAAATTCTCCTTAATGCATATTTAAGTACTTCCACCCTGCAGCACTAAAACCTTGATTTATATCTATGCATGAGTCACATGCACAGCAAATGCTAAACATAGAAACGTCATCTATTCTATATCTCCATTGGGAAACATGCTATGGCACGCTAAAGCATTGTCAACTCTTTTTATTGTGAGTTATGAGCAACACAAGATGACTAAATATAGACTAACCCATCTATAAATGCAGTCAAATGATGCAAACTGGCATTTCATTGATTCTTCCCATGTGCATTTAAAGGAAAAGTTCACCCAAAAATAAAGATTCTGAACGAAAATGTGCTCAGCCTCAGGCCATTCAAATCTGTTTCTTCATCTGACCAGATCTGGAAAATGTAGCATTACATCATTTGCTCACCCATGAATCCTCTGCAGTGAATAAGAGTTCAAAAAGCAAATAAAAAAAAGTCACAATAATCCACAGTAATCCACATGACTCCAGACCATCTATTAATATCTTGTGAAGTAAAAAGCTGCCTGCTTTTAAGAGACAAATGTGTCATTAAAGCATTTTAACTTTTGACATGGTCAAAATAGGATTCAATAAGTCCATCCCATTTTCCTCTCACATCAAAATCCACCAACATGTTTGTTAAGATCTGTTTTCGCTTGTAACTATGCTTGATCTGTGCATATTTTCTCCTGATTCAGACAAAGTGACTTTTTCACTAAAGAAAGCAATATTATGAATAGAGAATTCATATTTTAAGGAAGCCCGATTATGCCACTGAATAAAAAAAAAAAAAAGGTAATTGTGACTTTTTATCTCACAATTCTGAGATATAAACTCCCAAATCTGAGAAATGAAGTCAGAATTGCGAGATATAAACTATATAAAACAGAATTGCGAGATTGCATGATAATTACTCACAAGTGTCTGTTTTAAAATTAGAATTGCAAGACATAAACTTGCAAGACTTAAACTGGCATATCTGACAAATTACTCTTGAGTGTCTTTTATTGGATTATATTTGATTGAACGACCTTTATTTATTTTTTATTCAGTGGTGGAAACGGGCTTCCACATATTTTAGCTAGAAGCAATGGTTTGAAGCTAAAAACATTTTAAAGATTAATTTGTTTCTAACAAAGATGCAGCTTTTTGCTTCACAATATGTTAATTGATGGATTGGAGTCATGCGGTTTACTTGTGGATTATTGTGATGTTTTTATTAGTTGTTTGTACAGCACCCATTCACTGCAGATGATCCATTGGTGAGAAAGAGTAATTCTAAATTTCTCCAAATCTCTTCAGGTGATGAAACAAACTCATCTACTACTTGGATGGCCTGAGGGTGAGTAAATATTCAGCAAATTTTCATTGTTGGGTGAACTAATCCTTTAATGTTAGTTTGTGTCCACTGCATTTCTGATGCAGTTTAGAGCCATGATACAACAAATCCCCTGCTGACATTTGCTTCAGTTTCTTTCTTTTTTTAACAGCAGAGAGTGAAAAATGGTCGTTTACTTGAGTTCTAATTTAAAAAAAAGAGTGAGAGATTGGAAGCTGCAATAACAAACTATATGCACATACACGCATACCTGCGCAGGCAAAATATGAATCGCTTTCATCAGTGTAACCGCTCCAGCGTGCCCACGGTAATAAGACTTCACACAAGACTTATTTTGTCATAATGCACACTAATAGCAACGAGCTTCGTATGTAAATAAGGTTTTCTGCTAACGTTAGCCCACGCATAGGCCCAAGGACATTGTACCTTTAGATGCTTCATCCGGTGTAATGAAAATTGCATATTTCCAAAGAACAGCCACGCGTCGAAGTCGTGCAAGTCTTTGAATTAGCCTGCAGACCGAGGCTGTTTGCTACAGTACTGACACAAATCCTTTGCTACAATGGAGAATAATATCTTCTTGTTATGGTACTTTAAATACGAAACTGTATCCTAGAACACTGTCCCTCTGCACAAACAATTCACAGCGGGAATAGGTGGCCTACTGTCATTTATGTCACAGATTGAAAGAAAAACACCTCAGCAATGTGTGCGTCTCAGTGTGAAAGTGCGTGCATGGAAGTGCAGAAGTGTGTCCTTGAATCTTTATTGTGTGTGGGGGCCTTGATGTTTTATTAGCATGCAAACAGTGTATGTGTGCATTTGTGTAACCGCATCAGTTGCATTTTCTCCAAGGACGCCAAATATGACAAATATAACCAAAATATAACAAATATTACAAAATATGTGACTGAATAATGCAGAAAATTGTTCATTTCTAGGAAGTAATGCTGTCCAAACCTGAGCAAGGTTTCAGAAGGCAGCAATGTTTCTTTTGCCTTCTTTGAGATTACAAGTAAACAACCGGAAATAAAGAAAATCAGACATTTGTGACTTATACAACCATTCAAACGTTGGAGGCAAAAAATATATTTTAATGGTTTCAAATAATCTAAGGGCCAGTTTTACTAAACAGGGCAAATTAGTGTGAGAGCACAATACCAAAAAAGTGCAGATGGGAGATACGCAATTTCACGTTTATTATCGGCGTTGTTTCGCCTGCGTTTATGAACGTGATATTGCGTAGCTTGTCAGTGAACTACGGCTCTGTGTATTAAATGCCGCTCCATCTAAAAGCAGTTGATGGAGATTTACTACTTATCACAGAACCGGCTTTACTGATGAGATGCACATGAACATCGCATTCGATTATTTGAACAGCCCTATTTACTAATAATGTGCAAATTAAAGGACACAGACGCAACATCTTATTTACATATCTACCAACACAATATAACAAGCGCAGCACAAATTAGCGTAGTCACAAACGAAGAATAAAGAAATAAAGAAGCCACAGTAAGTTGATAAGAACCGGATGACAAAAAATTAAGGTTTGCTAGAAGTTTTGATAGACCTGGTATTGTGTGACTCCTAGATGAGGGTTCCAAGTCATCATTTGTTTCCTGAAGCAAATTACAAAAAACATGTCTTGGCAAACGATATGTTCGGATAATGTGTTCTTCTGGCATTCAAAATAAATTAGTACGTGTGGAAAAATCCTCTCCCTTCTACCACACGCTCTCTGTTCTCTGCGGAGTATCTCCTTGCAATAATAATTGTAGCCATTTCAAGCGCAAAATAGTTTAAGACATGCTTTTTTTGGGCGTTAAATAATGGCGTAAATGCCAGTAATTTGACGAGTGCAAACGTTAGTAAAATGCATTGCGTGAGTCATTTGAATTCTGTCCTCCCATAAATTTTGTGTCTGAAAGGGAAACTCCTACAAATGCATATTCAATAAGGTCAAGCGCAAAAATAACTGTGTCCATGCCTTTTCAGTGCTAATTCTTCACTGCGCGTCTTTAGTAAATCCTGACAGTACAGTTTTAACGCCAAAAGATGGTTTGTGCTGGCGGAAGCTGTTAGTAAAACTGGCCCTAAATCTATTATGCTCAACAAAGCTGCATTCATTTGATTAAATATACAGTAAAATCAACAATAATGTGAAATATTTTCAATCAATCATTGTTGTATCAATCAATATTCACTGTATTATCAATATTAAAAAAATAGTTGTGCTTATAAAAACCAGGGCTGGGTAAAAAATATTGATTTCTTGATTTAAATCAATTCTCATTTTTATGAAACGATATTGATTCTTAAATCCTAAGAAGTCTAGCCTGTTTTCAGTTAGCTAATTAAAGCGCATCTCCCATCCAATAAATCGCAATAAGCTTTGTGCTGTTACTTTTGATATGAAACAAAGATTCAGATTTCAAATTCTATCCATTTTATTACAGTATTCAAACAATAAATGCCATTTTGGCACTGTTTAATTTTGGAGTGACAGATTGTTGTAGCACCTCAGTTCTAGAGAAGTGGCAGGGCAAAGTGCGCGTGAACTGATCATTTCATCTACTCATCTACCAGTTTCATCATGGAAAAAAAACATGAATAATCATCTGATTGTAAGTTAAAATAAAGAATACAACTTACCAAAATCCGTATCACTGATCATTTGATCTACTCATCTGTGTTTCAACCATGCAAAGATATCAATATAACATCTTGTAAACAATGTCACCTGACGTCACTTACCTAAAGAGGAGTATTTTGCTAAATATATGCACCATATAAAATATTCATTATAATTTTTACTTAATTTTATAACTTAATACCAACTGACTCTCATGTAGTTACATGTTGTATTTTATAGCATTAATTGAGAGATTTTTTTTTTATGTGGCATGTGGCATGTACTTTAATATACAGGTCCTTCTCAAAAAATTAGCATATTGTGAAAAAGTTCATTATTTTCCATAATGTAATGATAAAAATTAAACTTTCATATATTTTAGATTCATTGCACACCAGCTGAAATATTTCAGGTCAGTTTTAATACTGATGATTTTGCATAAGCTCATGAAAACCCAAAATTCCTATCTCAAAATTTGCATATTTCATCCGACCAATAATCTGTTGTTTTTTAATACAAAAAAAAAGTCAAACCTTCAAATAATTATGTTCAGTTATGCACTCAATACTTGGTCGGGAATCCTTTTGCAGGTCTGCTTCATGCGGCGTGGCATGGAGGCAATCAACCTGTGGCCATGCTGAGGTGTTATGGAGGCCCAGGATGCTTCCGATAGCGGCCTTATGCTCATCCAGAGTGTTGGGTCTTGCGTCTCTCAACTTTCTCTTCACATATCCCACAGATTCTCTATGGGGTTCAGGTCAGGAGAGTTGGCAGGCCAATGAGCAGAGTAATACCATGGTCAGTAAACCATTTACCAGTGGTTTTGGCACTGTGAGCAGGTGCCAGGTCGTGCTGGGAAAACGAAATCTTCATCTCCATAAAGCTTTTCAGCAGATGGAAGCATGAAATGCTCCAAAATCTCATGATAGCTAACTGCATTGACCCTGCCCTTGATAAAACACAGTGGACCAACACCAGCAGCTGACATGGCACCCCAGACCATCACTGACTGTGGGTACTTGATGGACTTCAGGCATTTTGGCATTTCCTTCTCCCCAGTCTTCCTCCAGACTCTGGCACCTTGATTTCCGAATAACATGCAAAATTTGCTTTCATCCGAAAAAAAGTACTTTGGACCACTGAGCAACAGTCCAGTGCTGCTTCCTCTGTAGCCCAGGTCAGGGGGGCGCTTCTGCCGCCGTTTCTGGTTCAAAAGCACACGCCTGTGCACGGTGGCTCTGGATGTTTCTACTCCAGACTCAGTCCACTGCTTTCCGCAGGTCCCCAAGGTCTGGAATCGGTCCTTCTCCACAATCTTCCTCAGGGTCCGGTCACCTCTTCTCGTTGTGCAGCGTTTTTTGCCACACTTTTTCCTTCCCACAACTTCCCACTGAGGTGCTTGATACAGCACTCTGGGAACAGCCTATTCGTTCAGAAATTTTCTTTCTGTGTCTTACCTTCTCGCTTGAGGGGTGTCAATGGATGGATGGACAGCAGTCAGGTCGGCAGTCTTACCCATGAGTGCGGTTTTGATAAATGAAACCAGGCTGGGAGTTTTGCAAAAGCCTCAGGAATCTTTTGCAGGTGTTTAGAGTTAATTAGTTGATTCAGATGATTAGGTTAATAGCTCGTTTAGAGAACCTTTTCATGATATGCAAATTTTTTGAGATAGGAATTTTGGGTTTTCATGAGCTGTATGCCAAAATCATCAGTATTAAAACAATAAAATACCTGCAAATATTTCAGTTGGTGTGCATGAATCTAAAAATATATGAAAGTTTAATTTTTATCATTACATTATGGAAAATAATGACTTTTCCACAATATGCTAATTTTTTGAGAAGGACCTGTGTGTGTGTGTATATATATATATATATATATATATTATATATAGATATTATATATATATATATAGATATATATATCCAAAATAATTGATGTCGAATCAGATCAGAAATCGGATTGAATCACAAGCTTATGATTCAAAATCGAATCATGAAATCTGTCAAAACCCAGCCCTATTGGAAACTGTGATGATTTTTTTTTTAGGGTTCTTTGAAAAGAACAACATTTATTTGAAATTAAAATATCTTGTAACATTATAAATGTATGTCCCTTTTGATTCATTTAATGCATCCTTGCTGAATTCAAGTAAATAAAAGAAAACAAAAATCTTACTGACCCCAAATGTTTAAATTGGTAGCATACGTAAATTCTATAAACTAGTATGTTCATATAAACATACAGTAACATTATAGTATTACTTCCTCATTGATAGTGTAACATACTGTAAAAGGTGGAAAAAATTCAAAGACAATCGCCTGCTACTGATCTATATATGTTTGAGAATGAATGAAACAGACGTTAAGCTATCAGAGAGGGAATTACGAGGGAGAACAGTATGGGATTTGAGACCAGAGGGGAAAAGAGGAAGTCATGTGGGGGAAGAGATCTGATAAGTGCGCCCTGCTGAGTTCACTACTGAAGCAGCACTATGCGAGTGTGTTGAAGGGATTGAAGGCGGAGGGCGGCCCTGACTCTGAGATTCCAGACTCTGTCAGACTCCGTGAATAGAACAGAACAGAATCATTATTTGTCATCACACAACCAGTGGAATTTATTTCCACAACTTTACACAAAACAAGATATTTTGAAGAATGTTTTTGTTAAGGAAATTTAATAGAAAACAAAACATTCAATATTCTCATTGACTTTGACTATAATACCAATAAATCTTTAAAAATGTTATTTTGTGTTAATATTACGACTAGACTAAACAATAATATTGTTTAGTTAATATTACTAAACAAACATCTACTTCCCAAGATGTTACTAACCATGCAAACTTATGCCACTCCGGTACACAAAACAACATTGTTTTCAGATGGACTGATTAAAATCCTTGTATGCCCTTGTGTAAAATCAGCCAATCAGAATAGTGCTTGCCAAAACGATAAAATGCTTTTCAGTTTTGTTGGCAAAATGCATCAGCCACTAGTTGAATGAATGAATTTGTAGAAGTATGCACATAAAGCAGTCAATTCCCCACTTTTTATAGGCAGTCCAGCCCCAAACTCCTTTGATCAAACTACATATTAAACTGCTCACATAATGTTTTATATTTAAAAAAAAGCCATCCTTTTAGGGCAGGGGTTATTTAAAATGAAATATTTAAAGGAATAAAAATTTACTTGTCATCAAGTTAACCTTGCAACAATTTAGCAAAGCAATTTAGCATTTTCATGTTTACATTGTTTTTATCATTTAATAATTACATGACATGCAAGTAAACAATACATTTCACAATTTTTTTTAGCAAGTTTTACTTTTTATTTTACATTAAAAATTATTTGTTTAGACTATTTCTTTTGATTGAACATTTTTATGAATTATTCTTACAAACACCCTGCAATTCCCTCATGAAACCACATTAAAATGGTGTAGAGATAATGTCACACCCCTGGACTCATTCAGTGTGTTTTTGCCCATGTGACCCAGTTTCTGTCTCCTGTGTTTGGTTTGATTAGTTCCCAGGTGTGTCTAGTTTCTTCCCCATGTGTTCCATATACCTGTTAATTTAGTCATTCCATGTACCTGTGTTTCCCCAATTATCCTGTCTTTAAAGGTCCTAGTCTGTTCAATCTGTGTTTGTTGGGTCTACAAGTTACATATGTGTGTCTTCCTCCTGTTTCCATGTTGGTTTTACCCCTGTGTTGAATTAATAAATACGCTCTCTCGATTATTCTCGACTCTGTGTTCCTTCCGGCAGTGTATCGTGACAGGTACATATTTTAACAACGGAAAAAAACCTACTTACTTAAAAACAAAAGTAGTGCAGGCATATTAAACACTCTAAAGTTAGAGTGAGCAAGTAACGTGGAACAAAATCCCAGAAGCAGCCTGAGGTAAAAGGCTTCATCTCAGCACTACATGGAAAGTATGATCAATAGAGAGATTCTCACAATGCTGTTGAAACATTGCAAAGATATGATGACACACTTACAGCATGAATGCAATTCAAACATGCTACAAGTTATTGGGGGTAAAATGGGGGGCTGAGGGTCACCTGTCATCCTAGAGGTGCTTCGTGGCTCCATTTTACATTGGGCACAGATTGATAATTGTGATAATCATTTACTTGTAATAAGAATGCAGTTGTAATTTCAAATGAGGAAATGAACTCTGTGAAACCTTGAATATAAAATGGAATATATAAAAACAGTAACAAGGGTTTGGAAATGAGAAACAATTATGAGTATTTTCCACACCAAACATCTTGTGTACTTCACACTTTTAGGAGCCAAATTTGGTTTATGTCTTCCATCAGGAATTCAGAGAAATTCGATTTCTATAATGTGGATTTGGAAGCTTTATGTGCAAATGCCTTTACCACGCCTGGAAAACTAAACAATGCAGCAGTTAAAGAGGCTTCTATTTCTCCTCCAGCCTGGGAGCTAAAGATAATACTAAAACAATATCATTAAAGACACTTAATTCCCATTAAAGTAAACTCTGAAATCCCTTTAATTAAAGATGAATCATTATACAACGTGCTATATAGCATCCTCTAAACATAAGGCTGAGGCAACTTGCAGCACTGTAGAGGTGTAACCTTATGTCATCTAAGTTAGGATGACTTTTACAACAGCGTGTTAAGTGCCATAAGCACAGAAAAAATGTTAAGAGGGCTTTTTAAACTTGAAGTATGTAGGCTGTGTAGTGAAAAATGAGGTCATAGAAACATTAGGGCTGTTCATAACTATGGCTGCATGCTGGCCTTTACTGCTGCTGTGAGACCAGTGCTCTAGTGACTTTAATAATCCTTAAGGATCTGGCCAAATATCAAAGAATTTCTATACAGAATCTGTGATTACGCGGAAATCTTCATCTATCTCAGCTACACTGCAACCAAAAATGCACAAATGGGCTAACTAAAGGAAAAACTGAAACCTGTAAGCCTTGTTTACACAATACTGTAATAATATCAGGTTAGATTAGGAATGTACCAATCATTTCATGTCACTGGAGAGAAACATCTTATAATAAATACATCCTATTTACTACTATATTATTTAATATATTAATATTATTATAATATTATTCATATAATATCATTGCTAATGGTTACATTTAACAGTGTTATCACATTACTTGTGTTTTCAAAGATTTACTTTAAGTGTGCATTAGATGAATGTAATCTCAATGCAAAAATTGGGAAAATGTTTAATACTGAAAAATTAAATAAACTATAATTTTGGCTGAAATAAGGACACTGCTAAATACATGCTGTCCCATAACATACAAGGGCTGACTACTTACCTGTCAATCATTCACCATGCTAAAATAAGGGTTTAAAATGTGACTGCTACATAAGTCTTTAAAACAAGTAAAAATAGATAAATAGGTTAAAAAACAGGAAAATGTGCTTACATATACATGCAAAAGACTTCATGGTTTCTAGTTTGCTTGACATCAACATGCAGTGACTAAAACAGCAAGCGTTCCACGAAACGTTAGTGTAGAATATTTTGAAGCAGTATTGTGCATTTATCAAGATGCATTAACTGACATAGCAGTCAATACATCTTCTCCTGGAAATCTGATCACAAGTGACCACCGAAGATCTTTCTACCAGGTTTAAACAGAGCAGATTCTTACTGAATCTTTTCATTTGGCATATGTTTCTCCACAATAATTTTAAATAGAACGAAAGAGAAATAACAAGCAATCATTCTGAAAGCCTGTTATCCACCAAGCAATGCACATTTAGGAATCCAGGTCGCAGGTTACACTGTTCAACATTTTTAACTAGAAATGACATAAAAGGAAAAAAAGATATTCAAAATCATCATTTTTATAACTTAGTCCACACAGCCTCAAAGAGTGTTAATATAGTACGTGAAGGCTATAAAAAGCAAGGGTAAGCAATCTTATTCTTAGGGGATCCATAAATGCGCCAGACCCCCGCAGTGAAATTGCCCGTCCCAGGGTTAGGCACTGAAGCGCTGCCTAATATGCTTGGCTGGCAGTGTCTCCGTTAGCTTGCGCGCACTCCAAACCCTCTCATTTAGGATTGTCAGGCTAAGACTTCCCATGCCCATCGCGTCTTGGAAATGTCACTAGCCAAAGCAGCGATGAGCCCACAGAGCGTTGCCCGGCTCTCGAGTCGACAGGTGACCAGGCGAGACAACATGATGGATGAGCACGTAGGGGAAAAGCGGCATGTTAAACAGAACAAATAAACTGCAGAACAACAGTTGGCGAACAAAAAAGGATGTGCAGAGGCTGTGTAGAGAGAGAATGTAAGGAATTAGCGAAGAGGCCAGACTCCTCCATCATGATCAGAACAGATGAGTCAATCACCACCCACTGCAGGCACAAAACACAGCTCCACACCCACACGTGCACATAGACACACGGAAGCACAGAACGGACGCCCCCGCAATCGCTTCACACAGCTAACCTCTGTTCGCTAGGGTCCCATCCTTGATTTCTCCTGTAAAGCTTATCTTATTACAGCAGCTTCGTCCCACTGGACACAGCTGTTAATTAGTTTTCTGCCCCTTCTCTTGTTTTTTGACTCTCTCTCTTTCTCTTTGCAGTGCCAGGTGTGCTTTCAGTTGGGAAGTCATCAAGGATAGTACAAGGCGTCCTCTCTATAGTGCAAATGACACGCATGCTGTTATTTCTCTTTTAGAGTTAATGAATTAAATGCTTTCTGCTGATAAAGGTAAATATGAAATGTGACAGATGCTGGGAAATAATGATCATCTGAATTCAAATGGATAGAGCTTTTTTCTTTCAAGCCTGTGATGTGCATCTTTTGAAAAATAGTCAGCTTTTTGCTACATGCTTCAAATTATTTATTTGCAAAACTAATGGAGGACATCAATAGCAACATTTCGTGGACATTACGGGAGGCATGGATTTGATTATTTTTTGATTCTTCAGTCCATCCACTAGATCATTACACTCCAGAGGACACGTGCAGATGTGTAGTTGGCATACTGTGGTGTGACATGCTATTTTGCATCTACAGCCACTTTAAACACCATTTTGCTGATTATTTTATAATCACTATAGGCCTACATGTAGCCTTTATGACCCAATATAAATAGAGAGAATCCATGAAATATATTTGTAGTTTTAAAAAGTATTTGTCACACTGAAGGGCCCATTAAAATGAGCTAGTAAAGACAAAAGTGATAAAAAAAAAACAATAAAATAAATAGTGACCAGTTTCCAGACCTTTGATACATACCATTCAAAACTGTGGGGTCGGTTAAACTGATCAGTTAAGACATAGAAGATTCCTGAAAAAATATATCATGCTCACTACAAAAGTATTAAAATGATAGTTCATCCGAAAATTAAAATTCTGTCATTAATTACTTACCCTCATGTCGTTCCAAACCCGTAAGACCTTCGTTAGGATGATTTTGATGAAATCCGAGAGCCTTCTGACCCTGCATAGACAGTAATGCAACTACCACAAAAAGCATTCTCTTACGGGTTCTTACGGGTTTAGAACGACATGAGGGTGAGTAATTAATGACAGAATTTTCTTTTTTTGGTGAACTATCCCTTTAAGCAGCAGCAAAACTGTTTTCATCATTGACAATAATAATAAATGTTCATTGAGCACCAAATCAGCATATTAGAATGATTTCTGAAGTTTCATGTGACACTGGAGATGGTGATGTAATGGCTGCTGAAAATTTAAAACAGGCTATTTTAAAATATAGGAAAATAGAAAACAGTTACTTTAAATTGCAATACTATTTCACAATATTTTTGAACCAATAAATTCTGCCTTGTTCAGCATAAGAAACTTCTTTCAAAACCATGAAAAAACATTGCCAACTACAGTATATAACAAACCACAAGTACCATAAAAGCAGTCACATGGCCTCAGAAGACTTGCGATAAAAACCATGAGTTTAAAAATAGTATTAATTATTTTATTGTGCTTTATTGTGTCTTTATGGAGCTAGCTTTTAGTCAATAACTGTCGATGTACAAAAAGAGCTCCAAACAATTCTTCAAACATTTCCATTTTTGTGTTCCTGGAAAAAATTACAGAATTCGGGTTGGCAGTAACATCTGGGTACATTATGACCTAAAGTTCATTTTTTCATGAACTATCCCTTTAGCCTAAAATGATGCCATTAAAAATAGGTTCATGGACATCTCTTGCGTCCACTGCCTAGAAACCAATATTACTCATGTGCAAACACAAAATTCATCTCAAGTTCAACAATCCTTTGAGCATTAAAAGCAGAGTGCTAAGAATAGTAAATACTACTAATAATGCAATCCCAGAGCACAAGCAAGGTAGAGACCTTGATGGAAATGGCAAAAAGCCTGAGAGAATGAGAGGGAGACAGGAAGGAAAGGATACGGCGAAAACAACAACAACAACTATAAATACGCCTGAGAGAATGAGAGGGAGAGAGACAACAACAACAACAAACAACAACAACAACAACAACAACAAAAACAACAACAACAACAACAACAACAACAACAACAACAACAACAACAACAGTAGTATGGCATGGCAAAACGTGCTACGTTTACTTTGAATTGACTTTGAGCACCAGTAGGTAGCCACTAGCAAAGGCGAATCTGACAAGGAATAAATCACGCCACATGATGTCATTATACATGGCTGTGGACGCTGCCATTCCAGCTGAGCAGAGGAAGTGTGAAGGAGAGGGTGACAGAACAGTGTGATGATGACTCGTAATTGACAACCACACTGCTCTGTGTGACCACACGCGCCGAGGCAGAACAGTACAGCACATCGCAGAGCGCTAAAGCTCTTGGTCAAATATTAGCCCGACTCAATAAACAGAATGTATCTGTTTTACTGACATGAACTACGTAAACAGTAATTATAGATGTCTCTCATGAATCCTAAAAATGTTCCTTGACTTATCCTATATGTGTAGGATGTTGACAGTTGAACTTGTTCTAACTCGATACTAATTTAGCACTTGTAATAAGCAGTTGTGCACACCATTCTGCACACAGGCCAAATGTACCATTAACATGGACACTACACTAAAACAATAGAGTTGCAAACAGTCTATAAACAATTACATATTGCCATGAGCACAGCCCTTCTCCCACAGTCTTTTTCAAAGACAAGAAGGTGCATTTAATTTGCACTGATTGTGGCTGTTAAAAATATAACTTAGCATTGTGGTAAACAGAACATTCAGCAATTTTATTAAAGTAGAAGAAGAAGAAAAAACTATCCTCAAAATTTAGCTATAAATGTTCTAGTGTTATTTACGGGCCAATGACATGCTCTTTTTCACCTAGTAATTTACTTAAGAAATACAAATAAATAAATGTATTTAAATATAAATAAATATATATGCATCCTAGCATGCTTGTCATTTACAAAGCAATTTAATTGTATTCATTGAATTTACATGTTTTATTTGTATATTATTTTTAATTAATTACAATACTGCTGACAACAGGAAATGGTGTCATAGAGCCCTGCAGACCCTCACTACTAAGTCTCTTAAATTATCAGATAATTTGAACCAAAAACTTCACATTAAAGAGAAAGTTCACCAAAAATGAAAATTCTGTAATTAATTACTCACCCTCATGTCGTTCCAAACCTGTTAGACCTTCGTTCATCTTCAGAACACAAATTAAGATATTTTGATGCATTCTGAGAGCTCTCTGACCCTCCCATAAACAGCAAGGATCCTTACAAGATCAAGACTCAGAAACGTAGCAAGGAGATCATTAAAGTAATCCATGAGACATCAGTGGTTCATCCGTAATTTTACAAAGCTATGAGAATACTTTTTGTACACAAAGAAAACAAAAATAACGACTTTATTCAACAATTCGTCTCCTCTGTTTTCTTTGCACACAAAATGTTTTCTCGTAGCTTCACAAAATTACGGATGAACCACTGATGTCACATGGATTATTTTAATGATCTCCTTGCTACATTTCTGGATCTTGATCGTGTAAGGACACTTGCTTTCTATGGGAGGGTCAGAGAACTCTTGGAATACATCAAAAATATCTTAATTTGTGGTCAGAAGATGAACGAAGGTCTTACAGGTTTGGAACAACATAAGGGTGAGTAATTAATTACAGAATTTAAATTTTTGGGTGAACTGTCCCTTTTACATGACATTGCATGTTTTTAAATGGTATACCACATGAAATCAACATGAATACAAAGAGTACATTCTAAGAACTTGACATCATACATCTGGTATGAATCCTGAAACACACCACTGATAGAACAAAAAGAAGAGAATAAACGTCTTTCTAGGTAACTACTTGACATCATCTTTAAGTAAACGTCCAGACTCACTCACCTGCTTGATACCAAGTCGATAAGCCATGATACGGTCGACTGCATTGGGATTCATTTGAGTCCACTGGAGTTTGAAGCCGTAGACACGAGGTTTGTTCTGCCACAGAGCGCTGTAGGTGTCATAGTAGAACTCAGGTGCATAGGCTTTACCTGAAACAAAACACATACATAATGGCTTATTACTATTTCATTTCAGTCATAGTCACATTTAAATTGTATAATATTAAACAAACACTTCAGACAGATGCACAGATGTGATTTCTGTAGCTTGTGTTGGCTATAAGCTGCAGATGTAAAATGATAAATTTTCTCATTCCCTCTGGCTTGGAGCCTGATACTTAATCAAAAATAAATTGATGAATCATTTGGACAAAAAGTAAATTACAGGGTTTTGTTTTATAAGGTAATCATGTCTAAACGAAGCTAAACTCCTTCAAAATTACGGAAAAGTGCCTCACTGCTATTATGCTGTATATATTTAGAGATCATTAAAAACAGACTGCTTTTTAGACCGGCAGGTCAAACGTCTGGTACACTGAAGTGATGCTAGAGGATACTGGGGATGCATTTACAAACCATTGCTGGTGGAAAACAGGTAAAAAAAGGATGAACGTTCTCCATCAGAGGTTCAAAGGAGACAGCCACAAAACA
Source organism: Cyprinus carpio (assembly GCF_018340385.1). Classification (NCBI taxonomy): domain Eukaryota; kingdom Metazoa; phylum Chordata; class Actinopteri; order Cypriniformes; family Cyprinidae; genus Cyprinus; species Cyprinus carpio. The sequence continues at coordinate 14,665,600 of NC_056613.1, read as the reverse complement.
AAACCATTAGGAGAGCTTACAGTATCTCTCTATCTGCTGAACGCTGACAAGCCCATGAAAGAATATATGAAAACGAGAAAGAAACAACAGTTTTGCATCAAGGCCTGTCTGTTTCTCATCAAGCTAAAAAAACATTTGCAGATTCAAAGCAAAAAAGAACAAATACATTATTTGCAGAGAACACATGCTTTTAATATAAGCTCATTAAATGAAAAGAAACTATATTTTATGTCTAAAATAGCTCTTGTTACAGTACATTTCAAAGGCAGCACAGTAAATATAAACAAAATGCTAAATAATAATAATTATAACAACAACAATGTGGTTGAAATGTTGTGTCTGAATCCTGAAACAGGTTCCAGAATCCTTTCTATAACTAAAAACTTTATATAACTAAATAATTTTTGGCTACATTCACTTCACTTCACAAAAAAAAAAAAAAAAAAAAAAAAAAAAAAAAAAAAATTTAATTCATAAAATAAAATCGGAAATATAGCATAGAATAGCTTGTTTTATGACCAACAGAATAAACCTCTTGACAGAGAAATTCTGAACGTCCAAGTCTGTAGAAACGTCTTGGAGGGTTATACTGAGAAGAGTGAGGAAAGGTGGTGGTAGGGAAAATTTGCTGATGTCTGCAGGTCAGGGATAAGGGCTGTCACCAGCACTTATTTTATCCCTGGCTTATTAAGAGGGAAAAATCTAGAGCCAATGCTAATGGGTCCATCGAGTTTACTCTGCTTAAGGCTTAGGGATAAATTTGACTCCTCTGGGAATCAATGCTTGAGTGAAGGTGGAGAAAAAAGCAGGAGCATCATAAACACAGAGCTCTTAAATCAGCCTAAGATGGAGAAAGACAGTACTGCATGGATCAGCTGTCACTTATCAGAAAGGCAAAAGAAACCCAGAGGCTCCTGCAGCCAAGATTTCTAAGAGTGACTACACTATGCTCTATAATGGAAATGTACACATGCTTTAAAGTGCAAATCTTTCATCCATCATATTAAGAAATGTACAAAAATTCTGCATTAAATTAAACTCAAGATGCTTCAGTATCTGAACAGATACTAAACCGATACCTTATACATATATTTTTGGCACCGGTATACCATGTACACCCTCAATGCTCTTTAAAACTAACACTAACATCCACTAATCCTTGATATATGTGTGCTTGTCTGTGCATGTAGACACTATTGTGTAGGTTTTAGCTTCAAAGACCATGCAGGAGACCTCTGGGACGTGAATACTTGTGAAATTGAAGCTGGTTCCTGGTGTTTGTCAAACACATAACAGCACTGTCATGACAAAGAACCTGTGCTCATACTAACTCTCAGCACATGAATACTTTATATTTGCCTCCCTAGCAATGTGCAGCCATCAGCTAGTGGGGAGTTCCTAACCCATCAACCACTGGACCACCACCCCTGCATCTCAGGCACTCTGAAGAAAACCAAGTCTGATTTTTTAACGAAGTAAGCATGAATGCATCTTCCAAAAAATAGTTAAAAATACTGTGTGTGCTCATTTTGCTATTTGCTGAACCTTGTCTTGGACACATATTTTTTTTCTTATCTTAATGTTAAAATGATCAAAGATTATTAAGGTTATGTAAATCTCTTGACAGACCTTGTTTTTACTGAATAAAAAGTTACACTACTATTCAAAAGCTCTCTTTTGAACTTTCTATTTATGAATGAATCTTGAAAAATAGGATCACTATTTCCACAAAAATACTGAGCAGAACAAATAATTTTTATATTGATAAAAAATAAAAAAATGTTTCACGAGCACCAAATCAGCATATCAGAATGATTTCTGAAAGCTCACGTGACACTGAAGACTGGAGTAATCCATCATAGGAATAAATAACTATTTTTGATCAAATAAATACAAACAAATACTTTTTTTTTTTAGAAAACATTTAAAATCTTACTGAACCCAATTTTATTGAATGGTAGTGTATGCGATGCAATGATGTACAGATGTGATTGTGAACTAGTTGTTTTTCCTTGGCCATGTGTTTGTTTTGCCTAGGGTACAAGTCAGCCCGCACAACACTTGTGCCCCTTCAGAAAAAAAGGTACATGATGCTCCTGCAGGGCCTTCTCTCAACTTCCTGAACTTTCTGCTGCATTAATTGGCAACCCCTGTTGGGTTTGCATTGCCCAGTGCTGCCCACATCTGAAATAAATGCTGAGACTGAGAAAACTCAAGCTTTTTATCTTTGAACAATTGTGCACATTGCTCTGCCAAAGTGAAATATCAACTTGATGCATTGGCCATTTGTTCAATCGTCACACAAAACCCTGTGGCCATTTGACATTTGGTGCCTTCGCCTTTGTTTGTTCGAATCCATCAGGTTTTTTTCCATGATACAACATTACGGAAGCTTAACCTCCAATAAAACAGACTCAACGTGGGATTTTCTGGCTTGTGCTCTTTTAACGCCCAGACATATAAAAACCCATATGATGACAACGATAAATGAGAGCTTCAAGCTCTTGCAGCATGTTCCTGCATCACAGCGAGCAGAGGCTCATCATAGATGCATGGTTTGTGCAAAATAATGGCCTTCAGCGTGTCCTACAGAAAAGCACGGAGGAGAGAGAGAAGGAGAGAGAGAGAGAGAGAGAGAGAGAGAGCGATGCAGATACAAGGAGAGTGGATATGAGTGATATAATCCTCTTTTATGCCTGCTGAACAGAGCAGGAAATTGTCAATGCAAATTAAATGATTAGGGGTGAACATCTCCAAGAATAACCTATGCATCAGAAAACAGGTAGCTCTCTCTCTCCCCCACATCCTCCTCTGGTCCAGGATGCCTCATCAACCAGCTGGGATTTCAGCCATGAATATTCAACAGCAGGGAGGGCAAAAACACGAGCTAGCAGTTCCCATTTTTAAACACGAGTGTCTGGTGCAGTAGCAGGCATGAGATCAGGCTACTTATGTGGTGGCACGAAATCAAAGAGAAACTGCTCCACCGTTTGAGCCAAATGTTCCAGGTGACATGGTAGACTGGATTTATCCTGGCCAAAACTTGAATGAAAAGCAAGTGTGGCTTTTAAATCACTGGTGAAGTGTCTAATGCTAGTAATGTATCCACACAGTTTAATTTAGTCTGTTGTTAAGCGCTTGTAGTTGAAATTAGCATTACATTTTATTAAAGACTGCATATATAATGTGAAATATGCATATAAGAAAATATTTCCAGGACAAAATCAACATCTGCTTAATGGCCAGTTTAAAAAATAGGTTGCTTTGGAAATGTTTCTACATCATTAAATGCAATTGTTGCACAAAAATCTGTCACAAATTACACTTGCCTAACAGGAACAGTTTTGAATCACAAACGTACCATAAACTGGTGGTTCTCAACTGGTTTTGCTTCAGGATGTAAATTTGACATTGCACATCAAATGGCGACACAACACAGAACCAACATTTTTAATGTATAATTAAGCAACAAGCACATGAGGAAAAAAGTTCTGTTTTGTTTTGTCTTGCTCACAGCAATGATAATATTCTGCCCATAATGTGTGTCCCAATTCATATGCTTATGTACTAAAGTATTCTGTGCCATTTTGTAGCATAAATACTGTAAGTAGTTTGTTGAAACTGAAAAATCCAAGAAGAAGAAGTTAACTTTAAAAACCTAAATGATATACTAAATCAAAAGTTCCGTCATAAAACAGTGCTGATAGATCTAATTCAATCTGACATAATGACATCATCACATGGTGCCGATGATTGGTTCCTTTTGTGTCAGCAGCCAATGAGCTTGCTGCTCAACATTAAAATACTTGGCTAGTGCTTGCTGTAGCAGTTGCAACACGCAATTCAAAAACCCTCCACCTTCCCCAGTTCCACCTGTATAGCTCTGCTACAAGGTTATTCATGTATGCTATATATGGGGGTTATTTAATATATACTGTATGTTATATGTGCAGCAGCAGCATGTTGTGGATGTTTTGGCAGTAGCAAGTCTCTGTACTTGCTTTGTATGATTCAGTGACTCATGTAGACAGTTAACTTGTTTCATTCCTGAATGATTTAGAGTTTTTGACCAAATTGATTGAGTGAAAGATTCACTGATTCAATCTTAAAGAGTCACTTTTTTACATTCCTGGTTGGGATCACAGTGGTTGGGTCATTTAGTGACTCACTCATAAAGATAGCTGCTTGCATAACAATGTAACCTGCCATTTCCTAACTACACACAATTATATTGCAAATGCATTCATTTAAATTGCACATGTATTTTAACTGTCTTACCTGTGACAAGGAAAGTACATCGGCCAGCTCCTGCTTCATTTTTGATGTCACAAGTGTAAGCACCGTAGCCCTCACGGTTGAGGGCCCTTACGTGGTATTCTGTCTCGTCCCGAGTATGCAGCTGGCCCACGGTGAGCAGTCTGGTGCCCAGCTTCCATTCATAATCCAGTACTTTTGAGGGGTGTGCACGTAACACCCTGCAGCTCAGTGAGAACGGCCGTCCCAGACCCTGCCTGATCTCTGTATACACCGGCTCCACCGCGGGAGGATCTGAAAAAGGACAGACATTCTTATTAGGCACAAAGCACGTATTTACACAGGTGTCTACTTGAGTCAATAAAACCAATATAATTGAGAAATCAGTTAATTTGGAGAGGTATGAAATGAATAAATAAGAGATAAAACTGCATTAAAATAAAGATTAATTCACAAAATAAACACTTTTTATGGTATTTTGGCCTGTGAGTGACAGGAACCACCAAAGTTGCTTCTCAAAGTCTTCTCAAAAACCGTAAAAGCAGTCATTTTGGTTGCGTTTTTGTGCTACTGCTGTACAGACATCACAGATGGATTTGAAAGTTTTATACTCACTGCGAAGCAGCAAAACAGCAGCAAAAAAGGGAAAAAATGCTGACTCATCTGCTCATAAGAGGATGACCTGTCATGAATCAGTGATTCATGGTGTTGCAAGCCAACGCGCGCACATACACCATGATGCACACCATCAGAGAGCACAGCCTCGGGAGAGCATCATCAAACATAACATGATGTCCTTAGAAGGGCGCTGGCATCTGTACAGCGTTTGCACTTTTTCTGTCTGATTTGGAGAATCTTCCCGTTACTGTAGTGCACAGCACTTCTATTAATGTCCGCTGAGAGTCATGCGCTCTTACAGAAAGAGCCTTACAGAAAGAGATTTTTTAGTTTCTGCACTGTCGAGGTTACTAATCAAATAAGTGGACTGAATCATGTTTTATGAAATAACAAGAAAAAGCTTTAGCAATCATGCCATTTAGAGAAAAGCTTTCTAAAAACAGTCATTTGTTCACTTTGTTTTCCCCACTCCAAATGACAAACATGTGGAGGCCCCACGCTGTGAGTGGATTACATTCTGTGCAATACAATATTTCTTACAGCTGAGGTCAACAGTTCAGTATCCACAATGACTTTATTCAGGCAATGATGCGAGCCTGGACCCACCGCATTTTGTCATTCTGAATTTCACGGCTGAGTTTCCCAAACTGAACCAATTCCTGCTGACATGTTGCCAACGGATGAGGGTTTGATAGACTAGTCATGGCGGTTATCGCACACTCGCGCTGTCAGACAGGTGATGGCGAGCAACAGTGTGTATTTGCAAATCGATTTTCAGCAATATGGGGAGAACAGGAAAAGACGTTTGCTGAAATGGAATCAATTGTGTATGCAAGTGGAAAGAAAAAACAGATAAACGACTTGCTGAAACATTGCTACAGTAGGTGAAGAACAGTCTTAAATTGCTAATAAATGTACTGTACATGGCACAATAGGGTAGCACACTGAATGTGCACACATTTTAATAACAGCTGTGTATCATATTGACTCACTGCATGGTAACAAGCTGTTATTGAATAAAAGTTTTATGTGTTTTTCAGCAATATATAGCTGCAACATGTCTGAAGTCTACATGAATTGAAAAGCCATTTACCTTTAATGTAGTCAATTTATGAGCGAAACAGGATATTCTATGAAGCTTTATTTTATTTATGTTTATCCATTATAAATAGACTGGATCATGCAAATTGTGCGTTGCAGTACATTCCAGAAATGGAGCCAAAAAAAAATTTTTTAATAATAATAAATATTATTATAATTGTTACAATTAAATTTAAAATTTTTAAAGCATTTAAAAACATATTTTACCCTTTATATATTTCAATACAAGAAAATGCATTCACATTACACATTTGAAGAAAGATTTAATTTGTTGTCTATAACACAAAACATGCCCCTGGAATACATTTTGAAATATATTTTGGTATGTGAAGGTGAAACTAAAGAAATTTTTAACTTCAGAATTTATTTTATTGAGATTCACTGTTTACAACAGAAATAGCATTTAATTAGGCTAGATTTATTTATTTACTTATTTATTTTTTTGGCCATATGGGAAGTGAGCAGCAAAAAGGTGAGTTTGTTTTAGTGAAGAGAAAGTCATTCAATATTTGACTAAAGATTAATCAAAATAATGTTGTCTTCAGAATACTATCCACTGATGAATCATTTACAACAAGACAAGGAATGTGCATTAAGAAAGAAAATAGGGTCAGTTTAGATTTCATGTTCAAACAAACGTGATTTTAACAATGGATTTCTTCATTTCTATATTGTCAAATGGGAACATGACACAAGAATCAGCGACAATATTTTACAATTAGATGCAAGAGGTCATTTCTTATACCTGCTTTTTTCCCCAGAACTAAAAACCAAATACCAAATCAAGTCAACAACTGTCTGGCACAATAGCCTTAAGAGACTTCCTGTTAAAACTTTTGAATCATTTGTATTGACTTCTGCATCATCATTAAAGGTCTTAATTGCACACAGATGACAACACTTCACAGTGAAAACATTTGTTTCTGACCTGTGCGAGAAGTTGTTGTGTGCAACACGCAATTACATGACATAACATGACAACAGGCTTGCGTATAGATGAGAGTGTTAAAACCTATTAATTAACAAGTCCCCAGAGAACCCTCTTTATAAATCTGTGTCCAATATTAACTAAAGCAATAATGCAGTTTTTTGTTCCATTTTGGTAAATTTCTTCGGGGACTAAAAGCTGGGCTTGATGCATGAATGGTGATAGTACTTTGAATTGCACTCAGGACTTTTGCATGAGCATACTCTCTTTTTCATAAATGAATGCTATTGGGAATAAATTAGTTCTCTGCTAATTAGGCTGGCAGCCAGTTTCGAATGCCATGCTAAGCGAACATCGAGCATGGAACACTGGCATTGCATCATCTGAGGAGAGGAATATTCCTCTATTCTCCAGCGCTTATCCCAGTTCCACACCACTAATCAGGATGCCAATTTTATCCCCTCATAACGAGGATCCACACTGCTCTTATATTCCACATCAGAATCCCTATTTGCATATGAGCCATCCCAGTGTTTTGTCCCTTTGAATAAGTATCCGTCAGCCAAAAAAACTCTCTTGTAGCAGCTTCTCAAAGCCTACATCAGTTCTACTTAGACCTCATCCAAGTTGCAATTACTTATCGCTGGGCCCAGATGGAATCTGTGGGCTTTTATTGCATTTTCTGCACTTATTTTAGGAGTAATCATCTCAACGGATTTAAACATGGTAAAATGTTGAGAATACTGCACTTATTTGTAGCAAAAAAATGTAATCAAATTAGTCAAACTGTTGAATAAATAAACATGCACTGTTGGGCAAGCCACTCAAAAAAAAAAAAAAAAAAAAAAAAAAAAAAAAAAAATTGTAGCAGTACTTTTCATTACAAGTTAATGGAAAAATGTAGCTTGCTGCATTAAAGATAAATAGAATATACACATGTAGGCCTATAACTCTAGTGTTTAAAAGTATGGGCTCAGTAATTAACACATTTATTACTTTTAAAGAAATTAATGCATTTATTCTGCAAAAATACATTAAATTAATCAAAAGTGACAGTAAAAGATATGTATAATGTTACAAAAAATTCAAATAAATGCTATTTTTAAATGAATGCTCTTTCCATTTATCAAAGATTCTTGAAAAAAATCAGTTTCACAGTTTCCACAAAAATATTAAGCAGCATAACTGTTTTAACACTGATAATAATAAGAAATGTTTCTAGCGCACCAATATTGAAATGATTTCTGAAGAATCAGGTGACACTGAAGACTGGAGTAATGGCTTCTTGAGCAGCAAATCAGCATATTAGTTATGTTCTTGAGCAGCAAATCAGCATATTAGTTATGATGCTGAAAAATCAGCTTTATGGTATATATATATATATATATATATATATATATATATATATACACACACACACACATAGCTACATACATATATATATATAAAAATTGTGATTTCACTGAATCTAACTGGGTGAACTGATTCATAGAAAAGAACGACCAAGAAGATTAATTCATTTTTGAATCTAACAGTGCTTGTTCTACTTCTTAACATCATAGAATACTGTACATACAAGTTCTTATTACTGAAATATTGTCAATAATGTTGCAGCATCCCACAACCCTTATAAAACAGAATTGTTTCGCAGCTGAAAACTACATGCTTGAGAATAGCAGTGCTTCCAGCTTACTAGCAGCCTAACTAGTTTCAGTGACGCTACTGCTGAGCGCCGTGGTGGAGGATGTGTGGAACTTTGTGAATGACGCTCATTCTGATTCAGTGAGAAAAAGCTGAGAAGAGGAGAAGGTGGGTTCTTACTGTCAGGGTTTAACTGCAATTATCCCTTCATTAAAATATATTAGATCATTAATAATCAGTCAGCCTTGCCACATTTAGATGCAATTAAGACTTACTTCAGTCCAAGGTGTTGGGAGTCCAAGGTGCACGGCAGTCATATTCATCATGTCTGCTTAACTAACATGATGATATAAGAATCCATCATCAAAATCTAATCTCGTGGAAGAATGAACAGTCCCACCATCTCCTCTCTGATAAAAAAGAAGACCCCCCATTCTACAAATAGAATCTCCTTCATCTGCAAGCCAGTCTTTTTGCACTGTGAGACCAAGAAGAGATGTAGTGTTAAAAAAAATGTCATGTCCTAATGAGAGCGGCTCAGCTGTAGGTGAACACCGCTCCTGAGAAAATGACAATATAAGCTCACTTGACACCCTCTCTATTTCTCCCTCCCTTTCTGTTATTGTTTCCCTCCTTTTTTGGTCTAGTTCCCCATCAAACGCATGTGAGCAATGACAAGAGTGCCAATTGACCTTTACAGCTTGCAGCTGTTCGCCTCCTGCAAAAATCGTGTGTGATGAGGTTCCGATTCTGGTCACAGTCATTGGTTTTGTGGCAATCATTGTCCGTCTTGCATGAATCAGCATGCGCTTAATTATGGATGGGTAGTTTTTGTCGGTACATGCTCTGAAAATGAATTCAATTAACCCCTTGACTGACGTATGTTGAAGATGTTGTATGGTAGGTGGGGCGTCCGTTTCGACACTCGACAAGTAACAGTAGATAATTAGGTTCAAGTGCATTAAAAGTACTCCAGTTGTGTTGGCATTTGGTCAGGACACTATATTAGCCTCACTGGCTTCTAGTTATTTTTTGTGGTCATTAAAAAAAAAGGAAGTTATTTCTGGACCGAACATTGAATTGCCCATAATTGCATCAGACACACAGAGATTGTATGAAGGGACAGTCGTATTACAGCAGATCTTGACACAATGACAGTGGACAGACAAAGTTCTCATAGTGCCACTGGAAATGTGGCCATTTTCTGCCATTGTTTCTTTATCGAAAAGGACAGTAGAGAGGAGGGAAGAGAATTATTGGGGAACGAGAGGAGGAATGAGATCAGGAATATTACAGGCCAGTTAGTGTGGATGCAAACTCATTGGCCGTGATTTGAGAAGGTGGGTGTATTTTGATGCATGACTCATTTACGGCTCAGGTCATTGGGTTAAAATTTTTTATAAACAAATAAATAATTAATTAGGTCTGCTCAAATAAACCAAAAGGTTCAGACAGTTCAAGATTCATTTACAGCTCAGGTCATTAGGTGTAAAATAAAATAAAAAATTTAAAAATAAAAATACCATGAAAAAATACACAAAATAATAATAATTACAAATATTGTGACTTAATTTCAAATAAATGTGCAACTTTTGTTTCTCGGAACTGCGACTTTATCTCATAACTGCAACTTTATTTCTCACAGTTGTGATTTTTTTGATCTCCCAATGTTACTTTAAATCTCCAGTATTACTTTATCTTGCAATTGCGACTATTTTTTTCAGAGATGAGAAATCGTGACTTACAATTGTGACCTCACCTTTATATCACCACCTATATATGAAGAGTTCAGATGCAAAAGCCTCTAAGTGCCATTGGAAATTTTCTTCTAAAATCAGCATTTTTATCAAGCTCCTATGTGTAGATTCAGTTATTTCACTTTTATGGCAAGGAATAGGTTATTTTCATTGAGTGAAATAACTGAACAGAAACATAAGAGCCACAGAAAAATGATAATTTTAGAAGAAAAATTTCAAACAGCACTTAGAGGCTTTTGCATCTGAATTCTTCATATTGTATATCACCTTTATATATCACAGTGTGACATTATATAACACACTGTGACTGCATTTCTTAGTTTAAACTTAATTTCTTGTCTTCTTTGACTGAGCTTTGCTTCAATTGATAGCAGCACAGAGTCAGAGTGTTAAACTTTCAGGAGAAATTAACCTACAAATGATTACTAATAGCTATTTCTGCAAATTATCTACGAGAAAGTATTTGCATATCAAAGACACACTTCACCTTTAAACCAGAGTCAACAATAGTCCAGATGAGAAGGAAGATTTCATCTCTAAACCTGGACAAAGAATAATCGTGCAAATTATGGTCAATTGCTCTTCAGATGTCCTCAGGCGGTTCATTTTCAACCTAGCGTTCCATCAGAGCAGGAGTTCAAGGTCAGTGGCAGTCAGCCCGAGCGCTGGAGCGGGTTGTGGATTTTGAGGAGCAATTAAACTGAATGCTAACAGAAGGCTGAGAGCTATGTTTGTGGAGAGGATGATGCTGGGGTCGTCTTCATCAGAGCCACGAGCAGAGATTTCTTTAAAGATTAAACTCATCCTTCGTGATCAAAAGATAACGCAAACTTGTATTGCAGCTTTTGACTAGTTGAATGGCTGTCACTAAACTATAGAAATGCTTTCATGGATACACATTCATATAGCAGTCACATGACATATAGATCTGTTAAGCTATTCACAAACACTTCATTTTACTCTGAATAGACCCATTTTAAAAGGTCAATGTCTAAGCCTGTAAAAGAGGCAGCTACGACTCAGAATGGCACTATAGGTAAAGACAGCAGAGATCATTAAAAAACTTCTTTCTAAAAAATTACCAGAGGACAAAACATGGGTTGTGAAAATTAGACATGATTTAAGACCTTTACACAGTACAACCTATTGAACAACTGCACGTACAGTATGTCCTTCACAGTCTTGCTTTTATCTACAGGGCTAAACAGTAAGGATGGTCTGATGACCTGGGGTCAGAGAGAGACTGTGTTTAGGGTTTTTAATTATTAAAAATAAATTTGATTATGTGTAATTTTGCGTGATTTGCATAATTAGATTGGTTTTTTGTTTGATTTATGTTTTTTATGTCAAAGGTTCTTTAAAGAACCATCTCTTTCTTACCTTTTTGTAATCTGAAGAACCTTCTTTCGCCACAAATAATCTTTTGTGAAACAGAAAGGTTCTTCAGATGTTAAAGGTTCTTTATGGAACCATTTAGACAAAAAGGTTCTTCTATGGCATCGTGAAGCACCTTTATTTTTAAGAGTGTAGACAGATTGAAAGAGCTTTTGCATTACATTTGTGTGTGTGTGTGTGTGTATATATATATATATTTATAACCACAAATGCTTGTCTTGCACTAGCTCTGCAAAGTGTGTCTTCACACATTGAGTAATCACATTGAAAAGTCATGCACTGTTCTTCGTCTGTGTACTTCGGTTCAAAAAGGTAAGGTATCTAATTTTCTCCTCAAACTTCAAAATCGTTGTTTTACCTTTTTTGTAAAGGGCGTTAGACTTTCTTTGCACATTTGCTTTGTTAACACTAGGTCAGTACATCCGCCTACGTCACGTGTTTCGTGATTACATAATGCGTGAGGTCGAGCTATAGTGCAAGACGAGCATTTGTGGTTAAAAATACAATTTATTTATTTTTTATTTCTTTAGAAAATAACCGATCGTTTCACTAGATAAGACCCTTATTCCACAGCTGGGATGGTGTAGAGCCATTTGAAGCTGCATTAAAGTCCACTTTATGGAGAAATAACCTTAAAAACCTTCATTTCTTTTCAACTGAAGAAAGAAAGACACGAACATCTTGGATGACATCTTTGATGAGTAAATTATCATGAAATGTTTATTTGAGAAGTGAGCTAATCCTTTAAATATGAATTGTGATTAAGTTTTAAGTTATGAATTGTATCCACTGCTGTACATAGTTTCCATCCTTTATGTTACCAGTGGGGGCCGCAATGGAAATAAGCCAATGGTTTATTGTGTTTTTTTTCCTAAACATTTTTTTAAAGGGGCTGTATGTAAGATTTTGACCCTACTAACGCATAAAAATACCATAATATGTTTGCAGATATTTAAGAAACATGCTAAGTTAACATACTTTTTTATCTGAAAAACAATGCTACAGTCAGTTATTCTCCTTCAAAAATGTGCGTTCTAAACCAGAATGTTGGTCTTTGTTTTGGTTAGTGAAACCTGCCCACTGCCAGTTTACCCAATTGTATTTGGGCACTCTGGGTTGCCAGTTGGAGGAAAACACAGCGTATTTCATTTCATTCACCATCAAGTGCGCTCGTTGCTGTTTGTGTCATCAATCTGGAAACCTGCATGTGCGTCAAGTCTGAGGTGGAGGTTCCGGGTGAAAAAACCCTCTCCAATATTTTAAATTTGGACTGCAAAACCTAGTTCAACCATTCGGTGTCAATCCTACATACAGCACCTTTAAAGTGTATGGGATAGTAGCTTTTTTTGTACAGTTTGTAAACTTGTCAAATAAATTTCAATTCAGTAATAATAATAATAAGAATGATAATATAAATACTGCAAATTTTCCCATTTAAAAGAAAACAACAAAATGGCCTTCAAGTATTCCTTTTGAACCCAATAATAAATTTAAGTATTAACATTTTGACAAATTAAATAGGTCTACATGCAAAGTCAGAAGTCAAACCAAAGTAATAGTCCAGATGGATGTATATACTGTCCAGAAATGAGCTTCAACTGTTCAGCTTTTAATTCTGTCCAGAAATGATATTATCCTGATTAAATGCAGATGAAAAAATGGGAAAAACCAAGGGGTAGGTTAGCAGATGGCCTTCAGGCATTAACCTCTGCACTATGTGTTCTGTGATGTGAGGGCAGAGTTTCATTTTATTACCAATATAACAAAGTAATGTAGATTTAAGCGCTTTGACAGAGTGAAATCCAGGGCAATCTCTCTGATGGACAACAAAACTCCTCCTCGTTTACTCACACAAACATGCTCACTCTGTACACTCTCCACACTTTCTCTTGCCCTGTCATCATTCCGCCTCTATCTTTTCCTCCCTCACTCTTTCAGGATCTGTCTTCATGCTTTTTTCATCCCACCTTTCCTCTCTCTCTCTGTCTGTCTCCACCCCCGCAGTTCTAGCGCTAGCTGCAGGACCCGCTCAGCTGTCACAGACATAAGCAGACATCATCCACTGGCATACATTTGTGCCTTGGACTTCTGCAAGTAATGACTGCAGCATTAGGATTACCTCCGGACCCCCCCTCGACTATTCAACTGCAATCATTCTGTCTGTGATGGAGGGGGAGGAAGCGGCCTTTATCACACAGGGAGAGATGACATAAGTTAGAGTGGTGGAGAATGAGTCATCAAATACAGTCACTCTTTCTGAGCGGCTAATGCTTATGCTAGTTGGGCTTCTGCTGAGCAGGAAATGATGGCTTTGCTAAAGAGCTTGTATCTGTCATTAGACTACTACTAACGGGGAGACATGCAACATATATGGCTGATTCAAATGGAGATTTGAAAAATGCATTTAAAGGGACAGTATACACAAAAAGGAAAATTCTGTTCGCTTAATCCCTCTCATGTCATTCCAAACATGTTTGAATTTGTTTCTTCTATGGTACACAAAAAAGAGAAATGTGAAATAATGTACTGGTTGTTTTTTCCAATGTACTTACAATGAATGGGGGAGCTTTTAGGCAATGAACCATAAAAGTGGTCCACATAACTGTGCTTTATTCCAGATCTTCTGAATCATACAATGGTTTTGTTTGAGAAACAGACTCCAGTGAGCTGTTGACACAAAAACTGCTGTGACTGGATCGGTGAATCAATGAGCTGAATCAGAAAAACAGATGAGTTTGATTTGTGAATGAATCATTCAAACTGGTATGATGAACTGAATCAAGTGATTCAGTGAAAAGACAAATTAAGCATCATGAACACAATGAGGGGAGCTAGAGTGGATGTTAAAATGTTAAATGAAATTTTTGGTCTGTTCCTCACTTAAAAGCCATCGAATATCAGGACTGCTACAATACTTACAATCAACCAAGGTAATAAAACATCACGTTTATCTGGTGTGGTGTGAAACATGCAAGAAGTAATGTAATTTAGAGTCTAAGTTGCTTTTAAGACTCTATTCCAGTGCTTCTGTGTCTTAAAAAGTCTCCATTCATTGTACTTGCTTTTAAAAAATGACTAGTATATTCTTCAAAATACCTCTGTTTGTGTTCATAAGAAGAAAGGATAATAAAATTATCATGTTTGGGTAAAGTATAAGCAAATTTCTAAAGGACAAAAGTGCTGCTGTCTGCATAAAAACTTTGAAAAATTGAACTGCCAAGATTATAACAGTCATCTGTGACAAAGTACTTCACTGGAGAGTAGAGTTTTGAATTATAATATCATGGCCCAAAAAGCAGGTGACAACTGACAAGCGTTTCCCCCACCAAGAAAATGATTCGATTTCAAACAAGCTTTCATTTTATGTAGAAATAATAACAATAATCCGAGAGCAAATTTCACGAGCCGGTCTACAGCACTTACCAGATCTTGTGTTCATTAGTTTTCACTAAGCCAGTGCAATATGCAAAGGTCAGGATTATTTGATTCACCTAAATAGGACGTAATGATCACACATGCTGAATTCATAGTAGGGTGTAACAAAAGGCAAAGCTCAGGGAGAGCGGGCGATTACAGAGAAACAAAATAAAAGCAGCGAATCGTGACTAACAAACAAAATCACTGACTCAGAGCACAACAGGAAATGCACAAAGGCTATTTCAGACCAATCTGGCCCTCTAGACAAAAAGAGAGTCTGAAGACATTAGAGAAGTAAAATGCTGACACAAGATAGTATTGAGAAGTGTTATTTAAAATTCAAGCCAGAATGATTTTTTGTGGATCTATACAGTTTCAGCAATTATATCTTGAAGCGTTGGGCGCTTTTCAGCCGACGCTACATTGTGTTCCTTCAAGAGCATGTTTTAAATGAAATCTGTCTTCTAGCACAATGCATTGTTAATTAAGGCATATACAGAGGTCATTTAAACTATTTTCTTCAATACACAAAGGATGAAACGTGTTTAAATGCGTGAATTGTCCTGAAATGCAGTTCTTTTACAAAGCAGAACTGTAATGCCGTACAGTACATGTAAGAGCGGTGGCTGAGAACAATGCGCTCAAGAAGGCCAACTGGATAAAAGACTACATACAGTCTGCCTTGGAAAGAGCTTTATACTGTATGCCATTATTGCTTCTAACACATGTCCATTTGCGTGCAAGTTATTAACAAGATGACAGGTGCATTATGGGAAAAACAGATCTTTCTGACATCTCTAAAATGCCAGATGCTTAATTAAAATCTCTTCACATACTTTAGACAAAGTTTATGCAATAGCTCATTTGCATTATGAATATAATTTGATATTCTTTGAAAGGTAGGGGAGAATAAGGAAATGTGTTTTCACTTTCCCCATAAATGATTGTTAACACTTACATCTGACACTCTCATTTGCCTGTATTTTTCGAGTCAAACTGAGTCAAAGTTCTCTTCAGCAATTCATTCATGCTATGCTTTGATAATATGGAATTCATTACATTGCATTAACATCTGCACCTGTGCTAATTGAATCTGTGAGTCTTAATGAGACATGCAGAAAAGATCGGCAATGTGCATCGCTCACCAAGGTTGTCTGTAATTACAATTAATGATGCCCCTATACTTTTTTCATTTATTTCTACAGAAAATTAATGGTTTGCCAATCAACCTCGACAGAAACGTATGTTCTAGCCTGAATGTAAGTTAATTAGGTCCAGCTAAAGTGCATGAGCAACAAACACGTCCATTACTTACACAGCACTATGAGCTCCATGATGGCCTCTCGGGGTTTGACGTTGAAGCCGTTGTACTGGCTGGTTTGGCAGCGGTACGTGCCCGCCATCTCACGGGAGACGTTGACGATGCGCAGAACGCCGTCGTAGCTTTCGGTTTGCATGTTTCCATCTGGCATGGGTACTTCTTTATCAGCACGGGACCAAAGGATGATGGGTTTGGGTTTGCCGGAGACCAGGCACTGCAGCTCTACTGTGTCGCCCTCCTGAGAGAGCAAAGGGGACTTTTCTTGTGGGACAGTCAGGTTGGGTGGAACTAGAAGAGAGCAGATGATGATCACAATATTCATATTATAATGAGCTATGAAAATATCACAAAGCATAATTTTACCACACAAAATATTTCACTGTATGTAAAAAGGATTAGGCCTGGAATAGAATGTTCAGGGTCCAATAGCATTTATTACATGATGTAATTACCAGAAAAAAATGTACGTACACTACTCAAAAGTTTGGGATTGGGAAGGTTTTTTAATGTTTAGTGTCTTATAGGGGTGGGCGATATACCAGTAGACACGATCAATGATCAGAAATTTGTCAACCGGTAGAGATTTTGGACTATTGTTCTATATCGCGGTTACACGCTCACTTGACATTGCTGTACTACATAGTCATGAAAGCATTTGCACACAATTTTAAGCACTGCGGTTTAAAAACAAGAGACTTCAAACCATTGAAATGCAATCAGCAGTGAAAGAGAACTCACTTCGCTATATGTGTGAGCTGAGATGTTGCTCATAGAGCATGGGAGCATTGAATAGAGTTATTTTTGCTGCTTTACAGGCCTTGAATGGTTAAATACACACACTTGCATGTGTCAAAATGCCCATCTTTGGAAGTAGCCTCATAAACACTGTAATTTAGGTCTTAAATGAAAGCAAACAGCTGTAAAAAAATCACCTGCGTAACAGTATATTGGATCCAAATAGCTCTTAATGTGACAGCAGTGTAATATTACTGCATCATTCATGTAAATCAAACAACAAATGTGAGAAAATCTCACTGCTCTTGACTAACTCACTTTTGTAATTTTAATAAGAAGAAATATATATTTAATTTACTCAGTGAAGAATATGCAGAGTTTTATACATTTGGTTACTTTATGCAATGTATGTAGCATTTCTTATTTAAAGAAGTGAGTGAAGTAACGTGTGGCCAAGTATGGTGTCCCATACTAGGAATTTGTGCTCTGCATTTAACCCATCCAAGTGCACATACACAGTAGTTAACACACACACAAACCATGAACACACACCTGGAGCAGTGGGCAGCCAATACTGCAGCACCAAGGGAGCAGTTGGGGGTTCGGTGCCTTGCTCAAGGGTCTCACCTCCATCATGAAGGTGGAGAGAGCACTGGTTATTCACTCCCCCCACTGACTATTTCTGCCGGACCTGAGATTCGAACCCGCAACCTTCGGGTTACAAATGCCAAGCGCTATCCTTTAGGCCATGACTGCCACAATTTATTTGTTCTACTGTAGATTTTATCCTATTGCTTCTAATTAGTTTCTTATTCTTTTTTATTAATCGCTGACTGTTTATTTGTCTTTAGTGAGTTTTTTTTTTTTTTTTTTTGGCTAGTATTAGTTTTTTTGTTATATTGATGTTGGTGACACAAATTATAAAATTTGTTGTAAAATATATATATATATATATATATATATGTGATATATACCGTTTCCCTAAAATAAAATTATTCAAATCATGATATAAGATTTTGTTCATACCTCTCACCTCAAGTGTCTTATTATCACCAAGGCTGCACCAACATTGTATATTCTGAAATATTATTAAATTTTTGCATTTTTAGAAGCTACTGTATTACTCTTCTAAAGTCTTCAGTTTAGTCTTCAGAGTCACATACTATAATATAATACAATATTTAATTGATTATAATTATTTAAATATTTATTAATTGTTTATATTTAATTTTTTTATTTTTAAATTATAATTGTATCTAATTCACCATTTTTGCAGTCTGGGACTACTGTTCTTGGCGAATAAACATCTAGTAATTTTTACAGATATAATATCTGTATCAGTTTTGCCAGTACATCAACAAAGACATCCTGTCAGCCACCAGGTGTCAGATAAAAACATCTCTGGCTGGTTTTCATCGTCAGACATCATAAACGTATGCAGACAACAGGAAGGAGACAAGGTTTATGTTCTTCTGCTGATTCCAGACAACAGTCTGGCAAACTACCGGCTCAGCTCCATGTAAACAAGAATGTTTTCCCCTTTCTTCTTGGTATCCTAGCACAGACACTGTGCAAAGGTTACCAGGTTTACAGGCTTTATCTCTGTTGCATTGTCAAGACGACAAAACATTGAATATAATGACACACAGACAAGGTTAGTAAGCTATTCTACTATTTTAGTCTTACGTCAGTACATAATGTAAATACTGTCAAGCTGTAGTTGTGAGTTGTGACTATAAGAGTTTGTAGTTTAACATTTATTGCCTGGCCTAATTTACTTATATTGTAAGAGTTTCTTCCTTAACTAAGAGATGAAATAAACAAATTTTTCAGTTGTAATGGACAAATGCTATCGACTGACTCTATCTTGTAACCTGTACCATTCCTTCAAATGCTGACAGGCACTCAGGATGTCTAGGTCCAAGGGAATGTGAGTTTTCCACATCAAATCCCTAAATGACTGAGCAATTTGACCAGAACACTTTCCACCAACTATTTTGATTGAGTCCAGACCTCAGAAACCGCGGGGTCAGGTTGATGTGATGACATGCTCTGTGAAACAGGACATCTGAAGATGTCTACATCTTCAAAAATGCCACCAGTTCCTCTGAAATTAACCACTGGGGTGCCACACAGGCCCTTTCCATTAAACATGAATCTTACTTTACTGTACACAAAGCATATGGACACAAGTCTCCATGGCCCACTTCAGAAGCTCAACACCATTAATAAAAGAGCTGCATGAAAACAAGGGCCCTAGTTGAGTAGTGAGGATGAGTGCGTTCTTCTGGGATTCTCTTAAAAAGCAGGAAAAAACTTCATACAGTACAAGAAACGGACTTTCATAATGAAACCTATCATGCACGTATGAAATGTGGGATATGAAAGATGATGACAAAGACAGATAAATACTGTACAGCGAAAAAAAAAGATTTTTTACCTCCTTTGGAGATAAAAGACAAATCTATTTTCTCTCCTACATAAGGTGAGGGGGAAATACAGATTAATATGAATGGATGGTAATGAGTACAGGACCAAAAAAAAAAAAAAAAAAGAGGAGAACAATGTTGAATGTATTTCCGATTGCGACTGCAGGGAGCCTGGTGGGACAGAGATCTTGCATCTGCAGGTTGATTAAGCATGACTTCTTTAGCAGACCCAGGGCAAACAAACAAAAAAACAAAAAAAACAAACATAGTATATTTTTGCATAATGAAATAAGTCAGAAAATAAATCACATTACCCTTCTTGGCTACATTAAAAATCCTGAAACAGTATTATCTATGTTTTGTGATGAAGATAAAAAAAACCTTTTAAATCGACGTTCGTATCATTAAAATGTCATCAGTGGGGGAGGCTGAGATTATTTTGTTTTATTAAAGCTATAAAACCGTAATGTGCTGAAACAGTCCATAAAACAATAATTAATGTAATCACCGTAAAAAAAACTGATCTCAATAATAAATAATTTTGAAGTTGTAACGAAGAGTCTTGACATTGTACCATTAACCCCATTTTCACTGCAATTTTTTTTCATTTACTCAGTAATGCATGCATGATTTCTAATTAATTGCTATTTATAATTAATAAATCCATGTTACTGTAAGTGCCAAGCTTGTTAAAACATGGAAATTCAAAGACTGATTTTCTCAGTAAATCTCTCTGAATCCTCATGGCAGTGATATTTAACAGCTTCAGGTATGTGAACTTGTTATTGCCCTGGTTACAGTATTGTTATTGTTAACTAAAACTATTAAAACATGTTTTGGTCATTTAAATAAAGCAGAACTAAAATATGATATAAATACTAGAAGAAAAACTGCTTGGTTATTTCATCAGCGTCAACATTATTATGTTATTTTATTATTTAATATTAAATGGTGTTATGGATTCCATTCCAATGGTGGCCACTTGGATATGTAGAGTGGGCACATAAAGTCAAATAAAATGCAAACAAAATACAGCCAGATTTTTTTTTTTTTGGCATATTAAATGTATAAAACGCAATTGTCTCAAAAGAGGAAACCCAGCTAAAAGGATAAGAATAACTCACCAGTGGTGGAGGAGATGTTGACGTCTATGCTGATCTCTGGAATCCCTCCGTTCTTTAGTGAGGCCACACAGGTGTAAGTGCCAAAGTCAGTAAACTTGAGGTCGATGATGTCCAGGTTTGTGGTTCCTGGGGCAACGTCTGGGTCAGTCTGGGTAATGACCATGCGCTCTGAGCTGCGCAGCGGACGGCCGTTCTTCAGCCAGCTGAACATCAGCTCCTCAGGCGGCGTGGCCTCCACCTGACAGGATATCTTCACCTCTCTGCCGATCTGGATGTTGTCGTCATTATGATAGGGGTCGGGTGTGATCCAGAACCGGCCCTTCTTCAGAGCTTTGTGGATAGAATGAAACACGACTGATTTAACATCAATGAAAAATTCAGGTCATGAGGATATTTCTTCAACTTCGGGCAATCTTGTTCATTTTTTAGATTTGTAGAAAGTAAGTCTAGTATAATTTCCACCACATCAGAAGTAATATTATTTTTTTATTAGCATTCAGTTGTAGAAATGACATCGATGGAAAAAAAGGATAATTTTATTTGTAACATTTTATGTTTGCTAAACAAACAGAAATAATGCACACACATTGTGCATAATTTTGCACAATTACAGCTTGATTTAAAAAAAGATTATATTAATATTTACACATTATTATACATTTTATATATTTTTTTTTATACATTTATTTAAATCATTAAAATATATTCTGCTCATGATGTTTCTACCCTGATTTACTTCATACATCAAATGTCTCATCTCAAGCACGACTCTTTATCAAATCTCTTTATAAACTGATTTTTCAAATAAAAGTACATTTAAAAGGTGGAAATATAGAAGAAGTACGGTAAAATATTTTGTTGTTTCATATTACGTATTTTTTATATTTAGTATTTAGTTAACACAGTTTCAATATGACATTTATATAACAAAAATTAGAAGAAAAAAAAGTTGAACTGCATTAGTTTTAATCCATTCCTGGTACATTAAAGCCTGGCGTTGAAGAAACACCCATTTATGAAGGCATTTTCATCTTATAAAATATCAGTTTGCTCAAGAAGCAGTAACACACTGGACATTTCTCATCGTAAAGTCTCTTAATCTCTTCATATGAGATTTGTACTGCATGGTTAATGATGCATTAAATGCAGTGCGTCAGTTTACATAGCTAAAAGGTCTTTCGTTAATGTAATTTCAAAACAGTTTAATGTACAACGCCTTCCCACAATTCATCCACAGCACTGCTTTTCAAGCCAGTATTACTGCGACAAGCCAATGACATAAAAATGACAAAACAAAAAATCTTAATAAAACACCCATGGGCTATTTTCAAGGGATGGAGGTGAGGGACTATATTAGCCTGTGAATACAGCACAAATAAAGCTGGATCTTAAAATACACCATCCCACTATCACCCCGCAATAAGGTGAGAAATAAACACAGGGCCCCTCCAGACACAAATCATGTGATATTATTTTGATGAAGGATTGTCAGGGAGTCACACACTTTCTGTGTTCAGAGGAGAACAGACGATTCCTTTCACAGAACCTCAATCCTTTGACAATGACATTGAGAAGAACTCTGACTCAACCATACTGACATATACAATGCTGGAAGTGATGTAAGAACGGCGTGACATGACACAAACTTCCCACACTCTTGCACACCACTCCACACATGCTAATGACTGAATCTTTGCAAGACTGGATTGAGAGTTCTTGCGCACTGTGTCTCCCATTTAGAAATAACTCAACCTAAAAGCTACACTAGAATGAACAGCAGCTATTTTAGGATCTTTATGGGTTAAAACCACACAGTAAATAAACCGAAACAGTATCCTGCTGTTCTCAAGAATAAAGTGTCGACATCAAATTTGACTGTAATCACTTTCCTAGTAATACATGCTTTTTTAGGCTACATCTTATATATATATTTAAATTTTAGTTCATTTTTGATTTTCATGTGATTCAAATAAAACATAATTAAAATAATCATCGTGTGTACACACACACATTTTATAAAAAAATCTATATTGACTGTAAAAACTTCCCTATGTATTAAATATGTGACCCTGGACCACAAAACCAGTCTTAAGTAGAAGAGGTATATTTGTAGCATAGCCAGCAATACATTGTATTGGTCAAAATTATATATTTTTATTTTATGCCAAAAATCATTAGGATATTGAGTAAACATCATGTTCAGTGAAGCTATTTTGTACATTTCAAACCATAAATATATCAAAACTTAATTTTTGATTATTAATATGCATTGCTAAGAACTTTATTTGGAAAACTTTAAAGGCCTTAAATTTTTTTTTGCACCCTCAGATTCCAGAATTTCAAATAGTTCTATCTCGGCCAAATATGGTCATATCCTTACAAACCATACATCAATGGAAAGGCTTTATTTTTTTTTATTTTTTTTTATAAAATTGCCCCTTATGACTGGTTTTGTGGTCCAGGGTCACATATACATACACACATCCATTCAAAACTTTGGAGTCAGTATGATTTTAAATGTTTTTGAAAACCTTTATACGTCCTTAGTGAAGCTGTATTTATATGATTTAAACAAAATACAGTAAAACTAATTCATTTTTTATATAAATATATACTGTATATATACTTTTTTTGAATGTATGTATATTTTTTTCAACCTCTCTTCATCTGAGAAACAACTTTGCACAATTTGATCAAGTCCTGCCCTATATTTTTACTTGTTCCATTGGGAAATGTCACATTTCACAAGTAAAATGGGTTGTGAATGCAATTTTTCTAAAGTCACATTGACTTCAATAAATGAAACCAGAAATCTCGTAAATCTGAAGTTTTGTTTTAATCTTCATTAGTACTCTCTCTCTTCTCGACATGAGTAAAGGGGTCAGAGACACACAGGCAAATGTCTTGGCCTCTTGTGGGATCCCAAATCTCAAGCTAGCCATGAGCCAAAGAAAAACAGCACAATCTCATTTCCAAGTCATTTCTGAAATGCAGTGCATCTGGCCCTAATTATTAATCAGTCGCTGAATTATTTAAAAACAGCTTTTATGAGATCTTATTAACCAATTTATTTGCATTCGTGCTTCCCATTTTACAAGCTGTTACAATCTGGACTCTTAAGAAAGGATCTTTCAAGGTGGACTACAATGCTGATACTGCCAGAGACTGCGAATATTACAAGATAGATGATAATGAAGAGCTGCAACTTTGCAGAGTTGCTTTATTCAAGGTTCAGCTCGGCAGGCCTTGCCTTACTGGTCAATTTGTGACTTAATCAATAGCGTAATATTGTGGTGAGATAGCTGCGTGCTCTTTGGTGACCCCATAAAACTTGCAGGGTGTTAATGCTTTTGAGTCCAGTTCTTTCGCATGAGTTCTGTCATTATCAAAAAGCACTGCAGGTAAGCAATTACCAAGAGACAAGCTGCGTAATCTTTCCAGAACATTTAAAGTCAGGTTGCTACACATCGAGCATTTGAGGATGATTTCTTACAGTAATCCGCTGTAATAACATCTCTTGAAAATTCAAAAAACGCTTAAAATGGAAATCCAACTTTTTGCTTCAACTTTTAATGAGCTTTCCAACAGAAGACTATATCAAGGAGCTCCTAAGAGAAAGAATAATGGTTTCTCTCCACCATTTGCACCTGTGTTTTGTAGCTGTTTGTTTTATGAAGTGTCTGGAAAAGAATAAAGACTTCACCTTGAATTACTGCAATGCTTTTTGCATGGAATGCACACAATAATAATGCATTTGCAATGCTCAAAGACTGCCTTTCTGGCATCAAATATATGCAAAAGATATTGATGAATCCATTTTGAACGATTATGTTTTGGACAAATCCTTTCTTTGTGATATTATAATTAGTTAGCTGTTTCCTCACCTCAGCACAGATCATTTTCAACACGCTCTTGTAGCATTATGAGAATCAATAATCCTTTTGACTAGCCCTGTAGTCGTGCATTCAGAGTGAATGGTTGAGAAAAGTCATTTCACTGATGAATATGTGGTGCCGCACGCAAGCACTTTTCTTTATTTTAGTATCTTACATAATCAAAGGAATATTAACATTATTTTTCTTCACAGTCACATTTGCACTATTCAAATGCACCTTTTTAGAAAGCAAAACTAGGGTTTCAAAAACGGGGGTCACGGGAAGCACATGGGGAGAAAAACACAACCAAAACAGGAACACAAGTCTGACAGAAATAGAACACTGTTATTTTGCACATAATATTCATTAAAATTAATTTAATGTCCTGCATATTCAAAAATAAACAGATTATTATTGCCTGACACAGAACAAGCAGTAACCAACCAGTTCACACCACATGAATGCAAAAATCACAGCCTTAAACATAGGTGGTTAAGCAAGAGTTTTCTATATATATAAATATAAATATATATACAAACTGTATGTATATGTATATATATATGCTTGCTTTCTCCCTCCCTATATAATATAATATAATATAATATAATATAATAGAATATAATAATATTTGAATGTGTATAATTCTAATTAGTAACTGCAGGCATGTGATCCCTGATAAAAAAAAAAATTATAATAATAATATGTGTATTCAGCAACATGAGAATGAGTGTTAGGACAAATTTATGCACATATGCATCTGTTCCGGAGGGAATTTTGCATGAAAATCTTTTCTGTGCATGTAAAACAAGTGTATAAATATATCAAATAATCCTTAAAATATATAAAAACAAATATCAGAGAATGAAACCCACCATCTCACATTCCCCAGGCTGAAATACAATCAACATAAAGCCCTACCAACAAGATGTGAGTCCTCCCATTACAGGGGGAAGAAATGCTTGAATACAAATCTGTTATTAGCTGTAGTAAATCACCACTGCAGCAGTCTGCTAATATTCACCCCCCCCCATCAAAAGCAACTGAATTCTCTATTATCCATTTTGTTATTAAGCAGAGGACTAAGTCAAGTAGTGCAATGTACAAGAGGATCATGGCAGGCCTCGCTAATTTGAAAACAGCTTTACAGGGCGAGCATTTCAGTCATTATATTCAATGGAATCTCACCAATGTGCCCTCGCATTCACGATACTGATGCATTGCTGTGCTACAGACATCGCCAAGTGTGCACAGTGATTCTGCTGAGAAAACAGTTGATGTGAATGACCAACAAACCGATTCAGGTAGAACGCAATTTACATATCAGAAATAAGACCAATTTCGGTGGCCAGGAGTAGGGGGATGGTAGGATGATCTTTGCATGCCTGTTTTGATTGCTTGGTAGAAAGTGGCCCAAATGGGAGATAATATCTCCTCTGTAAATAAATAAAAAGATGAGTTTCTATGGCAGTGTGCAGGCTCAGCAATACCCTCCCATCCAGCACCCCCATCCAGCTAATAAATATCTTATAAAGAACGAGTTGGGTTATTTTGCAGTTATCTGCAGAGCAGACCCTGCAACGTTTGGAATAATCTGCTGAAGAGGCTCTGTGCTGGTACTGACAAGGCTCAATATTTGAGTGATAACTGGGGAAGGGTGGGGTGTGTTTTATTGATGATGCTGCCAGCGGGTGGTGGAACAGAGCTGTCAGAAAAGGCCTTACTCAGGGATGGCTATCTGGTCACTCCCACCTTTACGGCTCGCATGAGACCAATCTGCCCCTAAGTAATCCCTGCCCTGTGTTTGTTCCGTGTAGGAGCTGAGCGAGATTATAGAAGACATTTTTTATGTTTAAGGAAGCACTGTACCAAATCTAAAAATTATTTCATCATTTAGTTAAACTTGTGTCATTCCAAACCTGGATGACTGACTTTCTTCTGTGGAATGCAGAAGATTTTCATGCAATTACAATCAAGGTTCAAAGTTCCTATTTTGAAAGGGAACTATTAGACATTTAATGATTTGGATTCCTCTTAAGGATTCCTTAACATTCCGTTAGAAATTCTCTTGAATTTGAGGAAGACGTATTTGGAAAATACAAAAGCAAATCTCTTTCCAAATGCAAAGATCATTTCAATAATAAATGTCAAATGCCTATGAACAAAAATGAGGTATGATATTTTAGGAATTCCTTTTATTATATTAAAATACAACAAAGAAAAACTGTCTCAGAGAGTCATTCACTTGGGAATCTGACTTAGTTATGCTGTATGTTTCTTGCTAAATAATGTAAGGCTAGGAACACCGTTAGACTATTTTAGTATGATGTTCTGTCTGCACTGGTGGAAGGATAAGTATGTGAAAATTGTTAATGAAAATACTGTAGTTTGTTTATTATTATTTGCATCTATTTGATTTAGTTCCAACTAATTACATAGAATCAGAATGTCTATTAATTGTGAAAACAATTATTTAATTATTTAAAAAGTATGAACATATAGATAAGGCTAGTGGTGGAACAAGCAAAGATTCAATTAGTTAAAATGAGATTGATTTATTGAAGTACACTGTACACACACACACACACACACGTATGTCTGCGTGTGTTTATTGAATTTATTTTGATACAGAAACTAAGTTATTTTTATTCAGTATTATTAAATAAATCTCAATCTTGTTACATACAGTATGTTTATGTATGGCTGACAAATATGCATCAAATTAGGTTTATTAGTTTATGTTAAAATTGTGCAGTCCAAAAGAATGGAAATTTTACACACCATCAAAATCTTATTTCTTAGGCCTTAATATTTTTTTGAGTGTATTTGCTCAATCCACCACACGGCTTCATCTTCTCCTCACAAAACAAAGTAAAACAGAGCCACCTCTATTCTACCTTCATCAATCCTCAAGCGTGCAGCTTCCTCCCTGATCGGTGATTGGGCAAACAGCTCTACCCCTTCACCTCAACCACCGCCCCATCTGGCTACTCATGCTCTTTTTCCCATTGCAGGAGAAAAGGTCATATTTCAAATGACCAGTACAGCTGCTATCATAGAGCTTTGTACAAGCAGCCAGCAGAGTGTGTTGGGATTACCCAACTTCCAAACCCTCCCATGTAATATAGTTTTCTCTCCAATCCCTTGCTTATTTTGCCAAACAAATGAGATTCCGCCATCTGTGCAGCAAAGAAGCTGCGCAGCTCATGCTTGTAACGTCCCCTCTGACAATCTTATATTATAAAACCGTCCTCTATCTTTCGAGCTAGAGAATGGGCCTATTGTTGTTATTTTCTGCCCAGTAGTGTTGTTTCCATCCATATGAGAAGCATGTAAAACCTAAATGGCCAACATGATGATGTAGTGTTGGCCACAAGTGAGCCATAAAGTTCTGACAATGATATTGCAACATTCAAGCTGTCCATGTAATGTAGTAGAAAATGAGCAGAAGGTGGCAAATACATCAAGAAAAGAACAAAAGTAAGGTCAACGGTATTGTGGGAAGTTCCTTTCATTTGTTGTGAGAGACAATTAATACATTGAAAATACTCTAATTGTGTTTTAAGGGTTTTGGATCATTAGGTTAAAAAAAAAAAAAAAAAAAAAAAAAGCAGCAGTCAGACAAAATAATTGCTTGTCTAATGTTCCAAAAAAAAAGTGTCTCTTTAGTGGCTCGGGATCTTCTGTTTCTGCAACAGCGATTATAGAAAAGCAATCAGAACCAAAAACAGAGCCACCAGAGAATCAGTATGTGTGAGTAAACAAAATCTTATAATGGAAATGAATGTTAAAATAATAGCATTTTAATATTACAATGAATGAATAATGCAAAAAGTGTCTCGGAAGGTAATATTAGGCAATAAACAACTGCTTTTTAATGTGGAAATTGTTTAAGAGGCTAATTTACAGCAAAAGCAACACAATTGCAAGTGTGATAATGCTTTTATACAATAATTCAATGAACAATTTTAATATTGAGTAACATACATTTTTAAACAAATTTGCTAGTTACTTTGCCTGCTTTTCTTTGCGTAACACAGCAGCAGAATTGCTGCATGCCTCGAATTCTTGAATGAATCTGTGTTTTTGAACATCTTACTCATTGATTCAAATTAATCAATGTTTTTGAATTAATTAACTGTATGAATGATTCAATGACTCACTCTTAGCAAGAGTCACTTGTTTCATTTCTGAATCGATCAGTGTTTTTTTTTCAATTTACCAGTTGTTTGTGTGCTTCAATTATTCATTCATAAAGACAGACACTTGTTTTATTCCTTAATGCATCAACATTTTTGAATGAATCTGTTAACCAAATGATTACAACGTCACACTCAATTAGTCAATTAACACCACCTACTGGTATAATAATGTAATGTGCAGAATATTTTGGCAAGCAGAGTGATAGAAAAAATGAAAGTTAGACTGCTATAACAGCGCTCTGGAAATGCTGCTCAACCAATCAAATTTGAGGACTGGAACTAACTGTTGTATAATTTACAATAATGTCCAGCCAATAGTATTATCTTGATTATTAAATTACCAACTAAATCGAACATAAAAAAGAAACACAGAATGATTACTTATTTGAGTTTAATAATTTTATGTGAGAAAAAAGAGTGCTGAGAGATACAAACTGTTAAGTATTCTGTAAGAATCCATTTACCACAATATTTACACTCATCAGTTCAATCAAACTGTTAAAAAGAGATTTAAAATGGTTTCTGAAAATTAGACTGCCCCCCCCACAAAAAAACCCAAAGTTACTGAAGTTCTCAGTAAGGATTCTAACCACAAACTATTGCTCTTTGTTGTCAGAAGAGCTTGGGGAATTACATATGGCAGATTTCTTTTTTTTTTTTTTTTTGTATGATCCTTTTCCCCTCTGCCGTCTACCTCACCAAGATGATCCTCCTCACTGGCAAGACATCTAACTCCCATCGTACCCTCCAGTCTCACACAGAAACCCGGCTCCATGGAAATGCGTAATCTCACTGTGCTCCCCAGACCCGGTGAGTTGACAGACAGTAAGGGATTCACATTAAAACCTGGACCTCCAGATGTGTAAACAGCTTTTTGTGCACACCGGGGATCAGCCTTGAGAAGGAGTAACTGTGAAGTAAAGTACAACAGCTGCTCCAAGCAGGGATAGTAAAGCTTCTTCAGAGAGCATCCCACACGCACACAGATGCCTGAAAAAGCAAATCCTTTTCTCCATTTCACTCTGTTCTTTTGGCTAGATGTAATACGTGAATGTCATGGATATTCATTGCACTAGGTAATGATGCTGGCTGGAAAAGCACCTATTTATAAGACATTTCAGAGCAAGACTCTTTCAAACCTTCAAGAAAGTTTCAACTAATTAACTAATAGTTTTCTACTAATTCTTAAGCTGTTGCAACATCTTCGTCCTTTCACATTAGCTTCAAACCACAACTTGATTGCTTTCTCGATACATACTGTCAGTCATTATTCATAATTGCACACTGCATTCATTGTCAAGATATTTATTACCCCCATGTACTGTCATTCTGCTTCCATGATAATCATTAAGTAATTCATTATGCACTGATAAATGGAAATGGGTATAGAGGAAAATGCTGACAGCAAACTTGAGAGGCTTGCAAAACTTATTGGTGAAGGCAATTTACACTGAGTGTAAAGGAAATCAGATGCTATTTACACCCCAGTGTAAATACTAACATACACTATTTGCATTTTGTCAAGTACATAGCACTATATAAACACTACCATTCAAAAGTCTCTTATGCTTACCAAGGCTGCATTTATTTAATTTAAAAAACTGTAAAATATGAATATTGAGAACTATTTTTACTACTACAAATGATTTTTTAAATTATTTTAATGTTTTAAAATGCAGTTTATTTCTGTGATGGCAAAGCTAAATTTTTAGCATCCATAACTCCCATCTTCAGTGTCATATGATCCTTCAGAAATCATTCTAATATGCTGATTTTGTGCTCAAATAACATTTCATTTTGTTACCAATGTTAAAAAAGGAAAATGCACGTTTTATTTTCTTTCAGGCTACCAGTTGGAGCAAGTTTCGAGTTTCCAGGCCACTTCTCCAATATCCAACTCAACATTTGGTAGTTTTGTCTGGTTCCACCAGACTCTTGGGGTGCACTGCATGGCCAGTGCTATTTACACCTGCAAATAAACAATTTCCAAAAACTGACAGAAACTATGATACATCTAGCACAAACAAACTAAACCAGCAAAGCCTCAAGGCCTTGTTTCTCACCTCTGACGACAATGTTGGTGGATTTCTTTGCAGGATTACCCACGTTGTTACTGGCTACACAGCTGTAAACACCAGCATCCTCTGTGCTGATGGCAGGTATTGTGAGGGTCTCACTGTTGAGATTGCTCTTCTTTGGAAGCTCTTCATTGTTTCGAACCCATGTCAGGGTCGGGGTGGGCTCGCCTCCAGAGATTATGCACACCAGGACCACTGTCTGTCCAGGGTTGGCCACAATGGGGTCTTCCACAAGCAACTTAATAGTCGGGGAGGCTAGGACAAAAACAGACAGGGTAGCTCTTATCATATTTATGTGAAAGACCTATTTTCTTTTTTAAAAGGACACTTGCTGCTGCACTTAACATGATGTTTGACATTTACGTCAAGCGAACACATGTATTACAGTTGGCTAGAAGTGATGGCTTGCAGTTTAAAAAAGTTTGACAATTTAGTATTTTCCTCACACACACCTTTTGTTTCGGTTCAGAAGACACTGATTAATCAATGGGGGTTATATGGATTACCATCGTCTTTACATCAAGTGAACGCATGTATGACAGCTGGCCAAAAGTGATGGTTTATAGTTTAAAAAGCTTAATATATCAGTTTTTTTCTCACACACTCCTATCATTCCACTTGGGAAGACATTGATTCAACAACTTGGGTTGTATGGATTACCATTCTGTTTGCTTTACACGGTTTTTAAAGTGTCAACTTTGAGGAATCTGTCCACTTGCATTTTATAAACATATCACATAAAAGGATTATTTTTCTAAAATTCTCAGTTTGTGTTCATCTGAAGTAAGAATGATGGGAAAACTGACATTTTTGGGTGGCGTACCCCCTAAACCTAGGGGCATAGAAGCTATCAAAAAAAGTTTAAGGAACACATAATAAAAGCTAACAGCTTGACTCATGAATATTCATTCTGTGATGTGATGAGATTTTCATGGAACCGAAGTAGTTGAAATGCTTCTTTACAACCAATTTCAGGAGTGTGACCAACTTCAAGTGAGTAATTACAGCAAATATACACAAAGTTCACATACTGTCACAGCTTGATCTAAAGTATGGTTGTTTACATTATTACACTAATGCATTTATATTTTTTAAAAAAGTGGTGATTTGCTTGGTCCCATAATGCAATAGGTGACCATTTCCAACCAATATAATCAAGGCCTGCTCCCATGAGCAGACTGGCACGCTGTGATGTAAGGGCCTTCAAGTTGGCAAAGCAATCAGTCAATCCCCGGGATTGTGCCGTGATCATCCTCATCAGCCAATGTGCTGCCAGAAATGCACTGAGAGACGGAAAAGAGGTGAGAAAGAAGAATAGTGCAAGAAAACGAGTGGTATGGAGTGAGAGAGGAAGATAGAGAAACAGAGATGGCCGGAGGGAAAGGTAATTCTCTAATGGATTCCGTAAAGGTCAGGTCTTCGCCACAGTAGCATGTGAAGCCCACCGAGACAGATAAGGAGCACAGGGACCCGCAGGGCCATTTCCTTAAGAATATGGTTTTGCCATGGACTGAATTAACTGCAAGGCCAGTGGTGAAAACATCAGCCTGGGGCGGTTTCTTCAGCCATCAACCGACGAAGGAGGAGAAAAGTAGCAGCAGGCCTCTAAATGTAACAGGCGTAACATACTCAGTAACACATGCAGCACTCACAGCTCGCTGATTATCAGACCACACAGCACTTGTGGTGACAAGAGCCTCAGGGCACTTCCTTTTGAGAGTTGCTTCTGTGGTGCTGCTCGCATGTAGTTTCTTACTCGTTGGACGGCTCAAATATAGCAGAAGGCGAATAAAATAACAGACAATGCTGTGCATGAGGAGGAGGCATTGGTATTGCTCTCACCAGTTTTGTTGGTGAGCCGGAATAGTACACTCTTGTCGGGGATGCCACAGACATTGCGGACAGAGGCTGTGCATGTGTAGTTAGCGTAGTCCTGAGGACGCAGGTTCTTTAACTTCAGGATCTTGGTCTCCCCCTGCAACCCAAGCAGAAGACATTGTATAAATCAAAAAACTCAGCAGGTTTTGCTTTACTACACAGATTGATAATATTCAACTGTAAAAAATCCAATTTTGTCAGACAAACTGAATTTTAAAGGTTGATTAAATTATTGAGTGTAGAAAAAGTTAATATTACATACAAAATGAAATAAAGTCAACTTTTAGGTAATTTAGTATGATTAACTTATAAAACTAAAATATTAAACATTAAGAACTTACTTGCCGTTACTTTTCGAACATGATGAACATGCTCAGTTTGATCAGTAATGATGCACTTAAAAAATAGTTTTACTTAGTGGTTCTAAAATAAAATAGATACATGCTATCATTGCTCAGAAATCAAAAACTGATCTTCTCTACACATGAAACACAATTCGGAACACATCCAACAAGCCAAAGGAGAGAGGAAAAAACTAGCCATATCCAATTAATCAGACTTTATTTGAGCTTTTTGTGCTTTAAAAGACTTCTGCTAATTTGCTCATTTTGGTCTTGTAACCCCTCCGGCTACTGGAGCTTTATAGAGTAATTTTACACAGTTTGAAAGTCCTGAGAGTTTCATTTTACAATACAGCATTGGTTTTTAATTGGTGGTTAGCGACCCCAAAAAAATTGTCGCAGATCTATACTGATCACAAACAGCATGGAAAACAATGCTAAATACAAATAATTAAATGCAGCTAACCATATAATGGTGCATGGTTAGGATGGCAAAAAAATAAGGTTATATTTTGAAGACATCATCTTCACATGAGGTCAATTTTTACAAAGACAGGCATTTTAAAGTCCATCAGTTAAAAATAGTGGCACTGCTTGATACCAAAATCTTCTGAAGATACTTAGCTTTTGATCTGCTTTTTAACCTGAGACATTGACAGAAAGCTGCAGTGCATTAGTTTCATATTCATAGTTCTGAAGAGGCTAAAAGATAAAGAAGCCACTATTGAAAATAACATGCAGAATCTCCTTTAAGTGCACAGACTAATGTTGCGTGATTGATTCGCTGTTGGGAATAAGAAGAGCGAAACAGGTCCTGAAATACCCTGTGACTTATGACTAATTACCAGGATGGATCCACTCTGGGCCAATCACTGTGCCATATCGGATGTGACAAAGCAGTGTTTTGAAAGCAGCCTTTTTTTTTTAACTGTCAGATGATGAACACTCACAATGTCAAACTGATGCTCTCTTTTTTCTCTCCTGATAGCTGCAACATCTTTCACGCAAGAGCAATTAAGTTTATCAAATGTTTTCAAGCAACTCAGGGTTTCATATTCTCTCATTTTAAAATTATAGTGTTAAATGTCAATACTGATGCACACTGTATATCAGCTATTTTATAATGGCCTCAAACATAACTAATCTAATCAGAATTTAAAGTAGTTTAATTTAATTTAATGCCATATATTTAATTTATAAACTTAATTGAATTTTCAGCAAAAACAACAATATAGTGATATACAGTATATGGGTACTGTGATATAAAATAATACATGGTTTCTTCAATTGTTGTCATACTCCTAGCTTATACTGACCATTTTAACATTATTGATGCAGTTATGTTACTGTTTAAAAGGTTGGAGTCTGTAAGTTTTTTTCATGCTTTTAAAAGATGTGTTTTCTGACTTTTCCCCCCCAAGATTGCATTTATAAAAAAACAAAACAACAACCAAACAAAAAAAAACTCATATTTTGGAATATTATTATAATCGGAAATAACTGTTTTCTATTTTACTGTATCTTTAAAATGTATTTTTTTTCTGTGTTGGCAAAGCTGAATTTTCAGCATTACTCCAGTCCTCGGTGTCACATGATCCTTCAGAAAGCATTCATGCTGATTTTGCTGCTCAATAAACTTTTCTTATTATCAATATTGAAACTGCTGAAATCTTTTTAAACATTATGCAGTTCTGTCTCTTTTAATGAATTTAATGCATCCTTGCTGAAAAGAAGAAATATACTGTTTTAAATGAAATCTACTGACCTCAGACTTTTAAATGGCAGTGTATATGCACACATATACTATAAATTGACATTAATGCTTTGAATACAGGACGTCTGAGCAAATGTCTTACTTGTGTGAAGAACGGCTCATAGATCTCCACACCCTTGTCCGAACCTTGAGACAGGAACTCCCTCCCCCGTCTCCAACTGTACCGCACCGGAGGGTTTGAATTGGCAGCACACCGCAGGAACACTGTCCTCTCATAGTAGAACTGCTCCTTTGCCTCTCCTATACTCTGATGGACCGTCACAACGGGGTCGTCTAAATCTGAAATGTAAATAGATGGGTCGCTCACACTGATTTAATATCACTCAAATTGCCCTGAAAAATGCCCATGAGACTTTTGCAGAGATGGTGGTAGACAGCAATAGCCATCTAGAACCCTAGCTAGGTATATTTAAAAAAAGGCTTCAATAAACACAGGCATGTAGGACTTAAGTATGGAAATGACAGAATGTAAATACACAGAAAACTAGGTTACAGGTAAACAACAGCTTCCATATTTATGTTTATTTATGCCACACTTTATGCATTCATAATCATGCCCCAATTCAAAAAAGTCATAAGCTCAATTCAAATGCACATGTCACAGTGTTACAAGAGTTGCGTGCCACTACTAGCATTAAGTTGTTGCTAAATATACCTTAATATGTGGAATTATTCCAACATTATCGTATGATTTTTTCCCTGTTTCCTTCCAAGCTGCTCAGAGATTGAAAGCATAATTTGTCGAAT
The DNA here is from genome assembly GCF_018340385.1 of Cyprinus carpio. Classification (NCBI taxonomy): domain Eukaryota; kingdom Metazoa; phylum Chordata; class Actinopteri; order Cypriniformes; family Cyprinidae; genus Cyprinus; species Cyprinus carpio. The sequence goes on along the minus strand of NC_056613.1, from coordinate 14,629,988 downwards.
TGCTTAATGAGCCAAAAACGACCTAAATTAAGAAGAAGCCCATAAAAGAATTGAAATTTACTGGAGCGCAATTCATACAGTAGTCTATTTATTACGGTCCAAGATAGACATAAATTACTTTCCACATTTTTAACTTGTTTAACACCAACCTAACCCATTAAACACCACTTAAAAAGCATATATGTTATTGAGATCAAATGCAGTCTGGTAACACTTTACAATATGGTTCTTAGTTCAATGCAATGTCTAAGATATAAAAAATAACAATGAACAGTACATTATTAAGCAACATCAACAACAATGTCTATGTTAAATTCTATATATAACCATTAATAATGTATGTATTAACAGTAGTTGATGAAATTGTGAACAAATATCATGGTATAAAAAGTCATATTAAACAGAAGAATAATTTATAAATTAATATTAATCAGTATCAATAAATGCTGTAAATGCAGTATCAATAAATGCTGTTTATTGTTTGCTCTTGCATTAACTAATGTTAACACATTGAATCGCACTGTAAAGTGTTACCTGAAATGTGTATTCATTTTTAAAGATCCAAACAGCATTCATCTTGTCATTTTCATAAAATTTGTGCAACAGATTCTGATGAAAGCACAGCCTTGCGATAGCATGAAACAATTTGTGTTTATTATTTTAGTTCCGATTGGAAAAATCTATAAATTTAAACACTTTGAAAACAGCAGTAAGTGGGTGCAGAAACATACAAGCGTTAACAGCAAACATAATGTCTAAAATGATGGACCACTTGGGCGCCTGTATTTTGGCACTTGAATCGTGAGTATTTTTACAACCGTCATTTTTTTTCAAGAGCCACAGTAATTATCATAGAGTGCTTGAACGAGGAGCCATGTGCTTTTACAGACTGCCCTCAAAGCACAAACCTTCCTCGACTCTCGGCTATAAATAAACCAAGCCTTTCAAATTTGTTCTTTCTCTTGTTTGAAATCATTAATCAATCTGCTCAGTAACTATTTGACTGACAGCACTGGTGATATTTTCCAGCACGCCAGGTGATATTTTTAATACTTTCACGAAACAGAAAGTCATACAGTTTTGGGTGAGTAAATGATGACAGAAAACTGTCTCTTTTATTGGAAAAAGGTCACTGATTTGTTCATGATACAAGGTTGAAGTTGGCCACTTTGGGACGAATATAAACCTAAATGCAATCAATATCGCTACTGTCCATCTTGAGTGCTTTAAACTAATGACTAGTGAGTGCTGCCACATTCAGAGACAACGCGGGCACTCCAAATCGAAGCACTCAGTTGTTTATCGGCAGTGTGTTGGCTGTTCTTTATCAATGACATGTGTCTAAGCTTTGATCACTGCATCAGGAGTAGCATGTCTCTGATCAATAAAAGCGAGAGCCCACCAGCGAATAGTCCACTATGAAGCTGGAATAAAAAAGACAAGCTGAGGCCTGTTCTCTAATTCAAGGGTAATGACTTGCTCCTCATTGTCTCCCCACGGCAATGCTGCCTGCCATCGTCCATCGCTCCTCCTATTCATCTCTCTGTGCTACCGTAAATCACTTTACAACATCTATGGCTCCTCCGTGTCTGTGGGGAACAGAGGCAACACACAACTCCTTTTTTTGACAGGTCGTGATAGCTTTTGATGGTTCTGATAGCAGAGGAGTAAACCTTTGAAACATGGAAAAATTCAGGAGCTAGCTTACTGACACTGATGTCTCTTTGAAGAATAATCCTCATTTTCATTTCACTCATTCATTAAACCTCTAATTTTTCACATTTCGTCACCTATTCAAAGGCTTGAATTTGATTTCAGCAAAGTCTACGGTTGCCAGACCTTCAACGAGAAGTGCCTTTAAGTCGATAATGAGGCCATGTGGCATCTCGAAGAAAATAAAAGTGTTCACGGACTTAAAATGATGATGTGTGCGTGAGTGCAAAACTCTTTGAAAGAGACCTACATGAGATATGCTCTTATGATGAGTCATATAAAAAAATCTGACTGTCTGGCTTTTGATGATCTAAGAATGTGCTAGACAAGAAATACATGAAATAACACATGCTCCATTATAGCCCAGATATTGCAAGTCTGACCATATCAGAGGTAATTCATTTCAAACATGAAGCATTAATGAAACATAGGTAGAGTTAATGGTTTCCATAAATCACTAGTATGATGAGACACCTCAATGTATTCTTTGATATATTTTAAATTTGCGGTTGGAAAGATTTTTTGAATGTTTTTGAAAAGAAGTCTCTTTTGCTTAAGGGATGCATGTATTTGATCAAAAATATTGTGTAATATTTATTTAATTTAAAAGAGCCATTTTCTATTGAATATATTTAAAAAATATCAGTTATTTCTGTGATGGCAAAGCTGCATTTTCAGAATCATTACTCCAGTCTTCAGTCTCAAATGATCCTTCAGAATTCTTTCTAATATGTTGATTTGGTGCTCAAAGAATATTATCAATGTTGAAAACAGTTTTAATTAATAGATGTTTGAATAATAATTAGATTAGCATTTAATAATAACTATTTGAAATAGAAATATTTTGTAGCATCAATGCGTTTACTGTCACTTTAAATTAATTTAATGCATCAAATATTAAAAAAACAGAATGACAAAATGTAAAAAAAAAAAAAAAATGTATCTGGTAAAATTTCACATACTGTACATATCAATACAGTATTTTTTCCTAATACAATATTTTGTTTCCTTGAGCACTGTCTTGTGTCATTGCCCAGTCATTAACACATTTTGCTATTGTGTCTGTATCATTAAATGACACCATAATGGGTAAAATATTTTCTAAGCAGTTATTTAGCAGATGCTTTTATTCAAAGTGACTTACAGTACACTTATTTCAGGGACATTCGGTGCTGAAGGGCACAAAGGTTGTGGCTAATGGCTAACTCCTTAAGAGGCGGAGATTTAGTGACTAGAACACCCTGTTTTTTTAGTGAATATTGGCTAAAGTAGGCATGTAAAATGTGCTTGGAATTTGTGCTACTGTCTCTCTCCGAGCTGCATAAAGCAGCTAGTGAGAGACGCATTAACGCTTAGAAAACGTTCTGGCCCATTATAAACAATGCTGGAAGGTCATCCAGCCATGATAAATTATTTAGATTACTGTGCCTAACATTTATTATTTCTTTCATAGAAATGGGTTTGAATAATGGGCGCTCCTAATAGCTTAACAAGCAAAGGATTTAAAAAAATCCCCAGTTTTTTAACTGTATGTTTTTTCATAATCATGAAAAAAGGAAAGAGAAATGCAAATGTAAAAATGAATGTTTTTATGGAAAGCTTGCAGTTATATAAGCTTTAAAAAAAACAAGAGTACTCGATTAACAATCCAAATAATCATTATTATGCTGAATGATATAATATATAACTTTTGTTATAAATATATAATTTGATAAAGCAATTGTTGCAATACTACAGTCAAAAGTTTCTGTTTCCTTTTCTTTGTTGGTTTCTAAAATTGAGGTTACAGTGTAAAAGCAACAGTGAACCCAGAAGGTACTACAGCAAACACTTCTGCTTATAAGTGATTTGTATCCTGAGGATTTAAGTGAAGTGCTGAATCAAGGTTGAGTATATGCCTCAAAAGCTAAAAGAGATACAGGCACAGTCAGCAAAGGCTAATACCAAGCTATCGTTGACAACAGTGCATGTTAAGTGTGTGTTTTTGCCAACAGGCGGATGAGCTTGTTAACTCACAGTAGACGTCCACTCGGATGGATTTGATGGCAGGAGTGCCGAGGCCGTTTTCAGCCTTACAGTAATAGCGGCCACCCTGGTGCCTCTGGATGCGGGTTATGCGCAGTGTCTCATTGAATACGCTGGAGTCCTGGAAGCGGTCAGTAGCACTTCCTGCTGTCTTGGTCCATCGTATCTGTCACGGCACAAACAGAGAGAAACAAAAATCACATCAGCTCAGAAAGAGACTCATCAGCTAGTGGCTTAAAACTAGCCCGTTTTCTTCCTTAGAGCACATGAATTGGGTAAAAACAACTGGGCAAATCATTGCTTCAATAACACATATAAAATATGACAACAATGGTAGCATCGATTTTGCATTTTTTGCTAGCTCAAATTATGATAAAACTGAATTTGACTGGTTCTTATGTATATTTGCGCACTCAAGAGTAAAAAAAAAACAAAAAACAGACAATGTCTCAATTTAAAAAAGACTGGCTCTTTTAACTGAAAGACGGGAAGTTCTTTCCTACAGATGTTTTTTCTGCAAGTGGGTCATCTCCTCCTGTCTCTGGTGAAGCACGTTGGCTCATAGACACTCAAACATGGTAAATACTGATAAAAAGACAAAATTATGATAATGTTGCTGAGTTTAAAAGTCAACATGAAATAGTATTCTGTCATGATAACTTTCGGAGTGATTTGCATGGTAATGTACATGACAATGTTAATGCTGCTGCTGCTGCTGTGGCAGAGCAAGTACCAAGACTTGCTACTGCCAATACAGCCGCAACATGCTGCTTTAAACATGTAAGAAATATTGCTGCTGCACATATAACATGAATAACCCCCATAGCATACATGATCACGTGCCCCCTCAGTTTAAATGGGCATGACGCCTCTGATGCTACTGTTTACATTAAGGTTTTGACTTGGAAATGAGCAAATATTCTACCACAAATCTGATCTCCAGATCAATACATGGCATAAGCTCTATTTGGATGGTAATTAATCCAAGATCTTTCGCAAATAAGTCTTTTATTTTGAATGATCTTTTTCTCACTCATGAATTAGACTTCATATTTGTAACTGAGACTCGGCTCAACGTCGGAGAAACGACTTGCCTGTTATTATGTTCTTTGTCACCCCACATAATAACATGTATATTCTACAGGTTTATATATTAAAGCATATTCACAATAATTGCCCATTCTAACAATTTACACAATCTGCCTCTAACTTATTTTTTAGTCACTCCACATATATAAAGGTTTATAGATCAAAATAATTTTATATTAAGGCCCAATTTTAAAAAGTTTACATGATTTGCCTCTAAATTGTTTCTTTCTTAGTTGCTCCACATAATAATGGTCCATTTTAACAGTTTACACAATTTATCTTAGTCACTGTGGTGGGGTGGTGACCTATTTTTTTTAATAGGTACACTTCTCTAATAATAGTCCCCTTTATCAAAATAACCAAATGTTTTTCACAACACATAGCATCAAATAGTTTGGATACAGCACATATAGGTGGTCTATAAATGATTTTCAAAACTATTTTTCTATCGATTCATTCTTGCAAACTGTTTGATTTAAAACTGAATTAAATTCGCACACAAAACCTAGAGCTCGACTGCAAACAGCATGAAATTCAGCACAGCATTTTCTCCCAAGATGTGGAAGAAAAACACCAAGATTTTTGATTCGGACAGCAATTAAATCACTGACTACCACCTGTAAATGCTGAAATTACATACATTCCCTGAAGGGGAATATATTTACAGCCTGAGTGGGACGACAGAATATTTATCAAAACAGTAAATACGTTTAATCTTCTGTATGGATATCACTTTTTAGAACAATGTGACACCAAACTATTATTGCCTTACTTAATTTCCTCATTAAAATTTTATATGGCAAACAAACATATTTCATGGTAAACAAACAAATAATGTGCATCTAAAATAGCAATTCACTTTTTTAATACCAACACACACACACACACACACACACACACACACACACACACACACACACACACACACACACACACACACACACACACACACAAATACAATATAAGTCAGAAGGAAGCATGGAGAGATGAAGGAAACGACACTGCACATGAAGCTCAGCCGGGCATAGAGAGAGGGAGAGAGATTCTGTAGCTCCCTCTGTGTACTTGTCTGCCAACCAGCCAGACAAGTGGAGCAAATTGCCCATTCAGGCCTGGCTTGGCCTTACCGAGTCCTGAGTGAGACTTACTGTGTAGATGACCTACATTACAACAGAACCCCCCTTTATCATCCCTGCTGCTCAAGAACCTCAGAGGCTGGAGCAACTCAGCTTGAGTCCAGCTATGATCAAAGCTCCGCCTTCCTCTTGCAAGCAGCAACTTCTTCCTCACCCCAACTATTAGCCCCTCTCTTACTAATTGAAAGCATTTTCAGCTTTGCAATTTCAAAAGACCAAGTATTGCTTTCGCCTAGGCCTTGGTTTTCTTCTCGCGAAGGTCTATGAAGAAAAAAAAATGACGGTTTGGAGCCCAACAGAGTCGTAACCCTTGGTAGTGGCAGAATGAAATCCATTTCATGCTTTGCTGAGGATGGAGGGCGGGCAGATTTGTTTACACATATTGGATGTTGGTTAGGAATAACAGCGTATTGGAACTCGCATGGCTTAGATACGCTGGCTTTCTTTGTAAGCTTGAACAGGAAATAAGGCAGCTAAAGAAAAGTGCTTAGCCCTGTATGTCTGCATGCACTGAGGTGGGCTATAGCTGACAGTGCACAAATAGGAATTCCTACTTTCAGAGGTGAGAAAGTGGAACTGAAAAATCGTTTGTGCATTATGTGACAGCAATTCAGTGTAAGATGACCCACTCGAATCCTTAAGACTTATTGTACTTTAACTTCATTTAATGAATGCATTCAAGACTTTGGGACTGTGTGGAATAAAAAAGTAGCACATAAATCAAAAACCTCTGTTTTATTATTTATTTCTGTGTTAGTAGAGATCATGACTCAAACGATATGTTGGGGGTGGAAAGTGAAAACAATTTGACGGCAGCCCACTGCCTTCACAACCAAAGTGCCTCCATAAATAGTCATAAAACAGAGGAAATGACAGCCCTCCAGACCTCAAGCCATATAATACAGCGGAAATATTGTTTCCGAGTAAAGGAGGGAAGGGAAATTTTCACATTACAGTTATTGAAACTCAGGGTTCCACTTTAAAGGGCTAGTTTACCCCTAAATTAAATTTCTGTCCTCATTTACTCACTCTCATGTTGTTCCAGTCCTGTATGACTTTATTCTGTGGAGCACAAATTAAGATATTTTGAAAAATGTGACCCTGGACCACAAAACCAGTCTTAAGTAGCACGGGTATATTTCTAGCAATAGCCAACAATACATTGTATGGGTCAAAATTATAGATTTTTCTTTTATGCCAAAAATCATTAAGATAAGTAAAGATAATTTTCTATGAAGATATTTTGTACATTTTCTACTGTAAATATATCATACCTTAATTTTTGATTAGTAATATGCATTGCTAAGAACTTCATTTGGACAACTTTAGACAATTTTCTCCATATTTAGATTTTTTGGCACCCTCAGATTCCAGATTGTCAAATAGTTGTATCTCAACCAAATATTGTCCTAACCTAACAAACCATACATCAATGGAAAGCTTATTTATTTAGTTTCATGTGATGTATACATCTAAATTTTAAAAAAATATATCCTTATGACTGGTTTTGTGGTATTTGTTTGGTCCATACAAAGGAAGTCAATGGGGTCCAATGTATGTGTTTTGGACCCCATTGACTTACTTTATATAGACAAAAACAGTCGAAACATTCTTTAAATATCTGTGAAACACAAAAGAAGATATTTCAAAGAATATTTCAGCTGTTTTTGTCCATACAGCCAATGGGGTCCTCAATTTTCAAGCTCCAAAAATGGAAAAATTCAAAAATTTAAACTAAAGAGATACAATTACTTTGTATGATAATAACACTTAATGTTAAGTAGATATTCACTCCCAAATCAGATTGAATCAAATCACTGATCAACTAATGAATACAAATCCCAAATTAAATATGGAAACACACCAATAACATCAAACCCAAATGGACCCCACTGAAAAAAAAAAAAAAAAATAATAATAATATTAAAAAATATATTTTTTGTGTTCCACAAAAGAAAATAGACATACATATAATACAGACACACACACACACACACACACACACACACACATATATATATATATATATATATATATATATATATATATAATTTTTTTTTTTTTGATGAGCTATCCCTATTAAGTATTCTGTAATGTCATAACATGTTTATTACAATAAAAATAACAATAAAAGGTACTCATGTCTTAAGTATTACAAACATCTCATCCTCATAAATTTGTCAAGTCTGAGATTTCTGCCCCTGCCAGCATTAAGTGGATCTGTGCCACAGAGTGCCTGAGCCAGAACACTGATGGGAGTTCTGTGACGATGGGCCCAGTGTGTCAAATGCAGACAGAATGTGCCCATAAAGAGCACTATATATAGCCTCCAGCCCCTTCAGTCTATCATAAAGCATCCCCGGGCGTATCTTTCTCTGGCCCACTCACTGTCTGTGGGATCTATGGGAACTGGTTCAGTAATGCAGAACTGAAACAAAGAGTTGGTGAAACCTTGGATGTTTTCAGAGTTCATGCTAATTACCAATTAATATGCTTTGTTACATGGTAAGAAATCTATCTAAGATGACCCTGGTACTAATTTGACTGAGACAAAGATTCTGGAACAGAGCCATAAATAAAATTGTGGTAATTAAGGAACACGGCAAGTGTATTTGGTCACAATTTGCAGTACTAAGGACAACAACAGACTTTAGTTGTCATATGTGGTTATGTATCATTTTGAATAAGATATTCAATCTCCATTCCATCGCCAATGTTTTTAATAAAAATGTTTTAAAATAAAAAATAAATTATTTGTATAGTGTTAATATCTGTGTAACAGAACCCAAAAGTAGCTTTAAATTTAAATTAATTAAGATGTCAGGAAAGGTTCTGTGATGTCACTAGTTAGCAGAATATGCTGCTGGGATATAACAGAGAAAGACATTTATGGTACAGATGGTGTAGTTACGGCATCAAACAGCAGGGGCTAAAGAGCCCGTGCTAAACAGTCAGTCTTTGGACCAGTATATAAACACATGTTTGTCTGTTCCGAACAATTACACATGATGGTCTTTGGCACGTCATCCATTTCAGAACAATTTTTAGATTTTGTGTGTGTACTGTATCATAGAAATAAGCTGTGCTGGTACCAAGTACGCTTTCTAATTTTAGGTTATAAATGTTCCTGTAGTACATTTTCCAACAACCTACTGCATTATGTGATACCCTCTGCTTTGGATAGGTCTGGAAATATCCATATTTCATGTTTACTGTCATTAACTTCTAAAAAGCAGAAATGGCAAGACTGCCTTAAAGCGGAAAAGAGTAGATAATTCATTAAAAATATTTCCTTATTTACACTCAAGGTAAGGGAGTCATCAAAAGCCAGAGATGAGATCAGAAGCGGCACAAGTTCATTTATTCAAAATGAGCCTGCCAGCAAATATCTTCCTATCTTTTTACAATGAAGACTGGGAGGCAAAAGCAGCACACAACATTCAAAATGCATTAGGGTTTTCACAGCCAAAAAAAATGCCCTCTTCATGCACCAACACAACTCGCTTAAACAATTAAAACAACAAACTGCCTCAATATCAGTCTTCAAACATACAATTCACAAGCATAAAATGATACATAAATTGTCTTTTGGTTTAATTTGATAGTGGTTCTGTTTGATGTTGGACATAAAACAGACAAACCAACCCTAAACAGTATAGAGTAAATGTGGATATATAAAAGTTTAGATTTTTGTAAGATTTTTGAATGGAAGATCCAAAGGATTTTGGTCAATAGTTCTGATCACATACAAAATGCATACAAAATGCATGTTATTTTTATTTAGTACTGACCTAAATAAGATTTCACATAAAAGAGGTTTACATGTAGTCCACAAGAGAAAATAATAGTTGAATTTATAAAAAATTATCCCGTTCAAAAGTTTACGAGTTTTAAATAATGTGTTGTTACCTGGATGATCCACAGCTGTTTTTTTTTTTTTTTTTGTTTTTTTTTGTGTGTTTGATTGTTTGGTTTGAGATATTTGTTCATGAGTCCCTTGTTTGTTCTGAACAGTTAAAGTGCCAGCTGTTCTTCAAAATAAATTATTTGTCCCAAAAATTTGTCCCACAAAGCATCTTTCACATATTTGAACCCTTTCCTACAATGACTGTATGATCTTTACACACTGAGGAAAACTGAGGGACTTGATGGAACTGTTATAAAAAGTTCAAATGCTCACAGACGCTCCAGAAGGAAACATGATGCATTAAGGCAAAATAAGATAAATGTACACATCTTCATTCTGTTCAAGGTTTACGTCCCTGGCTCTTGATGCATAGTTTTTCCTTCTGGAGCATCAATAACCACTTGAACCTTCTGTAATAGTTGTATATATATATATATGTATATATATATATATATATATATATATATATATATATATATATATATATATATATATATATATATATATATATATATATAATATATATATATATATATATATATATATGCTTGGTTTGGTTCGTAGCTTATATCTCTGAAACAAAGTTTAATTTTTATGGAAATTTTAATGGAAAAATACTTCTGGAACAAAGGCAGCTAAAAAGAAGGCAGTGACTGTTGCACTCTATAATATTTTGTCACACGTGCTGGTAGTTGCCATAATGACACCTATTAATGAGGACCATTGAAAAGTAGCAATGAATTCTGACTATGTATTTGTTTTATTTACAAGCAGCATATATCACTAACATTTCATTACAGGTACTGTAAGTACCGGTTCCCAGTTTGGTTTTGGCAGCATTAAATATTTTATACAGCATTTATGGCTTATACAGATTATTGGCACGATTGGCTAGAACTGAAAACCTGCAAGCAAATATGGCAGATTTCAAGTTGTATACTTCCAGGGAGTCCTACAGCATCAATCACCTGAAATTAAGATGAATGGAAATGTTAACGGATGGATTTCTACAGGTATTATACTCCTTCTTGCTCCCCTCCAGGTCCAGGGCACATGGGGCTGCAGCTTCCTCCACTGGCTCGGCCTTCCAACCACTCCATTGTGCATGCAAACCGCCTGAGGAGAGATGCACTTAGCACTTAACGGCAACAGTGATGAGGCACCATTATCTTCAGGTGTACCTCATCACACACTGCCTGCCCCATTCATCTCTGATACCTGCTCCCATCAGGAACCTGGCCGCAGGGAGGCGAATAAAATGGACAGCACCGATGTGAGGAGAAGAACGTCACAGGAGCATTAAAAAAATGCAAACTCCTCACAGAAACTGTGTGTAGAATGCAAAATGAAGGCTTACCTCAAAACTATGACACCACACCGCCAAGAGGATTTCTTAGCAAACATTTAGATTTTAGGACTCTTCCTAGCATTCTGAGGTCTGACAGTGCTCCTCGGGGAATGACTGAGCTCTTCTGCAGTCGTGCAGATTCAGTGATTTCCCTCGTGGCCGTCTCTGCTCCTGCACTAACTCAGTGGGACTGCTCTTCCTCTCCACTGAAAATGCAGCACTGAGACCAAGATGAGAGGCGTAGAGTGCTGCCTATCTAAAACCGCACACAAGTTACGGGACTGATAAGCCCTCTGCAAGATACGACGAGGAGTGGGGCGTTGAGAGAATTAAGACCACTTGAGTGAGGGTGAAATGGAGAGTACTGCAGCGAGTCCACAAGCGTAACAGATGAATGATACATACAGGAGGGCATGAAGCAGAAACACAGAATGTTGTTATCTTCCTCTGATAATCAAAATGTCATATTATTCAGGGTTATATGGCGTCCTCTTGAGCTGAGAAGCATAACATTGATTTAGAACCATAATTCCTGTCTATTTTGTCACTTGGTCATATTTAAGTAACAGATATGGTAAAGGTGAGTAGAGGAGAATGGTTTTATGACACCTAAAACATTTCAGGATGACTGCTGTCAATTAAAGTATCTATAACACAGGACAATAGTAAAATTACTTTTAAAAAAGTCTGCCCCACGTTTGGGGTAAGCTGTGTCATGTCGAGGGATAAGATGAATCATTGGGGAGCACTTGACTAATTTACATCTCAAATAAAAATATGAATGTAAATGAGGAAAAGCAATTTTCTAACGCACAATCCCATTTTAAATTCTTATTTGCCCGCAAATTATTCACAAATCGGCAAGGAAATGTTTAATATTTAGAATATTTGAATACAGTGAAACTGTTTTTGTAGAGCACTGGTAATATTATTCTCTGCATATGAAGACAAATCTTCAATATTAATATGGCTCAGCTTACCCCGAAGCATCTGACATGCTTTATATGGTGGTACCTCAGATATCATTTGCGAATTCTTCATATATAATTAATAAAAAAAACTAAAATAAAAAAACAAAACTGAATTAATTTAAAGGGCACCTATTATGCAAAATCCACTTTTACATGGTGTTTGGACATAAATGCATGTTGGCAGTGTGAACACAACCACCCTACAATGATTAAAATCCACTAATTTTTAATCCCCTTTAAACCAAATCAGTCTCACTAGGCAAGTTTTTGATTCTCATGCAGTGTGACGTCACATTACATAGGGCCGGGCCACGGAGGGTGATGGACATCCCTGTATGCTATAGTTTCTGCCCTCAGTGAGTTGTACACTGTACACATACATACATGATGCTGTTTTGTTTCTAATTACGCAACTTAATTATATATGGTTTATAAACATTAATTTAAACATTAGGTACTTTTTTCAAAGATAGTTATTTTATTGCTTTGAATAAATGTGCATTAGTAATATTTTGCTCAATGCGCCCCCATGTGGCCTCAGGAGGGAAGCCAAAAGCTTTTTTTCCCCCTAACTGAAAATATGCCTTTTAAATTCGAATATAATTCAAATATGGCTAAAATTTAAGTACAAAATTCGAATTTAGTTTTTCAGGCATTTTGACATCCCTAGTAAGTGGTCCTCCATTTTCTTTGCTTTCGAGCAGCTGTAATGTCAACAATGTCTCGTAAGAAATCCCGGTGCTCTGTGTTTGGATGTAAGACTGCACATAAGAGTCTTCATTTTCTCCCAACATCTGAGCTGCTGAGGACCCCTCAAAATCTACCTAAATATGTTTATCACTCCAGACTCCTTTGTGAACGTCATGCCGTTATATGCTTAGTGTTTTCACTGCGTTTGTGTGCGTATGTTAAGTATTTTAATTGATCAACGCCATGCTTGTGAGATTAGTTCGCTGTTCATTCGGTAGCATGGTTGCACGGCTTGGTCCATTGAGCTGCGCCGATGACAGGTCAGCGCGGTGCAATCTCTGTAACATTGTGCTGTTTCGTCCCACTTTCAGTGCATTTGGCTTCCCATATGTAAAGCTGAACACCTGTTCTCTCTCTCAGTTATGTTGCTTCTACTGGCTGTTTATTGCTCTAGATATGCAATGCAGAGAGACATATACGTGACACTCTCTTCTGGAGACGGGGTGGGAATATGCAACTCATTTGCATTTAAAGCGATACACCTCAAAACAGCTCTTTTTTAGACACACCTCAAAAATTACATTTTCTACCTGTTATAATAAATGATCTGTTGGGGACACCCAAGACCAATATTACATCTTGTAAAAAGGGGCATAATAGGTGTCTTTAAACTAATTTACATGATTTTATACATGGCAATTCACCAATATCTATATTTATCTATATATATTTACCTTACATATATTGTAATATGTATTATGTATTGTCATATATTTCTTATATAGGTAGTACTGTATGTGTGTACATGTAAGTATATATATATATATATATATATATATATATATATATATATATATATATATATATATATATATATATATATATATACAACTATAAGACAGTTATATATATTTTATGATGAGCTCTGTCTAAATATAGTGCATTATCACACAAATCAAATAATCTTAAAATCATATAATCTCTATAATAAATATATTAAATATACTTAATATGATGCCTGGCACAGTTCTCAGAATATCAAATGCTACTATATTGTATTTTTCAGCACCACAGGATGTCTATCGTAACTCAAATTTTTTACATTTCCAAACATTTTCATCTATGTAGCACACTTTATGAATAGTTATTTTTCCTTATTTGGATGTATGAGGTTCTCTTTTTTATTCCATTTTCCTTGACTCTGTTTTAAGTCAGAATAAGCTAGAAGAATACTTGCAATTTGATTCCAAATGTGAAGATTCTTAATATCATTCAATTTCCAGACATTTTATCTCTCCAATCTTGTGAAAATATGCCAGCCACAGCCATTAGAAGTCCTATGGTGACACCCAGATATGAGCAGCCTCACGCTGATGATGGAAACAGTCAGAAGTCAGTAAACACCGAGAGCCTCACCTGTGGCCGTGGATGCCCCGAGACCAGACAGGTCAGCTCCAAAGTCTCCCCCTCCCGGATGGTGTACACCCTCTCCGTGTAGCGCTCCTCCTCAATGTTGCATGCGTGACCGGAGTGTATGATCCGAACGTTTGGAGGAGCTGCATTAGGGAAGAAATGAAAAAGTGATATAGTTCAGTTTGCCGGATCATTTGAGGTCGCATCATCAACCAGCCACACTGCAAAGAGCTGTCATGGAGGGAAATAAAATTCCTGCCACATGAGACTGATGCTTTCAGCCAAATCAAATTCAAGGTGAGGCACTGCAATCATTCACGTTGCTCCAGCGGATGTAATTTGCACTACACCAGTTGCTCTGTATGTAGAACAATCTTGGACTTGCATTTCCAAGCAATTTTGCAGACAAAAATACCCTCATCTAAGCATTACCTTATAGTACATCTCGAAGATGCGTAGGCGACTGATGAGGCAAAGTGCCTGTATTATTGATTTCCCCTCTAAGCAGGAGAATGGAGCTCCGGTGCACTGCAGTGTGCTTGCTTGATGATGTTTCCTCCACTGATCTCCACTTACAAAGCACTTCAAGGCTGCTTTTTTTTTTACACAAAAACTCAACCATTTTTATTCATGCACTTTTGGTTTTTAATGTTTACGTTTGCTCCATTGTTGCAAAAATTTGTTACAGTGATACAGAAGAAATACCAAACCACAGTATGTTTATGCACAAAATAATAATTGTAAGGCAGTTCCTATAACAATTCATTACTAAATGAGTGAGCACCAGTGTTAGGTAGAAACAAAATTAAACGTAGCAATGCGAGTAACTTAATTACAAATTCGAATGAAAGTGGGCGTGATGTTCGTTCAGTTTGTCATGTTAGTCAGTCTCAATCACAACAAGGAAAGGAACCATGTAAACTGACTCATGATAATAATAAAAATGACATGAGTAGGGTATCGAAACTCTTAATTTATTTATCAGATTATTGTTGTTTTATAGCTTTATATAGATTTGAAGACTTGCAAATTTAAAAAAAGGAAACGATTTGTTTTAGTCATGAACAACTCAGTAATATTTAACAAATAACAGTTGATTTAATGACTCATAAAACAAAATACACTTGCTTTTTATCATCTACTGTAATAATTCAGCTAACAGTAATGTAGATTTTGTGGATACAAGCTCCTTTTTTAATGAGTAGAATTGTGATCTGACAAATTGCTACATCGCTGTAGTTTTTTTTTTTTTTTCATAGTGTAGCTCATTTGGGAAAGACTGATTAATTCTAAGGAATCTGTTTGTTTGGACTGTTCATGTAAATAAAAAAAACAGATTAACTGACTCTTACAGTGTTTTAGTTCTTTATAGCTAATATTTAGCTCATCACTATGTTTTCCACGTTAAAAACTAGTGTAGTTTTTAAATGCATTTAATGTAAATGTACACGACGGTTCAAAAGTTTTGAGTCCTTAAGAATCGGCAAGTATGCATCAAAAATTGAATTGATTGATAAAAAGTTGATAAATTGATCAAAAGTGACAGTAAAGAAACTTATAATATCTATTTCAAATAAATACCATTCTTTTTTACTTTCTCTTCATTAAAGAATCCTAAAATAAAACAGCACAAATGTTTTCAACACTGATAATAATAAATGTTTCTTTAGCACCAAAACAGCATAATAGAATGATTTCTGAAGGATCACTGAAAATTAAGCTGAAAATTCAACTTTGCCGTCACATGAATAAATTACATTTAAAATATATTCAAAGATAAAACAGTTACACACATTAAATTGTAAAAATATTTCTGTATCACCGTTTTAACTGTATTGTTGGTCAAAGAAGTGAAGCCTTATGATACAGTACTTCTTTCAAAAATATTAATAAATTGCACTGACCCCAAACTTTTAAACTGTTTAAGTCAAATGATGTCATGTTAACCGTTCCTTTACTCACACATTGCTTTTGTGCAAGAAAAACAGGGCTATTGTTAAATTAAAAAATATATCATTGTAAAATATACTTTAAAAAGACATTGCCTCAACATAGTTATGTTCTGTTACTAGCTTGTATTATAGCCAAGCCAACTATTTCAAAAGAGCCCCTTTGGCAGTAGTTTAACTACTTTAAACAGTGAGAAACGTATAGCATGGAATGAAACAGTTTCAAAGTAGTTCCCCAACACTGGTGAACACACAGAAGTAATAGGCACTGACACAACCTGGAATGAAGACATTTCAAAGATCTAATAGTGCACACCGGGCTACTGCAGAGGGTTTAGGCAATGACAGGAAAAGCTGCCGAAATATATTATGTTGCAAGGTCTGCTTCTGGATGCCGAACAAAACACACACACACACACACACACACACACACACACACACACACACACACACACACACACACACACACACACACACACACACACACACACACACACACACACACACACACACACACACACACACACAGAAGTATTCTCTTCCTGTGTGCCAGCTGCCTGCTCTGCACCCTGGCCTAGTTTCACACCATCTATTTTTAGAAAATCAGTGTCTTTCTCACAACCCACCATATGACTGTGCTAATGTCCTTCCATATGACGTCAAGAATTCATGAAGCAGACATCACTGAGCAGGCCACAAAGGGGCATGTGGAAGGTGGTCTCTGGATTATTATTGATTAAAGAGTGCTTTGAGTGCTTTCTGACGTCTGCACTACGACATCTGGATGCTCCCTGCAGACTGGAGACCACTCAGAGCGGAGGATTATCTTTCTATATGATTTATGCGATAGCGTCATGAGGGAATTATATGAATGACATAAGCATTACAAACAGATATTCATCTCAGGCATCTCAACATGCCGGTGCATATCATTACTTGCTAATCTTTCACAAGTGTCAACATAAATGCACTCATATTTTCACACATGGGTTTAGTACACTGAAATAGCTGCTTTTTCAATTTTGGAAAGGGTTTTTAACATACAGTGCATATACACAGTACACTGCTTTGTGTCATTTTGAGATAATTGAATAAAAATGGCTGTGGAATATTTCATACCAAAATGGCTGCTGCTCTTCCTGTTTTCAAGGTTAGTATGTCCTCAGATCATTAGCATTCAAGAGTCAACAAAATGACAACATTTTTATAAATAGAAGCAACATTAAATAAATATTTTTTTCTGTCTATTTTGTGGCAGAGTGGATATGTTATGCTTTATAAATCCTGTCAAGCATAAAAAACAAGATATTCTGAATGCTAGATGAGAAAATAACTTGCCAACTTGGCTCCTCTGAAGACCTAAATAATGTCACTTCCTCTTCCTTATGTCATTTAACGCAGTGGTTCTCAAACTTTTACAGTGGTGTATCCCCTGGGGCATTTAACATTCTTCTGCGTGCACACTAAGTCTACATGAGATTAAATATCTATACAGAACACATTTACTTCTACTTGTAGATTTAAAAATAAAACCGCCAATTGGTGGTGGCAAGTCACTGTCTTAATGAGCCAGGCGTCAAGTCATTCATTCATTCTTTCAGTAACGAAAATGCTGTAGTTATGAATGGGTTATTAATCACTGACCCTCCAAATCGTTCAGAGCCGCAGATTCATTCACTAACGAAACACCGCTGTATGTTGCTTTTAGACGCACACCAGATGATACGGATTCCGTTGGAACTATTATTTTGTTGCAAAATAGAACAAACGTGACAATATTTTGTATAAAATGTAGGCTACATTTAAAATGTTCACTTTTTTGTTGAACTGTTGTTAAAATGGTCACATTTGTCATTGTTAGGTTATTCAGGAAATTTGCATTCTTGCTCGTTTTTTAAACATGAAAACAATAACTCGCACAGGGTATGTGTCTGTATCAAAGAAAGTTTAAATCGATCTCAATGTACAGTGTGTGTCAATTAGCTCTTCATGCTATTAAGTGAATAATAATATCTACTTTAAAGATACATTAACAGCAGCACGATTTGCTAAAGCAGCATATTCAGCGGGCATCCTATCACATGCATGCTGCTTGTGTGGATGCAGTCAGTTTTGACCGCAAAAGATGAGGTAAGCTGATTGGTTATCATGTGTTTGACCATTTACGGCACTCTCATTTCCCTGTTTTTACATTAGAAGCAGCATTTTGCTTCTCAGAAAGACATTTTCGGTTTTCATGTTACTTTAAGTTGGGGTAGAATTAAATGAATGCCAAAACTCAGAATTTTGTTCACGTACTCCCTCCAGTCCCCCAGTTTGAGAACCACTGATTTAATGTGACAAAACCATGACACTATTGAGGTACACCAAATAAGTGGTGTGGAAAGAGAAATCAAAACTCACATGAATAAATTAATTAAATCACCTCTGCATGTTAGAGCAGCTCCAACTATATTTACTTTTAAAACTTGGTTAAACATTAATTTATTATCTCAGGCTTTTAATTCAAATGGGCATTGAAGAGTGTCATTGAACTTTTTGTTTTTACTCTGAATTTATCGTTGTATGTTGTTGTTTTTATTTTTTCTACTTTTTTTGTACAGCACCTTGGGCATCAGTTGTTGTGTTAAAGTGTGCTTTATAAGTGAAATAAACAGAAACTGAAACAGATATATATATATATATATATATATATATATATATATATATATATATATATATATTTAATCAACTGTTTTTAATTAGCTGTTTAATTCAAATTATATGTTATATACAGTACAGGTCAAAAGTTTGGAAACATTACTATTTTTAATGTTTTTGAAAGAAGTTTCTTCTGCTCATCAAGCCTGCATTTATTTGATCAAAAATACAAAAAAAAAACAGTAATATTGTGAAATATTATTACAACTTAAAATAATAGTTTTTAAAATAATAGTTATTTTTTTTTTTTTTTTAAGTATGCATTTAATTTACCTGAGGGTAAGTAAATGATAACAGAATTTCCTTTTTTGGGTGAACTGTACCTTTAAGTTTCATAAAGACTGTTTCATTAAAACAATCATCACTAATTTCTTTAAAATTCATTTCTGAGCAAACATTGACTTGGCAAGCTTGATTAAAGGGAAATCAAAACCCACATGGATACAGTTATTTAATTCACCATATAAATGTAATAAACTGTATTTAATTAGCTGTTTAATTCAAATTAAAGTTTGCTATCCAAGTATTAATGATCTAGTGGAAAAACAAATAGACAGAGCATTTTATCATTTAACATTCCATTTATTTGTTTTTACATACCTGCAATTATACAAAATATTTCTGATTTGAAATATTTGAATTCATATTTTTCATTTAAAAAATAAAAACAACATTTAATATAATGTCTTATTTTTATGTCTTATTATACAATTTACTTAATTATTTGAAATATTTGAATTAATATTTTTAATGTAAAGAAAATATATATATATATTTTTTAAATATATAGAGTCTTATATATTAAGTCTTAAGAATTTATAATATAACTTTCAAAATGTGTTTGTGTTTAGTACACTTCATCAAATAACTCACCTAATAGAATATTTTTAGCCCTACCCTCAAGATTTAGTCATTAATCAATTAGTGCTTGTTAATTCTGTCCAGTGGGTTTTCACAGCTGGAACTGAAAAGCCCCACACTAGATAATGTTTCCATAGCAGCCATATTCACAGCAACAAATCAACACTCCAATCTCATGTCATCACATTACATGTCAAGTATATCACCGTCTAGAGTATGTGAGTACATATTCCAAGAAATAAATAAGGCTGTGCTCTCGGTTTAATTTCCTGGAAGGCTATTAGTATCTCAGAAAGCAGTTGACGGGCCTCGTGTTGGAGTTTCCTGCCCAGATCAATCAAACCACCGGCTGTGTGATTGCCTCATACACTCTGGAGGGTGATTCAAGTTTGGGTCTGTATCGCAGTCAACCCTGCGTGGGAAATTGAAGCGCTTTTGGATGACCTTCCAATCAAACAAGCTTTGATTTCAACGCTAATATCTGCCTGAATTCTTTAAAAAAAAAGCTTGAATGTCTGCAGTCCCTTAGAGGGGAAAAATATTTCTTTTCACTGTCTGATATACTTAAGAAACACTACAGTTTAGCTGATTAAAGGTGTTCATTTTATGTTCATTTCTACTTGGTCCTACAAAAAGAAGAAGGACAAGTCACTTACATAAAGATTAAATGGGTATCTATCAGTAAACTAAATTTGTAGAGTCTCTGACAAATAATAGAGTTAATATGGATATGCATGGGCAGTTTCAGTAGACTGGGTTATATACATTGAATATTCATGATATATTTGCAATTATTCTTTTTCCATTACTGTAATGTGTTATTCTTTGGCCATTAAAGAGACAGTTTATGTATGAAAAAACTCATACAACCTGACGTTGAATAAATGATGACAGAATTTAAATTTTTGGCTGAACTATCCCTTTAAAGACTCTTTCATTAAAACAATCATCACTTATTTCATCCACAAAGTTAATTTCTGAGCAAAAATTGGCTTGGCAAGCTTGACTGAAGTCTGTTTCAATTAATCAATTATTCAAAATAATATTATATTGGTGCATATCAATAAAGGAGACTTGTTAAACATTTTAAATTTAACTTCAATGATTGTTTGGTTTTAATGGAGAAACATTCTTTGCAAGCCATTTTAGAGCAAATATAAATATTGAGAAATATGAAATATCATAAAAGGGTGGAAAAAATGTCAAGACTAGCCCTGCTGTGTAGTATGATGAAAATTGCTACTTACATTTGCTTTCTGATCACGTTACAAAATGAACATATTGTACGGTATTACAGAACACATTTAAATTTAGACTCATAGTTATGGGAATAAACACTGTAATGAACACTGATGGAAAGCCATTCTCAATTGCCGCTACCAAGAATAATGGAAACAGACATAAAAGCATAAAGCTGTCTGAGACTGCTTTATTCCTGCGCAGCAGACAGATTTGTTTATTATAGATTTCAGAAGTCTGGCACTGGATTCTAGATGAAAAAGAACTGAAAACACTATATGTGTATGATAAACAGAGGACATACTTTCATCTTTCAGGTAAAGGGACAACTCTGTCAAATAATTACATTTACATAAAGGTTTTAAAGAAAGTATTTTATGTATTTTATGCATTGTGTATTTCAAAATAAATAATACAGTTCACAGAATTCCTTAGCTTACAGATATTCTCACAACATAGGTTTGTTAATAATTAAAATATTTGTTTTCAGTCAATTTCTATTTTAAACAGCATTTTGTAAAGACCAAATAATCAGAAAGCATTTTTTAAATATTATATCACTTTTATATTATAAATATATATATTATGAATTTAATAATTTAATATAAGATAATAGTCACAACGGTGTTGAAGAAGAGCACGAATACGATGAAGATAACGGTAAACAGTAATATAATATAATATAATATAATATAATATAATATAATATAATATAATATAATATAATATAATATAATATAATATAATATAATATAATATAATATAAATCAGCATTAGTTTTTGAGAAACTATGTGTTTATTTAAAAAGTGTCTATTTAAATGTCAAATATGTCTGTGGGGTGCAGCAATACAGCGTGACCCCTCTGTCTGCAAACATTAATCCTTTTTTACAGTACGGATCCCTTTTGCTCAATCACTGTAATCAGACATGGACAGAGGAGGATAATAACCTATTGGGTGGAGTGAGCTTATCACTTTGATACACATGCTACGACAACTGCTGCTGCCCGAGCCCCTCTGGTCTCCAGCCATGTGGATTAACCCCCAGCCAACCTGGCAACCCATTTGTTCATACAATCTACAGTATTCTACAGCCCATGGGAAGGTGAGACACATGGAAGAGGACAAACCCACAATGTCACAGCATTTGTCTACCATTCTGTATATAGTGATAATCTGAGTTAAATTCATTATTGAATTGATTTCGCCAGCATTTTTTTTTTTAATTCCATCTATGTTTTTTTTTTTTTTTTTCAGTGTAGGAAAAAAACAGATTCACTGAATTATCTAAATTTTTTATGATTTTGAAATCTTTTTTTATTCCAGAATAGTAATAATAATAATAACAATAATAATTCACATTTAATTCCTCTATTTTAGTTGATGCTTAAACAAAACTTAACGAAACATTATTTGTATTGCGTCTGCCATCCAATTAACACAATAAGCTTTATGCTTTTTTCAGCCTCAGTTCAAGTGGCAGCTTGGAGCGCAAGTGAAACGATCAACTCTTCTGCTTTACTACTATTTACAGCATGAAATAAACATGAATGAATATCAAAAGGTACTGTATGTTTAAAGAAATAGTACAACTTACTGAAATGTATCATGTCTCAATCAGGGTTTCAATGGCAGAAAGACATCAATAAAACAGCTTTCATTTACCCCTGAAGTCATTCTGTGTCCATAAACTCAAGCACTAGAGAGGAGCATTTTGGTAAATATATGCACACTAGAATATTCATTATATGTACTTAAATAAATCTGTCATGCAAACAAGCTTTTAGTACAGCCTCGGTTTAATTGTTTATATTTCAAAAAGGAAAGGACTTGGAATAGAAACAAAATGTATATTATTAAAGAAAGTTGACATAAAAGCTGCCTTTTGTGCAATTTAACATACAACTCAGCTTTTATATGAGTGTTAATAAATTAAGTGATTATTGAATAAACTTTATTTTAACTTTCAGTTTTGGTCTTAATGAAAACTTTTATTTCGGTTTCAGTGTAAAAATTCATTTCGGTACATCACTATTACCAGAAAATGCAGAGCTAGACATAGTTGTATTGGTATGCAAACTCAGTGTCATGCACTGGCATCATAATACGGCTTATTTTTTTGTTTCCTTATGGCACTAGCCTCATGAGCAGCAAAAGCTTATTGTAGCATTTCATTTTACATCAAAAAGCATTTTTATTCATTCTATTGTACATTTTTACCACTTGTTTTACATGCAGTGAGATTCAGGGTTTTGAAAGGACCATTTCATAGTAGAGTACTGTATGATGCTCCTGAAATAAAACTCAGAAAGGTATGATTAATTATTTTTTTGAATTTTGAATGAATTGTTTTTGCAAATATGACTCATCTTATATAACATGTACAGTCTGTGTGGTTTTAATTTTGCAAGCAAAAATCACAATACATCGCAATAATTGTAGAATCGCAATCCTTAAACTCGCAATACAGACCAGCACCCAAGTATCTTGATAATACTGATTTGAGAAGTATGAGTATTGTCCCAGCCCTAACAATTAGCACCCAGGTTTTGGGTTTGACATTTGACGGTGCACTTATTTTGATGACGAGGGGCTGCACTGGATGGCAATCATCTGAACCTGCCGGGACGAGGGCTGATGGAATTTCCTTCCCACACCATTTGCAGAGGAGCTCAATTGCATAAGCACTGCAAAACGAGTCATTACTTTCCATTAGCCTGGCACTAATTCTGTAAGGCCCATATACACATTCATATCCGAATTGACAGTGCTGTTTCAAATATCCGATTATTTCTAATGGTTAATATTAATCATGCTGGGAACACGGCTAATTGTGGAGGGTCTGGCTCAGAGGCACCACCCAAGGCCATGAAGTTTAACTGACAATGAGTACACAATGTGCCAGCCATCATTATAAAAGGCTGCTTTTTGTGTTCTCATTTTTTCAAGAGGAAGAACAAAGATAACCGATAAAACTTCTAGCCAAGGATGAATCGTGACAAAGCAAAATGGTTTCATGTTATCCATGTTTCTTCAACTTTATCAAATGCAAATACACAGATAAATTCACACCGACAGCACAGCTGCAGTCTTATGTCCAGTTCAACTCACACTGAACTCAACACATAATTCATGATGGCTAAAAAAATTATAAGGATGTCTTGACTGAATACCAACTGTTGCAACAGATACTTTATAGCGAGTGAATTAATGAATTTTATTAACAATAAAATGTTATAATAATGTTCAATAATCATCTCAAGAAATCATGCCATGTTAACAATTTTTAGATTATATACAGTACAATATCTAGAACTGGTATGTAAGAATAATCTGAGAGTCAAACAATATAAATAACTTTTTTTAAAATGTCATAAATTAAAAAATTAAAATTAAAATAATTTTATTTTTTGATATGCAATTTTATTTTATTTTCAAATGTTTAAAAGACATATTAAACCATTTAATGGTAAGTAATTAAATGATTTAAAGACTAGGTGCTTGAATCAATACAAATAAGAATGAAAGCTAAATAATATAAATGATCTTATATAATGCAAAATTAACCCAAAAATTGGATGTAGTGAGATGTTTTAAAATGTCATTTATTCCTGTGATGGCAGTGCTGAATTTACTTTACTTTAGTCTTCAGTGTCACATGATCTTTCAGAAGTCACTATAATGTGATATGTGATAATTTGGTGATATTATTAATGTTGAAAAATTTTGCGCTACTTCATATTTTTGTGGAAACCAAGATACATTAGAGCAGCATTAATCTGAAACAGAAATCTTTTGTAACACATTAAAAGTCTCCACTGTCACTTTTGATCAATTTTGATTTAAGTCCTTGCTGAATAAAACTATTAAAGAAATGCTGACCCCAAACTTTTTGGTGCTGGATAACAAATGAAACAAAGATACAAAATTTCTTGCACATATTTTAGTAGGTCATTTCCACATTCTCATTGCAGGGATATTTTCTTTAATCAGCAGCATTTTGATACTATAACATGCACATTCAAACAAAGATGATGTCAATAATGCAAAATCCCTAGCTATGCTCTTTTTCAACAGCTTGGGCCTTTTTCTGCCCATATATCACAGCGTCAGCTCTGAGTCAACTGTTATGATCATAATAGGTCTTTCTTTCTACCCTGCAAGCATCAAAGCTGATATAACTATGTTTTTTTTCTTTTTTCATTTTAATCATCTTTGACTTTTTGATTTCTAAGGCCTCATGCTGAATTTGATTAAAATGAACTCCATCAACTTGGTCATGCACTTTAAGTTCATTTCAACTTTATTTCAAAAGTTTTTTAGTGTGAGGACCAGCTTTGCTGAGTCTGGGGACCAGCTCAGTTGACTTCAGTCTGCATAGCGGCTTTCAGCTAAAAAGTTTGGTTTGTTTGGCTTTTGAAATAGTAATGAATTAGTTCTAGATTCACGTCAGCGCATTGGGTGACCTTTCAGGCTAGAATCAGCAATCTCTGTGCACTTCTGCGTATTCTAACAAGGATTGCTTGTTGTTTGGGTTTTGAAATATCAATTGTTGTATTGGTCTGGAACATGAAAGATGTCTTAATGATAAATGAGATTTTACATTATCTATTTAAAGCTGTCAAACTTGTCATGTAGCCCCAGGCTACCTGTGCAAAAATATGTTCTCATCTTTCTGTACTTTCTGAGGAACAGAACAGTTCTTCTCCCTCTCCATTATACAAAGACATGGATTTGGATCTTTAAAATAAATGTCTACATCCTAACAAAATACTAAAACAACTACAAATATTTATGCCTATATCTCTGCTCTTTCATCATTCTTTTTAAAGTTCTCCATTAATTCAAAGTGATTAAAGCCAGCCTCTAATGGATGCATATTTGGTTCAAAGTCTATCTCACAGCAGTGATTCTGATGCAAAGCTTGTTGTTGTGATTGTAATTACATCACCAGTGTAACAGGCAACTATAAAACCTTTTGGGATATGCATTCAAATTTGTTTTCATCATCTTGAAGTGAACCATCCTATTAAATACAGTGAACTAAAGGGCATAATAATTCTACGAGCAGACAGTACACAAGGCCATGAGTTCAGGCAGTCTTATTCTAGTCCAAACTCACATTGTATTATTAGCCATACTATAATAATTTCTCTGTGTAATTAGGACAGGCAATATTTCTGGCCTGCTTTTAAGGTGAAACATGACCATGTGCCCTATAATTCAATAGCACAAAGGAAAAAGTGTGTTTGTGTGAGTGATGGAAACATAGACCATGACTCAACTCTAAAATAAATCTAGTATTAAATATGTGCCTTTTCCAATTCGATATGTTGATTTTTAAAGTAACGATTTGTAAAATTTCAAAGTTGTCATTAGGCAAATATTACATTTACATTGTCGTTGTGGGTTTTGGTTCTTTTGCTGTTTCAGGCTGCAAGACCTTTGAAATATCTGAAATCATTTGGCAAAGTGATATGGACATGTAATATGGTCGAGACCTGCCTGGAACTACTTTCGCCTTGCGTTTCCCTGAAAATAATTGAACACCTTATAACATTCGTCAGCTAATCAGATTTAAGCTTTTAATGGCACTGTAGTATAAATAACTCCAGTCTTCAGTGTAATTTTTCAGGAATCATTCTAATATGCTGGTACTCTCATGAATGTGCAGCGGAGACTGACCCAGAAGAGAAGAAATTGTTGAATAAAGTTGTTATTTTTGTTTTTCTTTTTCCATTATTAATTTTATTTTTGTTTTTTTTGTTGAAAAAATGTTTTTTCATTGGCTTTTTAAATTTTGGGTTGAACCACTGATGTTACATGGACTATTTGTAGTTGCATTGCTGTCTATGCAGGGTCAGAAATAGGGCTGCATGATATATCGAAATATCGCAAATGTAAATATTGCAATATGCATATCGCAAGGTCGTGCGATATCTGAATTATTTTAATAATAGGCTACTTAAATCAAAACGTTGCAAAAGGTCAAAGTTTTAGTTCGACACATATAGCAGAGAATTGTTTGCCGTTAAAAAGAGATAAGTGCAATAAGTTGCAGAAAGCAACTCTTTGCCGTCTCGTATCGAGCACGCATATGCCGCATCTTGCACTGCTTCTCTTCAGTTCTGACACCTAGTTGATTCGTATTTTCCCATCTCCTCATGTTTGAACAGACACATACACACAGAATTATGTCAGTAGTACCCGTCTTGACAATCATTATTGTAAACGCAGTCGGTTATGTTTTAAATGATTGTAAACAGCTGAGAAAGAAATCGGATGTGTATCATTATACTGGATCCGTGCAGTCGGTTTTAAAGGGACAGCAGCCTATAAATACATGCTGCTGAATATGTCACTAATGTAAATCAAACAACAACTCAGCTATAACAAAGATTAATCTAAATTTAATTCATACAGTGAACACTATGCAGTGTTATTTTTTATTTTATTATTATTTTTTTTTTGTTGATTAATACTACTGTTTATTTTATCTATGCTTGTAAATAGTGTATTTCTTTTTTTCCCTTTTTCTTTTTTCTTCACTTGCCCTTAATCATGTTTGAACTTTCTCAGACTATAGTTTTTGCTGCGGTATTTGAAGAAGTACTTAAAGTGTATGGAAAGCAAAGTTACAATGATATAAAATTAGTGTCATTAATGTTTTTGTTTTTATGTTCAAACTGATGTTAAAATGACATTTTGTGATTCGTGACATTTCTTTTTATGTACTGCTAAAACACTGCTGGTCACTTTCAGAAGTTATAGTGATATTTTTTTTTTTTTCCAAGAAAGAATGTGAAAGAAAGTAATATCAAATCGCATATCGCATTTTTTAACAAGGTATTGCATTTTTCTTCAATATCGCACAGCCCTAGTCAGAAAGCTCTCAGATTTCATAAAAACCATCTTAATATGTGTTCCGAAGATGAACAAAGGTCTTACGAGTTTGGAAGGACATGGGTATTTAGAGACATAATTTTCATTTTTGGGTGAACTATCCCTTTAACATAAATTGTTTAGTGAAATATTGTTCGCCTGTCGGTTTGTGCTCACAGTGACGTATGGCAGTCGATGTGAGATGTATAAAGCGCAAAATTATCTCTGATCAGCTCTGCATGTCTCTCTCAGGCAAAGCCCATTTTGCAGAGCACAACGCATATCTGTGAGATCCATATTTCAATCACGTCTCAGGTTCTACGCCTCCAATCTCAACGTTCCACTTTACCAGTATAGTACTTCTGGGCAATAGCAAGTACGCCTCCAAATGCTAAACAACCGGCACAATTTCCTCCTGCTGCACTAAGACAAATGCATTGATTTCTCATCAATGCTATCAAAGCTACCTCAAAACACAGGGAGTCTGGGCCTGTTTGAACACAACACCTGATCATGAGGGGGACAGTAATGAAATTTGGAAAAGCTGCTTACGGCTCACAGAGAAGCTAATCCGTTGATGCAGCATGCTGTCCATATGAAAAGTGATGATTAGATTATGGTTTGCATTCAATGCTAGTGAGAGGGGGGAAAAACTGGGCTTGTGAAAATATGTCATCCAAGAAATAATGGCTTGATGTAATTATATCCCTTCATGTAGGCACAAACCCCAACCTTACACTTCTGGTGGGACGCCATATGCTCGTCACAGCAATTGCCATTGTTGTCATTGCTGTATGTGCTATCAGCATTATTTGGCACAACACATAAAACAGTTGTATCACCTGCAAATAAAAGTGAAACTAAAACTCAAGAGCACCAAGAAACAAAATATAAATGTAATATAAAATAAATAACAATAATAAATTATTATTATACAATAAATATTTACAACTAAACTAAACTTGAAGGTTTAAACACACACACACACACACACACACACACACACACACACACACACACACAATAATAATAATAAGCTTAAAATTTGTAGCATTAATCACTGACTCCAGCAGATATTGTCATATAACCTATATATGTTGCATAAAATGTTTGTGATCTACAATTTGTTGACATATTACAAGCTGAAATTGATGCTGGAATTACACCGCAGCAGTTAACACACTTGAACGGGTTTTGCTAAACTTTGCAGGGCACTTTGAAAGTCTGCCTAAGGGGTAGAAATGGTTTATTGGTGGGAATATGATTCAGTAGAGAGATATAATATGCATGTCCTTGATATCTGACTTTATTGCACTTTGCCTGATGTCAGTTCTGCCCCAACACCTGGCACTGAGTCCTCCAAGCAGTCTTAAATCTGACTTAAAAGCTCTGGCTGCACAGGCAGATGGTGTGGGTGGTCCACTGAGGGCTATAGACTAAGATAAGCCTAGGGTGATTTTATTTCCCTGGCCATTTTTTCTCTGTTTCTTCCTTTCCTCTCTCTCTTTCTCACCCACTCACACATACATACACATACATACAATTTCCCTTTTGCTCTGTTCATAAGTCTCACAACATTACTCTTAAAATTGACATATTAGCTAGCAGCGTTCCTGTAGCTCAAGTGGTAGAGCATTGCGTTAACAAGTGCAAGGTTGGGGGTTTGATTCCACATGATAGATAAAAATTGATAGCTTGAATGCACTGTAAGTCGCTTTGGATAAAAGCGTCTGCTAAATGCATAAATTTAATTTAAATTTAATTAAATAGGTAATAGGTAAATTGCATGTTCACGCTGTAAAATCAAGTAAACGTTGGTAAACTTTAAAAAGCTTTTTGTGGAAACATCCAAATTAAACTGTTTTATTCAAGTCAAACTATTATTTTACGTGATCATTAGATTATACTGAAGCATTTTTCAAGGTTCAGATAAGGTAGAAATAAATCCTTAATATAACAATTATATAGTTTCTCAGTTCATTTAATCAATACAACATATTCAGAGCTCTAAAATCAGGGTCATTTTTTTTGTACTGTGAAACAATTTAAACAAGTCATTTGTTCATTAAACTCCAGGGTATTCTTTAAAATACGATCTGATTTCAGCTATGTATAAAACCTAATATGTTTCGACATAAATTAATAAGACTGTATTTTGCATGACCTTCATTTATGTTTTCTATTAAAAGCTAACAAGTTTTTAAATACAGTACTTCCACTAAAAACAAAAGCACTATCCCTTAAGATATATTTCTGAATATCACTTAAAAAATAAAGCTTACAGTTTTCTGTGTTTTAATAATAAAGTACTTAATGTAGTAAGGTTTTGGATATCCTTTTTTTTAACTGAATAATTATAAAAATAATATAATTATATATTATTTTTTTAACAGTAGTAAAAGGTGAAAATGTCACCTCTACCAACCTGTCACAATGTTTCCATAAATCTTAAAGACACTATGTAAATTGTGGCGCTCTAGCGGTTAATAAACAGAAATGCACGCATCCCGCAGAAGAACATTCTAACCGGAGCTACTTCTCCAAGTTTATGTCTATGGCGATTCACCGTCGCTGTGATTTTGCCAAGTAAGGCGTGTTCCTGGATCAACATCTTTTGATGATCCTGGATCAACATTATTGTCCAAAAATATAGATTTAACCCAATCCCTACCCCAAAACCTAACCTTACCCATAATTTATTCCTAAAATCAGTGGAAAATTATAGCTGATTAACAAGAGTGTAGAAGCACCTAACCCTGATCATAAGCCTAAAACAGATATTTCCTGAAAAGTTATATCTCAGTTCTGATTGGTTGATTAGAATGTTGTTCCAGGATCAACAAGGATGTTGATCCAGGAACATGTTGTACTTGGTGAAATCACACTCACCAGCGAGGCGATTCACGCAGGTACGTGTTACTCCGCAGCGGTGACTACCCGAACAGGCTACAATAGTCCAAAAATAATCACTTACTATAAATGTACCGTAGTGATTTGGGATAACATAAAAAGGCGGTTTGGTAGAGGAATTTATGATGTACTCGCTCATTACAGTATATACATTTTGTAAATTGTGAACACAGAAAAAGTTACATAGTGTTGCTTTAATTAACATCTGTTTGAGCACAAGCTAAATGACATACAGTAGTGCCATAGTTTGATTAATATCGTATAATATATTCCTGTAGTTAAGACAAATTGTACTGCTGCATGATGCTCATCAGTCCCGTGCAGATCTTTGAAAAGGCCCTGTCATCTACAAATACATGCATTCTGATAGAATAAAATGCAATTAAATCTAATCTGCAGCCCAGTTCAAACATAAATTCAAAGCAGGCAACACTTTAATGAACTCAAGCATCAAATATGCTGCCCTTTTGTTTCAGTGAATACAAAATAAAATAAAATAAATAAAATAAAATAGACTGTAATGTGTCTTTGACTGAAAGTGACAGTGGACAGCACAGCGGTCCATCTTGCAGCCCCTGCCTTTAACTACGATCAGCTCCAGCAGTTCTGGCTTACAAGATCATCAGTCTCGTGAGACATTTCATATTGCAGGAAGATGGCAGCGCATACAGATGCCATCTGCTCAGACATCCAGATGATGCACAGTAAGTAGTGATGACAATGTCATTCTTGCAGAATTGGCGGTTTTATGCCTTTCATTACTTAACACATTTTGCATGTAAATCTTAAGTTACACACACAACGCTCCATCAGCTGCCACAGTCCTGTGCAATTATGACTCTGTGTGTGTGTGTCTATGCGAGTGTGTAACACAGCCTTACGCCAGCAAATCACACATGGCATGGTGGTTACGTAACAAACCCAGACTATTTTAAGCACTTCAAATAATAGAGGAAAGGTAATACTGTAACCATGGTCTTCATTTTTCCATGTGAATGAGCACAAAGGGCATGCCTAAAGAGTGCTGTAATTAATCTTTAAAGCTGTTTTTATATGACATACAGCACATATGGAAAGCCAAAACTCATTTTATTTTAATAGAAATTTTGCGAAGAAAAAAAAAATTGCTCTCTTTGCAAAGCAAAAGAGATGATGTAAATAGTTACACAGTCTCATTAGAGCACCATAATGCATTTCTCAGCTATTTTTAGAGTTAATAATGTGACTGTGTAAATGCTGGAGCCAAAAAAAGAATCAACATTCAAGATATGCAAAAAACTGACTTTCACAATGCAGAAAAGCACTAGAATCATCAGCTCACTCACAAATACGTACAGTAGGCATATTTCTGATTATTCCTTAAGCATAAAAAAACATGGAAACACACCGCAAAATTACACCATTCATCTTCCATGACAAAAAGGCCACTGGAGGAGAGGAAAGGAGAAGAAATGTAAACATGAGAATAAACCCATCAGGTGGAAAATATACTTTGGTTCTGTTATTAATTAAAAGCTTCAACTGTGCAAGGTTTTATAAAAATTTGCTTGCCAAGTGTAACATGTGGCTTAATTTTCCTGCAAGAGATAAAGCTCCAGGTAAATAAATGTTGTGGGAATACAATAAATCTCTATATGATTAAAAAGCTCTAAAATATCATTTATTATTTATCAGAGCCGGATTCAAAAGGAGGCATTTCTTAGGTCTCAACCTCAATTTATCTAACTCAGATTTAAAGTGCCCCTATTATTACATGCGTTTAAGGTCAAAAAAACGCTTCGTTATCTCAAAATAGTAATTTAATATCACCTCATTTTCCAATGATTTTCAAACGATTCGTTCGAAGCAGTTCTAAGATTCAATCTCTCTAAACCCTTCTTTTCTGTGAACCTAGTCTGCTCTGATTGGTCAGATGGCCCAGTCTGTTGTGATTGGTCTATCGCGTACAGCACATTTCAGAAACAATATGTCCATTTCCATAGTTCTGTATTTTGAATGCTTAATAGATTATATAAATATCAATTATTTATTATACTTACAGGTTGAGAGTCAGTGGACCCAGCTGGTCTAAATAAACTGAGCCATCTTCCAAAAGCAAGCGTTCTGTAAATCCTGCACTGAAGTCCCCAAGATTAGAGAAGCAGTCATAAGTAAAATGACAGGAAAAATAAATAAATTAATGGGTTTGTGCTGCTGTGGTAAAGTGGAAAAAATTTATTTCAACCGCTGATTCTATGCATTCTCATCTTTCCGGAGTGAAAAATCAAACAAATGTACTTTCACAGTGTAAAACACTGTGTCGTCTTGACATGATCAAGCTATGGTGATGGTGGGGTCAAGCTGTTTGTGGCCAGCCAACATACATGTAGAACACTATGAGACAATAACTTTTCTTATCATGCACTTTGGGCTTTACAATTTTGTAGGCTGTTTAAATTCACATACAGCTACATTACACACTGCATGAAAGGCAGTATTCAAAATGGCATAATAAGGGCACTTAAAAACATGATTACTCGTACATGCTGTACAGTGTTTGCATTTCTCTGACAGTTTAAAGGGCATGTGGCACTTCACAAGCCAATGGCACACGTTGCAGTGTTGATAGGTTTTAATACAAATTCTAAAAGTGATTTATTTTGTTGCAACATAACAGTGTAGACTCAGAGTAAACTGTGTACTAAAGCATTAAAGATAGTAGTCCATCCCAAAAAGTCTTAAGTACACTCACCTGTACTCAAACACACATAAGAATAACCTGTAAAAATGTTTGTAAAAAAAAATCACTTTCAGTCTTCAATGTCACATGACTGTTCAGAAATCATTATAATGCTTGGATTTGGTGCCCAAGAAACATTTCTTCTCATTATCAAAGTTGAAAACAGTTGTGCAGCTTATTATTTTTGGGGAAACATACATCTTTTCAGGACTCTTTGATGAATATAAAGTTCAAAAGAACAGCATTTATTTGAAATAGAAATATTTTGAAACATAAATGTCCTTACTGTCACTTTTGATGAATTTAATGCCTCTTTGTTACATAAAAATATACAATTCCTAAAAGGATAGTTATATGATATTTATATGGCTTATATGAAATGACCCTAAACTTACAAATGTTAAGTAAACCTAACCACAACTCAAATATTTCTAAATTTTTACATTTTAAGACATTATTTTGTATGCCTGTTAATTTCCCCAAAATTATTGTTAAATAAATCAAAGAATATCTTTATGTAAGGATTCATTATAATTCCTTATAATGAATTTTGTATTGTAGCATAATAACAGCCACCTCATACTGTAATTATGACTGCATCCTCCATCAATACAGACTAAATCTGGCCTTGTTTTGCAACAAATGCAACATTTATTTATTTATTTCTTCACGGAAACCTAGAAATTGTCACCTTGGAACACAGTCAAATCTCTCATAGTCAAATCCTATATGGAATTCTGCCAGGAGAGAGTACGAAACAACCGGAATTTCTTACAAATTGTGAGAAACTGTGAGTCACTGATTATTTACACATGAGCTCACTATGTTTGAACAGGTAATATTAGTGAGCACAGCCATAGACAAGTAATGGATACTTAATCTGCACTAGCTCTCCCATCTTAAGAAATTCATCCGAGACCTTAATTTAAGGTGTAGTAGTTTACAATTAACACTGACCTGAGAAAGGTTATGGGCTGCCAGAAGTAGCACACATGATTAAAGACTCAATCTGGTATTTACAGGAGAGAGGGGTAAACCCCTTGATTTTCTCCCTCCAAGGACATATAGTCTTTCTCTAGCAATTCAATTTACCCAAATTGAAGTCATTCTCTTTTTTTTAACTTTGCCCTCTAGAGTAATGAAGCAGATAAAATTGAAAGGCAGAAAGCATAAGTCTGTAGACGGAGAATGCCATTACATTGTTGTCCGTTGACATTCTGTCCTAGAACTCCACATAAGTACTTTCGTTAGAGCGCTGCTTAATGTAATAGTGCCATAAACTACTCAAAAGTTAAAAGTGTAAATTAGAGCACCTCTAGAACAGCTCCTCATGCCAAATTGGCCATGATGAGAGCGAATGGAAGCCTCCAAAGAAAGCATTTTGTTTTTTGTTTTTTTTCAGGTTGCAATTTTGGCTGCGGTCAGAGCATACGGTGATAGGCAATGTTCCCTCTAAGGGCTGGGCGCGGCCGCGCACTTCTTCCACCGCACTGCTGCACTATAAAATTTCATTTGCGAAAGCGTAAATAAAGCTCGGTCCGCATATCGACATAGAGTTAGAACCATGCGGGATAGAAAAGGAATGTTGCAAATGAGTCGCTGTAGATGGTTGCGTACGAAATATCTCAAATCGTGCGCCGACGCAAACGCAATGAGTGGTCCATCATGTATTAAAGAAGAGCGGCTTGATTAAGTGCTGGAAAATAGCGGATTACGGTAACAAAACTCAGAGACATTTACAGTCACCACACAGGTGTAGTTTACAAAGCTAGCTATAGAAGAATTGACGTTCACAGTGTTTTTTTTTTTTTTTTTCAATATTTAACTTTGTTTTAAATGCTTCGATCCGCTTCAGTTTTCTATTCTATTGTATACAAAATGTTGCTTCAGCCCTAGCCTATTTATGTGTCAGTTTGGTCATAAACAGTGTATTTTTAATAATCAAGGATGTATTTATTTTATGAAAAACAGAAGAAGAAAAAAAGATGTGATTGCAACTATTGGTCCAGTTTTAATATACTTTAAAATATACTTTATTTCCCGAGGAGCACAAAGCTGAATTTTCAGCATAATTACTCCAGCCTTCAGTGTCATATTATCCTTCAGAAATCATTCAAATATTGCTGATTTACTATTGTAGTGTTGAATCTGTTGTAATGCTTAATATTTTTACATTTTTGGAACATGATACTTTTTTCTTTGACTTTAGATTAATAAAAAGTTAAAAAGAACAGCAGCTTTACAAAATAGAAATCTTTTTAAAAAATTGCTTTTTATCCAAAACACATTCTTCTGAATAAAAGTATTAATTTCTTTAAAAAAAAAGAAAAAAAGTTACTGACCACACTTTTTAGTAATATTGTAAACCTATTTTGAACTGTCCTTTTGAACTTTTTATTTTATCATCCCTGAACATCATTTACACGGGTCACAAATCAAATTCTTAAAGTTAAAATCCACACTTTTTTTTTGTGTGCGCGCGCTGTACAGGTCTGGTATAAATGTTTTTCTTGGCCGACGAAATGTCCGCCCAATAGAGAAAAGTTTTGCTCAGCAAGAAAAAAAATTAGAGGGAACATTGGTGATAGGCCTAAGAAATACACTGCTGCTTTCTTTTAAAGTGTCCCATTCACTCAGGATTTGAAAGAGATTTACTGAAAAGCAAGTGGGCACTCGTCATATTACCATTACTGCTCATCAACGGTGCATTTTTTTTCTTCGATCCGCTGCTGATACAAAATGTTGGCCCTAGTCATTTATGTGTCACGGTCATATGTTAACAAACAACATGGAACTGTAGCTCAGAAAATTTTAATTTCTTATGTAAGTTGTGGCATAAATATATCAGACATTAACATAAAAATACCTGGTTTTGCTAATACATCTGAAGAAAGAAAATAGTGACATATAATATTAAACCGAATGTTTCACATGAACATACAGAAATCATTCTAATTTGTTAATAAATATTTCTTATCACAATCAATGGTGAAAACAGTTGTGCTGCTTAATATTTTTGCGAAAAATATATCAATTTTTTTTTTCAGCTTTTTTCTTTGATGAATAGTAAGTACACAAGGAACAACATTTACTTGTCATAAAAAAATGTAACATTATAATAGGGCTGTGCGATATGGACAAAAAAAACTATCACGATTTCTTTGATCAATTTAGCAATTTCGATTTTAATCACGACTTTTGGCACACACAGACATGCTTTACAGTCATAAATCCATTCAGTATGAATTTGAAACATATTTCCAAAAGAAAACCAATTGGAGCTTTATCAAAAAGTTGTAATATGTCTCTAGAACAGACATAAGTCAAAATAAACACTAAGTAAATGTGATAAAATGTCTAGACATATGGCAAAAAAATAGAACAGTTTTTGGCCATGCATTGGTCATAGAGCTCATTGTAGCAGTGCCTCAGGTGTTGAAATATATTTGTTATACAGTACATTATACAGGTTCACACGTACTCCGTCTGCAGTGCGTATACAGTATGTGTATGCGGTGCAGAAGCAGCAGCGAGAGCGCATTATTATATCGCGAAAGCACATTAAAATAATGTGCGAGCGCGAATCTCTCTGCTCGCACGCAGATTTCTTTTGCTCTGTCACAAAACCAGACACGCATGCTCAGATACACGCTGCTCTCGCCCGGAGAGAGTGCACGCACTTAAAACGTGTCTTCTTTCGCTCAAATTGCGTCCTGTGCACTCACAACTTTCTCTATGCTCATGTGCTAGATATTAATTATTTTCACACCTTTCTATTTCTTATCTTTTCTGTTCACATCTTTCGCATATTTTACCGCGTGAAGTGTGAACTGTCTGATCTGTTAACATGGGCTTGGGAAAAATGCGCATCACAGACAGTGTGTGAACCTGGAGTTACGTAGGCATATGCCCAGTCTGTTCTGTTCTCGCGCTCCATTTAGGTGCGCTGCATTCTGATTGGATTGGATAGCATACTGTGGGAGGTCGGGGCCCCGGAAAATCGTGCTATAAAGTGATTTAGAAATCGCGCACGCTCAAATCGTGATTTTATGACGATTTCGATTAATCGCACAGCACTACATTATAAATGTCTTTACTATCACTTTTCATTAATTTAATGTGTTTTAGCTGAAGATTTAATTTCTTTAAATCTTACTGATCCCTAAACTTTTGAACAGCAATACTATATATATATATGCTGTTTTTTTGCTGTTCAAAAGTTACTATGTCAAGAGTATGGCACTAAAAAAATAGGAGAACAAGATGGGAAGGAAAAAAAGAGCCAGAGAAGGCAAAAGAACATTCTTTTTGTGAGCAGGCCTTAAGGCGGTCTTCACTGCAGATTTATTTGTCTGGTAATTATGCTGTGCTATCTGTTTTTGTTTTCTTGTTTACTTCTTTGGTTGTCAAGAGAACTCTTTGTCAGGCTATGTCAGTGTTCTCCTAAAAAGGATAAACAGTTGGGGGAGAATTAGGTAGTAAATTGAAACAACGGCACAAGAATCTCTCATTAGAAAGCAGTAATTTTAGCATCTATAAATGAAGCATTTAAAGCTAGTTGTGTTTTTACCTAATTGTGCTAGGTTTACCAAAGTGTGCTCTTATTGCACAGCCTTTGTTTTGTTGTTGTTTTGTGTCGTGCCCAACCAAAAAAAGTACATTTCATATTTTTAAGCATCTCATTTAAATCAAGCTCTAAGCTAAAATCTTGCTGATTTTGAAGCACTCAGTGTAGCGTGTTTAGAGCAGAACTTCAATGCAATGAAAGGAATAACATAATTACTAATTCAGAATGTGAAGTTTCTGTTGCACACTGTTAATGCACACCAGTTAGAGACCAAGGGTTAACATAATTGTGCCCAGTTCCCATTCATTAATTCAATTCACTTTAAATTGGATGCCATCTTCTCTGACCATCTGATCTCAACCCATTCAGGCTGTTCGTGAAACTAAGCAGAGGAAAGAGAGAACACAGTGGTGTTGAAAATGGCAAGGGCGGCTCACTGAAATACAACACTTTGCTCTTCTTTTCATATGCTAATTCTCTACAAAGGGCAGAGATGATGAGGGCAGTTTTTAAGAATAATGATGGAGAACATTTGCCCTCTTTGGACCAAAACTAATCTGACGCCCTTCTGCTATTTTCATCAAATGTACATTGTCTTAAAATGTCATCTCCCGCATATTACCAGTGCAGGGTAATTTGCTTAGCTTGGAAACTCGTCACATGGACACAGTGAGCAACGAAGGACAATGAAAAAGTGAGCTTCACCTATGAGAGTAGTTACTTTGGAGCTTAAGCAGGTCATATTTTTTTCTCCATATTTCATTTTCTTTAGCTAAACCTGCTGAACTGTTCTGAAAGTGCAACTGCAATGATGTTATGTGCCAACAACACTTCAATAACATCTCTTGATACTATGATACTACAGGCCAAGAATGGCATATTGTTCATGGCATGCGGAATCCACTCCATTAAACCTTTTTTGCAACATTTTGTTGTATTTTTCCTTTGAAATATAGAGAATGTAAATACATTTCATTTTTGAAACATGTACATTGTATTATTTTGTAGTTGTATATAATGCACCATTTACTCTTGACCCATGGCTCTCATCAAATTAGATTTTTTGCACTTTGTAGATAAAGTTTGATCATTTCTGATCTACCTGTGAACAACTCATTCCTAACCAGGTGAAAGCAGATTCCGGGGAACAATATTTAGATTTCGATTTCGATTAAGCCTATTCTTTACAAGAGAATCTATGACTAAAAATAAAAATACTAGGGTAGTCAAACAATTTTTTCCCCTCCAGGTCCTTGCAGTTTAGGAAAGAAAAAATAAAAAGCTTACAACAATTCAATGCTATGTTATATTCTCCTCCTTAACAGAAATCAATAATTATATTAAATGCCGCTGAAATCAAAGCTAAAGGAATACTGCCCTACAAAGGCAAAAGACCTTAACTCGTTTGAGTGTGAAACTGAGAAAAACGACTTTTTTTTTTTTTTTTTTGTCCAGCCAAATGAATTAGGACACTGGGAATTTGGCAATTAGCCTAGATGATTTAGTAATGAAAATTATCTGCATTAAAAAATTGTGAGCTTAAACTTGATATTTACGTCTATTTTGAAGTTACTGTACTCTGCCTTTGCATTGTCTGCAAAAAGTGAGAAGTCACACCAAGGCAAAAGGCAGTAACTTCCACATTATCAATATTTGGTTGCTGATCACCATTTACAAAATCGTTATGGCACGTGTCCAACTAGAAGTGACAGCCTGGTGAATAATCTGCATAACAGCTGTTTGATAGATCGCAATCTATCTAATTTGTTTGTCTACACCGTGATTAAAATGTGGCAGACTTTAATGGACAGTAA
Organism: Cyprinus carpio; assembly: GCF_018340385.1. Taxonomy (NCBI): domain Eukaryota; kingdom Metazoa; phylum Chordata; class Actinopteri; order Cypriniformes; family Cyprinidae; genus Cyprinus; species Cyprinus carpio. The sequence goes on along the minus strand of NC_056613.1, from coordinate 14,590,055 downwards.
AAAAGGCAGAACAACGTATAACTCCAAGCCGTTACTGTAACTTCATTTTGACATGCAGCTAAACAAAGGCAGAACACCATAACTCAATCTGAGCGTTTCAAACAAAGTGAAAGAGAGGTAACTGATGTTAAACAGTGTTCTGCCTTGGCTTCTCCGGGGCTTTTCGAAGTTACGGTTGAGACAACCAATTATTTTCTCGGAAAAACAATGTAATTGACTCAAGATACTTATGCACATGATAAAGGATGTCTTGAATATCCCAAAAATATCAGTAACTAATTTTCGACCAAAATCGAAGTTACAGTCATTTGCCTTTGCATGGCAGAATAGCTCCACCAAAATTAAAATTTGCTAAAAATTTACTCACCTTCAGGCCATCCAAGATGTAGAAGAGTTATTCATAATATTGCTTTTTCCAGTTAAAAAAAATTGTCTTGTTTGAATCAGGTGAGAAATATGCACAGAACAAGCTGTGATGTGAGAGGGCAAAAGTAGATGGACTTTTTCACTGAAGTGAGTGTTTTTATGGAGAATGGACTTTGGCCAGAAGCAACGTTTTAAAGTTTAAACGCCTTAATGATGAATTTGTTGCTTACAAAAGTGAGGGGTACACAGACCCAACTGATGATGAGGCTGTGAGGGTCCATCAAAAAGCTGAGAAACACTGATGTAGACTGCAGATTAGTGTTAATATTGGCAAACTGCACTCCGAGACAAATGATCTTGAAACTATGAAGATATAAAAATCAATAGAGGTCAGCAAAAAGCAGACAGGAGGAGAATCTTTTTTTTTTTTTATCTTATTCTCAAAACCAAGAAAATTTGTGCTAATGTTTCACATTTATTTCTACTTGCGATAAAGGTCTTTAAAGCTTGAACGAAGAATGTAAGAACTATGCAGCCTTGAAAACCTTAGAATGCTATACAATAACAAGAATACAGCTGACACATTATGCATCTATAAGCACTTTTCTATGTGATCATTTAGAGAAAAGAACCACATAAAGCACTCATCTCGGTCTAGGTACTGTAGTTTATCTCAATTCACTAGATTTCTCCATGAAGTTCCATCTTGAGGTGCATTCATAATTCATAATTTTGGATCATTCACTTTGAACTCACCAAAAACCCAATTACTTGTCTAAAGAAAACAATATGATCATAAAGATAACAGAGTGGCAAAAAAAACCTTTCTGGAGGAATAATTTATGAGGTGCACCACAAACACAAATCTGCAGGCACACACAATCAAAGTTACAGTATGTGCTGATGCAGGCACACAAGCTGTTTTTCATTATAAATTCACACTCCAAAGACCAGTGGAGGAACAACTGCAGTAAATGACTGCAATGGCTAGAAAGAATGGCCGAAAGGACAGAATGACCAAATAGAATAGTATATATTAATGAAAAAACAGAGTTATGCTATTCATTAAAAAAGAGAAAGACCATGTTTACTTGCAAACTCTCGAATGGAAATGAATTTAAAGATACAGAGTTAATAAAATGTCACTTGGGAACAAACAAGGGTCAAAACTATCTTTGATAAAACTGAATGAATATGAGACATATTTGTCTCATCAAAATGTATAATAATCATAATTTGTTATATGGGAAAAACGTATTACATTAGAAAAATGCAAAAAGAAGACTTTTGGAGCCCACTGTATTTTAATAACGCTGACAGCATTGCTTCATGGAGCCTTGTTCATGTAGGTAAGCTGATTTAATATTTGATCATGACCAGATCTGTCCAATCCCAAATACACAGATTACTTTTGATCCCCCTAAGATGCTAAGAGAAGTATTATTGTTTGGCATAATCATATTTGTGCATCCATCATCATTTTGCTTAAAATCAAGAGAAAGACGAAATACTACAGCCTCTGTCTGTCCTTTGTACAATAACGTCTTTTTAAAAATTTGTTTACAATCATTTTGTTGGCTTGATTGGTTTCCTTTTGATGCCCTTGAGATTTCACCTAATTACAGAGAATGAATGGATTCCTGAATTAAATCTTCCACTGGGATACAAACAGCGTTTTCTGCTTCACTAAATTCCAGTGCTTATGTAAAAACAGAGAGGCAGACATCTTTGTTTTCACTGAATGTTCATTTGAAATATATTAGCATCAGACAGGATGCAATGACTTCTTTGTAAATCTGTGAGCATGGCCTTAAGTTAACCAGCTTCCAGCTTGTGAAATTTTAATTAAGAAGTGCATCCTCACACAAGTCATGGTAACTCTCAAGGTAACTGCCAGAATTTCACATCTACTGTAATGACAATCCTGATCCCAGCAAAGAACAAGTGGTAAACAATTAATCTCCCCTCAGAATTGAAAAATATAATTGATCAGTGATCTTACATGACCTGCAATATGAATATCAGTTTTCCAAGACTGAACCGAAACCTCTCCAAATTTCTGAGGAAAGTGAAACCTTCTCAAAAATCAACTTAAACAGAGCGGTGAACCACAAAATGAAGCCTGCCCGCATTGCTTGCAGTAATGTGCACTACAGCCAGAGTGACGAAATAGGGCTCAGAAAATCACTCTGGATCCCTCACACCCAAGTTACCCCATCTTTGAACTCTTGCCATCTGGCCGGGCGCTTCAGAGCCGCAAATACCAGGACAGTCAGGCACAAGAACAGTTTCTTCCCCCCAGGCAATCTACCTCATGAACAGTTAAATGTTCCCCACTTATACAATAAAAAATGTGCAATATCCTTATATTTATTTGTTACCCCTTCATCCTAGTACATCCCTGCATCTTACTCAAATCCAATTCCATTATCATTTATAGCACAATTGTTTATACACTTATTTATCTGCAAAGGGTTTTATTTTTTTTATTTTTTTTGACTGTGTGTTGTTGTCAGTGTTGTTGTCTTTTGTGTACTGGAAGCTTATGTCACTAAAACAAATTCCTTGTATGCGCAAGCATACTTGGCAATAAAGCTCTTTCTGATTCTGATTTCTGATTTTGTGCACTACTTTATACTCATTAGCACTCATTAACACTTATTAACACTCATTCCCACAAAATCTACAGCTAATGGCTTGATAAACGTAAGCAGAGTGCCTGCGCTAATAGAAAAACTACAAGGGTCGATGCATAAGATTTTACGAATTTGCGTGTTGACAAATGTCGCTTAGATCTGCCCTGAAAGTTCACTGATGCAGTTGCAAAACTCACTTATTTTCATAAAAGTTTAATGACTTTAAACTACAAGCCATTTTCATTTAACATGAAACACAAAAGCCTGTAAATGTAGTTGAGAAACTTTGTTATAAAAGGCAGCAAAAATCATTCCAAATCAATAAAGCACCATGGTTAAGTAAATAGCCTCCAATCCTTTTACACTCTTTTCATTTCCTTTGATTGATTTCCTGAAATAAATGAATAAAAAAGAAATCAAGAAATAAACGCAAGCCTTACAAGCTGCGTTCATTACCTTAATACAATAATTCTGCCATGGTTCAAACCTCTTAAACATACCCTGTGCCAAAGGGGAACGCAGATGTGCAGAGAAGGTTGTTTTTAATTTATTTATTTTTTTTGCACTGGGCTCAGCAGGAAATGGTTCTGTTATACCGCTCGCTGTCCTCTGAGACCTTCACTGAAGCATTAACAATGTGAAGTCCAAGGTCTTGGTGAGGTTATTTTGTGCTGTTCCGTTGGTTTTTGGAACATTCTTAGAGTCTATGCACACAGGTTTGATCAAGGCACACTCAATGTTCACGCATAGTTCAGCAAAGTACTTGTCAGAAATCATCTACACTTGACATTTGTGAAGAAAATGTGAGTGGTGCTTGCCTGTGCAAATCTTAGAGCCAGGGCATTGTGTGTGGTTCCCAGAGTGTTGCTATAGTTGCTAATGTCTGTGCTGAATGGCTGTGTTCAAAGTCTACACACTGTAACAAAACTGTCACCGGGGTGGAACACTTTCAAAAGCTACTAATATGTACACTTTTGGTACTAATGTATGCTTTCAAAATACAAATATGTACCATTTAGGGGAAAATAAGGTAAAAAGATCCACCAGTATATTTCACCAGGTGAAAATTCAAATCACTCTTATAATTTGAGGCATTTTTAATTTTATAATTATATTTTAATTTCAAGTGAGAAATAAGCATTTGTAATAACTACATATTTTTTGGTTATGACTACAGCTCATTTGAATTTGTTTTAAATTAATATGTTATGATGTCTTAGAAACTAACGAATGAATGAATGTCACTGACTGACTGAGCATTAAGGTAACTTCTGGACACAGATGATATTTTGGACATCTTCCTAATCTAACCCATCTGGTTCTCATCAACCAAATAGTAGAGTGCTCCATGACCTTGACTGGATGTGTCAAATAAGAGGGGAGACAGAAGTATTATGTTTTGTTTGTTGTTTTAGATATTGTTTTAGAGGGTTTTTTTTTTGTTATACTTTGCTGTAAGACTTCATTATAACCTCAAACATCAGTCTCTGTCAGTCGACATCTGCTAGAGGCTATTCGCTTCATAACAGCTTTACGAATCGGTAAGGATGGACAGCTGCTTCCAGAGTCTAATAAATGCAATAAATAATAAATATAAGATCGGTGCATAAAAATGCATCTTGAATATTGAGCAATAGTGGTTTGCATATATTAGCATTATATGAGTCATTATTTGAGACTGGTTAATATTTTAACATCACAGTGTATGGGTATAAGGGAATTATCACCTATCGTATACAATTTGCTGGAAGCCATCAGTAGTATTTCAGTGTCCAAAGTGTTAAATGACTGTTTAGCTGTTGTTCTCGAGGGAAGACATAGTTCTTGTGACTGATAGCTTTGTTTTTATGGGTCTGTAGTGGCACTTTGAGAGTCACTAATCTTGCCTTCCTGCTTTCGGAACTTTAGCTCACACTGGTCCTCAAGAGAGAGAGGCTACATTCATTGATTCTTTTTACCCCAGTTACTTCCAACCGTTAAATATTTATTAACATATGCATTTTACCCAATCTTAGCCACTGTACTTGCTATTATTAGTCTTTGCCTTTTCAGTCCAGTATTATTCTTGGCCACTATAACTCGGCCTGAATAAGCAACAATGATTTCATTCAAAACGGCAGTAGGTTGCAGTAATGGATTGCATGGTTAGTCATCCACCTGTAAAAAAGTACAAACCCACAGGTAGCAGAAAGCCTACTACACAACACAAAAAGTACTTTAAAGGAGAATGTAAGAAGAAAAATCTAACTTATAGTGCTGTGTGGGCTATGTAAGCCCATTGGCTCTCCACATGAGCATATCCGCAGATCCTTCATGCTTGAGAACTTGAGTGGAAAGCCTGCTAAAACCTTACAAAATTAGCAGCAAGACAGCAAAACATGGTGCAAAGTTTTTGCTGCGTCACATCTAGTTAATAGAAAATTTTAGTGTATATTACAAGATGTGTGCAAGATTGCACTAGACAAAAGTCATGTAATATTTATGTGTGCCCCCAGTGAAAAGCAGCGTCACTTTGTCAATCGCAAATCTTTATAAATGAGTGTTTGTGTGGTTATTGTTTTTATGTTTTTCAGGTAATGAGGGATAATGGCTTTTCAAACACATTCTTACAGATTTTAGAGCCATGTGCATTTTGTTTTTAATTTTTTTCTTTTATTTTTTTTTTTTATTATCGTTTTGATTAAAACACAATAATAATGTGTGTGAGTCAAATCAAGTCACACCTCCTGCAGATCAATTGCTTTAAAAAGAAAATTCTGTCAGCACCTACCTATCCACATATCACTCAAAACTCCTGAGATATTTTTCCCTATGCAACAAAAAGAGCTGCTGTTATTAAAGTGCCAAAACTGCTTTCTGTTCAACAAAATTCATTAAGTTCAGTTGCAATTTTACTTGGTTTATTAAAAAAATCATTATTTACCTGAATTATGTGGGGGTTTGAATTCCTAACTTAGGCAAAATTACCAAACTAAAAATTGCACCCATACGTATACAAATGTCATATATATATATATATATATATATATATATATATATATATATATATACACACACACACACACACACACACACACACACACACAGCGGGTAAGTATGGAATATGTCATCATTTTTCTCAGTAAATATATTTCTAAAGATGCTTGAAATTTTCACCAGATGTCGGTAACAACCCAAGTAATCCATATATACAAACACTGTAAAAACCGAACAGTGAAATTAATTAAAAAAATGAAAGTTAATTTCACTCAAATAATAATGAAAGTTCATTGGAATGAATTGAAATAAGTTCTGTAAACTCAAAATGCTGTTGTAGTGAGTGGGGTGAACTTAAAATTATGGCATTTTCAAGTTCCCAGCATGCATTGCATCAGCCAACAAGGAAAATAAATGTAGAAATTAGGTGCTATCTGTGTGTGTTTTTACACAAGAATAACATAGAGAGACATAAGTTAGTACTTAAATGTTGTGTTATGTTAGGATTTACATATGTTTCTGTTATGTTAGTCTTGTAGTGTTACCGTTGCGGTGAAGAGTAGAGCCTGTGGTTAGGTTGAGGATGGAAAAAGCAAACTTAAAAGGCTATATATACTGCATGATGTTTGTATATTAATATGCAAGTATTGTGAGTCTTTTTGATAACTACATTAGTAGTTACATTTGAGTGTATTTCCCACAGTATAAGGGTTGAAAAATTGTGAACATTTTTAGTGAATTACTCTCTAATTATAAGTTGAGAAATATCAATATTTATAAGATAATATTTAGATAATTTAAGGCAACTGGAAATGTAATTTTTATTTTATGTAAACTTAAAACATTTAAAAACACCACTTAAATGTTTTTGTGTAATCTGTTACAAAATATTTTTTGAGTTCTGTGAACTTATTAGGGTTTACAGTGATGTTACAAAATATTTTTTGTTTTGAAATTAAGTTATGTGTAATAAAACGGAATGACATAGGGAAAAAGTATTGAACACATAGTCAAGACACCGGCTGAAATCTATCAGTAACCAGTAAGCAATCCTGCCCCTTTAGTCAGTGGAAATTATTATTAGCTGGTTCAGTCCCAAAACCTACAGTACCAGGATGATGAAGATGTAACAAGGGTGGACATTTCAGCGAGAAAATGGTCCCAAACACAGCCAAGGAAACTCTCAATTGGTTTCAGAAAAAGAAAATAAAGCTGCTAGAGTGGCCCAGCCAATCACCTGACTTGAATCCAAGAGAAAATAAGAAGATCAGAGTTCATAGAAGAGGCCCACATAACCTTCAAAATTTGAAGACTGTTTGTGTGGAAGAATGGGCCAAAATCACACTTGAGCAATGCATGAGCAATGAGTTTCTTCATACAGGAGGCATCTTGAAGCTGTCATTACCAACAAAGACTTTTGTACGAAGTATTAAATACATTTTAGTAGTTCAGTACCTTTTTCCCTGTGTCATTTCATTTTATTACACATAACTTAATTTCTGAAATTATTTGTGTTATTTTCTTTGTATGTATGGACTACTTTGGTTGTTACCGACATCTGGTGAAAACGTAATGTCAACAGCACCTTTAGAAACATGTTTACTGGGAAAAATGGTTACGTGTTCAATACTTATTTTACCTGCTGTATATATATGTCAGTATATATAGTATATATAGTATAGACATATATATAGCTTTTAATTCAATTGTTTTGAAAATGGATTATAATAATAAATGTCTTTATATAAGAATCATGTTATATTAGAATTAATATATTAGAATGATTTCTGAAGGATCATGTTACACTGAAGACTGCCAATATGGCTGTTGAAAATTTAGCTTTGGCATAAGAGGAATAAATTACATTATAAAATAGAAAATAATTATTTTAAATCATAATATTTCATAATAGTTTACTCTATATTTGAATAAATAAATACAGCCTTGGTGTGCAAAAGAGACTTCAAAAAATATTTAATAATCTTACCGACTCTATAAGTATGTACCAAACTATAAGTATGTAAGCCAGGGTGAAACCCTGATCATTATTATTTCAGGAAACATACAGTACAATCTCAGTTAGAGGTATTGAGTTGGCCTTTAAAAATTGTTACAGTTGTGTAACCACTTGCGTATGCATGTCATTTCTGTTTAGCAGTTGTGTTGAGTTTGTTGTACATTGCCTTTAATATCTTACAGAACATGGCACACTAAATGTGCTACACAAACCGGGAGTGGAGTGTCGATAAATAATTCAGGGAAATGTGTAAAGAATGCTGTTGTATTCCACATTAACAGTAATGCTTAACAACCGCAATGTGCTTTGTACATCCCAAGGTTCTGCTGATGATTGCTAACAAGGTGTGTTAGAATAGTGTGTAGAGGAAGAGGAGTAATTGAGCTTTTTTGCACAATGAGAGTAATCACATGAAAATCTACACAGCTGCAATAACATATGTCACACCTCAACACCATTCACGAGTTCAACCGTTCCCCCTCCCCTCCAGAAATACCACAGGAAATGCAAACGCATCTTGAATATTGTACAATTTCTATAGTCCTTTAAGTGGTTGCTTGTAAGAGGTGTGAATTATTTACAGTAGAATCCAGAGGAACTGAGAATGGCCCTTTCACAGTGGTCAATCCAATCTGGAGGAAATTGTCACAGGCAATTGGCGAACTCCGTTTAACACTGAGTCATAATGTATATATGAATGCCATTCTCATCCACCCCCATCCCCTCAAATATACTTCCAGTTTACAAAGTCCAATATTATACAACAGTAACAGACAGTATGCGACCACTAGGATACATTTCAGATGTAGAAAAATTAACGAAAAATTAGTGCCTGATCTCCGAATCTGAAGGGTCCCGTCTTAATAACAACGTCTGACCCAATGTACAATGGAACTAAAGCAGTCTGTTGTGGTCAGATAACCAGAATGCATTTGATTATTCTGTCAGTGTTGGTAAAATATAAGCAAATCTTCTATGGACAGATGGGATCTAGAAGCTAAAAAAACACTTAAATATTAGCAGCCCGGATTAACTCTGGAAAAGCAGAGAACGGAAGCATTTAGCTGAAGTGTGTGATACTATCAGCTGACCACTCAGTCGACTGTCTGTGTAGATATGAGGCTGAAATTAATGGAAGGGCTGCATATGAAATATGAAACAGAGAGCCATCACACAGGTTAAAAAGAATATAAATATTAGAAAAATATCCATATATCTCCAATCAAAACATGCTGACATTAGATCCAACACTTCACCAACCGACCTCTTAGATGTCTTACTATTGGAGCCCTCTTTTTCATTTTGGCCTAAGTGGTCTGTTGGGATGCTGTAATATAGTGCATTAGTCTGGCTGTTGTATAAAACATTCATCCAGTGGGACAATGTGATTTTGCATCAAACCAGTGCAGTCTTTACATTCGGAATCTTCGTTTGAGTTGACTGAGAAGTCATTCTTATTAATTTTGAAACGGAAAACAAGTTCAGCTAGGCCATTTTAAAAATATCATCTCTCTTCACCAATACTTAACAGCAGCCTTCTTAATATTTGCTCTTATTCATTATAAAATCAGTGTAAAAAACACAAAGCTAAGTTCCATTAACAAATCCTTTGATCAGGCAAATTCAACAAGGGAAAAAAGAGAAAAAGCTGTCATGGGAACACTAGGAGGAACTTTGATTTGTTTTTATGTTGTTTTGGGTTAGGGATATTGTCATTCTATACAGGATTTCGTGGAACTTTGATTTTTCCAGCCTAAAATGACTGATTTTGCTGCGGCTTTTCTAAAAATTTGCGGTGATATTTGCAGCATTTATTATTGTTTTGCAGTGAAAATATACCACAGACAACATTCTTCTAACACTGTTATGACTTTTCTGACTCCGAGGAACATTGTAGGGCTCTAGACTAATGTTTGAGGAAAACCAGCACCAGTGCCATTAAGTTCTACAGAAGGCGGAACCAGCACCTGACAGTAAAGCACTCACCCTAATTGCACATGAACAGTACATTTCGGAGATGTCTATTTGATGTCTGCATTTACATATGCGAGATGTATTTTTAAGAGTGCTTGCTCTCTCTAAGATGTTTCCTGTCAGATGTCAAATAGACATTTATTAGAATGCATGTAAAACTGATTCTGAGACGTTTATCAGAGTACACAGCAGATGTTTCCCAGATCTTTAGCAGAAGTCTTACAGATGTACTTGTATATACAACCTACAATGTACAACCTGTGAAGGATGAACAAATATCGTCACATTAAAAATAACAAAATTCGGTAATACACTTTAAAGTGCTGGGAAAAGTTGTGTGAAGCATTTAAAATCACTGGAAAACATTAGACCATTTCTTGCCACAAGTTGTTCCTGTAGTTATACTATGTTAAATCCAGGGTGAATGGTGGTGATTTGTGTTTCTTGAACAATGTTTTTCCTGGTTTCCACATCAGTGGCGTTTGTTCTGAGATCAGCTTTAAAAAAATTCTGCCCCGAATTTGAATGCTTCTCACAAGATTTCACAGAGATGTTATTGATTCTGTGGCAAATTCGACTGCTTTCATCAATGTATCTCCCAGCGCTGTGTATAATGGGGTCGCGTGATCCAGATCAGCCCGCGGCTCCGGCTCGAGCAGATAAACGGTTTGTGCTGTGTAGCCCAAACGAGTAGCGCGGATATGTTCCGCTTTCAGTTCATTTATCCAATGTAGCTCTTGTAAATCGGTCATGATAAGAACGCAAGGCTGTTCATTTAATTTTTGGAACTGAGAAACAACCTTTCTTTGACTGAATGCACGCTGCGATGACGTCACGGGATGCGTCTAAGCCCAAAATCTGCAGAAAATCTGCGGCAATTACGAAAATTTTCGAAATTTTGAGAAAAATTGCGGAGTTTGCTTGATAAATTCAGTGATTCCAGAATCACAAAATCATGGAAGGACTGTACAATATTTGAAGAAAAGAACAGGTAAAACACACTGCCGCTGAGACATTTTTATAATTAATATTTCAAATAAACAATACAAAACAAAAAAATAGTTAAGTTAGAAAAGACAAAATGCAAAAGACCTATAACTTTTGTCCAACACTGAAAAGGTTTATGACCACTCCACAATGCTTTTAAATGACAGTTACAGTACCACCTTAAAATGCATCCAAGACTCATTTGTAAGGATTCTATGGAATTAAGGGACCTTTATCTTTTTTTTTTTTTTTTTTTTGTACTGTTTGTTGTGTAAAATCTACAGAACAGTCCCTTTTCACATTTTCAGGGTCGTCATAGTTGGGTAATAATGGTGAACCTACAACAAATATAATATTTGTGTTACCATTTGATCCAATTTCTGTAATTTAATGCCAAGGTAATATAATACTTTCTTCTTTTTTTTTTTTTACAATGTTAATACAATGTTTCACAGTCTGTGAAAAGAATCCATTATGTAGGTTTATTTCTACATGTAAACATCAGGGCTGCACACTACGCAGAACTCACTGGTGAATGCCTTTTAAATTCAGATTTTATTTATGAATTTGAATGGTCAATAACTGTCCAGACAAAGTTTGAATAATTGCATCGGCACAAGTGCGAAGTGTGCACAGTGCACGGCAAAAATGTTGTTACGTGCTATGGAGGTTTTCTTTTTTTAATTTATTTGATTCCTCAGTGTTTGCTAAACATTCTGTAATTTATGAGTCGGTATATAATACAGCATGTGGTGTTGGCCTATATGCCATTCCTCATATTATTAATTTTTGTTAATAAAGGTTATGTAAGATAGTTTGTTATTTTAGCCTACTGTGTTCTTGTTGTTGGCTTTTTAATTAAGAATAACAATCAATCCATCTTTTGTTTTAGTCTTAAAAAGTGAAAGGTGTAGCCTATAGATATGAGCAAAACAGACAATTATCTTTTCTTGTAAAATGTGACACCAAGATCGAAAGTGGCTCAACTTGTAACACAGCAAAAGAGGAACTCCGGTTCACAAAATGTTAATCACAAATAAGAACGTTTGAATGTTGAACACTTTCGTTACCATATCTATAAACTGTGATATAAGTTCATCAGGATGCATTGATTAATCCCTGCTCAATTCAATTCAAATTCCAACTACAGAATTAAAATGGGGAAATGTCTTTTCTTGGTAAACATGTCATATAATCCAAAACATTTAATGATAAACATTCTAGGGGTGGAGGATATGTATAAGTTTGTGAACAACGGCTGTTTAAATCCTATTTAAATCTGTGGAGCATTCTGTAAGTGCACAATCCATGCAAGCCTCCTTAACAGTATGTATCAATCCGATGTTCAAAAACCCCTCATGATTCACCATGGAGCATGGCGTAAACTGAGAGGGCATGAACTAGCATCCAGATCCTAGAAGTGAAGTACTGCCCACAACAGTCCCACATCTGCACAGGTCATTACACAGAAATCAATTGTTTGTTCATATGCCCCTCACAAATAGAACACAAGCCAACAAACTGTGAAACATGAACATAATCACACCATTTGACCAATGAGTGTCAACTACTGTAAATATCACAGACCCTAGATAAACACATCCAGTGAGTACCACTGACAAATGGCTTTGTGCCATAACGAATAGAAGACATCTATGTAATCTGTACAAGCAAAATGAAAAGAATAGCTGGAAGTTGTTACCAGCTGCCTCCTATAGGAACATAATGGATTCTGCATTATTAATAAACTGATGAATGTGCATCTTGAGTTCCACCTCAGTCCAAACATGCTTGGCTTCAGGTGTTTTCAACAAACCTCTAGCAAAAATTAGCCTAAGGTCATATGCACTGATTCCTCCCTTTAATTTATTTTTTACTAATCCAAACAGTCTTCCATTAAGTAACAGTAAATCTGTCATTGTAATCCATGTGACGTCAGATAAAATAGATTTCCCAGTCACTGCTTTACAGGTAAAGCCTTCATCCCATTATAAGCATCCCTTTGTAATATTCCGTAGGCAGAAGGACGCTGAACTGTAGGTTTCTATGACAGAATGAACGGTTGACATGAGCGATTTAACCTACATAAAATTCTGTCAAAGGGAATTTAATAACCTCACATCATATGTCCTGTTACTGTTTAATCACACATCACATTTCATGGCTCCTCTTTACACTGAAACAATGACAACTATTAAAACTATGTCCTTGATTGCCTCTGACAGCACAATAAATAAATATGAAATGGCACTGACAATTAGTCCTCAAGCATTAAAATATGTTAATAAGAAATGACACCAAAATATTATGGAAGACTGAGGTTAAATGCTTGACTATAAAACAGCTATTGATGATATTAGAGTCTTCAAAAGGACACAATTCATCAAATTATTCTGTTTTATGAGGTTTCTGAACTAGAGAAAGTTTCTGAACTGGGTTCTAAACTTGTAATTGATAGTTTTATTCAAAACTTTAATGTGACAAAAATTTAGAAAAATATTGTTATGTTACATTACAGATTATATAATATTATATATTACAATGATATTACACTAAAAACAACAGTCTACAATGCATTTTTACAAAATTTTGTTAACAGGTAATTTTTTAACATTCATAATAATCAAGGCAATATGTTATTATTAAAATTGTTGTTTATAAGTAGAAAGTATTAATTAAACATTTTATGATAAAATACTGTTCAAATTTTATAATCGACTTAATCAAATATTTTTTGTTATGTGTTGTCCCAAGAGTGTATTGTATTGGTAAAATTGTTCTGTCTTTGTCTTTAGCAATGGCCACAGCTGATAAAAAGGACACTTTTGTTATGGGTCATTCCATTTGTACCATCTGTGTCATTAGCTAACTGTATCAGCCAGTTCATTAACATACAGATTTTAAAATTAAATACCTTGACACATCAACATGATGTAGGTTTAATGACATATAGCCTACAGTTTGAATGATACAAAGTTATTCACTGCACTGCCATACAGTCAGTGTAGCCCATGTGACAACTAGCCCCATACATACTTTGCAGTAACGTTTACACAGTGATGGCCACAGATCTTTATGCTTTGCTCAAGCAATGCATCTCCTAGTGGTAATGATATTTCAACACGTCCCATAGGTGTAAGCCATCCCGCCTGGCAACATGTTTCATTCAGAAGGCAGCTATACATGACCACAGGCTACTGATACCCCACAATGCACCTGTAACGCAGGAACTGTCAATTGAATGGTAAGCTATAGGGCCTACATCACACTGGATATCATTGCTAATGAACATCCACATCTACCATTTACCTCGCAAGGTCACGACAGCTCCTAAAGGCTATTGTACGTAGCCGCTACGTCTGTTTGTCTTACCGTATACTCCCTGGCAAAAAACGCCTTCAAATAGTGCGGCCAATAACCACAGGAGAGCAAAGATAATATCCATCTTCACGTTAGTCTGAACATATCCAGGTCCTCAGGCGGCGAACAGTTGAAGGCAGTGCGTGCAGTCCAAATCTCGCAGCTCGCGTGACCGTATCATCAAGAAACAGCTGAAGAAGTGTCTGTCAGTCAGAGATGTCTCGCTAATCATTTCTTGCCAATTCAAAGGAGATTTTTTCACCAAACTGGTCTAGGCGGAGATATAAAGCTGTGACAGATGAGGAGGACGTGCATCAAACCTTCAGAGCGGGTCTCCTGCTCACACCTTCGCCGGCATTAAGCACCGACGCGACTTGCGAAAGTGAATGACAGCGCCGTGGGAAACACGCGCGCAATTAATCGGTTGCGCGCTGGCATCCACCTCTTCGACGTTCCCAAAAGATAACACTGCGGAATTCAATGCGAAAAATAACCATTAACCGACGAGACCGCCGCTCGCATCCTCTTCGTGGTTACAGGATGCCGGTGAGGCAGAAAGGCACGCCGATAAAAGCTGCTCCTATAGTAACACTGTGATTCTTCGTCTCCAGCGGATAAAAAAAAAAGATGAAATCCGTTATTTCATAAGAGCTGTGTGGGCCAGTTTTACTTCTCAGAAGTCTCTGGCCCCGGTTTGAAAAAAAAAAAAAATACAGATGACACGTAAACAGATGCGTCAGGATGTCTATTTTCAGAATAAAGCGTAATTTAGACTGGATGAAATGTGAAGGGTGGCTGGGAACGCTGCGCCATACGTACTGCGCTGGAACGCCGGAGCCCAGCTGGCTGACTACGTCAAAGAGCGCGTGAGGGAGTGAGCGAGCGAGCGAGCGCGCTCCGATCTCATTTGTATGAGAAGCACTCTCGCGCTGAGAACGTTCGCAGCAGAGCAACGTGAACTTCATTATAAATTAAAGGCCGCTAGTCTAAATGGTATACATGCTTTCCGACGTTAGTTAGTGCGTTGTTTTCTCTCACTGAAACGGAAGATGATGTAGCTGCTATTAATTTCGCCGCGCTTCCTCCTCCCCTGTCGACTTTATAACTATTAAATGAATGATTCTTTTCTTTCCATTACCAGCATCTCGATCGCAACAGCACGAGTGGCTGCGAGGCTATACACTGTGAAACATTTTGTCATTAACTCAGGTAATGTTAATATGCCAATAGGCTATATTTGAGCTAATGAAATCTGTTACTGTAAAAACGTTCTGATGATGACACAGGTGAATAGAATAGAAGGCCTCATGATGACTATACATGTATTCAGCATCACTGGGCTCACTAGCAACAATGAACAACGATCAGTGACACTGAAAATTATGCTGTAACCATGAACTAAATAATTAAAATGTACCACAAAACTCAACTGTACAACAAGAATAAGTCAAGTCACCTTTATTTATATAGCGCTTTTAACAATACAGATTGTGTCAAAGTAGCTTTACAGTATTAAATAGGAAAATAGTGTGTCAATAATGCAAAAGGACAATAGAAAACACTCAATTTTCAGTTAAAGGCAGTTCATCATTCAATTCAGTGATGTCATCATCCAGCTCTGTTCAGTTTAAATAGTATCTGTGCAATCAAGTCGACGATATCGCTGGAAAATAAGTGTCTCCAACTAAGCAAACCAGAGGCGACAGCAGCAAGGAACCAAAACTCCATCTGTGACAGAATGGAGAAAAACCTTGGGAGAAACCAGGCTCAGTCGGGGGGCCAGACAAACCAGCAGGTTGTTCCAGCAAAGTCAGATTGTGTGGAAGACTCATCTGGTTCCTGTGGTCTTGTCCCGATGGCCATCTAGAGACAAGGTCTTCACTGGGGATCTGTCTCTGGGGCTCAACTAGTTGTTCTGGTCTCCACTGACATTCAGGGCTGTTGAGGTCATCTCTATAGGTCCTGATCCACCATCTGGGCTGGATACGTACTGGATCCGGGGGGCTGCAGTGACCATCTGATCTGGATACAGACTGGATCTGGTGGCTACGGTGACCTTGGAATAAGAAAGAAACAGACTAATATTAGCATAGATGCCATTCTTCTATCGATGTAACAAATACATCGGGTGTTATGGGAAGTGTTCCCGGTTCTGGCTGACCTAATTAATGCAGCCTAAAAATCCTTTAACGGATCTGAATATTAGAAATCTGTTAGTGTGTTATGTGTAAGCCAGGTTAAAGAGATGGGTCTTTAATCTAGATTTAAACTGACAGAGTGTGTCTGCCTCATGAACAGTGTTTGGTAGATTATTCCAGAGTTTGGGTGCTAAATAGGAAAAGGATCTACTGCCCACAGTTGATTTTGATATTCTAGGTATTATCAAATTGCCAGAGTTTTGAGATCGCAGTGGACATGGAGGACTATAAAAAAAACATTAAAAAAATAAATAAATAAATAAAATCTAAATTTTAAGAATGTTTTACATTAATTCATATACATATTGCCATTTTATTTACCCATTTGAAAGCAAATTATAAAATATAAAGCAAATTATAGTATAAACCTGTAAAACCTCAACAGCTTTTTTTTTAAATGGCTTTCAATGTAGCATGTACTTTACTGTTTTTATTATTTAGCACTTTACCCAAAGCGGGCCAGTTGTCTGCAAATGTAAATTAATATAACATAGATGCACCTTAAATGTGTAGCTAATATTCTATAACTTAATTAATTATACAGTGCCTTGCGATAGTGTTACACATACCCCTTCATTTTTTTCTTGTTTTGTTATGTTGCTGCCTTTTGTTAACCTGCTTTAAATGACTTTTTTCCCCACATCAATCTACACTCCATACACCATATTGACAAAGCAAAAAACAGAATTGTCACAACTTCGTAAATTTATTATTAAAAAATAAATAAATAAAAAAACTGAAATAAGTACATTGCATAAGTATTCATACCCTTAGCTAAATATTTTGCTGAAGCACCTTTACAGGCTCAAGTCTTTTTTGTTTGATACAACAAGCTTTGCTCATCAGCATTTGGCAATTATCTGGCATCCTTCTCCTCGTCTCTTCACCTCTCAAACTCTGTCAGGTTGGATGGGGGGCGGACACACATTTTCAGGTTTCTCCAGAAATATTTGACTGGGTTCAATCCCAGGCTCTGGCTAGGCCACTCAAGGACATTCATAGAGTTGTCTATAAGCCACTGTTGCTGTGTGCTTAGGGTCATTGTCCTGCTGGAAGGTGAACCTTCTGCCCGGTCTGAGTTTCTGAATGCTCTGGACTGGGTTTTCATTTAGGCTATCTCAATATTTTGGTGCATTGAGTGTTTCTTCTACTGATGAGTCCCTCAGTCCCTGCCGCTGAAAAACAGCTCCACAGCATGAGGCTGCTACTGGCACACTTTACTTTTGGGATGGTACTCTGCAGGTGATGAGCAGTGCCTGGTTTCCTTCAAACTCGATGCTTGGAATTGAGGTTCATCAGACCAGAGAATCTTGTTTCTCACAGTCTGGGGGAACTTTAGATGCTTTTTTTTTTTTTTGCTAATTCTCAGTGTGTTTTCATGTGTCTTCACTGAAGAGAGGATTGAGTCTGGCCACGACGCCATAAAGCCCAGATGGGTGGAGTGTTGCAGTGATGTTTGTCCTTCTGTAGATTTCTCCACATGTGATCATGGAGCTCAACTAGAGTGACCATCAGGTTCTTGGTAACCACTCAAACCTCTCCATCAATTGCTCAGTTTGGCCAGGTGGCCAGCTCTATGAAGAGTCCTGGTTGTTTCTGTGATTGGCCATCTATCCAGCGCATTGTGATTGGCCGAATGCCTCAAGCGTGTGACGGAAATGTTATGCCTCTTAACATATTGTGATGCCTTGTCCAGTCAGAGCGATGAGACATAAACATAAAACCATTATAAACGTGATATAAACATAATTTCTAGTCGTGTCTTCTTTTGGAAGGCAAAAACAAAGTAGTTTCGCTTTCTCAACGAAACAGCGTCACACACCGCGGCCTTGTGTGAGCAGAGGACGGAGGCCTAGAGTGAGTCGTGGTCTAGAGTGAACCACGGCCGGCTTGAGTGAGCAGAGGCGGGCAGCTTGAGAACGGTGCAGCAGGCGGATTCTACGACGGAGCGTACCTTGTGCTTGCAGCAACCACATGTGACAACCCTGGACGAAGCTGGACAAAGCTGGACTCCGCTTCGTCCACGGTTATCCAATTCAGCGATCCACAGTGCAAAATTTATGTATTTCCTCAGCGACCAGTACAGATCAGCCCCAGGCATGATGAAGGCCAAACAAAGTAGTTTCGCTTTCACAGTGAAACACACAACATGGCAGCGGTGGCAACAACAATACTACAACGAGAACAAAAGGTACGTCTTCTTTCTTTGCGTGAACATCAGGGGGCGTGGACAAGTGTTAACTTTTATAAAGAATATCTCTTTGGATTTGAGACTTTAGTCTTTGCAGCTTCACAGATCTTCTTTATTCACCAAGAGAATGTAACACTCCAAAGAGAAAGGAAAATTTGAAATCACATCATATGACCCCTTTAAGTGTAATAGAGACTACATGCTTCTGTGAACCTTCAATGAAGCAGATTTTTTTTTTCTGAACTCTTCTCCAGATGTGTGGCTTGATGCAAACCTGTTTGTGAGCACTACAGGCAGTTATTTTGACCTCAGGGCTTGGTTTTTGCTCTGATATGCATTATTAGCTGTTAGACCTATTATTAAGACATGTTTGCCTTTCCAAATCATACCCATTCAATTGAATTTGCAAGGGGTTAACTTCACTCGAAGTGTAGTAACAATTATAAGCAATATGAATGCTTCTGAGGCTAATTTCAACTGTCCCAGATAAGGGTATGAATACTTATCCAATGGAATCATTTAAGTGTTTTATTTTTTTTAAAATTGCAAAGATGTTAAAAACCTGTTTTTTGCTTTACCATTATGATGTATGGGGTGTAGATTGATGTGGAAAAAAAGTAATTTAAAGCAGTTTAACATAAGGCAGCAACATAACATAACGTGAAAAAATGAAGGGTTATGAATACTTTCGCAAAACACTGTAAATGACCATTATACATCCTTGTTCACACTTACTCCTCTTCATTCATTAACCTAATCTAACCTATCATTTGTGTTACCAGCCCAAATCTTCTTAAAATACGCTACCAGCACAATACAGTACATTGTTTATAATATTTATATTTTATGTTCATATTCAAAAGTCATATGCAGCCAAATTAACAACTGAGTGCTATGCATTACAAGATCTTATTCAGCCTGTCAATTAAGGGCTTCTAAACATCTGATCATTTGTTGTTTAATAAACTGTGTGCAGTACTGCCATCTTCTGGAATAAGAAAAAAAAAAATCCAATGAGACATACTAGTTGACTACACTACATACAAACAAAATAGTTGATTAAAATAAAGTGTGTGTGGTGGTGGTGGTGGTGGGGGGTTCTATAAGCATAATATTATTTTTAATAATCTGCTACTTGATATTCAAATGTTGTAGCCGATTATTATTAGTATTATAGTATTGTGTAGCATTAAAAACTACACAAATTAGAAAGGACAGAAAATGTTTACTGGTGGTTATCTAGACATTATCTGAATCTACCACTTGTTCAAATCATTTAAAACACAGTGGAAGTTACAACTACTCTTTAAAGTAATAATTACCAGTGTGTAGTCTGTAGATATAAAAAAAAAAAAAAAATTTAAGGCTTTTAAACCCCTTTTTAAGACCTGCACAATTAAAAAGTACAATATGTTATAAACAGCTTTCAAATAAAGTTCAAATACAGGTTTTGACAAAAACAAATAGTTTTATACAATGATAAACATTTTAGCCTTTAAACCATTTTTTAAGAAAAGTCAAAATTCTAAATTATATTCATGTTCATTTAAGATAACTATATATATATATATATATATATATATAGTTTGAAATGTGCAGCACTCACATTTATTTATTTTATTAAAGTTTAATCATCACATTCAATTCCTGTTTTCTGTACCCAAATTTAAGACTTATTTAAATTATAATTAAGACTTTTCTTTACCCTTTAAAATATTTAAGACTTTTTAAGGACCTGCAGTGACCCTGAAATGTTCAGCACTCACATTTATTTATTTTTTTAGTTTAATCATCACATTCAATTCCCTGTTTCTGTGCCCAAATTTAAAGTTTAATATATTTAAGACTTTTCTTTCATATTTAAGACTGTTTTCTGTGCCCAAATGTGCAGCACTCAAGACTTATTTAAATTAATCATAATTAAGACTGTTTTCTGTGCCCAATTACCCTTTAAAATATTTAAGACTTTTTAAGGACCTGCAGTGACCCTGATTACTGTGAATGGTTTCTTGGGGGCATTTAAAAAGATTTTGTACTTTTTTTTTATAAACCAAATAATGGAGTGTGCACCTTAGTGAGCCAAGAAGCTGGGCTGTCAGCCCACTGGCCTGGAGTTCCAATTGCATTTCAAGGAAGATGCATCTTAAGTGACAGATATACTGTAACTGACAGACTAGTTGACTATCTGCACTGTTCAGACTATCTCAAACTCTGCCAAGCTATAGTGCGTTAGAGCACCACTGCTTTTTTTTTTCTAACTCTGCCAAGCTAGTGCGTTAGAGCACCACTGATTTTTGCTTTTTTTTTCTTTGTTTGAACGGAGTTTTAGCGATTTATTAGTAATGGAGGTGTTGAGACATAATGAAAGAACAGAGCGTTAGCCAATTATTAGCCCGAGAGATGTTCAGTTCCTAGACGTGAACCACCATCTTAGGAACTGACAGCTGGCCAACGTACTGTAACTGATGACCAACAAAGGCTGTGTACTTGCTCCATGAGGAAGTTAGCCACAGGAGCTGCTGAAACAGTTCTACTCAGCCATTTAGAGTCTTGTGTGCACTCAATACTGTGTGGTTTGGTTCAGCTACAAAATCAGACATAGAGGACTAGACTCGACTGATGATTATTGGTCTCCCCTGCCCACCCTTCAAGGAGCATCCAGAGTGAGAATTTGGATCCCTTCACACCCAAGTTACATCACTCTTGCCATCTGGCCGGTCTTACCGCAAATACCAGGACAGTCAGGCACAAGAACAGTTTCTTCAATTACCTCAGAACAGTTAAATGTTCCACACACTTATCAATAAAAATGTGCAATATCCTTATATTTATTGTTACCCCTTCATCCTTAGTAATCCCTGCACTTACTCAAATCAAATTCCATTATCATTTATAGCACAATTGTTTTATACACTTACCTTTTTATCTGCAAAGGGTTTTTATTTTTTATTTTTTGCCTGTGTGTTGGTTGTCTTTTGTACTGGAAGCTTATGTCACTAAAACAAATCCTTGTATGCGCAAATAATGGCAATAAAGCTCTTTCTGATTCTGATTCTGATTAGATTGATTCTGATAATGGATGAAAGAACAGAGCGTTAGCCAATTATTAGCCCGAGAGATGTTCAGTTCCTAAGGAAGACGTGTTTAGGAATGACACGTAGTGTTATGATTTTATTGGTTTGCTGAGTTAGACAAACATAATGCTGTTCACCATTTAGATCTTGTGTGCAAATCAAAAAATCAATAGTAGACTTGATGAAGTCTCTGTCAGGAGCTCTGAGAAATTTGTTTTTGTTGAGGACTTATGAGTATTAATTAATGAAAATTTATTACTGTGCTATAGTTTTTCTTAGAAATTTGTAGTATTATTGACTAACATATTTATACTGTAAAATCATCACAAAAACGATGTAGTGCTCAAAAAATGCTACTTATGTAAAAAATACATTTATACAACTATTATACTTTTTTTCAGAGTTCTTTGGTGTATAGAAAGTTCAAAAGAATGGCATTTATTTGAAATAGAAATATTTTATAGCATTTTAAATGTAGTTAGTGTCATTTTCAAAAATGTAATGCATCATTGCTGAATTAAAGTATTACTTTATTTTAAATATTATATTATATTATATTATATTATATTATATTATATTATATATTTTACAATAGTACACTAGTAAAAAATTATACAGTAATAACAAAATCCTATTTTAGATTACATTTGCTTGCTGGTCTTGTGATACTTAAGGGTGTTTGCTTAACTATTATACATTCATTGTAACTTTAACATCTGAATTTTTTTTTCAGCTTTTTTGCAAGAGTTTGATATATTCACTCAGTACAAAAATAAGAACAAAATCACTTACATTTCACCAGAACAGCTGGAGAATAGCTAGAAATATTAAAGACAACTCCTGAAGAGTAGCAGCATTGAAATATTATTCTCAACTAATCTACCTCGAGGTCACCTTGTTAATTTTTTTTTTTTTTTAATTTACATTTATCTGTAAAAAAGATCCAAATAACTCTGAAAAGGCAAGAATTATACTGATACCTTTTCATGAAAAAGGTAATGTTCTTACATCAAAGCATTAAATCAAAAATAACTAAATGAATGAATCACCTTAGTATGTATCCTTTCAGATGCTACAACTAAGCAGTGTTAATTAAGAGAGGCTAAAGAGGAGAGGCTTTTTATGCGGATGCTTATAATGAATGAATTCCATTAATATACAAAATAATCTGATCAGAAATGTGTTCCTATCCTTGCATTCACTCCTTCATGTCAAGGTCCCTCAGCTCCACAGATCACAGAAGGGCTCCCCATTAACAGGCAGTTATGTGAGCTTGCCGTTGTTGGATATTCGGAGTTAGTGATGCAGCATAATGACCTGGACAGCTCTGAGGTTTCTAGCGAGCAGCTGTCTCGTCAATCTCAGCTCTCCACTGCAAAGGCTAATTTTAACCCAGTGCTAATTTGCCTCAACTCTCTGACAAACACAGATTTCTAACACACCCTAATTAACCAATAACATGGGCCACTACACCACATGCGCAGCTGTCATGTCTGGTGTGTAGCTCAAGGTGTAAGGTGTCTAGCTTAAGCTGAAGTCCAGCAATTAACCTGACACACAAAGAAGAGCTCTAATGCCTCCTGCTACAGTCATATTTATTCACTTTAGTAGGCAACCGTGCAGGTGTGTTCAAAAAAATAAATAAAATTAAATTAAAACTAAAAACTCACCATTATTGCTCTTGTTGGTGGTGGATAAACATACACAGTATAGACTTAACCTATAAAATGTATTTATACAGATACAGTTCTTTTACATTGTTATAATATATCAAAATATTGTATTTTAAATTATTGTGTTATATTTTTATATGTTATATTTTATTATTACCGTTGTTGATGTGGATAAAAATGTACCGTACTGTATAAAGTCCACTTCATTTCAAAAGACTAAGGTCAATTTTTTTTTTTTTTTTTTTTTTTTTTTGGAGGAAGTTGATCTTTTTGTTTAGCAAATATGCTGTTTTAATTTGTTAAAAGTGACATTAAAGACATTTGTATTGTTACAAACGATTTCCATTTCTAATAAATGCTGTTCTTTTTTTATTTCTATTCATGAAAGAAACATGAAATCCTTAATCCTTATTATTTTCATTCTATTTATTTCTTTTTAATTATGCAAATATATAACAATGCAATGAAATTACATTTTTATATTTATTTCATTATTTTAATAGTTATTTAAAAAAAATTAAAAAATGCAGCCTTGGTGAGCATAAAAAACTCGAATGCCTAGCCCCAGTGCCATAACATTAAATCTGACTTATTTTATTTAAAATTGTGGGCCTTAAAAACAAGTTGAAGCATTGGTGAAAGTTGTGCAACAGAGTGAAACAAAGGGGAGAACAGCTCAGTGTTTCTCCCTTGAATCTCACGCTTCATAGACTGCTTAGCACAGCATGCTGATTACCATGTGCTTGCACTTTGGTTTCTGTATTAGGATTTTAGACATTAAACAGTAAATTCTACATGCATCTGAATATTATTTTCCCCCAAACTTAAGTTCTTTAAGCACTTTTACATTCTGGTCTCAACTGTGATGAAATGACTGTGATGGAGTTTATTTTTTATCAATAACATTCTAGAGAATTAAAATTTTTACATAAACATAAACTTAACAAAATTCACAGTCTCTGCCTGGCATTTAAACGCAACATCCTACTAGACTGCAAATCTAACAAAAGGTCAATGACAAGATGTTAAGTCAATAACACAGTCCATAACAAAGAAGGTGTAAGTTAATTAGCTGCAAGATATATTGGAAAAGCAAAAGCTTATGCTTTTTACACAGTTTGCACTGTTTTAAAGTGCACACTCCTCTTCAGTACATGAAAAGCTGAGTGCCTGTTTCCTGTCAACATTTCCCTGTAAGAGTCATTAGTGATGTAACCAGTTACACTGATATGTCAAATGGAGAGAGAAAGGGAAATTAAAGACAGTGACACAGAATAAATGGCTCAAAAAAAAAAAAGGCTGGGTAACATAAAAACAGAAGATATACAAATAATTATCTTTAGATATTGTGTAAAGGGTAAGTTTTTGAGTAAAAAATAAATTAATTGAATAAATAAATAAATAAATAAATAAATAAATAAATAAATAAATAAATAATAAAAAAAATGTTCACCTAAAATTGTGTCATTTATTTAGCATCATTTTATTCAAAATATGTATGATTGACATTCTTCCAAGAAACTGAAAGGTGAATGTTTGAACAACTTCCTGCCTACTCTTTTTCATTTAATATTAATTATGACTGGAACTGTCATACTCTAAAATAACAAAAAGCACTATAAAAGAAACATTTTGGTCATAAAAGTACATGGACTTAGTCTTTGAAAAATAGTGTGCATGGAAACCAGAATTTTCAATTTTGGTTTGATATGATATAATGTATGGATAATGTTATTATGAAATGAATTCATTTGAAGAAAAAGAAGTTAATAATGAACTGATGTAGATGCAGATAAACAATATCCCATTGGTTCAACAAATGAGTCAAGCCTCCATTACTAACTTGAAAGTGTTAACTAGAAAGAACTTGCATCATATAAGCTTATTGTATAATCAAGGGCATAGGTTTGATTTTGGCATTTGTGGGGACATAATGGCAGATAACTTTGAAGTTGAAAGCATCCAGTCATCTCAAACCGGTGAAGTGAATGTTAAATTTATCATATCATATTTATATAAAAAGAGCAAATGTGAAAGCAGATGAACACAAAACACCATAACAATAAGTTTAAGACGGTAACTCTTATCATTCATCTGAACTGTGCATGTATGTTTTAAACACTTCAGCTAACTTGTATGTTCCTACTCCAATGTCCATGAAAGCACGTGGTTTTCAGGTAACATCAATCATTTGATCTATTTCAGATGCAAAAAAACAAACAAACAAACAAACAAACAAAAAAAATGGTTGAATACACATCAAAATTACTGCTAGGGACAATTTAGTCACTGAATATTGTTATCCCTACTAAATTATATGCCCTTGTGTATTATGTAGAGTATTATGAGAGAGAGATGGACTGAGTGAATGTGATTACCTGCATCTAATATAGCATTCTATCTTCAGCTCTGTCTCATATTCAGCATAACACATTAGTTTGAATGTCCACAGAGGAAAGCGATATCTTTGTCATAGTATCTGTTGAACTGTTATGGGGATTTCCCATGATAACAATGGTTAATGCATTTGTTGGTTGTGTCTTAAAAGGTAAAAAGAAAAAAAAAATAACCTGTCCCTGATTTGTTATTCATGCACTGTGTAACACAGCTCTATGTGAATGAAAACATCCTGCAAAGTTTTAAATCTGAAAGTGCACAGTGTATAAAATGTGTTTTAGCAGTTTGTACACAACCACCCTATAATAATAAAATGCACTGTGTAATTTTGCTCTATGTGAATCAAGCAGTGTCTATAAACAAGCCATTTGCAGAATCTGTAAAATGTAATTGTTTTACAAACCCCGCCCACGACTGTTGATGTTGATGGACACTGACATATTAGCAGAGACTCAGCCTTGACTGAACACAATAGTGATGCAAAGTCTGATTCTTTTCTGCGAACTGGTTCTTTTTTGGACAGTTCGGCTCATTGAACCAGTTCAAAAAGCCGATTAATCGATTCCTGGCATCATCAAGCAATGATGTCACTAAGCATTTCTTTTCTAACAACTCAGTCCCATGTTGTATCAATGAAACATTCAAATAAAAAGTCATTTGTGTGAATGCACATATCTGATTATTGCCTTTCATTCACTTTAGTTAATGGAGTCAGTGATCAGTTTCATTCATGGATCCTTTACTGTATGTCAGATATGACTGACCAGTATTGGCTAACCTACAACTTAGATAAGATGACTAAAGGTTTCGCACCTACAGCACACACACAACAGCACAAACACGGATATGTGCTACATGTCTAAAGTATAAAGAAAGAATAAACCTGTCTTATAAACTCCTTGATTTCGCTTAAACAACTTAAAATATGATCTGCATGCAGAATAAACTGTGCTAAAATTCAGGTTTTTCAATGTTTTAATAAAAATCCGCTGCTTTTTAATAAAACGATTCATAAGCATATCTCCAGTAGCCTATATTTTGTTTGTTATAAAGAAACTTTACATATCAGGCTCGTTCAAGTCCACGGTGATACACATGCAGTGCAACTCACTCGTCATCAACCCGGAACTAAAGTTCGATTTTGTTAACTTCCTTTGAACCAACTCAAAAGAACGATTCGTTCAAGAATCGAACATCACTACCACACAATCCACCATGTTTATCTTCAAGCTAGAGCATTTACATAAGAAATGTCTTTTTATTAGAGCTATAGAAATTATTAATTCAAAAGCATTGAGTGATGCTCTGTTTTTATTTTTATTGTTTGGGTCATATTAACAGTGTAAACAGCAGTATACAGTATGTATTGTATATTACGCTGCTGTAACTTAATACACAGACCTAATATAAACATGTGATATCTGTGTGTATTTGACAGTTTAAGAGCAATAAGACATGAAAAAGAACTTAGTTTAGTACTTAGATGCCGTGTGACAGTCGCTTTCTGTGCGCTTACTTTGGATGTGTGCACTCAGAAAACCGTATATCAGAAATTTAAACTGATATGGCTTTAAAGTTCATCTATTGCCACAATTATGAAAAAAGATCAGTCAAAAATAGAAAATTACTGAAAATATCCAAATGAAGAATGTCAGAAGAATGTGTAGTTTGTGCCTAAAAATGTCAGTCAAAACCAACAAATCTAACACAGTTAAGTGTTTAAACTTCATTAGCATTTATCTTTAGTATACAGTGTGATGTATTTCACTCAATTCCCACATTATTACTCCTCAATTTCAACAAGTGATGAACAAACTTATATTCACATATGTACATTATCGTCTTTGACAGACAGCATGTTAAAGCTACTCAGGACGCCATTTTCTTCATGCTTAGTGATGCATTCAAAACATCTGGGAGTGTGAGTTTTAAGGAAATACATGTACTAAAAATACATGGTCCTAAGCATTTAGTGATTGATGCTGTGTTATGCTATGCTAGGTTTTTAATTCTAATATTACAACTGACAGCCAGCCCAAGTTTTTGACAGCTGTGATAAAATGCATAGAGGGTGAAAACATGTTTGATTTTTCAGGAATTATGAACTGCGTTTTACGTAGTTCATTGTACTTATTTTATGAAATGAAACTTCAAGGTCTGCCCCCAGTGTGCAGAAATCTGGCAAATTCTGTGATAAGTACACTTTTTCTCGCCTTATACATGTGCTATAGCAGCTCATTAGTCATTTACAGTGTGAAAATAACTTTGCATGTTTAAGCTTGAAATAGTTGCTCATATTCTGGATTTAAAATAAGAATTGGTGTTGACTACTTGCTTAATATCAGGCCTGATAACCATGAAAAAAAATTCAGACATGACCATGAAGGCAACAGTAACACAACACCTGTTACACTTTTGAAAAGGGAGTCAGTGGTACCACTGTAATGACCTCTAAAGCATGCTCGTCTCCATGCAAAATGCAGGAAGCATAGTGAGATACTGCACACTGAAAGAACCAGCTGACATCTGAAAAGATGAGATATTACTTCTAAGCGACTGACCTCCAAGGACTGTGCAAGCCAGAGGAGGTGCAGTGACATCCAGTCGATATCTGCCAAATGTGTGGCATAAACCAGCTGGCTACATCACAAATATATCAGAAATATAATGATTAAATCCCATAAGGTAGATCTACCTCTAGTGGAATGAGCTGAGGGCCTCTGGGGGCTACAAAACCTTAACTCTCTTAGATATCTCACCAGTCTCTTCTACTATCCAATAAAATAAAATGGACTTCATGTTTGAGTCTAAACTTTTAGTTCTGTCTGTGTAAAAGTATAAAGCAGAAATGCAATCTTTATTCTTCCTTAGATAAAATGTTCAAGGTAGTGTAGCCGCAGGACAAAACACCAAGCTTAGCAACAAAGGTGAACTAAGGTAGCAACAGAAACCTGTTACACTCTAGGCCACAGCACAAGAATGACTGGGTGAACCAGTGCATGAAGCTCCCCCACTTCAGTAGCAAAACTGGTTAAAACATATTTCAAATCGGTGCCCTCTAGAGGGCCCTCTACATTGCCAAGAGAGGCCTAGTGGTTTACACACATACTGTACTCTGACATGAGGAAAGTCCTTCTCTAGCTATACTGCTTGTATGACTGGAAATGTAATTTAATAAATGGCCTCAGATTAAACAGAGAGATTGTGCACAACTGCTTTAAATGGCTTTACTGCTTTAAAATATCCATTTTACAGATGAACCCCATTTCATGGCATTGTTTTATGGCATTGCAAGTACTATTTTGTATATTTTAGCACAGCTATGATGCTATATTGACCAATCAACATCAAGGACCGCATCATTTTATTTAATCTGTATGTACATTACTCATTTTGTGGATGTTATTTTAAATTTGTTAAATCACATTTTAGATTATAGTTTCTGCTTAATCTTTCTGACTAATTTTTCTTATCTTACTCTTAATCTACAGTTCCATTCAAAAGTTTGGGGTTAGTAACAAAAGAATTTGAAAAGAAATGAATACTTTTACTCAGGAATGGTGCATTAAATTGATCAGAAATGATAATAAAAACACTTATAGTGTTACAAAAGATTTTTGTTTTAAATAAATATTTTAATCTTTCTATTCCTCAAAACATCTCGAAAAACAAAATGTATCACAGTTGCCACAAAAATATTAAGCAACAAAACTGTTTTCAACACTAACAATAAGAAATGTTTCTTGAGCACCAAATCATCTGACACTGAAGACTGGAGTAATGGCTGCTGAAGAATCAGCTATCACTTGAATAAATTACACTTCAAAATATATTAAAATAGGAAACACTTATTTTTATATATTTATATATAAATATAATAAATATAATATAATATAACATAATATAATATATATATATATAATTATATTTAAAAAAAACTATATTTAATATTATGCTATTAATAATATTTCACAATATTAATGTTTATATATATACATATATTTTTTCAATTATGTTCTTCACTAACCATAAAAAAAGAAAAAAAAGATTTGTAAGAGCCTATACCTACAGTAGAATACTTTTGTTACTTTTCCAAACTACATTATCTTTGACCAGCAGAGTGCGCCATTGTATCACAAATATTATAAAAGACTATACTGAACAAGGTTTCTAATAAAAAAATAAATAAAATAAAAAACAAAAAAAAACTATTTAAAGTCTATAAGACCTATAAAGTGTTAAAAAACAAATATACTCTAACCCCTTCATCCTAGCCTTCGGAATAACTGTCCTTGATAATACCATCAATGATTTAAGGAACAATTCTAAACTTAAACTTTATGACATAAAGCTTGTGGGGATCAACTACACAGCACTGAACTTTACAATCGTAATAAATTTAGATTTAGAATCTGATCCTCAACAGGACAGCTAGAAATTGCCAACTGTGTCGACCAAGATGTCCATGACCTTGTTCAGCAGATTTGTACTTGTTTCACCTATTTTCTATCAGTTACTTATGCCATCTCTTTATAATAGTTTACCTTCATTCATGTCAGACCTGTCAGTGGGCCAGATACCAACTAACAGCAACAGACTTTGGGAAAGACCATATTTTTTTTACATACAGTGGTTTCTTTGACCTTTACAGTACAATGTGACGTGACATACAGCCAAGTATGGTGACCCATACTCAGAATTTGTGCTCTGCATTTAACCCATCCAAAGTGCACAAACACAGCAGTGAACACACACACCTGGAGCAGTGGGCAGCCATTTATGTTGCGGCGCCGTTGGGGGTTCGGTGCCTTGCTCAAGGGCACCTCAGTCGTGGTATTGCCGGCCTAAGACTCGAACCCAACAATCTTATGGGTTTGGAGTCAAACTCTTATCGAAACCCACAACCTTAGGGTTTGGAGTAGTGGTCTATATAAGAGCATTAGGGTTATTTGTGTTAATGTATGATCACTTGGTGGTCAAGATAAGAGCATTAACAGATTAAACTTTTAAATGGATATATATTTTAAAGCCTTGCAGAGATGTTCTGGCCTCTGTCCTCTGTGGTTGTTTCATGCTGTTTCAAAATCGCTTTCCAGAACATTCTCGTTCACCATTCCTGGCTGGTGGAATGATCTTCCCACCCTTATCCAGAATGCTTAACCCTTAATGTCTCTGTGTTAAAATAATAACAGCACAACTCCCAAATAACTGTCAATGCAAATAGCTGGTTTGGGTGGGATAGTTGACTCACCACTTGGTTAAGGTTAACGGACATTTCAAACAACAATAAATTTTAATTATATTTTTATTTTATTTTTTTAATTTTAGTACTTAGTACTTAATTTTAGTACTTAAACTTATTTCAGTTGGTTCAAATTTTAATTTTTTAAAGTTTTCATGTAATATTTGTATTTTATTTTAGCTTAATGTAAATTACAAAAAAAAGTTTATTAGTTTTAGTTAACAATAACAACACAGCAAACAATCAGGAACTTGTTTTCTATTGGAACAGGAACTTGCTAAAAAAAGGTTAATGTAAAAATGATGACAAATCTTCTACTCTCTCAGGGGGAAAAACATAAAAACTGTACTAATATGTACCTAATAAGGTACAAAGATTTATCTTTTAGGATTTGTATTTTAGGATACTGCCCCAAACAGCCCCAAATACAGCTTTGTACCCCGCCCCCCCCTTTTTTTTTTTGAGAGTGTAGCACAGGATGCAATGAAAGTTACTTTTGCATGTTCTCAGTCTGTCTCTAGGTGGCACTGTTTGTCAGCAGAAAACTCTCACTGAGCAGTTGGTTAGACAGAAAGTGATTTGTCTGTATGTGTATCAATTCAGGTTTCAGCTTATGTTACTATAACAAACATGCACATACATAATATCATTTGCCAATTTATATGTCCTCTTGTTCTGCAGTTTGTACCCACAGCGCTACAATAGTTCAATTTTCACTTTTGCTTTCTTTGTATTGCAGCTCCCGAGTGTCATCATAGCTGAAGAAGCAGGGGAGTGAATTTTATTCCACAGATATCTGAGAAAGGCAATCCAAATGCCAGTTTGAGAACATACAGTCAGCCAAGCTCTCATTATATACTGTTTACTCCGCACACAAACACGTAAACACAGCACCTAGGAATTTCAAAATAAGTTGAAGAAAGAGCTTACCACTTCACACACCTCTCTGCCTCTGCCCTTTCTTTTTCTTTTTCTTTTTTCCTTTATTGTGTAGGTTAATGATAGACCTCTATCTTGGCTCAATGTTCACAAAACGGGTGTCTGCTCCAGGTTACTTCTCTCTCTAAAGAATGAACTCGACAGTAGAAATGCTCATTAGCGCTGAAGAAACATCTTTTTCTTTACATCCACCAAAACCCAACTCCGGATATTATGTAAATTAGCCAAACACATAAATTAATAGAAGCCATAATAAAGAGGTGCAAAGATCTGTCTGAGATGGTTCATAATAACATGCTTTACACCTTAATACAGCAACTTCCCTGGTGAATGATTAATTAAAAAAAAAAAAAAAAAAAAAAAAAAACCTTCATTGCAAGGCAACAATGCCACTGGGGCAGCTCAGGAGCTTTTCCAGAGGCAATTAGGAAAAAAAAGTTTGGTGTTAAAACCGGCTATTGTCATAAAGTTGGGAAGTGAGGCTGACCTGTAACTCATTAGCAGAACGGATCCTGTCATAGAGTGAAACACGACCACTGAACACTGTGAGACTTCATATCCTCTTTCCTCTCACCCCCTCATGCAATCATCCAAACAAGTGAAACAAAACATTTTATGACATTTTAAGTGCGAAAACCTTACAAAACTGGGGTTAGTGAGGATTCTACTCAAACTGCCTTGACGCACTGTCTTGGAAATCCTTGTCTACTCTATTTTAAAATGTGCTTCAAGATTTAAAGTTCACATGAAATCAAAATGAACCCACTTTAAGGCCAGTTCACACCAGGATGAATATTCTGGAGGAAAAACATATTAATCTGAATGAAGGCTGTTAATGTGTCTGAACTTGCATGCCGTCATATGATTTTTTGAACATGAGACATTCTAATCTCTTTGAGATTTGTACTTTTGGTCAAATGCCCAGAGCTATTGCAGCATCAAACTACAACTTGATGGCTCTCACAAACAGACTAAATACCATAGTGAATAAAAAAAATCTGAACGGCTGTTGGACAACATCTAAATAGTGTTTCACCATTTGTCTGTAACAAGCAGGTGTCAGAAACGGAAAGTTCTGCAGAGCTTTGTATATTGGGGTGACCAGCTTTCCTGTAGCCTAAGCGCCACCTACTGTAAGAGAGACAATTAACATTTTCATTTAGCCCATCTGCTGTTTTTATGCTTTGGACTGAACAGACAAATAGAATGCAAAAATCAAATTGAATTTTAGTGCCAAACATTTGTGTTCATGTGTACAAGACTTTATCTTAAAGGGGTCCTATTATGTTTTTTTACTTTTTCAACTTTAGCTAGTCTGTAATGTTGCTGTTTGAGCATAAAAAAGAGCTGCACAGTTCAAAGCTCAAAGTCCAATTAAGAAGGAGATATTTTATTTAACAGAAATCACTTTTCAAAAACTACAACGAACGACTCATTTGGACTACAACGCATATTTTCTGGGATTTGTGATATCACAAATACCCTACCGACAAATGGGACAAGACCTGGTTGAGCTGCACTAGAGAAGGAAATGAGAGTCGGAGACATGCTAGCTTTCCCAAGGCAGACAAGCTAAGAGTGGTTGCAATCATCCGGGTTTAAATCACGCTCAAATTGATTTGATTTTGACACAATATTTACACTGAAGCTCGCAGAAGGCGGCTATGGTATGGGTCATGACATTTCCTGACCAGGTGCCGAGTGGAGCCAATCACAAAACACTGGCCCAGCTAACCAATCACAGCATATTTCATATTTCAGAAGGCGGGCCTTCATTTGATACAGGAACTATTCCAGCCGTTCATGCCAGACTGGGGAGAGAGGTGTTGTAATAATGTAAAATATATTTAAAAAAAAAAAGTTTTTCAAACAACCTAGTATGAGAGCCTGTTCTAGTACACCCCCAAAACAAAATCAAGACTTTTTAAAAGAGCATAATAGGACCCCTTTAATCTTATCCTTTATCTTTATCCTAATACATGTTCCAGGTATTATATTGTATGATTTATTGATGCTTATTGAACAAAATGTATTTTGTCATCAAAATGCTCTGGCTCTAAAGCAATTTTTTGACTTATATCCATCAAAAGTTCTGAACTCTTCTCTTCCAACCTTATTGAGATATATTGTCCCAATTCAGTTAATTTTTGATGGATAAAATCACGTTAATCTACTTTAATGTCTCATTAAATATCATATTTAAATGTAAAATGTGTCACTTTACAGGTAAAATTGTTTGATAAAATTGTTTCATGTTGACTTCAAAAGTTTTACTTACTAACACCTCTGTGTGTGTGTGTGAATGAGAAAAAGAGAGAGCGAAAGAGAGAGTCTGACAGACAGAAAGATAGATAAAGAAAGACAGATAAAAGCAGTGATCTGGATCAGAGGATATGAGGAACAGAAATGGTCATCTGGGGCAGAGAGAAACACAAGTGTGTAGCAGTAGCTCCAGCGTTATGATTCATTTTATTTCTACAGGAGGCCTGAACTTCCAATCATAAATATGAATACCTAGATGCTGCATTAGCAACTGCTCTTAACTACAGCCGTAATTCTGCTCACCCGCAAAATTGAAAAGGTCAAGATCTGCCCGTAAATTTCATTTTTTCATTAATATGAATAATTGGATGGTTCAATGATCTGCCCGTAAACACAAGATGAATTTATAGATGCAGCATGCAATTAACAACCTGGGTCCAGTCATAAATGTTTTCAGAAAATTCAGCATTACATAATTGCAGATAATATACTGTAAATCCTATCTATATTTGGTTGACGGCGTATAGTCAGATATCTATCTCTCTATCTATCTGGTTTGTAAATGAAACAATTTAAATCTCAAATGATACTTTGTCTAAATGTTTTCTCATTGTATTAACTTAATTCTTTTACTTTACATCTAACCAAATATCCAGCCAAATACAATTTAAAATATTAATGTAATATAAAGAAATGTATTTACTTTAAGAATGTGTAATTTTATCATCTAAGATGAATGACTTCAAGCATCAAACTTTTGACAATTTATTTTGTCCTAATACAATTTTGTTTTACAATGTGTACAGTATCCTGATACAAATACACACTAACAATGTAAACATCATAAACTATGACAATTTTTGTCATAAAACATTTCTACAGTGTGTATAGTATTGTTATAACAGTTTTTAGTGTCCTCACACACAGACACACTGGATACAATGTAAATTCACCATAAGAATCAGTTATGGTTTCAAAGAGAAACATGCAATCTTTCCATGAACAGTCAATCAGAACTGACTGCACAATCAAACCTTTAGAATTCTGTAATCTTTCCATGAACAGTCAATCAGAACTGACTGCACAATCAAACCTTTAGAATTCTGTAATCTTTCCATGAACAGTCAATCAGAACTGACTACACAATCAAACCTTTAGAATTCTTCTGAAGTTAAAACAAGTTTGGCCCAAATACTGCTTTAAAATGGGCAGTGTAAAACAAAACACTTTTAATAAAACACCTACCACATACCAATGGTAGAAAGAAAAAAATAAAATAAAAATCTTTTCACCTTCATTGAATAGTTTACCCAAAAATGAAACTTCTCTCATAATTGTCATAATGTCTCTGACACAAATTTAAAGCTAAATACTTGAATAGCTTAAGGATGAGTAAACAACATAAGAATTTTCATTTTTGAGTAAAATATTTAACTTACCCTAGATAAAAAACAACTTAACCAAGATAAAACGAATCAGGTTTAGTAAACAGTAGTGCAGTTAACTTTGTATAAAAGCCTTTATACAGTCCAACATCTTCAAAGAAATTTACCATCAGCAGAACATTGTAGCTGGGTCAAAGGAAACAAATTTACTCCTGCAGCTTTGAAGAGAGGTTCTGCACCCTTCGGCTCATCTGCTTACTCTCTATGTCCATGATTATTTTTTGAAAGGCCTCAAAGGTGTATTTGAGTCCTTCAGGATATTTTAAGTTCAGTGCATAAATGAGTCCAAACATCATGGCACAGGCACATGCAACAGAGGGCAACTCATTTAGTACTTCCACACCGTCAATGACAATGGAAATGTCCAGTGCATGACTAAGAGCATCAGTTTCACGGATCACAAAAAATGCCATGGTGGTCTTTTCAAATTCTCTCTCCGCTTCCTCCCTCTGGTCAGCCTAAAAACATCCAAGAACATAGAGTAATTTAGGGACTGTGAAAAAACAAAACAAAAAAAAAAACACCCCTTCATCTGAAAATTTATTACAAAATTTATTTATCTTTCTTACTACGGAGGTCAATGTAGAGCCCAAACGTCTGTTGCTAACTTTCATTAAAATATCTTCATTTGTGTGCAGCGTAAAAATAAAATTTATACGGTTTCTTATAAGAGTAGAGAAGTGATGACAAAATTTTTGGGTGAAGACATACTTTTACACTCTCTTTGGCTTTGAAAATGCTTTTAAACACTTGTACAATCAAACGCTCCCATGTGTTGACCATTGTAGACAATCACAGACATATTTGTTGAGTGCAGTACCACAATGGCCAATCAGAGGCATTTATCAATCTACTCAACAGTGTTCAAAATGCATTTATGGGTAATCCAACCCCTTTTAAAGGAGTAGTTCACATTCAAAATTCTGTCATCATTTACACGACCTCTTGTCATTTCAAACCTATATGAATTACTGTCCTCTGCAGAATTTTGAACAACATTGATAACACAACAGCACAGCCCCCATTCACTATTATTGTATGGACACAAAACAAATGCAAGTGAATGGGGGGCTCTTAACAACATTCTTCAAAATATATTCTTTTGTGTTCTGTGGAAGAAAGTCACACAGGCTGATGTGTAAATGATAACACAATTACTTAAACTACTTTAAAACGATATGTCACTACCAAATCAAAATTTCCCCACCCTAAAGGCTTTAGAAGACCTTTAAGACCACAGAGCCGTGTCGAGCAGTTCTTTGATCAATTGATGCACTATTTGAAGCTACAAAAAGCCAACAATTCACTTCCATTCTACTGCTTGGAAGTAAAATGATATGTAGGATTATAACTTTGCCTGTATTGTTCTTCAAAAATATAACCATATTCAGTTAGGATGCCTTGAGGGTGAGTAAAACTTGAGGAAATGTTGATTTAGTAGTGTAATATCACTTCTCTGCATTACCTGGTATTCTTTGATCAGACAGCTTGCATCTTCACCAAGGTACGTGATCAGGCACTTCAGCAGGCCCTCTCTTCTGATGTCTATGTCCAAACTCTACAAAATGTTCAAGATGTATTGCTTTTATTAGACCAAAACACTACTAAACTGATTGCCACAAGCAAATTTGTTCGCATGTAACCAATACCTGATCCATAACTTTAATAGTGTCCTTAGTTTTTTCACGGAGGACTCCACCTTTGCTCCTAATAACCTGGAGAAGCTGAGAGCTCTGTCTGTCCAAAGAGGCCATAAATCTCGATTGTAAAGGTAAGGTCGTGATGCGCAAAAATTCAGCATTAATCTGTAAAAGAGAGAAACAGAAAATAGACTTCTGAAAAAAATGATTTTACTTTGAGAACTAGTTGTAAAAAAAACATATAGACACAAAGCATTAAACAACAAAAGGTATAAATAGGGCATCTAAAACATTTTCAAAAACACTACATACTAAAATCCAATGGTAAAAACTATGGTAAATTCAGGATTAGTCACTTACATTTTAACATTTTTTAATAAAATAAATGCTTTTACCTCCTCTTGTTGAAACAGAGCTGGCCATCTTTCTTGCAGTTCTTGAACACTAGGTTGGTTTTCCACAATCTCTTGTCTGCGTAAGGCAAACGTCTTGGTCATTTTTCTCTGATTGTCAATGCATTGTCTTTTCTTCACTTCCTTTAAAAGTGCCAGGCGCTCAATTTCAAGGTTTGCTGATGTCTCTCCAGCAGGTAGGGATGGGATATGATTGGCCTCACCACGTTTAGGTCGTTTAACATTTTTTGCTGGAAAAGCATGGTCTGAGGCTTTGGTTTTCAGAGAATTTACCAAATATTCAGGGCATCCAAGACCTTTCAACTGTGTGCGTAGGTTTCCCATCTTCATTTTAAGTCTCTGTGTCCACCCATAGCACCCATTGAAGGATCCTTTTTCTGCTAAGCAAGGGTGTTTCTTGATAAGTGCCTCTGAAACTTCACAGAAGTGTGCACTGCTGGGATAAGATTTATACTTGTATATCTCATCACAAACCTTCTCCAGAATATCAGACTTCATCTTTGGAGTGACAGCCAGCCTTGTTCCGTTAGCCTTAAAAATAGCATTTCCTCTCTCTAATTGGAGTTCAGTGTCATAAGAAAAGCGTGGAATATTAAATTCTTTTGGCCACTGTTGATGTCTTGTAGAAACTGTTTCTGAGCCAGGGGGTGAGAGGATGATTGTATCATCAGTGTCGCCAGAGCCAACGGAGGACAGAGCATCATCATTAGACTGGGTCCCATCATTTGTTTGAGCAGTGAATGAGTCTTCGTCTGGCAACGGAATAATCTTTAGAGTGCCAAGACTCTGAAGTTCTCCAGTGTTCGTCAAATTTACAAATACATCCCCAAAATCTTTGTCCTGATACTGTAGTCTTAATCTACCATTTAATCCAAAAGCTTCCCTCACTTTTTCAATGAGCTCATCCACTGATTCGGGAATCCCATCTGGCAGAAGCAACTTTCTTGAATCATCTTGACTCACAATCACCAAAAGCTTGGCAGATCTTCTTCCTGACATGATAACAGATTCTGGAAAAAAGAAAATAAATAAAAATAGATACAGTACAAGTAATAGATAATTGCTATATCTTGCTATAATCACTATATCTTGTGCACTTTTATTAGAATTTATAAACAATTCTAACCTCAAACATGTATATATCTCTTCAGAGCCACCATGTGTCTCCCCCCAATTGTGTACTGAACAAGTGGATATGGGTCTGTAAGGTCATGGTGCTCTAAAAGTTCAATTTTCTTGTCAGATGACTGGACCAACACATATGCTCTATAATGTTCAGTATACCATGCATCAAGTCTTCTGACAATGAACAGTGGTTTGTCCTGCAACACAATAATTTGCACAATTTCTCCAAACTCTGGAAGTCCTGAACATTCTCCATGAGCAATGATCATACTTTCTCTGTAGGTGAAGCCTTTAAATTTTACTTCCTTGGCCAAGCACACAACATCCAGGTTTGGGTGTTTCTGTTGTACAGTCTGTGATATGTCTTCATTCAGAACATCAATGGGAAGATTAGAAACATGTGATACTTCCAATCTTGGTGTAAGAGAGCTGCACTGATACAGATGATATGCCATATGAAACTGATGTCTTTGTGACAACGACAGGAGCACATTCTTGAAGCAGTTGGTGTGACGCATAACTCTTTTAAAGAAGCTATGCTTAGCCTCGAATCGCATTGTCCACAGAGCAACCAGTGGGCCAAATTTCTCAATTAGCTCAGGATAATGCTCCAAGTAGTGGTGTTTGGGCAAAAGTTTAGTCTCGGGAAAAACCTCTTGGAATCTGATTCTGTGCTCAGATATCTTGAAAGCCAGATATGCTATAGAAGCTTTGGTGTGTGTAGGAGCGACAACAAGATCGACAACATCTTTTAAATCATTTAGAAGTTGCCACGCAGGTTCATTGGCAGGCACTCTGTCTCCAATCAAAAAAGGAAAAAACCTCAACAGGCTCCAATTTTCATGGGCATTACCCCCTACTGTTCTTCTTGCAGAAAATGTGAGAGGAACAGTATGTGGACGATTTGTCTTGTCATTCCATTTGAATGGAAAGTTCTGAATTGCTTTATTCAGGTGTTCCAAGGTGAAATACTTTTTAGATGAAAAGACTTTCAAGGACAAAGCTATCTCAAAAGGGACAATACCCTCAAAGAGATCATGCACAACATCAGCCGGGAATCCTGTGCAAACATTGAAGTGCGATAATTTTTCTGAAAACACACACCCCCCTTTCACACCAAAATGATGAGGCAAGTCATTGTCTTTCATAAACTGAAGATGAGCAGAATGTAGTTCTTCAGTTCTGATGCAGAATGTTTCAGATCCAACTTCTTGAGTCTGGTATGCTTCTTTCTCTGCTGTACAAAATCTGCAGACATATTTTCCAGAGAAATTTTCCACAAATCCGGCAATACTGTGAGCACCAAGATTGTCAGCAACAATACATTGAACTGTGCCCTTGACAGTCTTTCCCAGTTTTTCAATGAAAAGTCCATGTCTCTCCAACGTGACAAGGTCATCAATCAATGGTTCCAGCACTTTGTCATACCCAAAATGCTTAACATCACTGCTTTTAATTAAAGCAGCTAAATTTATAGCTGACAGGGATGACTGACATCCTTCATGTGAATTTCCTAAAATCCAATAAACTCCAAAAACTTTGTGTTTTTTCTTGGACGTGCCAAGGGGGTTGCAGATCTCAAATTCATCCACGTACAAAATTAAAGAGATAGCAGGTTCAGAAAGCAGTTCATTCCTTTGGAAGTTGAGTGAATCAAAAAAACATGTATATTTACATTCATCTCCTTTATACACTGATTTTAAATGAAGTGTATTATCAAGTATTGGCTGGCAACTCAGAAGTTGCTGCAGGGATTGTAGAATTGGAACGTACTGAAATGTTCTTCCATGACTCCGATCAAGCACATACTCTACAGGCTTTACTACTGAAAAATGGGCTTTGTAGTATGCTTTCCGTTTACATGTAGTGGAAAGTGGACCTTGCTCTCTGATTGCTGTTGGAATTGGATGTGACTGGCAAAGAAAGGTGGCTAACTCATCTACAACAACTTTATCAACCAGCAAATTATGTTCCTGCAGTACCTGGTGAATAGTTTGATTAACAACTGGAACTGAAACTGTACTAATTAAATAATGCAATTCCTGCAAAAGGTCATCAATGGCCACACCAGGTACAAGAAAAACGTGCTCTAACTTTAAAAGGACTGAGGCTAATTTGTGCTCTATAGCTCTGGACAAGTCTTCAGTATTTTCTGTTATTACACCAGAGGAAGTAGGTTCATCAAGTGAGACATCTTCGTCTGATTCAATGTCATCTTCTGCAGAAAAAATAGGGACTGGTCTTTCACTGACAACAATGCCAGGCTTTAAGTCCTCTTCAGAGAATGATTTGTGTTTTCTTGCCTTGTGTGTTCTAAATGATCCATAAATATTGGTTTTGTATGAGCACCCACTAACAACACAAGGAACAGTTTCATTATTTTTCAGGTGCTGCCCAATGTGATGGAAGTAGTCTTTAAACGATGATGTGTGTTTGTATTCACAAAGCAAACATTTATAAGTTGTCAATGCATCTTTTTGAGAGGGATGCTGAGGATGCCTTCTTGACACATGGCTCTTCAGAGAACTCCAAGTTTTAAATGAACAAGGACAGTCTGAATAAACACAAGGATAAGGATGACGATGTCCAAAATTCCTATGATCAAGCTTAAAATGCTTGAGAAGCTCAGAACGCTTGGCTTTGGAGACACCACAATCTTTGCATTTCCACATTGAGTTACTTGCCAACGAGAATGGTGAGGTAGAGCATAGGAGAGAAGAAAGATAAATAAAACTGACCCTCCAAAACAATAATTAATAGGTGCAAATTACTTACGTTTTTCATGTGACTGGATTATTCAAAACCTGTCCTAATTGTTGTACAGCAGTACACCATCCTACAAAAGACAAATTGAAATAACAAACTGGCTCACATAAAAGTAAACAGATGACTTCTTTGCCGGGTATGCTGGTCGACGAGATACTAGTAAGTATCGCGAAATTTGTGTGCCAATACTGTATCGATTCTCAAAAACGGAATATCGATATTTAAAAGAAATAAAAATAAAAATCATACAAGATTCATAGCAGTTGTTTCGTTTTGAGTTTACATCCCGACCGCTAGATGGCAGTCTTCATCTCTGAATGACAGTGAGAGTAACAGGAAATACTAGCATTAGGGCATGCCACTAATGTTAGCATTAATATCGCTATTTGCTGCTAGTAATGGAGGATGGAAGAATTGTCCCTGTTACTGGGTCGGTGTACAAAGCTGAAGTGTGCCATGATTTGGGCTTCTGTGGCGCCACCTCGGTCCTGCCACTGTCCCATGTGAAGAGAGGCTCGTGCGGGGCGGGTCGAGGTGGGCGGTAGGGTCGCAGCTCGGCACGCTGCAGTTAGAGTGGTGCTCGCTTTGCGGTTTCGGTGATTCCACGCAGAACATAAATACAAAATGAAAAACCTGTGAAATCCAAGTGGAAAGGTTCGACATCTGTATTTATTTGATTGTTTTACAATTGTTTTGTTTTCTTTAGGAATCCTGTAAGCACTTTTTTATTGATATTAATCAGATGTAATTTTTTTGTTCAGATCAAACTTTTATGACATTGTGTATATGGATATGGTCTTTTTATAAAATACATTTTATACGTATTATACATTTAACTAAAGGATCCTGCAAGCACTTTAATTTCCAACACCCCCACCCTTTACTCGTACTGCACAAAAATTGGTTCAATAATGTTGAATGTTACAGGGACTGATTATTGCAAATGCAGATCCCACTGTGTTCTGGTTAAATAATTTTTATTTACTTATTGCTAAGGTTTGCATATGGTGGTGTGTTCTAACAACATACAGAACTACCAAATTTTGCTATAAGTTTGATTGCAGCATATAATATAATTGTTAATAATCGCCAGATTCTTGGCAATACACAGCCCTACGAGATACGTTAAAATAAGTGTTTAGGCGCGTCACTAAAGACATGTGTTTGGGCCTTCATGTAAAGCTAACGTTTATCATAAATGAGAGACCATACAAGTAAGCAGAGTGAATAACTTGCGAACGCGAGCTTCATAATAAATCAATAAAAATCATCATAATAATAAAGCTTTATAACAACGTTAAGTCTATACAAAGCGTCTGAAGCGTGCATGTAACTTATACGTGGCGCTGTACAGTATCGCACTCCAGCATACCCGAAACAGTCTTTATACTACGTGTCAATATCAATCCATCTCACCTCAAGCGGTTTACTTGTATTATTATTATTATTTTATTTCCACTCGGTTTAACATCGTGATGAGGGAAACTTGTAAACGTTCTAGCCGAGTTAGAGCCGTCAAACTAGTAATACTAACCGCATGTAAAACAACAGTACAACATAACATTTTATTAAATCATACATGTATAATGTTAATAATATGCCCAAACGTATGTTTGAAATTACTTACCAATTTTCTTGATTCCCGTTTTACCACGCCGAGTTCATCCATGCGGTGTAACAAGATGGCGATAAACTGAACGTCCTTACGCACGACCACGGATGACATTCGAAGTCATGTGACAATGGGAACCAATATTTTTAATTTAATTTACAGAAATGTATACTTTACACTAACAAGACTTACTTTTAATTTAAATCAACCAAACTTTTTACATAACACTGATGGCTAGACAGAAAATTAAATGTTTTGAGTTAGATCAAGTATAACGACTTCGACTTCTTTAGAGTAAATACATGCCTTGTGCACTTTTTTCAGTGTATTAACTTAAATCTAATTTACTCCCAAAAGTTTACATTCTCTTAAGTAATAAGTCACTGTGTTAAGTTAAAGCTCGTTAAGACGGAAACTTTCGACATATTTTTGTATATATTTTACTATTTAAACGGCAGAAGACAATGCTGACGCGCGGGTCTCATGCGCGTGCCTCGGGGGCGCGAGCACAACTAAAGCCGTTGTGCGATTAACAAT
This sequence comes from Cyprinus carpio, assembly GCF_018340385.1. NCBI lineage: Eukaryota > Metazoa > Chordata > Actinopteri > Cypriniformes > Cyprinidae > Cyprinus > Cyprinus carpio. Next base: position 14,546,225 of record NC_056613.1, on the reverse strand, counting down.
TTCAGTTCTGTTTCGCGGCTAATGGCGCTTTTAAAATATCAAGCTCTTCATTTTTCATTGATCCATGCTTCTTTGATCACTCTAACGTGTCAGTAACTTTATGCAATCCGCCCAATGAAAGATGCGTGGTTGTATGTACATGTGACGAAACACACCCATTAAACAGTTAACTTAGTCAAAATCATCATATAACGTTACATATTTATCAACTGTAGTAACAATAAATTAAAGCTTATTTGTATAATTACTCACCTATATTGTGCAACTGTCTGTCAGCCGCAGTCTGGATGCGAGGAAAACAAGATGGCCTTCGATCAGAAAATTCTCAAACCCAACCTCGATGACGTCAGCGGTCACGTGGTTTTCACAGAACGCAAAATTATTGATTTGATGTGTACTTGATAGAAAATTAAATAAATTAAGTCAGATCAAGTATAAAATGTGCTTTAGAGTAACGACAAGGCAGTTGCACTTTTTTCTTCAGTGATACTAAATGCCTTGAAATATATTTTAAAATATGTCTTTGAAAAGCCTGACAGTTTGACAAGGGGTCACTGATCAGAAGAATGTCCAGAAGAGATAATGAGTGTCCAAAAAAGACAGGCAAATGACTGATGTCCAAACATTTGATGGCTCAGTCACAGTGTGAAGTAATGATGACTTTTGCTTAAATACGTTACAGGAATTTAAACCATAGATACTTTTAACACAGAGACATATACAAACAGATATCAGATGTCTTGAGAATAGACCGGAAAGAAAAACTAAATCGGTTGCTGCTGGTAAACAGGATACTTAAAACATTCACCTGCATTTTATTTAGGACGTCCTCTAACAGAGAATGACCTCACTCTGCACATTTCTCTGCAATGGTCCATTGAAGCTTCAATCATAAGATAGGTCATTAGTGTGACTGATGACCTCACTAATTACAACTCATTTGCTGCTAGACAGTCAAACATTAAACAATTGTACACAATGGCACCAGCCATTTTAACGAATAGGTCGGAAAACAGCTAAACGTTTGACAAGCATAAATGATGTCTTAAATACTTGTGGCCATTTCAAATGCAAGTCATATTCAAATGTGAGGCAAAAATAATTTTCAAAGAAAAGACTGCTCCAAGACATATATATGCAGAAAGTTACAGATAACTTTTTTGCATAAAAGAAATATTACTGCAAGATAGACTTTGCCTTCAACTTTCCACAGTCATAGCATTAAATCGCAAAACACTCCAAATACAGCAGATCACTGTATTATGAAATCAACACAACTTTTTCCCAGAAACATACAAGCAAAGTTTCAGCGCTAAATAGCTTTATGATGTTTACTCCTACGCTTGACAGCACTTATTTTCTGACACCCCAACACCTACTAATTTCCAAGGGTTACCTGTGCTTTACAGAGCTAAACTCATGGGTCCACATGGCATTGAGAGCTTGATTTGAGATGTGTGAAGACCTCATTGATGGGTTTCAATGGATATCCATCAATAATGCTGCTGGAAATTTGTGGCATTGAGCATTTGGTCTGAATATGATTCCAAGCATCAGGTTTCACAAAAAAAGATTGTTAGTTTAGAGAGGTCGCGATGACCTTTTTCACAAGTGATTTATGAAATGGAGTTGAAGAAACCAGTAAAATAAAAATGTCCTTAAATATGGGACATGCCAACAGTGAAATCATTCAGTCAACCTCATGAGTCATAGATGGTAAATCACACTGTTTATTTACCCTTTAATTTAGTGAAACCAGGCCTCTTTCATCCACGAATAAGACCAAATATGGTACTGTATAAATTGGAGAGAAGGCAGAAATCCAGAGTTCAAACTTACGAAGTGGATGAGAGAAGAAAGATGGGGAGGAAAAGAGAGAGAGAAAAGAGTTGCCTCCAGGCCCTCTTTATCCTCATCATGATGCTTTGTAAATTGTTTTTGCCTGTGTGTATTTGTGTGTGTGTGTGTATCCAAAGCCTTTGGGTAGAAAGTGTTCAGATTGCTCTCTTTCAGCGATTCTAGGTGCTATAAAACCTTTGTGACACACACTCACAAACAAACACACACTTTCACATCAACCTCTGGGGCTCATGTGGTTGCCAGGGTAACCAATATCAGGCTGATAGTCAGGAATACATGAACACAAGATGCCTCTTTCTCTGTCCATAATCCACCTTAACGCTGAGATAAAGAGCGAGCACCTCATCAAACATGCTTTTTTCTCTGCCGTTAGCCACCTGGATGTAGAACATGAGGAGTAGGCCTTACTTACACTTTGCCATGTGACTCAAGAGTACTTGATTCTGTTTGGTTAGTCTTTGTATTGAGAAGTCAAATATTTTTATCAAATGATCACTGAACTACTGTGCATATTTAACTGCCATCCATTGCAACATGCTGGTGTCACCTTCCTGCATCTCGTATTGCTTATTGGTCTCTGTCTTTTCATACTAATGCCAGTTAGAATAGCCATTTCATATGTTCAGCATTAAAACTTTGAAAGAGAGAGAAGCTCAGGAGTCTCCAGGCAAAGCAAAAGAAAAACTAAAACATGTCTTAGATGAACAATGAACTGATAAGAGAAAACAAACAGCTGTGAGTGTGAAATAGTAGAAGATGTCTTAATAATGCTTAAGACTTAATAATACACTCGTTCACATCCTTCTCTTCACTCCCTGTGACAGAAGTCTCCAAATTCATCCTTTCTAATCATCCTACTACTTGTCCGCTTGATCCTATTCCATCTCATCTCCTTCAAGCCATTTCTCCTGCAGTTGTACCTGCACTCACTCACATCATTAACACATCCCTTCACACTGGTGTTTTTCCCTCAGCATTTAGACAAGCTTGTATAACCCCACTACTTAAGAAACCCACCCATAACCCATCATGTTTAGTGAACTACAGACCGGTTTGAACTGTGTTCAACCAAGTCTCTGCCTTTCTGACACAGAACAACCTCCTCGACAGGAGCCAGTCTGGTTTCAGAAGTGGACATTCAACTGAGACTGTCTTGTTCTCAGTTGTTGAAGCTCTAAGACTGGCAAGAGCCGATTCCAAATATTCAGTACTTATCTTGCTGGATCTGTCCGCTGCTTTTGATACGATGAACCACCAGATTCTCCTGTCAACCCTATTGGCAAAGGGCATCTCAACAGGCATGCAACATCTAACTACTGGGATGCCTCAGGGCTCTGTTCTTGGACCACTTCTCTTCTCTGTCTACATGGCGTGGATAGGTACTGTGATTAGTGGGTATGTATTTTTATATCGCTGGTATGCTGATGACACTCAACTCTACCTCTCATTCCATCCTGATGATCCGATGATAGCTGCTCGCATCTCAGCTTGTCTAACAGACATTTCTTGCTGGATGAATCACCTTCAACTTAACCTTGGCAAGACAGAACTGCTTGTGGTTCCATCAAACACATCGTTTCATCACAATTTCACCATCCAGTTAGGCACATCAACCACAACTCCTTCAAAAACAGCCAAAAACCTTGGAGTTATGATTGATGATCAGCTGAATTTCTCAGACCACATTGCTAAAACTGGCCAGTCCTGCAGATTTGCTTTATTCAACATCAAGAAGATCAGGCCCTTTCTTTCGAAACACGCTTCAAAACTCCTTGTTCAAGCTTTTGTTCTGTCCAGGCTGGACTATTGCAATGCTCTCTTGGCAGGTGTTCCAGCCAGTTCTATCAAACCTTTTCAATTAATCCAGAACGGGGCAGCAAGATTAATTTTAACGAGCTGAAAAGAATGCACATCACACCTCTGTTTATTAGTACTGCACTGGCTACCAATAGCTGCTCGCATAAAATTCAAGGCATTTATGTTTGCCTACAAAACCACCACTGGCTCTGCACCCCTTTACCTAAATTCATTACTTCAGACTTATTTGCCCTCTAGAAGCTTGCGTTCTGCAAGTGAACGTCGCTTTAGTATGCCATCCCAAAGAGGCGCAAAATCACTTTTACTTTTAAATTAAATGTTCCCTTCTGGTGGAATAACCTGCCCAACTCAGTCCGAGCAGCTGAGTCCTTCGCCATTTTCAAGAATCGGCTAAAAACACATCTCTTCCATGTTTATTTGACCCTCTAACACTAGCACTCTCTATTCTAATTCTATTCTTAATATATATATATATATATATATATATATATATATATATATATATATATATATATATATATATATATATATTTTTTTTTTATTTATTTATTAATTTATATTAATTTACTAACAGCTTGAAAAAAAAGAAAAACTAACTACTTCTTCTCTAATCTTTTTGTATTCTATCTATTTGTTTGTATCTTTTTATTTTATTTTTATTTTTCATTTTCTTTTTTCTTTTGTATTGTATCTGAAATTTTCTTTTTATTTGTTATGTGTTTAGATAAATGAGACATGTTATAGCACTTGACTATCCTTGCTCTTTTGTTGATATTGATTGCTTCCATTGTCCTCATTTGTAAGTCGCTTTGGATAAAAGAGTCTGCTAAATGTAAATGTAATAATGCATTAAGACAGTACAGAATTTGACATTATTGTTTCATAATAATAATTATTATTTATTCATAAATTTTTACTGACAGCCACTGTTGTCATTTCAGGTCTATAAATCTATCTGTAGTATAATGGCGGGTAGTAAAAAAAAAATATATATTTTTAAGTATATATTTTTCTGTATAATATTTGTATTTTTCACAGTATAAATAGATATTTACACATGAAAATATACTATGTAGCTGCTTTTTATATTTTACTTGCAAGGCTACCACTGGGGGTCCCTTGTTTCAAAAATGTTTGAAAACTCATGTGTTTTAACTACTTAACAGAAAAAGTACCTTGAATGGCAGATTAGTAATATATAAGTTAATACTTTAACATTGTTTCAGTGTCCATACTGTTGCAAGGTCGACTGTTTTCTACATTCAAAATTTACTATTTTTCTTTAAGCATTGAGGTGCTCAACAGTAAAACTTTTAAACTCAAATCAATATTTCACGGCCATGGTATGTATGTGTGTGGTGTTATGTATGTTAATTAATCAACCCTATGGGGGGAACTGTGTGACTTCCATGTCTCTCTGTCCAGACACGGCTCTGTGTCTGAAAAGCCAAGCTGTGGGGGATCTGACAACTTTAAGAAAACCAAGACCTGAATTCCAATAGAAGAACAGTCACTTTCAATAATACATTACGAGTTCGGAACTTGCATACAACTCCAGGAACTGAAAATAAACTGAAAATAAGCTGACTCAGTGACAAAAGTTAACAAAAGACTAAAAGTTGGTGTAAGGACACAATTAAGTGTGGGACTGTGGCTGTACTGCATGTTTTCCAACAATGTTGTTTTTCACGGCTGCTCCATTTTCAAGGTTTTTTATTCATGTGGAGCATTCTGTCACAGTGAAGCTCTGAGGTGTAAAAGGCCTGTGCAAAATGTTTTAATGCGACAATGTTTTGTCATGGACAAATGCATCTAAATGATACTTTATTCTCTGAGTTACCAAGACCCCCCCACCCCAACCAATGACTAGGCAATGTTCACTTAGTCTGTACTTGGTCAGGCTTCCCCTCTGCCCTGTGATCTCTGTCGCAATGTCACTTATTTGCAAGATTATTCTGGACTGTAATCAACAACCACAATGAAACCACAAAAAGGTTCAGACCAGGAACGACCAGGATGAATTAAACAATTATTGCTGTGAAAGAAGCTCAACAATTGTTCAATGATGTAAAAAGTAGTGTGTATAATCACTCTCGCTTTCTCACACAAACACACATGCAGCTTGCTTCACAGCTGGCTTCATTCCCTTGGGAGATGGCCATGCTCTGAGGAAATTGTGGAGAGAAAGTTATCGCTATTCTGTCTGTCGTCTCCAAATAGCATCTGTTGTGCACTTAATGTGGTTTCAGGAGTAAAGCTAGAGTGGCTGGTGTAAGATGCCTCTCTCTCTCTCTCTTTCTCTCTCTCTCTATAAACATTTACCGGAGGACAAAAAAAGACTACCACTACAAATCCATTTATTCCCTTCCTATTTCTTTAAAATGCCCTCTTTTTCCATTTCTGTTTAAAATATATTACTACACACAATGGAATGTGTGTAAAGGCCAAAAGTCAAAACTATTGCTGGAAACCCTGCAGCAAAAGTCTCACCTTTAAATACTAAAAATCTTGTTCTGATAACCAGAAACAATGGAAAATGTTTGTCAGTCCCATTTAGAGTGCTTAATAAGGTTGAAGTGAAATTAAATTACAATTTTCTAAATCCATGTTATTGATCTTATTGTAAAAATTCATCCATGCATGTGCTATACTTCTTTCCAATTAAAAAAAATTTTAAATCTGCTTCAAATCAAAGTTTGTATTGTTGTGTTTCATTTTGTAGCTGGTTCCTTTGGTTTATGGCTTTTTAACAGTCTTTTTAAATCCCTATGGTAAAAAAGCGAAAGGATATTTCTAGAATGAAGGCTGCTGAAAAAGTGCAGGCACTGTTGCTCTCTATATGGAAGGAAAAATCTGTCGCTCCTTCCATTTCATCACAACTTTAATATGAATTATAAACAAGAGTGACAACCAATTTCTATAAACAAAATTACTTTCCTGCAATTTTTGTGACAAGGAATTTATATGGAAGATGTTTTTTTCTTGTTTTTTTTGAGGTGTTGTAATGGAATACACACAAAATCTAAAAAGAGATGAAATGGACAAAAACCAGAAGGAAAACCAGAACGTTTTAGAATATAAAAAAGATTAACAACACAAAGTTAACAATTTATTTCCATTTTCTGTCATGGTTACAGACATTATTTACAAAAAATTAACTGATTTGACCTCTCTTTATTTCATTGCAATCTCTGCTGCTGTATGCACAAGACAATTTGAGAGTCAGACTGATTTGTGACAATTTGAATCATTTAAACACTACTGCATTAACATACAGTAGCTAACAGATAAGGCATATAAAAAATGCCTTTTGAAAATACTAATTAACAACTGGAAAGGCATTATCTTCTGCCCCATAAACTGTTGTCGACAGAGGCGCTGTGTTTTGTTTATGCTCTTTAAACGCCTGCTTTTGCTTGCTGGAAGAAACTTCAGTGTATAGAGACAGACTGCTGTAAATGTGAGAGTGAACCAAGACGTGCACCTCTTTCAATGTGATTTGCTTGCAGCGCACTTGAAGAAGAGAAAAACACATCCCAGACGTGATGTTAATGGTATCATTAACAACAAGCTGTTTTGTTCAGTTGTGTACACGATGAGGATTAATCAGGATGCACTGGTGTTTTTGCTCCACAACTGAAAATATTCTCAAAGTCAAAGCAGATTCTGTCGCCAGTCTCTTATCAACACATGTTTCTTTCCTGAATGATTCAGTTTTTGGAACGATTCAGTTAAGTGAATGATTCAAACAACTCAAAAAGACAATCACTTACCGCCACCTACTGGAGTAACAATTTAAGGATAATCTGGTAAAAACCATATAGACACTGATTCGCGGGTTCACAGTTACACCCCTGTCGGCGAGCCATTGAAATTTCAAAACAGTTATGATGTAACAAATACAGTTTACTGAACTCATTTGACTTTGGTGATTTGTTATGCTTTGTTTTTGGTTTTTTTGGTAATTTTTCACAAAACAGTGTTGCGAATGCACCCAGTAAAAGAGAAGAAAATGGTATAGTGATAAGATAAATTTTTTATTAAATTTTTTTTTTTTTTAATTATGGAATAATTCAATAGTTGGGTTGAATTTAAATGTGTTTTTCAACTCCTGAATTTTACAAGAATTTAATCGATAATAGAATTCATGTTTAACTTTGTAACTAGCCAAACTCTGTGTGTAGCTACAGAATGGGATTAAGCACTAGGAACAGCGGTGACAACCGTATTTCTATCATGACAACTCTCGGAAGATTTTAGCATGGAATGACAATGTTAATGTATTTGGTCTTGGCGGAATAGGTTTGCTGCGCATCTGCTGCTGAATTGCTGCTGCAGTTGGTTATTACTGTTGTTGTAGATTATTGCTGCTGCTGTAAAGCAAGTACAGGAAGTTGCTACTGCCAATATATACGTCATCAATACAGGATTGTGAGTATTTAAGACATACTGCTGCTGCACAAATAGCACATATAATAAGCTGCAGCAGATCTATACAGGTGGAGCTGGGGAAGGTGGAGGGTTTCAGAAGAACTCAGAAAGTGTGCTGCGAACTGCTCTAGGGAACGCTATAACCAGCCTTTTAAATGTAGAGCAGCAAGCTCATCAGCAATCAGCTTGTGCCAAGTAGTTTAACGCTGTGAATATCATCAGTTTGTCTTAAGGACCCATCAGCCTGCGCCATCTAGAGTTTCATGAAAGAACTTAGCATTTATCTGAAGATATGTGGTCATTGTTACATGCAGCATTATAAAAAGGGGAAAATGGCCAAAAACAGAACTGGCAAGTGGCTTTTCAAACATATTCACCGTTCACATGACCACTGGGGGTTTACTGATTTATGGAAAGAACTGAGGAGGAATGGCAATAAGAATAACTGAGAGTAGATCCCTCCCTAACTCTCTACCTGATTCTCTTCAGGCCTTCAGGAAGGGCCTTTGGGGAAGAAGGAACTAAATCATTGATCTAACACTGGATGGATGCAGTTTGTGAGTCATCCAGTTAAAGTAACACTTTACTCCTCATACTCACACATGTAATAAGTGAAGACAGCTGCTGAGGGAGTATCGTGAGGAGTCTAATCCCACTAGTGCAGGAGAGTCATCTTCGCATCACCTTTATGAATGAGAGGAAAAGTAAAAGAATGGTTGGTGATGTACAAAGTAAATCAAATGAAGTAAGGTGTAATATATATGAGCAATATCACTTGAGTACGAAAGTGATACCAGAAAACCCTCTTTTGTGTGGAACTACTTTCTTCCGCCACGGATTCAAAGCTCAAGTTGACAGTTAAACATACGTCACTTTTAGAATTTGTATCAAGGGCATGTGCTGCTTCAGTTAGGTTAATGAGGTTATAAGAGAGAAACAATGCGGCAAGACGTGCATCCGAATGAGAGAGAGAGACCGCGAAGCTAGATTGATTAATGTGCATGAGTTTTTACTTTCAGATTTATAGGTCTGACTTGACAAACATTTTTATTAGTTTAGTCAAACCATTGTGTGCAATTACAACAAATAAGTATTCATTTCCAGCATCTTCCGCAACATTAACATTTATACAAAAAGGATAGTTAATAAGTTAAACAACTGATATTTTTCCCTCAAAAAAAGTAATCAGCATTTCAAAACATCAAATATATATATTTTTTGTTGTTGTTGTTTTTTTAATCTCAAAGTCAGGTTTATTTTATTTTACAAAAAAAAAAATGTCATAAACATATAATAAGATTATATTATTCATGTATTCATGTTTTTCATTAAACAATTACAATTTGCTCAAAATCTATTACATTTCTGACTGACAGCGCGTGAAGGTTCTCGGAACCACTGTTCACATTTATTTGTACATTGTAGTATATTGTACATCCAATATATAAATTCCATGCTCGGCTAAGAGGAGGTTCATTAATGTGCCGATTCAGCACCGATCGAAGACTCAAGTAAATGCTGATACCATACAGTTCTCTTTTAGTGGTCCTAATGGAGACATATAAATTACACAAAACTGAGCTCATTTGTGATTTCTCAATGCATTTAAGGTCAATATTGAGCTATTTTTCAGAAAACCACGATTTAAAACAGTTCACAGTTTGCCACACCGTGTTATTTTCATGTCAGGTTTTTTCTAAATTGTCCAAATCTGCAGGTGTAATGGCTGCACTTCTTGTTGACTCCATTGTTTATGATCAACAAAACAACTGTGTCAGTTGAGATGGAGATGAGATGTAAGGTAAGGTGTGAATGAGTGAATGAGCAGGCTAGACATATGAAGAGACAGAGATCAAGAGGAAGATGTTGTGACCATGCATATGACTTCTACATGACACGTATCTGAATAAATATGACCGTGAGAGGTTCATTCAGGAGCATGACAGGTCTCTGTTCATCTGTGATTAATTCATGAGTTATTTCACTTGCTGTGGGAAGCTGTACTTGAATGATTTACCATGCCTGCAGCGGTTGGTATTTCAAATGTGACATTTCAGATGGTCCTAGATATATAGGCTAATGTATTAATTTCATGTTGCTGTAGGCTATTCATGCTCTCACCAGGAAAAGGTTTAGCATCAATTACTGTAAATCCAGACCATTACACACAAAGAAAATTTTGAGACCCTGCTCAGTCGCAGATGTGTCAGAGGCCTTTCAAACAAAACGTGTTCTTGCGTTAAACAGCTAGATGGAGCGCAGCGGGGATAAACAGAAGGCACATTTAAAGGTGTGTTAGCTCTCAGACAACATTGCTAACATTCACACTTCACATGTTTATCCTGTTCACAAATTCATCCAGTTGGTCCGTGTTTTAAAAGTGACTTTGATCCGCTGTGCTGCGTGTCAAAATGTAAGTATTTTTATATGATGTTAGTTTATTAATTCAGTTGGTCCTTGTTTTAAAAGTGACTTTGATCCGCTGAGAATATATGTGTGTATACTGTGTATATTTATTATGTATATATAAATACACACACATGCATGTATATATTTAAGAAGAATATGTTATGTTTATATATTAAATATATTTATATATAATATAAAATATAAGAATATAAATATATAAATGTATATACATGTAAATATTTTCTAAAATATATAATTTATGTGTGTGTGTGTGTATTTATATATACATAATAAATATACCCTGTACACATACATATATTATGTAAACAAAACTTTTATTTTGGATGTGATTTATCGTGATTAATCATTTGACAGCCCTAATTTTTATTATTTAATATATTATTTAATATGTGCTTTTATTTTGGATGTGATTTATAGTTATTGTTAATTTGAAAGGATGATAACTATAATGATAAACATAGTTTTAAAAATCCTTTTACGATATTGAACTACTAGACCTGCAGTGCAGTTATCATGCGCGTTTGTATGGATGTTAATATAGTTATTGCTCTTTTTATAGTTATCATTATTGATGTAAACAGCCCTTAACAGCCAAAGGCATTCATCTTGTGCATGTTTACATTGACCAGCTATTGAAAAATAGCACAACTGGATTGTAGAACATGTCATGGGTGAACATAGGTGAACGCTCCTATGTCTCTAGATTAAACTTCATTATCATAAATTTTAGGGTCTTGTAATGTTACGCATTAGTAGCCTATATAACCAAAGCTATATACTGTGAAATTAATTTTTTCTTGTTTTATATTTAGACTAGGTTTTGAAAGATAACCATTTGGTATATTAGCTTAGTAAACAGCTAGTCAGTTAGCCTGTTAGCTTAGCCTATTACATAAATTATCAGTCCAACAAAATTTATCAGCAAAACAAGATATAATGGTTATGAATTAAGTGTATTATCTAATATTTTATTATTTTTTTATTTTTTTTTTTTTTTTTGTTGGATAATTTTTTCTTTTTTTTGTTGTTTTGTTTAAGCGATATAACTAAAATGAGGGAACAGACCTGTATTTGTGCAACGTGGCCATGATTTAAATTTAAATGTTGGAAGGAAGTTAATTATAAAAAAGTGGCCATGAACTAATAAGTCAAGGGAACAAATGTCCACAATATATATTTTTTTCTTCCACATACCAGCACATACATCAAGTGATATTTTTTTTATTACAAGTAAAAGAATATACATCTATTTAGAAACAGACTACAGGTCTAGGCTTCTCAGCTCGTCAGGGCCCCCTGCTGGACTGGAGCCCACATTAAATACCCAGCAGGACCAAAGGCTTTCTTTGCTTTTGAGCAAATACCCAGCTTTTTTAAATTTTGTTTTTTTTTATTTTTTTTTGAGGTTTTGATTTCTTGTTGTGGGCTGCAGCTGTTACCTCATATTTTTGCGTTTATATATCATGTTTATTTTGAGTGAGAAAACAATTCACGCTGATTCAAATTCAGAAAACAATAATTTATAACAACAAACACAGTAGCTAGTAAATCACACTTTTTCTATGAATAAAAGGTGAGCCAGCAGCCACAGACGCCTGATAATCATCAGAACTTTCCTTTTCACATGCTTTTCATGTTCAGCAGCTCCGCGAGCAGAGAACTAAGCTGTATTTTCATCATTCTATTCAAAACTGAAATGAACAGATTCGGGTCTCAGATACTACGCTCTCTGTCTGTAAATTCTTCAAAAGTTGTTCATTTGACAATGTCTCTCATTAGCACTCTGTGATCAGGTTTCAGAAGAGAAAGACAATGATAATATACATATTAGGGACAGTGCAGAACGTCTGATAGTTGAGATGGTGTGGAAGCGTTAATTAAGCTTTGTGATGAATGCTTTGCTCCCCTTCTGTTACGAATGTGAAGTCCTTCATCCTGCAGCTAGGCAGAGGCTTAGATCACGTCAGAATTATGAAGGTAAATTTGTCAAACTGTGTTGTGAACAGACTATTCGGTTGTTGTTTTTGGGAAGTGTGACATCTGGAGCATGTGCATATGTTGACAGTTGTTTTCTGTTTGCTGAAAAATAACAATCCTTTGCTGTTTGGATATTATTTAATTGCATATATTAACATGACTTACTTCAAGGAGTATGCTAACCCAAAATTAGCACTCAACTGTGTTCCCATTTGGTGTGCTGACATTAGCTCGTATAGTATTTATGCTCATGGCATCGTTATGCAGCAAATATGAAGAGTTCAGGTTGCATTAAATAAATCCCTTTAATGCCATCATGTGGGGACGTATCCACCGTCTCTCATCCAGCATCCTCTGTGATGTCAGTTTTTACTTAAGCACGTGAAATATATAATCTGCCTTTGGACTTAGTGCCTTTTGTAATATGAGTGGCTTTATCTGCATACCAAACAGAGCGCTGCATGATTACACTTGAACTGTATGTGGATTTTTCATCATTTGCATAAGATGACTGTTGTTGGCTTTTTATTTCTTCTTTTTAATCTTTATGCACTGTATCATCTTTCTTTTTGTCACAAGGGCTCAGTTCTATGGTTGAGTAAATCCAGCGGGTGTCTTGAGAATGTTTTATAGTAGCTTTCAGAAATCTGTGGTTCTTTGCTGAATGTCAGCATGGATGAAAATCACTTTAAAAGAGAGAGGAATTTTAGCATTAAATCAAAGTCCTGAAAGTTTGATCACTATCTTGGAATCGGCTGGACTGTGTGCAAAAGAACATATGCCATGCCATTTTTTGTGATTTTATCAATTCGTTATTTTGATCCCCCAATATCCCGTTTCCCAGAAAACCATTTTAAAGACACAGATCTCATGTACAAAGAGCTCTGTTAGTAATGTGTTCCAACAGCCTAGGGTCCTCGTGGTTTCATGGGGTGGGGGAATCACAAACACAAGGTTCTATCCCTAACCTAACCCTAACATTAAAGGATCAGTCCTCTTCATGTTCAAAGTTTCACAATTTTTTTCATCAAACCTTTTAGAGTGCAAAGATGAAAGAGCATTCTTCCCGTCTTTATTACAGATCTAGAGAATAAAGAGCAGGTGTCATATATTGTTCAAAATGGTTGCAAGAATGACCCTTGTGGTATTATGTTCCTCTGTGTTTTATGGGGTCAGGCTGATTCGGGTCATGGGCATTCCTGAAATAGGTTTAAAGTGACTTGAAAGACACGTTCCACTATTCTTTCTAGAAGTATACTGTGAAAAGATGGGGGTGGGGGTCGCAACATCTTTTACAAGGTTTGTTTAAGAAGTCATTTTAAAAGGGTTTATGTAGCAAGGCAAGAGGCAAGAGGATGACATGGAAATCATTTTTCTATCCTTCCCAATTTCTTTCTCTTTATCCCTTCCAATTGTGGTAGAACCTTCAGGGCAAGAATGTACAGTGCTCTGATTTGACCCTTTTATGACCCAAGTCGTTCAGAAACATGCATGGGCTGAAAAGTGCATGGGCAGACTAAGAGTTTTATACTTAAACTATATATATCTATATATAAATCACTGTGAACTGATATTTAACCCAGGTTTTACTCTACTGTCTGAGATTGTCAACAATTGTCTCTTTGCTGTAAATTATCTATCTGTATAGAAATTTGGCTTGTGAGATTGAAAAGTTGAAAGGAAGTTTAAAGTGAACATAAAAGCAAAATTTACCTCTATTTAATGCATGCTAATCCAAAGAAGAAACAGATGGTCTTTTGCTATACAAAACATCTTTCCTTTAGGCCATACAGGGTTGTTAATCATTTGGCAAATAGCTATCATGTGTTTAAAAATGAAGTAATATTGCCTCCAGTCACATTCGTAAACTTTAAGGTCAAAGGTGCATTTTGTTGTGGGATATAGTGTCCCACGCAGTGTGTTCTACCCATATTGGCAAAGCAGTAAGTCATTCAGAATATTTCCATTCAGTGCAAAGTAGAGATACTGCATAAATTCAGTCTGATGGGATTGTTTTCCCCACACTAAACCACTGCCCAAGTATGATGCTTTGCAGACTCTGTCTGTCAAACTGAATTGACGGAATATCGATCTGTGAACTGGTCCAACAGCTCAAATATGATGAATGTTGATGATATGTCACTGGGGGACATTATATAATACCTGGCAAACCTTGAAATGTTTGGAGTGGAGCATTCTGCTCATTTCAGCATGTTTTAAGATTAAATATTGGGGAAGCCACCTTCTTGTAGACTTTTAAAAGAATTGTCACAGCTTTGCTATCAAACTCATAGTAAATATTATATGTTTGGTGTGAAATAGTGTGAAAATGCCAGTTTAGAGCAGAGTAAAACTAAATCCTGTTTGTTAATTTTTTTCAGGAGTAGATATTTTGCTCCCTGTTGGTGCTTCAATAAGAGTGTAATAATCCCCCCCGCCCCAGTTCAAATTATCGGCAGGTTTTTTAATTTCCTGGCTAAGGCTATTGTGCGGTAGAGAGCAAACTCAAGGTCTGAGGTGAGTCTGTTTGTTTTGGGAGATAAACAAACATATTAAAGGCCAGCAGCTCAGGTAAATAATTTTGTTTGAAGTAATTTGTGTGTCATCTTTTGTTGTTTTCCTCAGTTGCAGATGAGGCAGTCTATCAGTGGAAGGTCCACTCGAATTACTTTAAGACATTAAGTGCTGGAATCATGCTGTACTTCAATTTACATATGCAAAATGAATGTTCTGTTATATGAAAATGGTTTGCAATTATAAGTTGCCGAGAGTTACATAAATTGAGTTCAGTTATCATGGATGTCAAGGGTAGTTGATGTATAACATGTTTTTTTAATGAACATTTTTAGCTTAGGTTAATAGTCATTAAATGTCTATGGGAAGGTGTTTATTTTATGTGGTGTGATGGATTACCAAGTTTTGACCATTTTTAATTACATTTTTGGCTTCATCTGTTCATTTTAAATGATCCTGTGGTCTGACAAATGAATTAAAAAAAAAATCAAATATTTCATGCAGTCCCTCAATGAATATGAGCTCATAAAGCTGCTTGAATAATTATTATAAAAGGATTACCATTATACTTCTAAAATGTGCCTTAAACTGTGTATTTCTTTTTTTCAAATGTTTTTGAAAGAAGTTATACTCACCAAGGTTAATATGGGCTACCATGCCCCCCCCACACCAAATCTTAAAAAAAAAAAAATTTGAAATAGAAATGTTTTGTAATAATATTAATATCTTTTACTGTCACTTTTGATAAATTTAACTCATTCCAGGACATGTGGTATTGCTTACTTAAATCTTACCCCTAACGTTTGAACAGTAGGATAAATAGACTTAAAATATAAAAAAATAGCACAAAACATGAAGATTTGTTCTCAAAACATTTGAAGGCTTTTTATGCTAATCTCCACTGTTATATTTTCCCGTATTTTTGACTGATTATAAAGACATGTGAAAAGGGATTTTGGGAGATTTACAGTAACCAATAGAACAGCATAAAAAAACACATTAAGTGTGGCCTGCTGCAGTCTCTCTGCATTACAGCAGCCCTGTTGTTCCTCTCCTGGGTTTTCTCACTAGAAGCTGTTTGTTAGAAAGCCGATTTGTCACCCCAGCTATGCTGTGAGCATCATTAGCAGAGGTCGACAGCTCTCTGACTCGCCTGGTTTCATGGTTGAATTCTCCTTCTCCACATGACTCTCTCTCTCTCTCTCATTTAGGACTCGGGGTAAAATCATGCTTTGGTAGAGCCGCTGGTGATGAATGACCAGGCTTGAAAGAAAGATAGCAGTATGCAAGACAGGGGTAGGTTACATAAAGGGGTTATTATAATTCCAAAGGACGATATGGCTTTGATAGGAATTGGCTGTTTGGGTGTGGTGTGAAAATATTTAGATGTGTGTGGAAGTCAGAGATATGGTGGAAATTCGGCATAATGCACTGGACTGTCAGCTGAAAATGACAAGTTCTAGATTTAAAATTTTAAACATCTGTTTATTGCAATTAAACATATTTATTCACATACTCACCACTTCCAGGCCATCTTTACTCCTAAAGCCATGTGTACCATATGTTTACCAACCATTGCAGTGCATGGTATGAGAAAGAACCCATGAGAACTCAGTATAAAGAATTAAATTAATGAAATAAAAAATCTTTAAACCAGTGAATTCAGCCATGAGGAGATATGGGGGAGTGAGCTGCTTATTATGCTATCCTCCTTATGTTCTTCTGTCCTGTGAAATCATGTTAGTTTTGAGTTTGTAAAAATTATCATGTTAAAGTGTTTAAAATAATGGGCAAGCTCAGTAAATTTTACTCAGTACAAAAAAACCTTGGTTTTGCCCAGTTCCTTGCGCAATACTATGTTATGACCTCAAAACACTTTAAATTTGTAACCTCATACAGTTTAGTATTTGCATCTCCATATGTGTGGCTTTTCTAATGTAGTAAATTTGCTCTGTAGCTTACCTGGCAGAGCAATGAGGATTGCTAAGGTACAAGTCCTGTGAAACAACACTCCACAAAAGAGCTCAAAGCCTTGAATAGGGAAACTAAAATGGCATGATTGCTTCAGCAAATGTGTTTCTATATCTTTCGTTAAAGGGATAGTTCACCTAAAAGTGAATATTTTCTGTTAATCTACTCACCCTCAGGCAATCCAAGATGTAGAGCTGTGTGTGCATGCGCCCGTGCATTATGCAACAATCATAAATGCACTGAGAACAAGTTGCCCAGACTGTGGATTAAAGGTAATAATGTTAATTTTCCTGCACAGACTGATCTTTTTACTTCACAAGACCTAAAAGTATCATCAGGAGCCGCAGGTTTTAATTTGGTCTTGTCTGTATATGTTTTTTTTTTTTTTTTTTTTTAAGTGTATGAATTGCCATGGACAATCTTCTTCTTCTTTATTGTTCTGCTGAAGAAGAAAATTGACTAACACAAAGCAAACAGTGTGTGCTAATAATGAGTGCAATCAGCAAGCCCAATTCAGTCTTCACAATGTTCAGAATCTTCCTTATAACACAAATAAGTCCTATTATACCTAGCAAAAAATTCTCAATTAGTCTATTTCTCTGGCTAGTTCATTGAGAACACTTCACAAACATCTTCAAGGAAACCTTATTCTCACCTCAGGCTTTAAAAGGACTGCAGCCAAGTGACAGCTTGCCTCACCATCGACTTGGTAGAAACATGTTTGGTTCTCTTTTTCTTTGTCTTTCTTTTCATCCCTCTTTCACTCTCTCTGTCATTCTCTTTGCATTCTGTATTTTAGCCTTGGCTTCACTGTGTCCTCCAGCACTGGAGTATATAGTGAAAGGGAAGAAGAACAGAATCTGAAATTGCATTGAGCTTGAGGTAAATACAATGAGACAGAGCAGCTTCTTCTTTCACATCACTGGCCGCTTACAAAACAGGTTTGGATTATCAATCCTGACAGAATGTGTGTTTCCTAATTCCACTTTTCACTTTCTTCCCTCTTTCCAGTCCATATGGCAATGCAAATTCGAATGCAGAATATATGATGTCTTGAAACTGGGAAACTATAGTGATTATAATTAATTGATTGACATGATTGAAGTTAAATAATATTAATTATTGTCCAATAACATTATCTCCTTTTGAGAATGTCAGCAAAAGAAGGCATTTTCTAGGCATTGTTTTTTTCTTCATAGTGGCTCTTACTTTGCCTGTATACAGTTCAGCTTGTCATGAATAGTCTTCACTCTGTTCGATCTGGTTCTCTGAGGTTTGACCAGTGAGAAGCAACGGAGCAAAACAAATCAAACAAAAGTGTGTTGCTTTGTAAAGTATGTTCTCTCCCAGGAGAACCCAGTTCTTTTCTTGCAGAGTCTTAGCTGAGAGCATTACAGTTGGAGAACAATAATGTTTATGCTTAAAGGGACAGTTTACCAATAAATGAACATTCTGTCATTATTACTCACCTTCTTGTCATTGAAAACCTACTGTATATGCCTTTCTTTATAGTTCATTTACTGAATAAATGAATATTCTGTCATCATTGACTTACCTTCATGTCACTGGAAACCCATATGTCTTTCTTTCTTCCATGTAACACAAAAGGAGATATTGAGCAAAATGTCCAAGCTGCTTTTTCCATTAAATGAAAGTGAACAGTGACCACAACTGTCCCTGAACAAAAGCAGCTTGGACATTCAGTTAAACATTTCCTTTTTTTAATAAAAAAAAAAAAAAAAAAAAGTACAGGTTGATGCCAGAATTTAAAAATTTCCTTGCAAGCTTGACATTTTAAGATATTTGTTAAAACAAAAGCCTTAATCTTAAAACACAAGTTACTGGATCATACTGGGAACTAAATTATTTATGCACAACATGTTCTTTCATTAAAGTTTAAATAAATGAGTAATACTACAGTACACTGTGCTACTCTCTTAGTCGATTTGACTTCCACAGTTGGTGCATTCTGCTGATCCATCTTTATAATGATCAATTTGCACTTGTAAAGTCCTTTGCTATTGTTATCACCTCAACAAACCGTGCATTTTATAATTGGGACAAGCTGCAGCAGATTATAAAATGATATGATCTTTTGACTCCTCCTAGTTTATATTGACTTCTACACTGCATCATGATGGGAGTCTAAATGGCAACAGGATTAAAGATTTTTGGAACTTCAATACCAGAACGTCCATATAAAAACGCGAGAGGATGGGGTGTCACTGTGGTAATCCTGAACGCCTATGAAGAGAGCTGACACCCTCATAATGCGAGCTGGGACTTCGATAATAATGTCTTTAGGAGGCTCTCACACGCAGCGTAATCCTCCTTTGATTGATGGAGGGAGGCCAGAGTGCTCATTGATCAAAACTCCCTCCTGCTCCGTTTGGCCTGGGACTGAGGCTGAGAATTAGTCAACAGAGGAACAAGAGAGAGAACTAACCAAATAAGATGATGAAGATTTGATTCTCTCGTTCTCCATGTCTCTGTGCATCTTTTTTGCTATTTATCTCTTGAGTTCAATCTCTCTCTCTATCCCTGAGAGATTCCGATGATGAGATTACGAGGGAGAGTGGTGTCCCTTTTTCCAGTTTGAATGCCTCATGAGCAGCTCTCATGCAGAACATAATGCTGAAAGCCTCTTCAGTTGCAGCTTCCTTAGAAATCATAAGCTATTGCCTGCAGGTTAAATAGATGCTTCTGTTTTTCTATAGCCAGACATCAGCTTATATCAGCAGTCCAGTGGAGCTAGACAAGACAAAGTCATGAATGAGTAATAGTAACACTTACCTCTTGGAACCTGATAAATCTGGAGTGCATTGACTGAGCACTGTGGTATGTGGAGGACTTCATGAATGATTTCTTCATTCATTCATTTTTTTGTACTTTATTTATTTATTTATTTAAATCAGTTAATTGATATTCAGTTTGTTTATTCATAAATATATTAATTATTGTTGAATTTTATTCATTGATTTATATATTTATTTATTTTTTTTTTTTTTTTTTATTCTTATTCTAATGTAAATTCAGTTAAATTTTATTCTTATTTAGTATTCATATATTATATATTGTTTGAGTATATTATTACATTCAGTACATCAAAGTAATTTATGCATTTTAAACATTGCTTTTAAACTAATACAAAAATAATACAAAAGACATGTAGCTTTTATGTGTTACTCCTGCCTGATGTTTGCATAGTATTTGCATATTATTAGTCACCTAACTAAGTAGCTATACTATAATAGACTCATTTGTTCAGGAATGCATTATTCAACATTTATATTAGAAACATCCTTGTTAATGTGTTTCATTTATCACAAGCAATTTGTCAGCACTTGGCAATCTATTCACTATTCATACAGCATAAGATGATTCAACGACAGTGTACAGCATTGCTTTTATATTATTATTTGTATAAATCCAGCGACTACTTTGCATAAGGAACCAACAGGTGGGAAATGTTTCAAGTAAATGCATTACAAAGGTCATACTTTTGTCTGGAATTGCAGAGAAATTGTCCTTTGGCAACAAATCAGATTTCACTATTATTTACTTTATCGATGTAGCAACCAAACTCAAAAGCCAAAGTCTACATGAAAGGCATGTTTCATTGATCGTGACTCTTTTAACTCATTGCAGGGGGTGAGACAGAAAATATTCTAATAGGGTGAAAATCTATTTTTAGATTTTAGTCAACCAGTGCAGAACAAAAGATGAAAATCAAATAATCACAGCCCAGGTTGCAAAATAGATGTGATGTTAGGCTGTTTAAATTTTATTTTGTGATGGTGGTGCTGCAAAAGTGCATCATAATTCAAAGAGTGATGGCTAGTACAAGTAACAAGTGTTTTTGCAAATAAAGCGTGTTCACAAAGATCAAGAGATATGCACTTTGCATTTATTGCCTAGATTAATTAACACTATGATGCTTGTATCAGATGCTCCAGGGCATGGGCATCACTGGGGACTGTTTTAGTCTGAATCATGTAAAGTGAGGTGTGAAATTAAACTCTTGCAATGGCAAACCCACCTCTCCTTGACATCCCTGTTCCCCTTTCCCTATCCTTCTCTTCTGTTTCCCCCGTTTCACCTCACACGCAGCCCAGCATCAGCTGATTATTGGAAAACTCAATAGCTTTGTGGGCTATAATTATCTTTTCATTACGGAGGTGTTGTTTTATTCACCGTGAGCTCCACATACAGACAGCAGGATAAGCTCATGAAAATTCATCAGCTTGTTAACTTGCAGAGCACATGCGGAGGTTTTTAAAACATTATTATTCTAGTCAGGCCTCCAAATGAAAAAGCCAGACCAAGTTGCTAATACCTGGATGAGAGGCTTCGAGTCTCTTGGTGAGAAACGTTGTAGACTCTTAAACAGACACACGGAGTGGGATAGCAGCGTATCTCTTTCGTGTCAGGGGGTTAAGTGTCTTGTGTGCTAATGCAGCTTATGAATTGCAAAAGTGTAAAGGGTCACATCCAAGGGCAACGATGAATGTGGGGTTTGCGTTTGATCTTTGGCAGAAGTAAATGCAAGAGATTTCCAAAGCATGTTAATCTGTTGCGTTTTGAACATTTGTACGTTAAGATGAGGAAATCACAGGTCTTTATTGCAGGGATGGGGGAGGGGGGATTTGTCTCATCCCGAATTATTTAATCACCTTCAGAGGGGTCAACAATTTAAAGAGAAGCACGTAAAATAGATAAAAAGTTCAAAACCATGTAAAGTATTTGGCTAAAATTGGCCATGAATTATTAAATGCATCAATTCCCCAAAGTGGTAACTGGGGGGTACAGTGTTCCAGCGATAGTAAGCTTTGCATCCAAATGCAGGAATTACTTGGGTCTTGTTAAAGAAAGGGGTTTGGGGGAAGGAGTATGAGGGAGTGCTGACAGGGAGAAATGTGCCAGTCAAAAGCAAATAATGAATGATTTTGTACTGTACTGAAGAAGCTGCTGCCTGACATACTGTAGTAGGGAAATTGCAAGACAGGATATTCATATTTCGCTGCCATCTTTATAGATGGAATATGGAATAAATACCACATAATTACCTAGTAAATACATAATGATTCAACCTTTCATTAACAGATTTTTTTCTAATGTGAATTTGTTGTGATTTTAAACAGTTCAATTAGCAAGCAGTTAATACTGAGTAACTGAAATTTGAGGCAAAACATTGTCAGTTACTTGTCAAAAATAAGTCCAAACAAAGCCTCAGCGGAATCGCTGTGTGTTTCTAAGCAGCACATAAGAGTGACGTTCTGACTGCTTCACCCTTTTTGAATGAATCATTTCAGTGAACGATTCAGTGACTCACTTACTTCATGACAAGTACATTCTGTATAGTATGAATGTGGGTGGTATGAATGAAATTCGCCATGTTGGCACTATCACATGACCTATCAGCATCAGTCGCACCACTTCACTCCCTTTCATAATTCTTCTCCCATGGATTCATGGGATAGTAAAATGTCAATCGAATGCTTACTCAGGAATCTCGGTGGAAGTAGGTCAGACATACTACTCTTTTGGACTGAACTGTTATATAATTAGACTAATAATATTAGTTTTATCTTATTTTTATCCAATTTCCCTTTACCTAGAGGACAACTTATATAAAATAGCACACTTGCCCCAATCTTTCTTAAGATGTCTGTTGAAAAATCCTCTTGAAAAATCTTTTCACCAATTGATCGCACAATGAGCAATAAGGAAGATAATTAGTGTAAACTCACAGCTCTGCAGAATTAAATGAACATCTCTCGGTGCTGCATGAAGACTCAGTCTAATCCTCATCTATTGAACTGAGGCCACCACTAATTGCAGACATCAGATTTCACAGGGACAGTATCAATCCTTAGCTATTAAAATGTGATTCTATAGACTCTCCTCACTTTTAAAGAGTGATATTCCTGATGCAACAGTTACAAATGAGAAACACAACAGCACGGGTGTCATATTTAAATGTGAATTGAAGTATATGATTTTAACATGATGAAAACCTCACATACCTTCAAAATTGGTAATGTGTGCAGGGTTCCTGTTATTTATTTATTTATTGCTTCACATTGATTTCCTGCCAAAAAGGGGCGTAACTGTATGAAAGGGAGTCAGAAAGAAATTTTCAGAGGCAGTTGTTCAATCTCTTACCCCACTTCCATTCATAATCCATTAATGTGACAGAACACCAACAGAGCAGGGCGAAGTTTCCAAAACAACAATCGCTAGGTGTGACATCCCCTACCGTTATCCAGTCATCTGGTAAGATGCACATTAGATTAATGCAGTCTAATGTGATCAGGTCTTTGGTGTCCCTGATTAGCCTGATTCACCATGTTTATGTAATGAACCAATGTGTTAATTAAGTGCTAATTCATACATCTAGGGGTTTACAGAGCAAAAATGATGAAATTAAGATTCATGATATAGCCGCTATAGTGCACTGAGAGCTTATTTTCTTATTTCTTATTTATTTATTTTGCTCCACTACATCTGTATTTACTTGCCATTTTTCTGCGATGATATGATTTTGTGTCTGACTAAAAGAAAATCTGTTTATCTTGCTCAGGTGTGTTTGACTGAACTGGAACTAAACTCTGCGAGACAGTTGCCCTTCAGGCCCAGTGTTGAATACAGTACAATCAAAACATTATTAATCCTTTATGACTGCATACGACAATCCATACTTCAGGGCTTACTCAAAAAGACTCCCTCCCTAAAGTATCTGAACAAACTTTCTATGAAATCAAATGTAATAGCATCATGGTAATAATGTATAATTTTTAATGTGCACACATTCATTATTCATGCTGTTTATTTTCAGCATTGTGTAACTTGCTAAACACCCACCTGCCCATTTTCCTTTGTTGCAGTGTTCCTGTGATGCAATGATTTGTATTGTGTTGTCAGATAATATTTACAGTACATTGAGTGCAAGCTCATAAAAATGCTGTTTGATGATTTAGTTCTTCATAATGCCACCGAATAAAAGTAACTGTTGAGAAGTAAATGGCAACATAATGCATTCTTACTAAATACACACACACACACACACACACACACACACACACACACACACACACACACACACACACACACACACACACACACACATATGTATACAGTATATATATATATATATATATATATATATATATATATATATATATATATATATATATATATATATATATATATATACATTCAGTATATACACACACACACACACACACACACACACACACACACACACACACATATGTAAAATATTTAAACAGCATATATAAAATAAAAACCATTTATAAATACCAGATAAAAAAAAAACAGTAATGATAACTGTAAAGTCAGCAAACCTTTCACAATAACTGCAAAATATATTCATATTGTAAATATCCATCCATGTGGCATATTACTGTCTCCACACTCATTGGTGGTCACCGCATTGTATCACTTCTCATTTGCATACAGATGAGTTTCATCGCCAACAAAATCAGCAGCTCTGATTGAAAATGAACAACATTCGGTCGCTTTCTTTAGTCAGTGTGACTCAAACAGCACAGTATGTGATAAATTACAATTCCTTTTTACAGTATAGATGTCATACATCTACCTCATATGCTCACACTCTTCCAGCACATGATAAATGGCACTGAAGCTGAACCAAACATGGTCTGTGTGCATAAATCCCACACAGTCCTTTCCACTTAACACAGAAAACAGCATTTTTGAGTGTGATGTGCTCATTTGTCCTGTTATATAGAAAGAAGTGCCTAGTGGTTTTGTGAAGAATGGTAATTGTACTGTGAAATAGCTCTTAAGCTTTTGTTTACAGACGATTGTAATCATCTCTTATTGAAATTTAATTGCGCGTAAAAACCACAAAGGTGTCTTGTGTCTGTGGTCTCTTGTATGGATTTCATCCCATGAGCTTGACTGAAATGGAACGTACTGCCATTGTGAACCTTGACTCTGAAGTGTTTCAGAAGAAAGGCTGGAAGAGAGCATCTCTAATATGGCTCTGAATCGACTGCTGGTCTGCAGGCAGGAGACCCTGGAGAGCCGAGACACTTCTTGCTCGCATCAGCACCTCTAATTT
The DNA here is from genome assembly GCF_018340385.1 of Cyprinus carpio. Lineage (NCBI taxonomy): Eukaryota > Metazoa > Chordata > Actinopteri > Cypriniformes > Cyprinidae > Cyprinus > Cyprinus carpio. The sequence goes on along the minus strand of NC_056613.1, from coordinate 14,521,114 downwards.
CCCTCTCTCCACATTATAGTTCTCATACTGACACCTTATCCCCTCACACGTGCCCCTTGCTTAGACCTGAGAAGCAAGGAGGACCTTGACAGGGTTGAGTTCTTTCGTATTTATGGGCTTGCTAAGATCTGGAATTGCCTTTGGTATACTGGGTGTGTGTGTGCATGTATGATGGCAACTTTTCACATTTATATCGCTTCAGTCAAGCATAACTTCAGAAATCTCCAGAGGACATAATCTTTTCTACCTCCTTTGGGGAGTTCATATAAAAAAAGTAAAAATGGTGGAAAATTGATATAGAATAGGTGGGGAAAGCACACACACACACGCATGAGAAGACCCTTGGGGTCTCACTGTAGACCTCCTGATGCTGGTTTTCACTGCTGCTGTGTCAGATATGATAAACGTTAAAGAGAGCTGGTGGCATAGAAAATGTTTTTCTTGTTGTAAGAAGATTTTTTTTTTTTACTATTCTTAGACTGCAGTGCTGCAACATATTGACTATGTTTGTATGCATATTATAGTTCTTATTGACACTTTAGGTTTAGTCTTCTTGCTTTACTTACCAAGTACAACATACATGATCAGTGAAAATAAAGACTTTCCTATAACTTGATTTTCTTATAAGATGTTTGTATGGAATACATTATTTTTATTTGGTTTAGAGTGCTTTATATATACTACCATTTGAATGTTTGGGGGCAGTAAGATTTTGTGTAGATATTATGTTGTTGACCAAGGCTGCATTTATTTGATAAAAAAAATAAATAAAAATTCAGGATTTTTGATGACTAGAAAGTTCAAAGCATTTATTTGAAATAGAAACATTAATGTAAAAGTCTTTCTGTCATATTTGATCAATTTAATGCATTCTTGTTCAATAAAAATATTAATTTCTTTCAAAAAACTTACTGACCCAAAACTTTCAGATTTCATATCCAGAATTTAGAAGCAAAGTAGTTTTTAAGTGCATTGCAGTTTATAAGAAATATATATTTTTATCTTTTGAAATAAAATTACAAGATCACTGTAGAAACAATGAGAAAATATAGATTTAAAAAAATGTTGTGGCAGTAAACATTGAGGCAGAAATCACACATTTACACGTCTAAAATTATTCATTCCAACTGAATCGCACCTTCTGCAGACACCTTAAACTGAAAATTCTGTCATTATCATCCCCTCAGGTCACTTCAGCCTTGTACAGCCTTTTTCTTGTGGAACAAAACATCAAACCTTCTTGTTTCCAAAATGCAGACAAAATTACAGGCTGTCAATTTTGGCTGCAGTTCTTCCATTCTTCCAAAACTTGTACTTCTATGCTGTACCATCTTAGTCTATAAAGAGCTACTGTATTAGAAGTCCTTGGCATTGAGAGTGCCATTCTCTACCAGCTACAGTTTTGCCCTTACACAGTACAGTTTTAAAAATGAGTAGTATCATATCCAGTGGCATCACTAACCTCTTACCGAAGCTCTCTAAGGACAGTGCTTGTTATCTTGTGACTGTGCAATTCAGTGGGACTGCTGGTGCAAGTCTTTCCCCATGAGAACAAACGGAGACAACATGAAAGAGTGAAACACACATAAAGGCACATTCCCAAGTCCCAGGGGTTTGAAAGAGAGAGGTAGGAGTGAGTAAATACTACACCAAGAGACAGAGAGAGTGCTGAGTTAGGACTGTAGGAATTATGGGAATTAATTTAAGGCCTTTCTGTGTGTTTTTTTCTCCCTTTGTTAATTGATTCCAGCTCCAATGAGTGTTCCATATGAAATCAATATAAGATATTTTGCCATCTATTTACTGTCTTCATGTGCATGTGTTGGAGGTGCCTCCATGCTGGCTATCCCATCATGCCCCACTGTGAGGATTAGTGAACTACAGATGTGCCCGGCAGCACTGGGATCACATTCCAGGAAAATGTCGAAAAACGAAGTGCCCTTCCAAAATACTGAGAACTGAGCGGAAGTTGAAAGAGAAGAAAAGGATAAAGAGAGAAAATGTGAGAAAGGATTGGAAGAGAAATAGGGGAGAAATGAGAACCAGCTGTAATTGGCTGATAGTTATAGCATTTGACCTTGAGTGTACAAAAAATAAACTTTTCAACGGTAGTGTACAGAAATACTGTGCACAGTATACTATATACTGCATCAAGACTACTATTCAGAACATAGCCAATGCAGTGCCAGTTTGTGAAAGGATGAGGGAACTGCAGAAGATCTTCATCTGATCCAAACTTTAATAAAAAATGTTTTTGTCTTTGGTTTACATAAGGTAACATCCTTTATTTAACAGATAAAGTAATTTGTGAAAATTAATTTATTTGTGAGGTAAAAAGACGAATTTCTAGCATATTCTTAACTATCTCCTATTAAAGGCCTACAGAACCTAATTGGAGCCTCATCGACCTGATTCTATCCAGGCCTGTAATTTTGCTTAATCTGGGAGTTGAGCAGCTTTCAGGGTCGACGAAAGAGGATTTTACAAGGGAACATCCATCGAAATGAAAGCGCAGCTTGTGTTGATTACTGAATTAAAAGATGCGATGGGATTTGCTTGTCAATTCTGCTGTAAAATATTACATAATTACAGGCAAACAAAGGACAGTCTCATTCCATACTTAATTTGGATGTGTTACCTGGTTTATTTAGGGACATTTATTTATTTTGTGCCTACATCTGAGCCATTTATTTAATGTATCGCCTAAAAATACGTCCAATTACATTTAGGAATTTTTAGAATTGCACCAGTGCCATGGCAGAGAGAACAGATCAATTTTAAGTACATGATGAGACGAATGAAATACTCACATGTCACAGGAGAGCATGTCAGTAATCCTGTCAGGGCAGGCAAAGGGGTGGAAAAGGAGATAATGCTTTTTCTCTTTCTCATTTCCCTGGTTATTTATAGTGAAACATTTATATGCGCCTGAAAATGGACAGTGTGTGCTACATTGGCTCTATGGTATCTTGCCAAACATAAACCCCCTAAAATGTTTCTCCTTTGATGTGTTACCAAATGTATGCATGTCTAATGCATGCATATATTCATGTATCGTATAACCTCTTTGTTATATATAACAGTAGAAGTGCAGTTACATTGGATCCAAACTTGTATCCAGCTTATTTATATTTACATTTCGATTCAAGTGACAGAAACCTAAGTAAGTGTGTTTCTGCTGAGCTCCACTTTCTAAGTTCTGCTTCAGCTCTAATCCTCACTAAATCTGCAAAGATCCATCATTACCACATGCAAAAAGAAAGTGCTAGCTGGAAAACTGAACTTGATCTTGATGCATTATTAAGTTGAATACAGTTCATTTTCTTTCAGCTCTGGACTTGGACATTTAGTCTTGGTAGACTTTTGACTGTCAGCATCTTTTGATATGTATCACTTTTTCATGTCACACTATGTGAAGGTTTCTATGATACAGCTGAATTGACCTAGCTTTCGTGATACTAAGTACTGCAAACAAAACTTTGTAAAAAAAAATGCTTTACTGAGCATTTGGCAAAGCATTCATGGCATCTTTTTGGATAACTGCATTTGGTTGCCTAAAGTACATCCTGTCAAAATCCAGAGATCTTTATGAAAAGAGTATTAGTGAAATTCCTTGTGTGTGTACTTGGTAAAATGGCTCTTTCTGACAAATGTACATGTCCAGCCACACGCAAATGTCTGACAACAGAAATGTCAGAGATGTCAAAGCATTCAAAAGATGTTGGGAAAAGGGCAAGCTCTTATTCACAAGGAAGCAGAACAAAATGAAACATGTAAGATGACATTCTGATGGGATTGATTCTCAGCTGACACATTTAGGCCATGCACAGCAAAAACTTTAAACTAGTTGTTCAATTATTTATTTTATTTTCACTTTTTTATTAGGCTATTTACATATGTTTATAATGAAATCCGTACAGACAGTGACTTCTGATTAAACATGGTTTCAAAGTAAAAGTTTTAATTTATTTGAAAATCTTCTACATTTTTAAGAACTTGCATTTTTGAACTAGAGATTAAAAACAATAAATAAATTCCTTTTCAACATCCCAGACATCCTAATTTTCATTGACCCTCTTAGCATTGTTCCATTTTGGTAACAATACGTCATGCTGCAGACTCCTCACACCCTGCCAGGCTGTACTAAAACAAGTTAGACTAGTGTGTACGTGTTTATTTGTGTGTATCCTTGAGATCTAAACATGTCTCTGTTACCCCGCTGTGCTGCTAATATCTGAACTGATCCTAAGCATCCAGGACTCTGCAGGAGGTGGAGAAAAATGTTCATACCATGCAGAGAGGAAGCCTGTTTGATCTCCATATTCTCTGTCCACTGGAAGTCAGATGGTCCTTCACCATCAGAGACATTAATATGTTGGGTTAAGGTCATAAATGCATAGAGGAAGTTCCATGTGAAAGTAATACACAGTATTATGTAGTTCCTACACTCATTTTCATGGTCTGCTGAACTTATCTGACACAATCCTTTAACAGCTACTAAAGACAATTTTGCTGCTATACAAATAATGTGCATACTGTCCCCTTTATGAAGCTACATTATTTTTCATCTAGGAGAGATACATACAATATTATCAGCTGCCAAACTGATTCATGAACTGGACATCTGGAATCTCACACAAGGTCTAAACCTTGACTGATTCAAAATTTGTTAGAAAATTGTGATTTGTATTAAATTAGTTATTTTTCAAAGAAAAATCACCACTGAAATTTATATAACAGGTCACGTAAAACAATTTAAAAGGAAATGACTGAAGTATTGACAACAGAGCTATTTCATCAAGTCTAGTAAATGGTTTCCAAGCACAATCTAGCTTGTTATGCTGTCCAGTGTTTATAACATTTATCTTCTAGAAACACTGACTCCTGGACAAATGATAAAACGATGAGCGATTTTAAAGAGATTTTGCTGGCAAGTCTAACAATTTGATTTAAATTGGAATAATGAGAACAATTTGTAAGATCTTGATGGTCCGTGTGGGTGTGGAAACTAATGGAAATTGAAATCTATATGGAGGAAACTGCCTGGCTAAGCTATTCCAAGACAAAAATAATGGGAAAGGTAACCTTCGCCTTGCTGAATTTAGAAACTAACAAGTCTGACCTTCAGATACCATTCATGTGCTGCTATAGCATCAGTTATGAATGAATACTTTATGTGTTTACTCATTAGATAACTCTTCAGAGGCAAAATCCTAAAAACTTGTGTTTATATTACAATTAAATTATTTCTGGAAATAATATATTCCACAGCTTAGCATAGTCAAGAATTGCCCCCATGACAGGAAGACGAAAATGAACAACTCTTTCCAGAAATAGGCTGATGACCTCCACTCTGCTGCTTAGTTAACTTAATTAAAATGAGCTAAAGCAAGACATTTCTTGAACATTTAATCACAATTTAAATTCTTTTATGTTCAATCCAATTAAATTAGTAAATTGGAAGTTGACTAAATCTTTTTGTGTTGGCAACTGAGACTTCTTTCTTATTTCTAGTTCCCAGCATGCTTTCCAAGAGACCCACTTTAGAGATAAAATATCACTTAACTCTGTCATTTTCTGCATTTTTCAGTAACTTGGGGTGGAAGCTTTTTTTTGGGATTTTGGATTTCATCAAAAATATCTTCATTTGTGTTCCGGTCAAGGTCTTACAGGTTTGGAATGACATGAGACTGAGAGTAATTAATTACAGAATTTAAATTTTTGGGTGAACTATCCCTTAGTCAAAAAAACTAATGGGATCTCATCAAAATAAAGGGATAATTCACCCCAAAATGAAAATTTTGTCATTAATCACTTACCCTCATATCGTTCCAAACCCATAAAAGCTTTGTTCATCTTCGGAACACATTTTAAGATATTTTGGATGAAAACCAGGAGACTTATGACTGTCCCATAGACTGCAAAGTAAAATAAACTGTCAAGGTCCAGAAAAGAAAAGAAGCGACAAAAAAAATAAGATTAAAAAAAAATAAGACTTTATTCAACAAGATGACTTTATTTTTGTTTTCATCGCGTACAAAAAGTATTCTCGTCACTTCACAACGTTACAGATGAATCACTGATGGCAGATGGACTATTCTGATGATGCTTTTCTGGACTTTGACAGTGTATTTTACTTGGCAGTCTTTGGGACAGTCACAAGCTCTCCCGGTTTTCATCCAAAATATCTTAAATTGTGTTCCGAAGACAAACAAAGCTTTTACGGGTTTGGAATGACATGGGGGTAAGCGATTAATGAAAAAAAAAAATCATTTTGGGATGGAGTATCCCTTTAAGATAAAGAAAATGAAAATGTTCTCACCACATGACGTTTCAAACCTGTGTGACATACTTTCTTCTATATTACAAAATAAAAGATATTTTAAAAAACATCTCAGTGTTATTTTGTTCCCACAATGAAAGTCACTGAGATCCATTATTATTTATTTTGGACTCCACTGACTTTCATTTTATGTACAAAAAGAGTTAAACATTCATCAGAATATCTTCTTTTGTACTGTATTTTTGGGTGAACTATCCCTTTAAGTTGGACAATAAGTGTGGTGAGGCTTCCAGGAGCCTGCAAGCCAGACTGGAACAGATTATTTCCATTTCAGTGTGCCTTATGCATCAGATGGTCAGTGAACAGCTAGGCTGTGGGTGGTTTGTGGGTAAGTCATATGAGATTGAGTCTAGCATTGTACCGGTGTGAGTGGTCTTAAGCCTCAGGTCTGTGTGATTGTCCGGCTGTCTTAGTACTGACTGACCAGAGTCTTAAGAATGTCTGAGAGGTTGAGTCATGGCAGTGGGACTGCTGGGTTTGTCAATCACCCAAAACTCATTCCTACGGCAACCTGGAAGCACGATCCGCCTCTGCACCCAGACGATTTATCATCACACCGTCACAAAGATTGGTAGCATAACGGAGGCGGTGATTATCGACCAATGTAAGTTTTGATGACTTGTTACAAGTTTGTAACACAAATCATAGAAAGTGTCCACACAGCTTTGTCATAATTTTGTGCTAAGGAACGAGTCTCACTCTGTCTGTTCGTCTGTTTTGGTTGGAAAAATACTGGGTGGGAGAATATTCTGCAGAATATTGTCTTTACAGTAATAAAATATTTTCCCTCACTCATATGGAAGCAGAATGCCATGGCTTTGGTCACTGTGGTCAATATTTTATACTTTTGGGGAGATTCCTCCTTTCTCACATTTCTGTAAGACGTTTGATGGTCCTGTGGGGTTTGACCTGTGCAGTGAACAGGGATGGACCCTTATTCATGTTGTCAATGAAGACAAAGGAGGTCACTTGTGGCAGATTTATACTCTCTTTGTCCGAATGTGAGCACACGTGACCGAGCACCTCAGATTGTGTGACACACAAAAAACATCGCCGTCCACAGAAATCCTCACACCTGGGTATTCTAGCGGTTTGTCTTGCCCATTTTGTGACATGCACTATTTCTGGAACAAACAGTTTACAGAATGGGGCCTAAAGCATGCTTCTTATTCAGTAAATGTTCAGTGAAACGTGGAGCTCGCTTAACCTTGAAAATGTTGAGTGTCAACCTTAGGGAGTCAAATAAAATTTTATATGAGGTTAATTTAGAATAAATTAAGCTGTCACTCAGTAGGCTAGTTTAGGACCAAATGCTGGTTTATATAGTGAGCTTAAAAAGTCATTTATTCCTGTGATGACAACACTGAATTTTCAGCAGTCATTACTCCAGTCTTCAGTATCACATGATCCTTCAGAAATTCTTTTAATATGCTGATTTAGTCAGTGTTAAAAACAGTTGTGATGCTTAAAATTATAGCGGAACGCATGATACATTATTTAGAAATCTTTGATTACTTGGAAGTTACGAAAAAACAGCATTTATTTGAAAAAGATATTTTGAAACGTGTTTTCCATTTTTGATCAATTTAATTAATTCTTGCTGAATAAAAGTATTAATTTTACTTTAAAAAAAAAATCTTCTGATACCAAAATCTGTAAATTTTTGGTAGATTGATAGAAATCTAATCTTACTGACCCCCAAATTTTGAATGATATAATTTAGTAAAATGTAATGGTTGAGTTTGATAAATGCAGTCAACATTATAATATTGGTAAAAATGTAGCAAATGGAATGCTATTCTCTTTCTGTTGTTATCTTTGTTTACTGTACTATTAAAGGGGTCCAAATTATGTTTTTTTTTAAGTATACCAAAGTATAACATATTAATGGAAAATGTTTTCTGTTTTACTTTCCTTCATTACAGCTTTTAGTCTTATTACAGAAAAAAATTTGCAAGTTCTGCAATTAAGGAAAGAAATTTATCATTACAAAAAAAAACTAATTTGAATTGGTAAACAAATAATCACTGACTCACTGAGAGCTAAATCAAGCTTTATGCTTCATACCTTTATGATTTGAATCATGAACGCTCAGATAATTGTCAAACTCTTCCGCACAATCCTCAGAGTTAAAGTAATGAATACCATCCTGAAAAACTTGACCTTATTTAACAAGAATCTGTCATGCATTCCTCTTCATCTTCTTGGTGCATTTCACATTCATTGAAATTACAGAAAGATGGTACCATATTAAAGTCGTATGAGTTATACCCTTTAGACAATTGCTGTGATTTCCATCCATTTCCTTCTTGTTACAATGAAATTTTATTCAGTGAGAGAGTCACTGCTGATGTACTGCAGTATCTCTCTCTCTCTGTCTGGTACAGTGGTAATATAGCTGGGTAGAAGGCCGTCTGTTTTTACTTTGAGTCTGTCTGTTTGAGCCAGGAGGCACAGATAAAGGGAAAGATAATTTAGAGCTCAGACGAATTTCCTAGAAGTCTGAAACTGGGGCAGGGCCACCTAATAGTGTTTCTTTCAGACAGTCTTCCAATAAAGGGGCAGTACTGTCTGTATCTGTAACATTAGCTTTGCAAAATCAATATAAGCTGGGCTTATGCTGTTAACTAAAAAGTACCATAGTATAATATTTCTCTAATTTCTCTAAAACGTCCAACTCTTAGAAACATGTATTAACCTGTTCATATGAATTATAAGATTTGAACAAACAAGACTGATCGGATCTCTTCCTAAATCGTCTCTTTCTAACATTTATATCTCATTTTTATTAGTTAATGGTCAATAGATTTAGTGCTAGTTTTGGTCATTAAAAACTGTTTTTTATTTAGTTATCACCTTGTTTTTGACAGTGGAAAAAAAAATATGTTGTTGCCGAAAATTATTTGTTAATGAAAAATAATTGTTTTTTATACCTGATCCATCACATTATCACAGTGTTTTCACTATAGACTTTACATGTAAAGCAAGACTATTCCAGCAGACGGAAAATCTGCTTCATTTAAAGCTGCCAGTTTGCGTTGTTGTTATGCATTATGCAGGATTAAATGCTCTTCAATGCAAAAGTGATTCTATGTTGAGATTGTGGGCATTTGATCCACTTAGCTCTGACTGCTGTTTTCTTCAGGTGTTTTTCTAACATCTGGGCTCTATGGTGGAAGGATGCAAATGAGTTTCTGCAGTACACAACAGGTCAAACTCACCAAAGCATTCAGCGCTTTGAAATGTGCCTCCTAAGGGAGTGTGGTTGGTATCAACAGTAGACACTCTCGCAAGCTCACGCACATAGACTTGATTGCTGTCTCTTGACATAAAGGTGATCATTTGAGCATCTCCTCTGTTCTCAGAAGTATTCACAGTTACAGAGAAAGAGTTTTATCCGCTCTTTATATAACACTTAAGTACATTTTTATGTGGATTGCAAAAGCAGGTATATTACATTTACAAATGGACGATTGAAAGAAGCAACACTCAACAAGCAATTCTCTTTGCAAACGATAAACTGTGCTCAGTTACAGTCAAGATACTATCATTACCTCTGGCTATTTCAAAACTCCTGGTATGTCCTGTCCTCGTGGAAAAGAATACATCAGCAAAGTGATTTACTCTGGAACTAGGCAATCACAGTATAAAAATTGCCAGGACAAATTGCGTCTCTCATCAAACCCAACAGACAGGCACCTCTCAGTGCAGGGTTAACCGCTGAGACTTTCATCAGTAATTCCCTACAGCATGCTTGTATGCCGCACTGGGCTGCCTTGCCCTCAGGTTTGAATTGGGTTGCATCCTACAGATACTGTACTACAGTCCATAACCTTCATCATGAGTTACCATCTACAAAATGACACTGTTGGAACAATGTGTAATTGTTCTTAAAGGCACAATATGTAAGATTTTTAAATTTAAAATATCCAAAAACCACTAGAACAGTGTTATATATTTTGCTGACTTGTGTACTTTCATTATCCCAAATGTTTCGAAGAATGTTTAAATCCAGAGAAATAAGCAATTTTAACTAGTGACAGGAACCGTGTCCATAGTGTCATTGTGTTGCCTGCGAATAACATCATAACCGTTCGATTTCCTTGGTTTGTTTTTTAGAAAACATGGAATCACCAAAGACGCTTTAATACATTGTGCGTTTTATTAGACAGGTGACGACCGCACAGAGTAGCATTATAACAGAACTTTCAAATGTATCCAGTATGATAAAACAGCGCTGCTTTACCCCACATACCCACGACCGGAAGGAGCGGAAGCGGTCGACTGTGGCATAATAAATGCTCCGCTGTTTTGAGCCTCGTGTCACGCTCGTTCAACGGCCTCAATTTGCTTCAATGGCTTTCACCCTCACCCTGCTTCATTCTACTACGTTAATAAATCATTAGCTCATCCATGAACATGATTTCTGCCCCAAGTCCTGTCAGATTGCTTCGGCTGTGGGGATGAAGACCACAACTCCCATGATTCCACACTCATCAAACTACGCCTTTGTTTTTTTGTTTGTTTTGAATACGCACCCTCTAGTGGCGAAAACCTACATATTGTGCCTTTAATTTACGGTTCAGTTGTTTGGGGTCAGTATGATTTTTATTTTTAAAAATTTATTCATCGAGGATGCATTAAATTGATCAAAAGTTACATTTATAATGGAAAAATAAAATAAAATAAAATAAATGCTATCAGATAATCCTGAAAACAATGTATCACAATTTCCCAAAAAAATATTAAGCATCACACTTATTTTTAACAATGGTGAAATATGGTAGCAAGTTCCACCAGTAACAATGGTGAAATTCAGCTTTGCCATCACAGGAATATATTACATTAATGTACATTAAACTAGAAAACATTTTTTTTCAAGTAATACTTGAAATAATAATTCACAATATACTGTTTTAACTGTATTTTTTATCAAACAAATGCAACCTTGGTGAGCATTAGGGACTTTTTTTTAAAAACATAAAAAAATAAAATAAAAAATCTTACTGACCTGAAATTCCTGAACAGCATTGTTATTATTGTTATTATTCCCAACCATAAATGAAAAGTATATATTCACTCTGATGTCATTACAAATCTAATCTAATTTGCATTACATTTATAAAGAAAATATCAACAGCATGTCATACTTATTTGCTCTCAGTTATTCTTTCACTTCTTCCCTTTATTCTGATTTCACACAAAACTGCCCAGAGGTTCTGTTTGACCTTATTCTAGCATGAGCATGAAGCCAAAAACTCGATCAGTCTCTAAAACTATAATTAATTGATAATTAAGTGATGTCCCCTTTGACATTATAAGTGTATTGACTCATACTATGTTAGAATTCACTTCATGATACTGCTGCTGCAATGCAAAATTCTGGCTTTTGGTTCTATTAAAAAGACGCCTAGTTTAATGAGGCAGATATAAATCTCTTGGGTTTAATATATATATAGGAGTCCGCCGTTCATCAAAATTCGACCACTAGTTTATTCTCTGTCTCAGAGAAAAAGGAGTAAGTTCATTCATAGACCAATTACACAAGCCCTCTGAGGAAACAGACGCAGAGGTGCTGAGTGTGTAAAATGCGGCATTTCTTCAGATTTCTTCAGCTTCTGCTTTAACTTTTTTAATATGCTCTTATTAGTTAGGCTAACTATTCACACCTGTGTCAGCTCTCATTTTCAAGTCTATGGGGAGTAAACAAACTCTCACACACCTGCTTTCTAGCAAAACAGCTCACTATCATGTCAAACCATGGCAAACATCAAATGCCCAATCTAATATTACACAAATGATTATTGTAATCAACCAGTGCGATCTCCTCTTATAAGTACAGCTTGACTACAGAGAAACCATCTGTCTGAACTTAAGAAAAGAAGTGTGTAACTGTCAGTCACAAAGGATTTAGATCTTTCTCTGAGTAAGAACAATGATGTAGTTGAACGCCTCCGTGCTTCTCAACACAAACCCTGAAAAGGACTGTAGTAAACTGAAATGTGGATCGGATCAGTCTTCAGTGCACACAGCATGAAGAAAGCATCTATCTATCTGTCTATCTATCTATCTTTTGGGGTGTAATGGTTCAAGGTTCTCACAGTTAGCTACGTATTGCGGTTTTGGTGTGGTTCGTTTTGGGTGGAGGGGGACATATTTTAATGTTTAATTAGAAGGCTGGTTACTTATTACTTATTTGGTAACAAACACTAGAACAGTTTTTCTTAGCTTAAAAACATCATTTTTAACTACTGAATAAACAGTTTTACTTACAAATACAGGAATCATTAAGCTACATCCATGCTAATTTATTAAAGAACAAGTATTTTAAAATGTTTTTCGAAATAGAAACAAGGGCATTGATTTCAGTTCATAATATTTACATAATTGTCGAATCCATTGAAGTGAATGTAACAGAACCTATTAAGTCTTGAGATCAAAAACCTTATATCTGTTTATTCATAAAACAACATGACAAAACAGCCAAATTTAAAAGAGAATTCCACTAAATGCTTATAAATGTTCATCTTCCTCGTTAGCACATGGAGATACACAAACATCTTTAATGATGCTTTATCTTCTTCACCAAAACATCTTTTTCTTAGTTTGGGCAGCTTATCCTCAAAATGTTTGTGTCCTGTTAACAGTAATATCTCCCACCTTTTCTGTCTATAACACTGGAATTAATATGACAAATATGGGAAATAATTATGCCTAAACATCAAAGTGTTTCCCGTTTAATCATTTAGAGGAATGCATTCACTCTGTAAGCATTACACAGTGTCATGCTACCTATTTAATTTACAAACATTATCATAATTATTTAGTAAAGAGTTGCGTAATTAAATTCAACATCTTGGACACATTTTTCAGGCTGGTTAAAACTGGATTTCATAATGCATTTCAGATACACAACATTATTGAACTTCACGAGCAGTGTTATCGCTCTACTGCAAAGCTATTACAAGATGACAAGAGGAAAGCTATTTATAGAGGATATATTACTGTCAGACAGTCAGCTGAACTGATATACAGTAAATGCATAGACATTTATATAGGATGCATGATAATGAACCTTGCCCTTGAAGAGTTACTTGCCATATTTTATGGACACAAACACACATGCATACTCTAATTAGATTTTTTTCCCCTCACATTCACAGTTAAGAGTTTGATGAGGAAATGACCGTGGTACTTGATGAAGTGTTGCTGTGGAGAAGGCCAGCACCTTCACTTTCACAATGAAGCTGTGATTTACTTACCATGCTCAGCGTGCTGTTAATGGCTGCGAGGGACATAGTCAAATGTCATTATGTCTCACTCCTTCTCTCTCTCTCTTTCTTTTCAACCTTCAGAAAAGTTTCTTCATCATCTAATATGGATTCATGTACTTTCTCAGTTACTCCTTTTCTCTTGCTCATGGTATTTTCAATGCTAAATGAAATTTGAGTGCAAAAAGAAGGCCTCTGGTATTTAGATATAAAGATCACTTCATATTACTAGATTCATTATTCAACGGAACTCCATGTTCTCATGGATCAAACAGCGATTTAAAGGGAGCTGATTCTTACTTCCCTGGCATAAGAATTTAAAAAAAAAAAAAAAAAAAAAAAAAAAAAAACACGAATTAATTCATTTTATGCCTACAGAACATTTTATAACTTTACACTCCCACAAAAAAAAAAAAAAAAAAAAAAAAAAACTACAAAACTGTCAGGAGTTGGTACCCTAAGGTACAAAAGCTAAATATTTTGCTTTATTTACCCATAAATGTTACATATTATTACTTATAGGTACATATTAGAACTTCAAAAGTACATATTTGTGTTGTTAATTAGTAGCTGGGCATTGCCCCAGTGAAACATGTCTTTGTCGTAAATAATAATAAAAAAAAAAGTGATACAGTATCTGATTATGTATGAACAAAATCTCAAAATGTCTTCTTAAATGGGTACTTGCACACTCTGATTTTTATTCTGTGGTTACCTAATAAATATACAGTTTTTTCCTCGACTTTGATTGGCCGAATGGTGTTTCAAAAGTTCTGATAAATTAGTTCAACTGTGGGACTAATCACTCTCTTTGAACCAACAGGTGGTAACAATCAGAGTGAATGATTCATAAAGATGTGAGTGACTGAGTGAATCATTCACTCCAATTCGTTCTAACACAACTACATGTTGCTCAGAGAAGCAGCTCTACTGTGGTGGAGCAAAAATAGACAGTTTCTGTAACTGTAATAAAATCAATAACAAAATTGCTTAATTATCACTGCTACCTCAGTTTTGCATCTAGATAATGACACACTTTTTAAAGGAAACATTCATTTTCAATTATAAGGACGTGTTATTATCTGTGCTCCATCCATGCACTTATTATTATTATTATTTTACAAATTTGCAATATATTATTAATATTTAGAATTAAAGTTTTCTTAGTATATAAGAGTCCCTTAATGATAAAAGTATCTTATAAGTAGTCCATACGACTAAACTGCACTGTATTGCAAGTCTTCCGAAATCAGTCGATAGCTTTGTGTGAGGAACAGACTGGATTTAAATCGTTAACTTTTCATTCCTTGGTGTATATATCAGAGGGATGAAGGTTCAATAATTCAGACTCTTATTCTGTGCGCACATACACATAAACACGAACGGTACACTATTGGGAGAAAACCATCCTTTCTTTTCAGAATAACCTTTTCACCTTTCTTTTCGTAACTGCTTAATGTTTCCAATCATTCTCACTTATGTGATCACTGTTACAGCCTTTGTAGGACAAAGTTCACAGATCTAACAGCTGAAAAATCCTCACATAGTCCTAGAGACTGCCCTGTACAGTACACTGTGTACTGTATGTCACATATTGCTTGGGACAGCACTCCCTTATACAAAAAAAAATCAATAGACTATAGTAATTTATCCCTCTCTAGGGAGGCCGCCCTTCCAATTAATGAACTCTATAATATCCAGTGTACTTGCATATAAAACATTGGCTAATCAACAAGCCACCAAATAAAGGTTAACATAATTTTGGTTTATTATAGAAGACAATTGTTAGTGTTGGTCATGACACATATTGTCAACACACTGCAGGACTGCAGAAGAGGCACAAGCTAATACAAATTAATTATTAGAGTATAATTAGTGGCTCATGTCAAACAGATCAGCGAGACGTCAGGTTTATATGTATATCCAAGTATGCCAATGGATTTAAATCTTAATTGCTCTGCCCACGGTATAAATTCAACGTTAACCTTGCTAAATCCTGATGTATGTCAGTGTTGGGAGAGGCTTAGAGAACCGATTTGGACAATTCCTGCCTACATCTAGGATCATTACGCAACATTTAGCCTATTAGCATCAAGGTTTTACAGAAAGCAGCGTTCGAGGTGCTGATACGCAGTCATTTGTGTGAAGGTGTCAGTCGCGAGATATGGAATCAGTTATGCAAAGTGCTACAAAAGTCACTGAATTTGTGGAAATAAATGAACGGTGGAAGACGTTTATGTGAAAAACAGATGAGGCTGATGGCTTGAAGCTCCTCACAGTCTTAGTCAGTTCGCTGACAGTCTGACATGCCATAATTGATTTTTGCTGGCACAGCTCGCTCACACACACACACACACACACACACACACACACACACACACACACACACACACAAACAGCTGATTTATAAGAAGGTTCTTTATTCAGTGTGGTTTGGCATGCGGGCCCAGAAAAACCATTTAGCACAAGTATTAGTGTGTAATTAGAGGCATAATGACATGTTTTATGCTTCATTTCTTTGGGTATCTACGCCCAAACATCAGGGGAGCAATCCAGAGAGATTCAGGGGATGAATGAAAAATGACAAGGTTTTAAAATTTGATTCATTGCATTCAGAGTTATAGGTAGAGGCAGAATATTATTTTTTTTTAAATCCCGAAAGTTTTAATGTTATATAAAAAGTTTAAAGGAATAGTTCACCCAAAAATTAACATTTGTTGAAAATTCACTTTTAAAACTTTTTGCATTACATCACTTGCAGTAAATGGGTAAATGGGTGCCGGCAGAATGAGAGTACAAACAACTGATAAAGACATCACAAAAATCCAAAAGTACTCCACATGACTCCAGTCCCTCAGTTAATGTCTTAATGAAAAAATTGTTATTAGAAACACAAAGCTTTTCACTTCACAAGATGTTAATTGATTTACTGGAATCACATGGAATTATTTTGCTGTTTTTATCAGCTGTTTGGACTCTCATTCTGATGGCACCCATTAACTGCAGAGGATCCTTCTGGCCTATGCCTTACTCAAGGGACTCATAACTCTGAGACTATTTTCCTAGAGTCCAGGACAGGCTCCTTTCCTGCTAAATTTCAGGTATTCTGAAGCTCAGCTTCTGTGGACATAAATTCTGTATGAGATCATGAAGGCCTCAGTGCATCCTCGGACAGCACTAAAACACATTTTTACAGCTTCAGCAACAGCAAACGAGCCCTCATTTTCTCCACAATTTCTTCCAGTCTGGCACATAAAGATGGAGCATGTCCACACTTTCCGCTACCAAGAAAATAATTAGACTGCGTATAATGAGGATGCATTTACACGTTAGTTTGTCTCAAAATGTATTCATTTACAAAATGTGATGCACAAACGCATAAACTAATTCAGATTTGCCAAAGTTTATGAATTTGCAAACATCTGCTCACAATTTTTATTACCTAATTCATATTCACAAAATACAATTTGCAATTGCACAACCAAATTTACAATCACACACACACACATACACACACACACACAAAAATTATCAATTCATCAATATACATGTAAGTTTGCACATTTTTGTATGTTTTGATGTGCACAAATTGATTGGTGAACTTGCATTTGCAAAATGTTATGTATGTGGATCACAGATGTGTTTTCAAGAAGCATAACTTTACATAAATTTGATGATTTGCAAATGCAGATTCAACAGTCAATTTCTACAAAAAGATTCAGAAATGTGCAAACATAGTTGTGTATTTATGAATTGTGCTTTGCATTTGTGAATTATATTTTGTGAATATAATTTGGTTGTGCATTTGCAAATCATATTTTGTGAATATAAAATAGGTTATAGAATTTTATATTGTGAATAAAAAATATCTTGAATTGCTACTTGCAAATATATACATTTTGTTGTGAATGTGAATTAGCTTACGCATATGGTATTCACATTTGTTAAATAAATTAGTTTTGCTCCATTTTAGCTGCATAACTTTCCAGCCAAAAACAGATGAGGATAGCACAAGATAATACTGAGTAACTTACAATTTAGACAATGTACTGCCAGTTACTTTTTTGCAACAAAGCAGATTCACTGTTGACTCATACACCTAGTGGTGTTTAGTTCCTGATTGCATAAGCATTTTTGAACAGATTGGTTGAGTGAATGATTTATTGACTAACTAATAGAGACAATCACTCATTTTGTACAGTGAGTTCAGTGACTTAGTGAGTTATTCAAAAAATGCACTTATAATAAGTCACTTGTCGCCACCTACTGGCGTAACGTGCCACTATATAAAAAAAGGAATGCATATACTGATTAATGTTATTTTAGTATACAGTATATATCTGCGTGTGGCATGATAATAGTACATGATAATGTGCTGTAGCATGATAATAGCACAAAAACAGATGCAATTGTCTCATATTAAGGTTCGGAGGAACTCATCATATGAATGACTCAAGTTTTTTGCCCTTCTCAGCTCTTTGTTTACTAAACCTACACAGCATGCACACATTTCCGCTGTGTCTAATGGATTAATGAACAGGTGTGTCCATGTGTGGGAAGGATTGAAGCATTCAGGTGCGTCAAGCCTGCCGTCAAAGTCAGCCAGCTGAGCCAAAAATGTCGTTGTGATTTTGTGCTTTCAGAAGAAGATCAGGCACGGAAAAGTCATTTAGAGGTACTTTGCTGTCATTGAGAAGCTCTGTTGAGTAACATGGTAATAAACCCAATGATAATAATTTGTAGCATATTTATTTGGATGCAATATTTTTCCTAAAGGAGTATCAATACATTCAAACAGTATATCGCTGTAGAACATCACAAAGTCCCAGTCAAGTATGTTTCAGATAATGTACTCATGAGATGGAATGCATTCAGTCCTCCACCTTATGAATAATACATTTTTATAATGGACTGTTCAAGTATGCAAATCAATATCATGTCATATGGGAGAAAAGCTGCGCTCTTAGCCATGAACATTGAGAAATTTACATGTGACAGTAATTACTGCAAGCTGTCTCAGTTCTCAACAGTACACTAAAATTGTTTTAATTAGTATGTGCTGATTTTAGGCACTTGTTCATCGATACTTTCTAATTATGTTTTCTTTATTAATAATATGGAAACATTTCTGCCAGAGTCAACAATGCTTTGTACAGTATATGGTGTTGATTTTTTAAGAACTTGTTCACCCCCAAAAAAAATATAAAAAAATTCTCTCATCACTTAGCTACTGTATGTCATTCTAACCTGTATGACTTTCTTACTTCTGTGTGTTTTTTCTGCAAGAATTGTGATAATTATTATACAGTGATGCAAATAAGCATCCATACCTTTGGAATCAAATCTTTTCTTTGAATCATTTGATGCAGTTTTGTCTCTGTCTGAATTTGTTCACAAATCGGACTGATACGTTTATCAACTCTCTGACTCAGTCATTGTTTTTTTTGTTTTTTTACTTGAATGATCTAGTCTCCATTTATTGTAACTGCATAGAAATGAGAGATCATTATGCATAATTCAATTATTCCCTTTACTGTTTTCTGACTTTTTTTTAGGGTTAAAAATTCAACTCAGTAGCCACTGTAAAAAGCACAACACACTTGTATGCAGAGCTGAACTTCAGGTTTGTTGACTGCCTCAGTGGGATTAATTTTTTGAGAAGATGCCAGAGTGTGTGTTTGTTTGTTTATATATACATTCATCCTCATATCAGCCCATGCTTGTGTGTGTGTGTGTGTGTGTGTGTGTGTGTGTGTGTGTGTGTGTGTGTGTGTGTGTGTGTGTGTGTGTGTGTGTGTGTGTGTGTGTGTGTGTGTGTGTGTGTTCGAGATACAGGATTGGAGTTGACAACCCTGAGGTGCTGGACAGCACCCTGATCCTTTTCATCAGACTTCCTGTCAGCAGGGCTGAAGATGACTCCATCATTGCCATTGCAGTTATGTGTGTGTGTGTGTGTGTGTGTGTGTGTGTGTGTGAGACAGCACCCTGTTTGTTTTTGTGTGAGTTAAAGAGAGAGAGAGACAGAGACAGAGACAGAGAGAGAGCTAGAGCATAGAAACAAAAAGTTAGAACAGAGGAAATGAGAAAAATATAGATAAATAATAGAGTGAACATGCTGAATGAATATTACCAGACAGGTGGAAGGAAAACCACCGTGGGGCAGATTCTCGATTCTGAAGAGGATTAAAAACTGCTTGTGCAACACACACTTACATAAGTACCTCACACTTACATACACACACACTAACGCGCTAAAGCCTCAAGTTTGAGATCAAACCTTATTAATCCCACACTGACGGTGTGATCAAACATCATTTTTAAAACTATTCCATTCTCTTTGTATGCTGTGTTTTCCTGAGGCTGCTAACATACCTAATTCATGCCTCACTGAGTCTAAAGAAAGAAATTCATCATGTGCTGCTCTCACACAATGACACACAGCCCCTTTAAGGCCAAACTGGAGAGCAATACGGTAAAAGAGAGTAACAGAAGTGTAGAGATTTTGTATAATACCACATTCATGTAATATTTTGCTACGTGCAATTGTTAGTCAGGGGTATTAGCAGGAGGGGGCGTTTTCATTCTAGAAAGCATTTGATTGGACAATTTGTATATGCCAGTGAGTGTAGGATGAACCGGCAATGCTTTGAGAGAGACTATAAATTTGAAGCCACTGATGCTGGTGTCAACTACAGTGTATAGATCATCAAAAACCCTTGTTAACCATTCACTGTGTGATGTTACATTCATTCCACCATGAGTGGTGACCTTTGACCCTTGCCCATAATTCTGTATGACTTTCCTCTTTATGGTTGTTTTTTATTTATAGCAACATAAATTCAACATGGCTGACAAAAGCATCACTTCAGTATTTACTATTTTCTTCTACTGCAGCTGAAAGATGGACAGCTCTCTGAAAATACATAAAATAAAGATCAGAAATTGTTATAATTTTGTTCTAAAGTAAAATAAGCATTAAGATTTTTTCCCCTTTGTGAATAAATAATGAATGCATTAGAAAAATAATTAAAAAAATTAAAACATATATAGTTAAATTAAATCTTTTAGTAAGTGTACTTTAAGAATTAAGTGTATTTTATCCTCACAAAGGCTGCATTAATTTGATCAAAATACAGTAAAACAGTAATATTGTGATATTAATGTAATATAAATAATATTATTACAATCTTTAAATGTTTTCTTTATGTATATATTTTAATGTAATTTATTCTTGAATTTTGAACTTTTTTATTTTTTAGTTGCTATTGTTTTAGTTTTGAGTATGAGATTGTTTTGTTTTGGTGCTAACATTTAACATTTTTATTTATTTTGAATGTTGTTGTGCTGCTTCGTAGTTTTGTTGTAAAAAATGTGACATTTTTTTATGGATTTTTTTTTTTAATATTATTTTTTGTAAGTATTATTAATTATATAAGAGTTTTTATGTTGTTGTGTATAGGGTATACATTTTTTTTAATAATAAAAATGATAAACCTAAATTGCATGACTGTGATTATTTAATTGTTTAAGTGATCGCCACAATTATAATTCTCATAAAATATTAAATAAAAGATTTAGAATTTAAATGTAAATCAAAGCAAGCTGCATAGATTCCTGCAGAAGTGAGAGCTGGAGTGAGCTTCGGGATGAGAAAGACACACTGAAACTCTGTGAAAATCACTGAGAATATTCTATGAAACTCTTGGAGAAAGACCAGACAGCAAACTGCAATTTAATGAGAGCAAATGGAGTTACAACAGTTTGAAGAGTTTGATGTGTGACTTGATTCGATTATAAGGGAGTAATTTAGCTTAGATTTCTTTTATCGCAGATTTTAATTAATTTCAAATCACATACAGTTAATCAAAGTAAGCATACCAGAAGAGTAGCTCCCATGTGTGCAAAAAATATAAGGAACTACTGAGTGAATTAATTAAAGCACATAAACCCGAAAAACGCTGGTCACAAGTCCATAAGTCCATAAGCTTGGTCACTGATTCCATGTCCCAAAATGCTCAATGAAGGGTCTTTCCCTCGAGTCCCATGCAAGGTTCGTTAACTTGAGCACATTTAAATTCAAATCACAGCACAGTATTTGATTTAAATGCTAAGATGTAGACTTGCAATATGAATAGGCCTACTGAGTTCTATTATACTGAACCATCTGCAAGAAATTTCACTTTTGAATTTAGCCAGACTGAATGTTTCATCAGGCCTTATTTACTGCACAATGTCACTTCTATATCATAATGAACTGATTTTGCACAACATTGATCTTTGACAATAATGACTGTTTAATGGCAGGCTGGAATCAGCGCTATGCTCGTTCCTCCAGAGAAATGTGATAATGTTTTTAATGAAGCAGAAGCTTTTGGGAGATTCTGCCCTGATTGCTTTATAACCGAATGGGAAATTACTTTCTTAATTTAACAGAATAGGCAATTGGCTTACATATGTGATTCCAAAACCAATGAGATCGAATTTGGAATCGTTCTGTTACTTTATAAGTGTGCTAGTCACATTACACTAGCATAGAAACATGAATGGATCAGTAAACCTGACATTTCTTCCTTCCTTTACACATATGCCCATAAATCCCTCAATCTCTATTCACCAAACAAACAGTATAATCTACAACCCTTCTCTTATCTCCCATGAGGTGTCTGCCGTCACAGGCCATGGTCATTAGTATTCTCTGGATAACTCTCCGAACACTTCTGTCATCACCATTGTATCCATCATAAGAGCTGGCCTAGAAGCTTTCACAAGCCCACCATAATTTCCATTTAATTCAGGACTGTAATTTGAGCGCTTCACCTTAAAAAGACCCTCCTGACAGAATTAGCTCTACATTAGGAGCTTAAAGTGGTTCAAATTGACAAATATTTCATGGACATTGGTTTACGGAGGCTTCTCAAAGGGGTTGCTTTAATATGGCCTGTACAAAATAAGCATATATTTGTGTGTATCGTTGGTTGTTTTGACAGGCAGTGTTTGTTTGCCAGCTTGTCTAAGGACCTGTAGTCAGCTGTGATTATCTGGGGTGACAGCTTGAATCTGTTTGAAGACTCCATGGAGAGAGTGATAGTGTGTCCTTCAAAACTTCAGCAAACACACACACACCTGACAAATCTTAGGCTAATAGGTGTAATTGCTTCAGACCCAATCCATAACCCTAAACTAGCAGACAAGGACTTTGAGGTTTTTTATATAGTCTATTTTTCTCTCGCAAGTAGATTTGAGGGTATTTTTGAACACATTTTCAGGAAACTGGTTTTCATAAGCATAGAAAATCAAGTATACACTTTTGCACACATTCTTGGCACAAAAGCTCAGTGAGTGACTTCCTTCTGCTCTTGTCAGATTCTGCAGAAATGTGCTTCTGGGCTTATTATTGGAAAACTGGGCAGAAAACAGATCGGTCTATGTTTATGTTCAGAAATAGAAGCAACATGGTCATTTACAGTTTTGAGAAAAGTCGGTATAAAACATAGACTGGGATTCCTTTTCATCCCTATTGTGACATATATCCGAACAGCTTCTCCTAAAAGAAAAATATAAGTAGGGCAGGAATTGATTGGATCATTGTCACTTGCTAAATCAAACTCATGTAAGTGACATATCATGAGAAGTTTTCTGTCCTCACTTCCAAATATTATTTTTTCCCCCAAGGCTAACATACAAAGCTGCATTTTTCCACATGCAACATAAATTTGTTTCAGTTTTATTTAAATAGCACTTTTCACAATACTCATTGTTTCAGAGCAGCTTTACAGAAAATGCTGTCATAATTAGAAAGTACTGTACTCTGTAATCAGTGTTCAGTTCATGTCATGTATTCAGGTGAGCAGATGGACATGTTAGGCAGCGATTACAGCTTGTGCTCATGATAATTATAATGTAAGGGTAATATTTGAAAGTCTTGTGTGTAATAATGTCTGATCCAAAGTTGGCATCATCTGAAGTCTATGTAAGTGTTGGTGTCATCTGAAATCTTTGCTAAAAAATCACTGGCTATCAAGTTCAGTAGCAATTTTGGTTGTTTTATTATTAATAATAACTAAAGGTCCGATTTACTAACAGCTTGTGCCAGCACAAACCCTCTTTTGCCGTTAAAAACAGCATTCCAATAAATTACGCAATGTGGTGCAGGAGTTTTTTGCAGCATTATTTAATGCCCAAAAAATGTATTGACCCATTTTGCGCTTGAGATGACTAAAATAGCTGTTAATTTGCAATGCTCTTGGTAGATTTTGATTGTTACTATGTGCATTATTATGGTCTCATTCTAATTTGCCCTGTTGTTAGTTAGTAAAGTAGTTATTTATTGATTGATTTCATTTTTTAACCCTTGGTCATGTATTTTCTTGCCTAGGGCAAGTGTGGGCAATCAATCCTCAAAAATAGAAAGAAAGAAAGAAAGAAAGAAAGAAAGAAAGAAAGAAAGAAATATGTGTATGATGTCACTGTCCTCATTCTAAACCTTTGTCATAAAAATTGTGAGAAAAGACATTATTCAGTTCTTTTACATAGCTTTTTACTGGCAAGACTCACTTGCTTGAGAGGTTTAATAATATTTGTGAGGACGTTTTTAGAAAATTAGCCCTCACAAGTGTAGCAAATCAAGAATACACTTGCGCTCTGGGTTCTTGGCACAAAAGCCTGGTGAGTGGCATCTCACTCTCTTATCAGATTCTGCAGCAGTGTACTTATGTTCAAATCATAAGGGGCTTATTACTGGGGAAAATGGAATTTGATGTAGGGAAACCAAACAGAAGACAGATTATTAAAATTAACTATAAGAGTAAATTTAAAGAATTAAAGAGTAAATTGTCTGTGAAATCCAGGGTAAAGTCTCAAAATCTAATTATGAGATAACAAGCATCAAAGTTTATTTCAACCATTAATTGCATTGATTTTAATCTTTGACATGGCCTTACTCAGTCAATATTAAATATATAAAGGTTATATTTTCACAGAATGTTCTGCATCTTTATGAAGGATGTAGAAAACAGTAAATCACACAAAAAAATGACTTTATCTGGGTTTTCACAGACAGGGTCACATTTACTTATCCACGGTATCTAGAGAGCCACAATTCAGCTGTATATCAGTCAGAGGCAATTTCATCTGAGCCGTGAGCATGTTCCATTGGCAACATTACTATGAATGTAAAATCTATAAAAGCTTTTGTAAAAAAAAAAGAAAAAAAGGTTTTATTTGTTTTCCAGACGTAAAATGCCAGCTATTGTTTAAAAAGCCAAAGGTGTCAGCCGAAAGGTAATTTTGCAAGAAAACAAGGCATCTTACAGCATAAATTTGATCATATTCTATCAAAGTAAGTTAAATGATGATAAACAAATGTGGCAGCTCTGTTTGTTTTGTGTTTTGGGGTTCATTTTAAATTCAACAAGGTTTGTGATGACGCAACTCCGATTCATTCACTTTTCAAGTTCACATGAATTTACATGTAAGAGACTCTCTAATTTAGCTCTCTGTGAAGACTAACATGCTGTTTAATGTATAGCAAACAACAGTTGATTGAACTAGAATTGATTGGCTCAATTTTATTTTATGAACCACACCAAAGGACAATAAAACAACTGATGACATGTTGATTACCCAACAAGGACACGGGAAACCACGCGGTAAAAAGTAGAGGTTTTGAAAATGTGCTCCTTTAAGGCTGATTTATACTTCTGCGTCGAAACTATGATGTAGGTTGTGACATGACCTGTCTTAAAGAGACTTCGTTAGCGGTTTGTATGTGTACTGCACAGTGACGCGGACAACGATGCAGAAGTATAAATGAAAACCGACGCACAGCCTACGGCGTAGAGGCTACGGTGTATGTCCGACGCAGAAGTATAAATCAGCCTTCATGCTCCCCACAGAACTGAAAACATTTCTTCATTCCTGATCTGACACTGATGTTTCACCTGAACTGATAAGAATATGCCGTTAACATTATAAAGTTTCCAGAAAGAGAAATTATTTGTTGTGGCATGATCTGCTTAAGTTTTAGTCAGTGTTCTTATTCTTAGGAAAAACATTTTTGTTAACAGAAATTAAAATAACAACTAACATATTTCAAAATAAAATGTAATTAATTTAATTTAATTTAATTTTTTTTGTTCCAAATATAATTAAAATAATAAAAATAGAAGTCCAAAATGCATATTAGTTTTGATACAGGATGTATTTAAAAACGTTACAACCAACACTTTGCAATGTTGGTACATTAACTTTCGCAGCCCCGAAATAATAATACTTAAATGAAAACAAAATGAAAATAAACATAAATAAATCTAAATCTAAATAAATAAAATTAAAATACCAGCTAACATAACCCAAACTATTTTTTTTATTTATTGTTTTTAATTCCAATTCTAACTAAAATAATTCAATATGTCAAAAACTGATTTTAGTTTCTGATACAAGATGTTTTTTTTTGTTTGTTTGTTTGTTTTAATAACTTGCATATTCAACTGTTAAACATTTTTAACATCTGTGGTTGGCGCATTAACTTTGGCTGCCCTAAATACTAACACTAAAATGAACTAAATACATGGAACAAGGAAAAATAAAATTAGTGATAAATTGAAAACTACCAAAAACTGAACAAATAAAAAAAAAAATGTAACAGGAAATTCAAAACTACAATAAACCTGGCTTTAGTCCTTCATTTTCTTTTTCTTTTCTTTTTTTTTCAAGTCAGAACATGACAGGAACAGCACAGACACACCATTTGTTAGCTTAGGAATTCAGACTTTCTCCTTCCTGCTTGTGTTTTTAACAGACTCATATTCATATATGCCCTTTAAAGGTCAGAATGAAATAAACCACTGATGAGTATCTCAGTGATGCAGTGCACAAAACAATAAGAAACAACTGTAAACACAAACCCCTGTGGACCTCCGCTGCTGTTCCTTAAGGCGGTGGAGTGCAGGGACTCTGAGCTTATACTGGCCTAATACTTCAGCTCTGTCAGTGTGATCCACACAATGGTGCCTCATGGGAGAATAGAAAGAGGAATGAATGAGTGGACAAAGCCAGACATCACACGGAAATCAATGAGGCTTCATATTCTCAGAGATGGTCCGATTACCCTGTGGGCTGCCTGTCAATGTTTAGACTTGATGTCCATTGTCCTTATCATTAATCTCTCAGTGTTCTTCGGTTCCTTTGAAAGAGCAAAAAATAGATTAAGTAACTCGGAGACTGCCTAACATTAAATGGAAGTTAAATACTCTTATTGAAAGTGGATACAATCTGGGCGTTGATGCCTTGTACCTGTGCCTCGTGAGAGTTAGTAAGTCAAATAAGATTCACTGTACAAAGAAATTTTCAAAGCTTTTGAGATTTCTATTCATTTCTGTGCCAGTTGTGGTTTTTAGAGAACATCTGAATCCTAGGATTAAAGCTGACATATGGTTCCTAGGAGGATATATAATTAACTTGCTGTATAATCAGCAAGCACATTCTCCTTTGTGGATCATTCCAAATGATGCCTTGATAAACGGCCGCTCGGCTTTAAAAAGGTGTTGATTTTTCTTTTGTTTTTCTTTGGCGGTAAAACAGCTGTAATTAAAAAGACAAGAGCAACGTGGCTTGTCATCTTCTTAATATCTTTGATGAGATCATTTACTGCTACACCATTAGAGAAAACTCGTCAGGTTTTTGGGGTTTTTCGTAACTGGCACACTATAGAACCAAGCAATATTAGACAGAAAAGACAAACTTGGAACCAAAAATAATTATATACCACTAAGCAACCTCACAATATCCAACCACCCACCTCCACACACATACACACACTATTTCTAACAGCACTGCATTCTTGTCAGTGAGAATCTTCTCTGTGCCTTGCTTTCTTAAAGTAAATACTGAAACCCCTGAGAGATAGACTTATGGCATGAAGATTTGTGTGTGTTGTTGTTGTGTGTGTAATGCAAGAGGATGTGAGACAGGGCGAGCTGAGATGTCTGGTGATTTTGGTGATGTACTCATCCAGAGCATAAACAGAGCCATGGATATTTCTCCTTCAGTGCCTTAGGACCATTACTGAAAAAGCGTGGACATGCTTATGCATCTGTGATGAATACGTTTTCTTTACATTCCGGAATGTTGGCGGTTCTAGCCTTGTCCTGTTAACCTGAAGAGGTTTGTGTGCAAATGTGTGTGTGTGAGTAGAAAACTACATTCTGCAAGAAAAGCAATTCTCTTTCAACAACCAATTCAGTTAATATTTCAGACTGTAATGGTCTGCAAGTTGGACCTCATTAAATAGTTAGTTAATAGTTATTTGGTTTAGACCAAGGATGTAGGTTCAGTTATATCGGTATTATTAACGGCCTAAATTTTATCTAATTGTACTTGCCCATTTACCCTATTTTTAAATTTACTGTAATCGAAAGCTCGCTTAAATTTATTCTTTAAAAACACTAAACACAAGTCTTAAAATGGATTAATTGTTTTTTACATTAACATTATATCGTTGTGATGGCCAAATTTACTTGCAGTTTAAAACTATTGATTTTTTTTTTGTTTACATTTTTAGAAATTTAATATCAGTCATATTCGGTTCTCTAACATTAACAAAGTTGTCGACTTATTAGTATCGGCTACAATTTTAAATTCAGTGCATCCCTATTAAAATTTGTAGGGGCATTTTAAAATAAGCCAAGCTATATACACAGATACATATATATGGAAATCTCTAACTTGCCAGTCTGTGTGGGTTGTCACTTAATATAACTGATAGAATCTAAATAGAATCTGAACCATGAAAGTGTATGAATTTTGCTGAAATTCAGATTTGAAGAAGCCATGTGATCCTTCGTGGTGTTGTGAGACAGACCAAAAACAAAAGAATTCACAACAGTTTTGTAGTTTAGTCTGCATGCACACTAATGCATTATCATGCACCTATTTTTGCTCAGTCCCTTTACATTCACTTAAAACAACCAATTTCATTTAGATTGATACCAAATTAATATAAAAATGTGCCACTTTTTAATTATTTTTTTGTTAATCACTATGTCACATCAGACCTGCATTCCTGGACACCACGTGATGTAGAAATGATTTTTACTCAGAAATTTCTTTTAAATTTGGCAAGGAAGCAAGACATTTGAATAGTAGGTAAAAATGTAAAATGCACTCCAGTAATCTTTGTTTTATTCACAAATTTGAACAATCATTGTTTTCAGTGTATGCATTTTAAAACATTGCTTGCAGTAACCATTCCTCACTTACATAAAGTATTGTTTTGAGAGTATAAAGCAACACAAAAGACCTGCATCATCGGTGTGAGTGGGACTGCGTTACCTAACTGAACAACCCACTGAATCAGTTTACTTGCGACTTGTGTCTGAATACGTTTTTTTTATAAAAGGAAATCAAATGATTTTATTTTACAAATTAATCATAGCACAGCAGCAGGCAGTACTTATATTGCGTTTAATCAATCTGTGTACTGTAGCTATACAATTTTGGTTGGGATTGTTCACTAGTCTTTGGTAGACTTCCATCTTTACCCAGATCTACAGTACACCTCATAGCTTATACATAACTGATTCATGACCCACCGTAAAACTGGCAAAGAAGTCATTGTGTGGTGATTGAATGACAATGACATATCTAGTGCAGACGCTAGCAAATCTTGAGTGGAACGATTCCAAATTTTCTGTCCAATTCAATTACAACACAGCTTAATACATGTACCTATTCATTCACACACTCACATACATACAAAGCACCCTATGTTAATAAAGTCACTATGGGATCTGTCTATGTTTATTATGATGTGTGACAGGCATAGTATAGGCTACATTACTCTCTTTCGCTTCAAATTTTGCAATGAACTTTGTTGACGCTCAGCAGATTTTCCTATGCAGTATTCCACACGTACGGTAACCTAAATGCAATTTATCCTTAGAATGAGTTGTGTTAAATTGCTCAAGGCTGGGCATTATACACAGCGGTTCTGGGTTTTTGTCACACATCTCTGTTTGATTTATAGACTGGTGTCACATGCTTAACCACATGGAGATTTCTTTTCCTTGCAGTGAAAATAAGATCACGCAGGTTTTTATTGTTATCGTTGGATTGATAATGATTCCTGGCAGTGTGACCCCTTCCCAAACCAATTTGTGGGTTCCCACTCTTAGGTGGCTTATCATTGTTTAGCAAAACAGCCTGTCAGAGGTGAATAAGGTTTTCTCAGAGCTGACCAAATTCTGATTCATGTTGCTGATTCACGTAGCTAGAACTGATAACTGATCACATTAGAGATTTTAAATAAATGTCCTGCTCATGGTTTGAATGCCTTAAAGGGGTCATATGATGCGATTTAAATTTTTCCTTACTCTTTGGAGTGTTACAAGCTATTTGTGCATAAAGAAGATCTGTAAAGTTGCAAAGACTAAAGTCTTAAATCCAAAGAGATATTCTTTATAAAATTTAAGAGTTAACCACGCCCCCCTAAAGCGCCTCGTTCACGACCCCCTTGTCTACATCACGATGTGGGAATATTTGCATAACGTCGCCCAAAGGTTCATGCAAAGAAAGAAGGCGTGACTTTTATTCATGCTGTTGCTGCCATCGCCATGTTGTGAAGACGCTGTGTGTTTGGTTGTGAAAGCGAAGCTACTTTGTTTGGCCTTCCAAAAGAGGATACAACTAGAAATCAGTGGTTAAGTTGTATTTACAACACTGTTCCAGAACAGTTCAACCCAAATATTCAGATGTGTACAGCGCATTTTGCAGAGGACAAGGACTGTTTGCTAGAAGAGTAGCCTACAATGCTGGTGTCTGTTTCTATAAAGTGGGACAATTCCAACTTCGCAAGGACAGTCTGGCGCTTCTGACACACAGTCTGTAAGTATGTTTTCATAGGTAAAGGATTTGCCACTGATGATTCAAACACGAGTTTTGAGCAGTGTAGAGTAACTGTTAGAGCAAGTTGTTTGTCGTTTCTCTGATCACAAATGCAGACATGGTTTTATGTTAACGCAGCGTGATATGCAACGCAACGTGTTAAAAGACAGTAAAAGTCATAATAATCAGTAATTATGTCCCCACTGGATGCGACAAATGCCACGTTTGTAATGGGTTTTATTGGTTCTGTCTCATCGTGCCGGGACAGTGTTAAGGGGCGTAACATTTACATCACACGCTTGAGGTATTCGGCCAGTGACAATGCACTGGATAGCTGGCCAATCAGCATACACCTCGCTTTTCAGCTTTGTAAAAATCGACGCATTTCAGAAAGGTGGGGCATAGGGGAGAAACAAAAAATTCGTTTTTGAACCTTAAACCACATAAACACATTGCATTACACCAAGATAAGCCTTGTGCACGTGATCATCTCATGAATACTGAGTGCTTTAATTACCAACTTATTAAACATGGCCTACACATAGTCATCAGCATGTCAGAGAAGCATGATTCCTCACTCCATAGAACACGTTTCCACTGCTTTAGAGTTCAGTAGTGGCATGCTTCACATCACATTCACAAATTCTGATTCATGTTGCTGATTCACGTAGCTAGAACTGATAACTGATCACATTAGAGATTTTAAATAAATGTCCTGCTCATGGTTTGAATGCCTTAAAGGGGTCATATGATGCAATTTAAATTTTTCCTTTCTCTTTGGAGTGTTACAAGCTCTTGATGCATAAAGAAGATCTGTAAAGTTGCAAAGACTAAAGTCTCAAATCCAAAGAGATATTCTTTATAAAAGTTAAGAGTTAACCACGCCCCCCTAAAATGCCTCGTTCTAACACTCCATCTAACACTTGGCATTGCATTTGGTGATGCAAAGCTTCCATGCAGCTGCTCGGCCATTCATGTGACTTTTACGCACCAGACATGCACCTCAACACTCAGTTACCCTGCTCTGTGATGTCACATGATCTTTTGCTTTGTAGCTTTTATAACCAGTTTCCCTATGACTATCATGGTTAGTGTAGCAAAACCATGGTTAATTTGTCGTTACCATGGTTATCTATAGTAACCATAGTTTTTTGTAGTAAAACCATGGTTAATTTTCATAAGGCTTCCTTACCGTTCTCAGAACGTTAGCGAAATTAGGGGGAAAATGGTTAGTCTATATCCAAATGATTGGGCCAATAACCATCCCAGGGCCGTGCACAGGGGGATAGCCTGGTGGCTATGCCACTGCCCCTTTGCCCTCATCAGCTGAGGTGCCCCTCTCACCAATCCCCCTATGGCCCCATCACTCCAGCTCAAAGCTGTCTGTTCCCGCTCCGCTAAAGATCCGCTGATCCACTGATTCCGCTAATCCGCTCCATGTTTCCCTCCGAAACATCACTCACGATCTGTGTGCTGCTCTCTGGAGAGTGGAGACCACAGTCCCCAAAGCTCATTCATTACCAGGTAGATGCATTATGATCCTCATGGTTGATCCGCTGAATTAGTAATTAGGTAGTAGTTTGTTTGTTTTTGTTTTTGTCTGTAATGACTCTGCCTTCTAAAAGTGTTGTACAAAATATCCATGTTCTTAGAATTAGAATGTCTAATCAAATTGTACCTGATCAGATCTAATATAGATAACAGCAAATTTGCTGTTGTTGGCACACTTTGTAGACAACAACAACAAAAAAATGCCTTCACAAAAAAGAAGACAGAGAGAAAGAGCGAAGGGAGGCTGCCAAAGACAGTTCAATTATTACAAACATAAATACAGAGCTCCAGCAAGCCAGCAGGTAAATCATCATATAGCCTAGAATATTAGCAGTTTGTCACACTTTAATTCTTGTAATAAGTATATTTCCCATTATAATCACTTGTCTTGATAATAGTAATCTATAACACGTCATATTTTATTAAAATCATATTATTAGTAGGCCTATAAATAGTTAAAAAGTAGTATAAATGTTCTAAATTAGTTGTTCATTAGCATATAATATAGATTTATGCTGTAAAATATTAAATTAAATGTCTAATACTTATAGGGGAGAGTGGGGTAAGATTAGCCATTGTTTACTTACAGTATGTGGTCCTCAAGATAAGGAAAAATGACACAGCAGTACAATGAAAATATCTATCGGATCCAAATGAAAGTATTCCTATCATTTTAAATGATCAGAATGTATCTATGACAAAGGGTTCTGAAAATATATATATATAAAGTGTTCCCCTGGCTCAGTTTGCTATGGGTTTGGGGTAAGTTGACCCGAGTCAAGTCAGTGGGTAAGATTCACCATCTGGGTGTAAAATGACCATCTGACCGAATCTGATTCAAACCCATGTGAAATAAATAATAATTTAAAAACTAATTTAATAATTTCATTTTACAGACAGTCATATTTATTTTCTTAAAGTTAACTTGAACAACACAAAAACAAACCAAATTACATTTAAATTTCAATATTTAATTGTTTGCATTTCTGAAACAATATATACCAAAGTTGTCGCCTTCCCTAAAAACAGACTAAACAGAGAGTTTGTTGGCCATTAGTGACTACAGGTGGAAAGATATTTTTATTTATTTAGTTTTATTTGTTTCAGCAATACCGGGCAACACTGCCAGAACTTAAACTGATAGTAATCAAAAGAGCCCACAGACATGTTATTGCTGACAGGATACCACACCCGGTAAGGTAAGGAAATAATAATAATAAATCATGATGTTATTTTTTAGTGAGGATATCTATAAAAGTAGTATATTATGATAGTGTTGTGATGTTTTGTAAGTATTTTGTTTCTTTTATATTTCATACTGTAGTTAAATTTTCACAAAGTTGTGCCAACAACATTCATAAGGGCAAAAGACAAATATATCAACTATATAGCAATGGTTATTAATGAAAACTATAACAGTAATAGGCCTATGTATTGCTGAATGAATAATAAACACCTGATAAAATGATATACCCCTAATCTAAAGTAATGGTGCAATGTGATATAATTTAACAATGCTCATTAATGTATTAAAGAGTTTTTATGTTTCACAAACATCTACATTTCTGTCTCTTTTAAAGTGTTTAATGTATATAATGAGTGGGGTTATTATATCACAATTCCCACCCAGACCACACTAATTTTCAAACCCTGGCT
This sequence comes from Cyprinus carpio, assembly GCF_018340385.1. Lineage (NCBI taxonomy): Eukaryota > Metazoa > Chordata > Actinopteri > Cypriniformes > Cyprinidae > Cyprinus > Cyprinus carpio. Next base: position 14,487,412 of record NC_056613.1, on the reverse strand, counting down.
ACGGCCATGGTGCCATGTGTTTCTCCTTTTCACAGTCTGGCAGAAATGATGGGTGAATCCAAAATACATGGTCACATGACAGTAAAAGTGTACAGTTGCCAAGATGCAGGGGGTGGGTCAACTTACCCCACTCTCCCCTTTTTCCATTGAAGATGAGGCAGAAGCAGGCTCAGAGAGTGAGGGAGAGCCCACTCTTATCAAAACATCTGCAATAAAGTCAATTATTACAGAGTGTGCTATTTTCTCTTTTAATTGTATATTTGTAACAACTGGATAATTTGTATTTATAAGCACCCACCTTCCTTGTGCCCCTTTTTTTGGTTTGGGCCACTGCCCCTCTAAATGTCTGTGCACGGCCCTGAACCGTCCCGTTTTTAAATCAGTTGAACCAGTATATTAATACAAATAGCCAATATAATGTTTCAATTGTTGTCTGTTTTAAGACTATGCATTTTCAATGAACGCATTTTATCAGGCTAAACTAATACAGATGTTCCTGTGTGTAGGGAGTAGTATAGGGACCGCTGGCTGTCTTTCATTGCGCGTGTCAGAGGAAACAGCGCGAAGGTAACGTTTACTATCCTATTCGTTAATCAGATAGTTAGAAAGAACGGTTTTCAAAGAAATGGAAAAAGACGGATCTCGGAGAACGTAGAAGGAGCGCTGCGGCAGGACTTAGAAAAAGAGAGGGAGGGCGCGCGCGTGTGTGTGTGTGTGTGTGTGTGTGAGAGAGACAGAGCGATAGAGAGAGAGAGCAGAGAAGAGAAGACAGCAGCACGAAACGGGACAGTGTACTCTTGCTTTGCGCTAAGTAAATTAAATAATAGATTTTTTTATTCTCAGGTGGTGATCATGTTATTCAAAGCTTTTTGTTTTTTTATAAGTGATATACGCTATAAAGTGTGCTCTCTTCCAGCTTTGGACTCAAATGTAACTAGCCGTGCATGATCCTTAACCATAAGCTTAGCTGGAAAAGGCGCAACGAAAATTATACAAAGCGTAAGTGACCGACTTAAAAGTAAAAGTTATTTTGGATACTCGACTTGAAACGGACTGGTGACTTTGATTAGAAGTCTCCCGCGTGATGAAATGATGAAAACCTGCAACTTCAGCTTGGTAAGTTTTTGAAACACCTGACGATATCTTGCTCAGTCTGATGGGTGCTCAGAATGCAGTGACTCTTGTTTCTTTTCTGAACGGTGAAAACATTCATGCGTGTCAGCTGGTCAATTAAAACGTTCAAATGTTTAGTATCCATACGTTAATTTTGTTAACAAATACTATCACAATATAGAAAGCTTGTTGTTTTAGGGTAAAAGCTTACTGTATATGACTTACTTAAGGTGATGTTTGTTTCCTCCCTGTCCTGAACCCTGTTAAAAATAGCTGTGTTTTGGAACATGCTTGCTGGTTTCTAGCTGGTGCAATGTCTATTAGTTAGTCTGTGCTGGTTTTTTTGTTGGTGTAAGATTGTCTATGATCATGCTACCAGGTAGAAACAGGTATCATGTTTCAAAACACAAAAAGCACCTTAAGCTGAAATTTCCAGAAGAAAGATGCTCTGGTAGCATATCATGTAATCAGTTAATATCATGATTTATATTAGAAGCTAATACAAACCTGAGGCAAACAGCAGGTAGGAAACACCAGCATGAGAAACTCATAATGCACCATCAATAAGATAGTTTATAGATACATTCCCTTCCAAAAACACAGCCTAAACCGGTTTACTTGTCTAATATTGTGCTTGCAGGTTTAATTTTAGGGCTAGTTTAAAATGTTTTTTTTTTTTTTTTAGCATGGTTGAAAGTCAAAACTCATAGCACCGAGTCAGACAAGGTTTATTTTCCTGTTTTCTTCCTAACAACCACCACCACCACGACCACATTTATTACATTTATTAGTTGAACAATGTGGTTTTGGTTTTCAGAATTAATTGTTTTTGTTATTGTTTGGTTGTGATTCTGTATGGGTGAGTTTTTGTTTTTGTGTGTATGTTTAGGCCTGACATGAATGACCATTGTTAAAGGTCATGGCCATGATCAGCATGAATGTGTGTTTGAGTTTTATAGTCTATCAGGATGTATAAACTCTCAGCAGTGGTGTGATAATATATAAAGGAATATATAAAGGGCAAAGCACTACAGGTCACTAGCTCGCGCAACATCGTTCAATCAAATATGCATAATTGCTCATTTCTCCTCTCTCACTTTTTTGCCTTTCTCTTCCCTCTTTCCCCACGATTTGTCACCCTCCCTTGTCTGCACAACTGCAGTGTGTGAGATGGACAGATAGCTGGTGTGAAAGGGGAGGGAGCATAGTGTTGGCTCTTGGAAAGCTCAACGTGAATCGTCAGCAGAAAGCTGTGACCTCTCCGAGCAAATCCTCTGTCCAAACCTGCCCCAAATGACCAGACCTGATGTATAAATGTGAGAAATAAATAATTGCATATAAGTATTCTGAAACATGATGCTTTGTAAGCCTAATCCAGTGGGAAATACAGAGACATGTTAGTTTACTGTGGTGACTCATTTAAAGCATCTTTTTACCTTTTTAATTACCACAAGTTCATTTTTCTGTTGCAAAGGTTTTGCAAGTGGGAGGAATATATTCTTCTCTGTTCTTTTGAGATTTACCATGTTTGTTTGTCTCTAAAATCCATTTTCTGTTTAAATTTCAACTTTTAATTTAGAAATGTTTTTGGATAGAAACCCACTGTTTAACCTTCATACATGGTTATATTTTATATTAATACATTATTTAGTTTATTTATTAAGCAGATTTCCTCTTGCAAGCCATTGCTATCCATATTTCTAGGTGATTTCAGGTTTTGCTGTCCTTGTAGTGACATTTGGTCTTCACAATGAGAGTAAAACCTAAATCCTCCACACCTATATGTTCCATATAGGTATTCTCTAAGGATGGCTGTCCATCTTCAGCTATATGAAATCAATGAAAGAGATAAATTATACTGAGATTAAAGGTAGAAAGCAGAAGATTGGGGAAGGGAGGAGAGCACCTGGCACTTTTTTTTTGCTCAAAACACAAGTCTGTGTCTCTCAGTATAAGCTCACAAGCGGTGGAATGTTGCATTTGTGTAACCCTGGCAACATCTCTGGAGAATCAAAGCAATTCAGGTCTTCATTTTAGTAGATAACTAGTCATGGCAGGTAGATGGGGATTTTAGATAGACGGATTCATTTCATAATCGTTATGGTTTATAGTTATGCAATTGGGGTTTTATAGTACACATCATTGCTGATTTTAGGTAATCGTATATTTTATAATTTGCTTTACACAGTTTAACTACACACAGTATTTCTTTTGCAACAAGATAAGATAACATGTCGAATGTCTAAATGGATGTGCATTAATTTATGCACCAATACCATTCAGAATAAAGGGATGGGACTTCAAAATACGACTGTTAGGTGTCAGTCTCTGAAAACATATGTTATTTTCTTTCCAATTACATGTACGAAAGCCTGTGAAATTGACTTGGCATGAAGAAGGTATTGTGATATTAACTGGTCGCCAGTCCCACACTGAACCCAGTTCATCCTGGATTTAGTATAGAGGGGTTGAGCTTGTCTTCACCCTGTAAATTAGCAAAAGACACTGCAGCAATACAGATTCAGAACATATACTGTATGCATGTATATGTATTTAGCTGTTTTTGTATTTAGGAGATAATTTAATTTTTTTTTTTTGTCAGTTTAGTCAGGGATAACCAGTGTAGCCAGAGGTTTGGTAGCAAATTTTACATGCAAATTAATCTATATATATCATTTTATTTGCATAGGAGATTTGCAAATTTGTTACCAAACCTCTGACTAAACTGGCTATGTGTGTTTGATGAATCTTATTTGCATGTATTTATATTAAACATATTTACTGTAATAGACTAGATATAGACATAGAGCAGGAAACAAGAAGTATATTTTATGCATCTGTATTTTCTGTATGTAGGACAAATTAAATTTAAATTAAATTAAATTACTTTTTTTTTTAATCAACAGTATAACTCAAAGCTTTTGTATCTTAGTCAAGATAATTCTGGAGTCCTACATATTAAACTCCACACAATACAAAAAAAAAAGTATCTTAATCCCATTCAGATCATTTTAATCTGGGATTTTCTGAAGGAAGAACGTACTGACGAGGCATACACAATATTCCCTCACAGTATTTGTCAGCTGAAGCATTCAGATCATTTTAATCTGGGATTTTCTGAAGGAAGAACGTACTGACGAGTTTCTCCCTGCTCTACAGAAACTCATTCATATTTTGGATATGATTTTTTTTTTTTTCCCCAGTGTGTGAGTTCATTACACTGTAATGGATGATTACATAACATCTATAACTACCTCCAGATCATTAGCATTTACTGCCTCTCTGTTCTATTTCTCTCCAGTCATTACAGTCAAAAAAAGATTGTCTTTACAGCTTTGCTTAGTTGATGTGTTCTGCTGAAGTTACTTTGTCTTTCTACATCTTGCTATAATGTGAGGTATACTACCAGGTTTGATTATACTTGACTAAATTTATATTCCTGATTATTTTAAAAAAAAAAATGAAGTGATGGGTTAAATTAAAAAAAATATAAAAAAAATAATTTTTGTTTTTTTGGTTTTGGAAATAAGAATATTTCTTTTTTTGGTATTCCACAGAGACTAAAAGTTAAACTCATTGACCAAAGCCAGTCTGTGAATAATGTGTGCAGTGCTGAGGCTCTTGTAAGGTGACTTCTGAGGGTTTATCTCCGTCTTCTATTGTGCTTTCAACACAGTCATCTCTTTCTAATCATTACAAACAATCTCTGTATTTTCTTTAACTCACACACACAGGCATGTTCACTTACAGAATTAAATATATAACACCCCTGCTGTAGCAAGGTCTTCTTCAATTCTAGCTCTCTTTCAACACTGATGCAACTTCAAGATGCTTTGCGTAAACTGGATATCTTTGAGGATATCCTTTTTTTGAATATGTATGTGCGTGTGTGTGTGTTCTAGACAAAGTTTGGTGTTAAAGAAAAAATCATTACCCTTTAAAAGGTTCTGTCCATCACTCCCTTGCAGGGTAGAAATAATAAGCCATCTTTGTGGAGAAGCGGCTAAAAGGTTTTTTCTCACTGAGGGCCATATTGTTATATACAGCAAGAGTTAGTCTTAAGGAGAAAATCCCACAGCAACGTATCTCCACCACCTTGAGCTGTTCGTGTTTGGAACAAGTCTTGACCTTCATAAGTGGCTTAATTTAAACTCAGGTCAAATCCAGCTGAATTCATTAAAAAAAAGACAGGTGATCTTGTTATCTGATTCAGCAGGTTCAGGTTCAGTGCCGGCCAAGCTCTCAGCAGAGATGATTGAATGCTGTTCTTCTGAACTATTAAAAATTCATCACTTCCTAGGTTCCACCATGTCACTGCAGTCTTTGTGTTCTGTGGAGCCTGACGTGATGGAGGAACTCAACCTGTTCATCAAGCATTCAGAGGTGTCTCTGTGTTTCAAAGCTCCTTGGCTAAAACATGTTTTCCATTATTTTTGAAATGTTGACTCTCAGAGAAGTCAGGGGTTGTTTTTCTCTACACATGTACTTTGAAGATTGTAACATGACTTCGAAACATGCTTCAAAGAAAGAAATGCTATGAGTTCATCTGACAAGGACAGTCAGCCTTACCTTGTTATGATCTTTATTTCCTTACTGCAGATGGTACAGATTACCTCTTTACCTTATGTGCTTAGATTGGTCCATAGTTTTGTGATTCACCCAGAATTTCGGTGCTTAGGAGAAGAACAGTGCAGAGAGGCTTAAAGAAATAGTTCACCCAAACTACTATTATTTTTTTAAATCATCATTTACTCACCAACCATCATGTCACTGCAAGCCTGACTTTTTTCACAAATTGCAAATTGGCGGAAATAGTTAATTGGTTATAGCCATTTTTTAATATTTCTTGTTGAATATATGAAGAGTTCAGATGTAAAAGCCTCTATTGCTGAAATTGGAAAGTGCTGTTTGAAATTTTCTTCTAAAATGAGCATTTTTTTATCAGGCTCCTATGTGTAGGTTCATTAATTTCACTTTAATGGCAATGAATAGTTTATTTTCTAGTAAAATAACTGAACATAAACATAGGAGCCTGAGAAAATAACAATTTTAGAAAAAATTTTTAGATGGCACTTAGACGGTGTTGCATCTGAACTCTTCATATATTGGCTGATATCAGATGGTTAATTGGAAAGGTCCCCTAATTGTTTTTCTTTTTTTCATTTTGACAACCTTTTCTATTATCTAGCACTTGCTTAAAGTTGATCTTTAAAAAGACTAATAATAAATAACACTTTTAAATATAGTCTTTAGCCAATCTTAAATTGAATACCCACTTTTTCATACCATATCTGTGCTCAAAACGACTATACCGGTAATACAGCTGATTGGACACTAGGTGGTGCTAGCATTTAAAACTTTTTTATTTTATTTTTTTTATTATTATTATTATTATTTTTTTAGTCAGCTTTACAAGCTAATTGGTATATGCCAACATTTTTATATTGGTGAATTCCTAATGTCAAGCTCCACACGACGTCATGAAGGTTATTCCATTTGAGTTGTGCATTATTCCAAATCTTCTGAAAGCCATATGCCATTACAAAATATGGTGTCATTGACTTATTGACAATGTCAATCAAACCTGACGTGACACATATACAGCAGATTATTGTAAAGAATGACCTAAATTTCAGCATGTTCCTCACACAAATCTATTGCATGGCTTGAAAAGAACTTGAAGTCTGTAAATAAGTCATACAGGTTTGGAACAACATGAAGGTGAGTAGCTATGAAGACAGGTGAACTGTTTCTTTAAGATTTTCAACTCTGCATCAAAACGTCTTCACTACACAGCTAGCCTCAAACAACTAAAGACATTTTATGATTGAAACGGTGAAGGCTTATCTGCTAGAGCTATTTTAGGAGTGCTAACTGTTTAGCATTGAATCTGAGATCTGCAATGTAATTCAGTCAGAGGTTTACATGATTAGTGAAGGTTTAAGAAGGCAACAGATGAAAATCACATGAACAATGTGAGGCTTAGGGTCTTTTGCAGCTTATCTGGTTTAACACTGATGAGATGCCAAACTACATTTTAAAACATCGCAGCACTAGAATCTTTGCATTTTCAATTTTTTTCTTTCCCCCACATGTTTGTGGATCTTTGTTGGATTCTATGGAGCTGTAGAGACACTGATTGAACAGCCGATGAGAGTCGACAAGCATCTTCTGTTCAGCACAGCAAGGTTCCAGATTTGAGGTGATTGAGGACGTTCCCATGAACAGATCAAAGCAGAGTTTATACCTTGTATCTGACACATTTATTCCAACTATAAAAGAAAATGTCTTTTATTATCTGATGAACACAATTCAGACTCTGTACTGAGCACAATCGTTCCGTTTGTAAAATCGAATTTGCTTTACCTGTAGATAATTGCTAGGTTTTCTATAGCTCACTCTTAAGACAACCATTCAATCGCAACCATTTAATAAGTTAAATCAGCCTTAGGCTACATTGATATTGATTGTTCCCAGATACATTGATCAGCACAAATGAACAAGTGTGTTTAGACTCTTCTGTTTATTGATATTCACATACCCTGCATGTCACTCTGACGAGATTTGACCCGTGATCATAAAGCTCTTGAATCTATAATTCAAATGCAGCGCACGTTGCCCGGAGTCTCTGGCGCTTGGATCGAATCCCAGGTTTCAAACTCAAGCCACACACTTCACCTGGTCTTCAATATTTAATTCAGAAAAGCAAACAGCCGTCCTGCCTCAACAAAACACCTTCACACTTATCATTCTTGGCCTCTGTTAACGGCCAGGTTCATAAAGGTCTGATGAATCGCATCTACAGGACATTCACGCCAAGGGTGAAAAGGTCGAAGGGGCAAGAAAATATATTTGCAGGGCTGAGCACTTATTTGATTGGAAAGACCACCGGGATGTGATAACACTCCAGTCGAAGTGGTTTTTTTCTTAAGAAAGAGTTCTATATCAGTTTAATCGGTTGTTATCTACCAGATGCTTTTCAACCCAATGTGACCTACGGTGCAGTAATTACAGCTCCAGCCCTCTGGAGCAATCTAGGGTTCACGGCCTGCATTATAAGAAATAAAACCACCGCTTTATGTAAAAGAGAAGAGAAACGGATCAGATAACTCTTTACATCATGCATTTATTAGCTCTTCTCTGAAACTCTATTTGAATAAACTTGTGCGACCACATACCTTACTGCTGAATGTAAGTTTACCCTGGACCTTAGAAACTCAATAGGACTGCAAAGAGCTTTACAAATTAAGGTCACTGCTTGCACGCCGATATTGAACTGGTCCTTGGAGCTTGCTAGAATCGTAATCCTTCAGTGAAGACAACTAGAACTGAAAAATCTATTTGACTGGCTCCATACACAAATGCAGAGATGCACTGAGCTGTTTAGCAGTGTAGTCTCTGTGCTTGTGTGTCAATTACAATCCCAGACCGCAACTTGATTGCTGCTGTCTGTTTTTGATTTGTGTTTTTCCCTATATTCATTACCTTACAGGGATCAACAATAATGCTTTTTTTTCTGCTGGTAGTTCTTATATGCACTTGCCCTGTCAATATTTTAAATTATCAGATTTTAAATGGTTTAAATTATATTATTGATAAAAAAAAATTCTTTAGCTTTAGCAAAAAATTTTGTGTCTCAAAAAATAAAATTTTTGTTGGTAGTTCAAATTTGCACTTGCCCTGTCAATATTTTCAATGATCATTTTTTTAATTGTTAAGCAATAATTTATGTGGTGTGTATATATATATATATATATATATATATATATATATATATATATATATATATATATATATATATATATATATATATAATTAAACAATAATGCTTTTTTCTGTTGGTAGTTCAGATTTGCACTTTATCTGCCAATATTTTCAGTTATCATTTTTTAGATAGTTTAAATTATATTAGTGATCAAAAAAATTATTGTATCTATTTCTTAGCAACAATTTATGTGCATCAGAAAGTAATATAATTTCATATAATACAAATTCATCTTTGATTTTGTATTTAACCTTTAAAAAGAAAAACAAATGAAGATTCTGTCATTTATTTACATTTATGCAAAACAAGATTTCTTTATTTATTTTTTAAGGCTTGTTTGTTTGTTTACTGTACAATGAAGTCAATGTTGTTGTCAGAATATCTTCTGCTTTACATAAAACAAAGAAAGTCATACAGGTTTGGAAAGACACGAGGGGGAGTAAATGATGACAGAATTAAATATTTTTGTGAACTCTTTCTCTTTCATATTTTTTTAATCAGTACCAAAATATTACAGATAATTTTCTACAAATAATTAAATTATAGTTGTAGTGATACTGGCGCAATATAGTAACTGAAATTCTCTTAATGTGTCCTGGTCCACCTTATTGCCCTTGTAACTTTATTAACTTTAATAGTAACTCATGTCTTGTTTAATTCAAGTCTCCAGTTGTACTTATTTCTATATCAGTAGGCTTTTACACACATCAACACCCTGAATAATATCACTTGTCCATTCATCGCTGTTCAAAACTTCACAAAGTTCAGAGCCAAAGCCAAACACAACAACAAGGGCAAGAGTGGGAGGAGATGATGTTGAAAGACAGAAATGGAGGAGGTCAAACGGTATCAAAGAGACATGTAAAGCCTGCCGGCATACTTCGCAGGTTTTTTTTTTCTTTTTTCCAGTGCTTTTTTTTTTTTTTTGGTGCAAATGTGACACTTATCAGACCTGACAGGAGAGGAGAAAGGTCAGAGAATCTCTCAGTTGGGCCTTGGGTAGATTTGTATTACAATTTTTGACCTACTTGTTGGACACAGACATTTACATTTCAAATTTCAAATTTCAAATTATGTACTGGGCAAAAGCTTTCATACAAAAGCAACTGCTATTTTAAAAAAGGAAGTGGCAGAAAGCAAGAAAAGACACGTGTTCTTGCAGAAGTGTGAAGATCTGACCTGATTATAACTTCTTGTAAGAAATGAAAAAGTATAGCACAGAAATACCTACTGACGAGTCTAGGACATACAGTCACCTTGGGGATACAAGTCACCTTGGGCAACCATTTACCAATGTGCCACATTCTGACCACACACTTGCTTTTGCATTAAATGAATAAAGACACCCTTCAACATCTAGGTTTGAATGTTTGGAATGTTTCCATACAAAATTATATAGTTTACATTTTATATTACATTGTAGAACATAGATTTTTGGAGTACATTTTTACAACAATACTCTTTATTTTTCAAATTAAGTATTTAATGTATTATACATTGAAATAAATTCAATTTAAAATAACGGAGAGTGTCTATTTACACTAAGTTCAAATAGCCCGTCTTGTTGGCAGAAGGCTAGTCAAGATGACAAAAGTCAGTAAACAGTTGTTAGCTCCAGTGGCGCAGATGGTAAAACGTGTGTCATACCTATTTTTAATGTGATCGACCTGGGTTCGAATCCGCCTTTTGGCGAACTTTTTTCACCCTTTTCTAATTTCAAATCACATCAGAAAAGCATTTATTTTCAATGAAAATAAAGTATCGGGTAGGGTAAGGGTAGGTGTAGAGAGGTCTTTATTGTCCCAATAAGGTGGCATCCATTTAATAATTTGAATTAAAATTTAAAAATTTGCACTCAATAAGTTATTGCATACTGTTTTATAATGTACTACCAGTGTTGGTTGTAACGCGTTACTAAGTAAATTACTTAAATTACTTATCCACTGAAAAAGTAAAGTAAGGCATTACTGCTCATTTTTAGGTAATTTAATTACAGTTACTTATAAAGTATTTGCGTTACATAAAGTAAATCATTTCAGCAGTTCTAAAATCAATATTGAATTTGAAATCAAAATTTACCATCTAAAGATAAAATAGAGCGTCTTTAACCCTCTGCATGCCAGTGCGTTCACTTTCAGTTTTTCCTGATTCACAGAGAAACCTTAAATACTCAGATACAAATAAGACTAAAATCAATCGAATCTAAAAAGGGCCTACTTTTATTTGTGTATACTGACAATAACAAAACATTGTGCTTTTGCAAAATAAACAAAACAAACAGGGTGCACTTTCTGCCATCTATGTCTCCGTGAGCAACTTTCTACACATCACAAACTCAGCGAATATTTGGCACAGAAGTCCTGCTATGAGGAACTTACTTCAGAAGAACAGCGCAATCTGACATGGTCTGACATTTTACATAAACCTGTACGGATTTTACTAGTTGGGCTTGTCCTGAACTACGGAGCCCCGCACATGGCATGCAGCAAAAAATAGTAGGCTAAATCGTGCACACGATTTACTTATTCGTTCCCTCAATGTACTAAAATGTGCACAACGAAATAATAAATCGACGGAACGCAATAGTAATCTTGTGCACGTTTTAGTACATTGAGGGAATGAATTAGTTAATCGTGCACACAATTTATTTATTTTTTCTTGCATGTCATGTGCGGGGCTCCGTACTGAAAAAACTGAAATGTATTGTTTAACTTTTCTTAAGCTTTTTTGTTATTCAGATATGTTATTATTCAGAGTATTTCTATTTGTTAACCAAAGAAAGTTACATTTTACATATATATATATGTACATTTTATATATAAAAATGTTTAAGTATTACAGTTGTTTTAAAGCTAAAAGGCTAAACTATTCTATGTTTGACTCAAATTGAAAGAATAAATAGTTTAATTTCTATTAAGGTTTATAGGGATTTTAAGATGTAGCCTAATTAGCGATTTAAATAATTAAGTTACTTATTGAGTAACTAAGTTACTTTTCAGAGTAATTAGTAAAGTAATTTAAATACAATAATGATGATGTAATTAGTAATAGTAATTAATTACTTTTTGAAAGTAACTTACCCAACACTGTGTACTACAATACTGAGGTGCAGATAATTGCCACTATTTGCAATAAGTAGTGTAAATAGCAGAAAATCCTGCTATTTTAACAGTTTAAATAGAATATATATCTATTTGCACTTAGTGTAAATAACATTCATCGCTATTTGCACTTAGTGTAAACAGCATCTATCGCTAAGAAAATATGCTATTTTCACTTAGTGTAAATAGCCTCTATCGCCATTTAGGCTACACTTAGTGCAAATAGCCGCTATCTTAAAATAAACGATTTTGAACTATTCGCACTGAAGCAACTGGCGCAAATTAGCTTTGCTATCACAGGAATACATTACATTTTAATATATGTTCAAATAGAAAATGTTATATATTTTCATAACATTTAATTACTTTTGATAACATTTACAATATTACTTTTTTAATTAAATAAATTAAGCCTATAGGTGAGCATAAGAGACTTCTTTCAGAAACATTAAAAAAAAAATCCCAACTCTTTGCCTTCTCAAGTGTATTTTTATAATATTATGTCAGTTCATAGGTAATGTGATCATGAAGGTTCGGTTCAGACCCCGTTGAAACAGAATTTTGCTGAGATGTTACCCTTTAAAGGCAGGGTAGGTAAAAAATGTATAAAAAACTTTTTTTCCAAATTTGTTTAAACTTTATATATATATATATCAATACATAATTAAAATGTAAGTACTCTGAAAAAAAAAAGTATAAAAATAGAGTGTCTGTAGACCTCTCATGACTGTTTTAAAGACAGTTCATTATTTCCATTCACTCCACCCCCTCCCTTCTGGGCTCCTTCCAAAGCCACGCCCCCAAAACACATGAACGCGCGACTCCGACCACTGAGCTGGAAGACGCATTATTTACCTGAGACGAGCGGAGAGGAAGGAGCACAGTGCATGTAGTGACATCATGTCAGAATCACATGTAATGAATGTTTTTATCCTGTACGCTGCTACTATCCAACTCTTCAACTCCAGGGACTGAGAAGTCATCATCTCTGGAAAAATGACAATAAAAACAGATAAACATGTTGATTGTTATAAAAACTGTCACTCGTTCACTGAACGACACAACATACAAGTCTCACCGGTCAGAAAGCGACTCCGAGACAATAGTGGATACAGGTGGTGGTGCCATTGTAAATCCACTTTTCGATGGTGTGGACGTTGATATGTCTTTCTCATACTAATAAAAAAAAAAATATACAAATCAACACAACAATTACATCACATTTATAAAATGTCTTGATTACAGATAAACAGAGTAACATATACTCAAATATCAACTCACAACTGCATTGCAGACACAAAATAATAACACACACATACAACAAAGTGTGTACGACACACACAGATAGAAGATTAAGACATCAGTAAACATAGGTAGAGAATATAAAAACAAAACAAAGGCGAAAAAAAACGTGCAGGTAAACTTACAGGTGAACATGGTAAAAGAGTTAGACAGAGGGTAAATATAGTTCTAAGAAAAGTTCCTAGATGCGGAGTAACGTTAGGTCTACTATCTGTTAAACATGTATTTAGTTATCTAAAGCAAAATTATGCACAATTCAACACTATAGCTATCATCTTGAGCTAGGCCTATAGATTATTTATCGTCTCTACTATGGCTCGCTAAGTAATGTTATGTTAGCTATATTACGCAGCTACGTGTGCTAATGACACATGCTTCATGAAAAAATAAACAAAAAAATTATGTATGGTCAAAATACAAAAAGAAAGATTTACCTGTCCAGCAGAAATAAAGCCATCAAGGAGTCACTTTTCAGCCCCTTGAGTTCCCTCAGTTCTCGCCATCGCTGGAAAGCCACGCCGATATTAACTCACATTTTATTTCTTTGTTTATCCAAAGACTTTTTGTTCATTGCCTTTTCTTGTACTGTTACTGTCTTCCTTTTTTTGCCTGGTTTGCCTCCAGTAACTGCATAGGCCGGTACTGTGAATTTTGCTTGCTGTTTCTCTGCCATTGATTTGGTATTCCTAGGAACCGTGCCTCTTGAATTCCTCAAATCAAACGTGCGCGCACAAGTGGGCAGGTCATGTGTGGCAAAAGGGTGGTTGCCATGGTTGCGAGAGAGTGACAATCGCCTAAGCCAATCTTATGTTTCGTCCCGAATGGAAATAATGAGCTGTGTTTAATACAGATTAAACGGTCTAGAGTCACTCGATTTTTATACTCTTTTTATCAGAGTACTTACATTTTAATTATGCATTGATATATATAGAAAGTTTAAACAAATTTGCAAGAAAGTTGTTTATAAATTTTTTACCTACCCTGCCTTTAACGCAGCCTTCGCACTACTTCCAGCCCAACTCACCTCATTAAACTGACAATGACCCACAGTTATGCCCACAACAGCTTGATCTTCAAAAAGAACACACTGTTTTTGAAGTTTGGAAAGTGACTGAAAGTAACTCAATAAGGTACATCCCAAATCCCATCAGATCACGTGTGCCTCTACAGAGGGTACAGAAACACAAAAACACCACAGTTCCAAATTCAAAAGCTTTAGCGCAACTTTGAATCTTGTTCGTACCTTCCAGAAGTCACAACCTCCTACGGTTCCTAGTAGTTCTGTTATCACATGCCCACAAAAGGTGCTTCTTAATAGAAAATTTGTGAAATGGTAGTACTTACCTGGTGAATCATCCAGAGTGCAGGAAGAGGCACAATGATTTTTGTTAACATGGACCAGTGTACCGCCTACACAAGTGAGCTGCATCTAAGAAGACAGAAAAGATTTATAGTGTATGTGTTAGTGTCGCATTGCCTCCAAAACATGTCCCGTATAAATGCATGTTGAGGAGATTTCAGGCAGTGGCTCAGTGGTTCATGTAGGTTGTCTACAAACCGGAAGGTTGGTGGTTAAATCCCCGGCTCCACCTGACCAAGTGTCGAAGTGTCCTTGAGCAAGACACCCAACCCCAGCTGCTCCCGACGAGCTGGATGGCGCCTTGCATGGCTGACACCATTGCCGTCGGTGTATGAATGAGTGAGTGAATGGGTGAATGTGAGGCAACTTGTAAAGCGCTTTGGATGGCCATGGGTCTGTTGAAAGCGCTATATAAATGCAGTCCATTTACCATTTTCAGGACCTCCATTTTGCTCACATATCAAAGGTAATACTGAGGTTATAGGTCTTTTTAAGTCATTCAAATCATAGATTTGTTATGAAGCTATCTCACGACCAATTCATACATATTTTACAAGGTGGCTAATTCGTATGGATTCGTACAACCTAATTTGTACGATTTTGATTGATTTCTGTGTGGGGTAGGTTAAGGGGTGGTCATTCCCATGAATTTCACAAATTTGTCACCTCGTAAAATACATATGATTTTTCACAAAGTGTACAAATTTGTACGAGTGAAGTCATTCGAATTTGTACGAATTAGCCACCTCATAAAATATGTACGAATTTTTAACAGAGTTCAGTTATTGGAGTTAATTATTTGTAATATTGTTATTGATTAAAGAAAACTTAAATGTTAAATGTATAATTGTTATACAAAATATATATTATTTAAAATATATTTAATATGAACAATTTTATATATATATATATATATATATATATATATATATATATATATATAAATTTAAATATAAGTATTTTGTTTTCTGATACACAAAAATTGTTGCAAAAATGTTATTTTATAAAATTATTTATTTTCATCTTTTTGTCACATTTTGTTAAATTTGTTTTTCAGCAGATTGGTGGATGAATTGGATCATTTACAAGAGATGATCTGTTGTTTGAGTCATGTTGGCTTGCTATCTGCAGCTGTGAACACGTTGGAAAAAAGCTTTCACTCCTAAACCTTCTAAACAAAAAGTTGTTTGAAGCAATATGTCACATTGACTAAATGGTCCCCAGTCCATCCGCCTGTCACAACAACAACAACAACAACAAAATATTGGAAAACTTCGATTTAACTTATTACGGATGGAGCTAGGAAGCAAGACTTATACTCTAGCCAGACTCAGATATGAGTGAGGATATGAAAACTTTGTATGAGAGATTGTTATCCGTCAGTAGAGCTTGAGTTCAGGTTAGAGTTATTTGTTACACGAAATACAAGTACTCGCACAGAAATACAAGCATATGCCACTCAAACACTCCACTGACGCACATCTCAAAAACATACAAGACTGACATCATTCAATAACATCAAGATCTGCTCTGTTACCATGGCTGCACTCTGTTTCATTTTATAACCACTGGCAGATAAATTGAGTGTAAAAAAATAAATAAAAATAAACCCTCATCCCTAACCATTTTCCACTCACAGAACAAACAATTCTCTTACTCCATTAAGTAGCGCTATAACTGTATTTGTTCTGTGCTTTTTATTAGCATCACATGGGTAGATTTCAATACCTAACTTTTAGTTGACTTGTCATTGTACGTGCATGCAATGCAGAAGCACTGCTTTCTTTATTTTTACAATTAAAGGGACAATTCGCCCAAAATGTTAAATATTATCACAATTTCCTCACCCTCATGCTGTATGACATTCTTCTGCAGAACAAAAATGACAATATTAACAATGTTTCAACTGTTATACGGTGAAAGTCAGTGTGGTCCAAAACAACACTGGACCTTACTGACTTCTATTGTATAAAACCTTTTTTTTTTTTTCAAGAACGAAGATCCGAAGCCATATAGAGAGTGCAAAAAGTGCCAAGTTTAATGCTGTAAAAACTGTGGGTTGAACCCAAAAATGTTTTGCTGCACTTCACACTTTTGCACATTAGGTTTAAATTGATGTAAGCTTTTGGTCTATGTGTGCATATCTTCATTATATTTTGACTTGTTTTTGGATATATGCACCTGAAGGCATTTCCTCTTTTTGTTTGTGCCGTCAAGTCAAACACACAAAAATCCAACCGGACAACTGATTAATACAAGTTGACAATTACAAAGTACAAAGGCATTTTAAAATGTTATGTGCATTTGAGTGTATGTGGGATTCGGTCAGTACTGGCTATAATATGTGGCAAGACATTTTGTGTTGTCTGAGCGTTTGTTAAATTAACCTGCCAGTCTCAAAGTCTCCTTCTTTCCTGATATAGTGACCTGGGTTTTTAATTTTGTTATTTGACTTTCACCAATTACACAGAACCAAACAAAAGTAGAGAAAACGTTGGGCCAACATTTGGAGCATGGTAATGCCCTCAGGTTGGCCTCATTAGTGTGCAGCCCGTTGGATCTGCTGGTGTGGAGATAATCCGCTGTTGTTTCCTGCCGTCTCACATGAAGTATATGCTAATGATGACACTGTTTTACAGAGATACAAGCCACAACAACAGCACTACATTTTGTTCTTAAGTTTGTAGATTTTAAATCCTCTTTAACATCTGAAACTCACATTTTGTAGTCTTTGCCCAGTTCTCACATGCTGGCAGCATTTCATATTGTTTGACATTATAGTATAGAGGTGTTTGCCCAGTTCTCACATGCTGGCAGCATTTCATATGCATTGTTTAGCTTCAACCCTAATCAAACACACCTGCCTTTAATTTTTAAGTGAGCCTGAAGACCTTAATTAAGGTGTGTTTGATTAGGGTTGGAGCTGAACTTTGTAGGACAGTCGATCGCCAGGAGCAGGGTTGGCCACCCCTGGTATAGAGTATCGTTTTAAAAGTTTGATGTGGAAATTTTTTAAAATAAATGAATACTTTTATTCTGCCAGGGTGCATAAAATTGACCTTAAGTGACACTAAAGACATTTATAATATTACAAAAGTTTATGCTCAACTTTCTATTCATCACAGAATCCTGGAAAATGTTTCACAATTTTCACAAAAATATATTAAGCAAATCAGCTGTTTTTCTCAAAATTAATAATATTAAGTCATTTTGTGCATATTTTTTGTGCTATGCATTGGGTTAACCTGCAGTTTTGTTGTTTACCATTTACCAGAAAAGGTGTCGGGTCCTGCTGGGATGTATGACCTTTATGCCTTCAATTACAAGTACGGAAATAGTATGTTTTATACATGAAGGGCAGTGGACGTGTTTTCTTTGCAGAATTTCAATTTCAAATCTGAATGCTTGGCCCTAAAAGCATCACATAGAATATAAATTGCACCACAATTAATCTTTTTTTTTTTTTTCACTTAGTTGGACATGTACGGAGACATGTCATGTTTTGCTATGATTTTCAATAGACTTTTCTATAAATATTTAGATATGTATATCCCTACGCATGTGTATCTAACAATGAAGAAAAGGAAATGTGAGTGTGCTCTGCAGCACACCGGAAACTGCTAATGTTTTAGTAAAGATGCTGGCAGGTGATTTGACTGATGTGTGTGACCTGACGGCAGGAGAGTGAGCTCCACGGTTTGGTTTCTTTTTTCCACCAGGCCAGAACCAGAATGCTTGCAGGTGTCATGGCACATTGTTAGTCAGACACAGGAACTCTGGAAGCTCCATGGTGACAGGTTTCCCCTCGAGGCTCTATAATACTCTAGATACTCATCAATCAAAACTTGAGTCTGAAAAGCAGAGCCAAGGGTGAAGAAATATGTTAATGGAGGCAAAACTTACTACATAAATTTACAAGTTTTTTAATGAAGATATCAGAAAAATAATGAATTGCATCTGTGAGCAAGTATCTTGATTTGTGCATGTAAAATGGATGTTATTATGGTGGGTTGGTTTGTGCAAGAAAAAGTATGAATATTGCTTTTTAATGTTTTCAAGCACTTCAGGCTTTCTCATGTAATGCTGCAAAATAGTGTGTAGGAAGATTAAGAGCTCTGGAAACTGAAAAACTATTTACAGCTGCTAGCTATTAGCTAACTACTCTGCACTAATTTAAATGAATAAATAAAAACTAACAGTAAATCGTACATTGATGTTCTGATTCACGACCATTCAGCACTGTCTTATATTTCTAATCTCTTTCTTCTTTAATACTTTGGTCATTTTCTAATTTTACATGTATAATTTTATATGTATTATTTATTTTTTAAATATTATGTATTGTACATTTTGCATATAAATATAATTTAAACATGTTATACAGTTTTACAGTTAGTTTAATTATACATTATACAACAATAAATTCACTTTCAGAAACATCTTTGTGAGAAAATTGGAGTCATTCTGTATTATGTTTCTGGCAATTTTGAGCAGTCAGAACTTCTTAGTATATTTCTTAAATATTAATTGTTGTGTATGTAAAGACTACAGGTCGAACGATTTGTGTTTTTCAGGTCTGATGCCGATACCGATAATTACAGATCAAGTAGGCCGACAACCGATATATTTGTCTGGTGTAAAAATGAATGCCAAAATTTATGACTTTCCCATTCTTCTCTCTTTCAGATCTTCATTTGGATTGAATCCTTTCATCTGGACTAACGCCTTCACGAGGACAATACTCAAAACAAGAACTTGTACAGCTTGTGGTGTTGTGGGAAACTGCAAAATCACCTTTCTATAAACCATCTGCAGCCGTCAGTGGATCTACAGGAATAAAGGAATATTCTGTCCCATCAGCCTTTAACAGCAAAGCCTTTGCAGACCGACAGGAGAATAAATTAAAAAAGTCTTCCAGCAGTTCATAAGAGCCGAAATAGAAGGATCTTCAGTTCTCATGGTAGAATAAGAGACTATAAAGAAAATAATGAGCAGTAATTTAAGGGCTAAAGGAATATTTTTATAACTCAAATTCAAACGCAAAGGTTAAAACTGCTTCCTTGTTTGTTCTGTGGCATTTAACTTTCTGTGCACATCAACATACTGCTAAAAAAAAAACATTATAAACAGTCACAGTATATTTAGTCATGAATTACTGCTCACATTTATCAGCCATGACCTTCACAAAGGCAGAGCATCACCAATATCTGCAACTAACAAACTAAATTACTTTTTTACCCAAGATGTTTTCATGGATTAATTGATCCTTTATGCTAAGAATCATGCATAGATGATATGAAGTGCTGGTGAACCATGCAACATGGATCTGGTGAACAGCTCAGATGAGTTCTTCCTCATCAATGCCTCAGTCAGTCCCACAACCCCGGAGTCCTGGGATGACGCTACACTCCTCAGCCTTCAGATCTCCATCTCTGCCATGCTAGCCATCGTCACTTTGGCCACCGCTCTGTCCAACGCTTTCGTGATCGCCACCATTTTCCTCACACGCAAACTTCACACCCCCGCCAACTTCTTGATTGGCTCTCTTGCAGTGACAGACCTCCTGGTGTCCATTTTAGTCATGCCAATCAGCATTGTTTACACGGTCAGTAAGACTTGGAGCTTGGGTCAGATTGTGTGTGACATCTGGCTATCATCTGACATAACGTTCTGCACGGCTTCCATTCTGCACCTGTGCGTGATCGCGCTTGACCGATACTGGGCCATTACCGATGCTCTGGAATACTCGAAGCGTCGCACCATGCGGCGAGCAGCACTGATGATCGGTGTAGTGTGGGTAATCTCGGTCTCCATCTCCTTGCCTCCTCTCTTCTGGCGGCAGGCGAAGGCCCACGAGGAGCTCACGGAGTGCATGGTCAACACTGACCAGATCTCCTACACACTCTATTCCACATTCGGTGCGTTTTATGTTCCCACAGTACTCTTGATGATTCTCTACGGGCGAATCTATGTGGCAGCTCGCTCCAGGATCTTCAAAACGCCGGCAACCAGTGGAAAACGGTTCACCGCTGCTCAGCTCATCCAGAACTCGGCAGGTTCTTCGCTCTGCTCGCTGAACTCTACTTCTAATCAAGAGGGACAGCTTCATCCTGGAGGAGGAGGTGGGGGAGGTGGAGGAGGGTCTCCTCTTTTCACGAACAGTGTGAAAGTGAAGCTGGCTGATAGCGTGCTGGAAAGAAAACGTCTTTGTGCCGCTCGGGAGAAGAAGGCCACCAAAACTCTTGGGATTATCCTGGGTGCGTTTATAGTGTGCTGGCTTCCGTTCTTCGTGTTCACGCTGGTGATGGGGGTCTGTAAAGACTGCTGGTTTCATCCTGTGCTCTTTGATGTGTTCACCTGGCTGGGGTACCTCAACTCGCTCATCAATCCAGTCATCTATACTGCCTTCAATGATGACTTCAAACAAGCCTTCCACAAACTCACCAAGTTTAAAAGATGCTACTGATGTTACATGCCTCTCATGTGTTTTGACACGTTCATGACTTAATAAGAGAATTTCTGCGGAAAATATCTGAATCTTGTGAACATTCATCATTCATCTGCTGTTGAGGACCCAACATACCTTGCCGTTCGTTTTTCAGTGAGCTCCTAAATGCACACATAGTGTCTGGTCGATGTATATTACTGTTCTCATGAGACCGTTTGTAAAATATTGTGCCATATTGTTGATGCTTCCTCATAATTTATGAATGCATGCAAAGATTATGAATCCTTCGCTAGAGAGCGACGTTCTACTGTCTCTGTAACTAATAGCTGTCTATAAACTGCCTTATTTACCAGAAACAGACTGATATTAATATGAAAGGCTATTTATTTAAAAAGAACACAAATAAATAAAGGTTGCTGTTCCCATAGGAACAAATATATGGGTCTGCTGAGGACAAAGCTGAAGTTCATGGACATTAGCATAGACTCCCTAAATAAAACTGTTCATTATATAAGATTAAACAAAGCTTTAGGTTTTGTGGTTTTGTATTTTTGTGTGACAGAGCTTTGGTGTCAGTTTCCTCTTTAATTTTGATGTCAGAGTTTGAGGAGTTTTATGATCATGAAGATGAAAAACAGGCTTCGGGCTGCATGGCTCATTTCAGGACATGATGCAGAAGAAGGAGAGCATATAATGATCAAAAGTTTAAATTCTGGATGTACCTGATGAGAGAGAATGATGTGTTTTGACACAAGGTGCAGCTTTAGCTCATTTCCAGAAAAAAGTACTACTGAAGGAGTTTTATGATGTGAAGGTCATTATTTCATCAAATATCCCAATAACGCACATCTCACTGCAGTGGTATATATGAATAATGGCATCCAGGAAATCTGTAAACTTTGCCCTCCCATCACTCTTTCTTATGATGAAGGTCAGCTGTGTTGGTTTAGAAGGTTTTTTGATAAGAAAACACAGCAATAAGAGACCGTAGACCTGAGTCATACAGGAATAATGAGGCATATTCCCTGAATGTTTTGCCCGCAGGCTCTCAAACAGCATTTGAGAGTGTGGGGTAAAGCTGTGCTGGGCTGTTTGGTCGAGATAGATGGTCTGTATATTCACAGTCTGTATATAAACAGAAAAAGCTCCCTCTCACTGGATGAGGTCACACCCCATAAAATAGATCTTTAGAGACTCATTATCATTCACAATCACCAGTAAATCTAAACACAAATGCATTCGTTTGCCAGTATACTGTCGTGTGTTTGGTTGGTGCGATGTGTGTGATGTTTATCAGAGTATGGCCGTCATGAGATGGACTAGAAGATCAAACAGATACATCTGTGTGATGTAGATGAGGTACAGTCTTTTCATTCACATCTATTGCATTTATTCTAAGCTAATGGCATTTCCTATCCTCTACTGAAAAACAATTGTTTAAGGATTTACTATGAAACAACTAAATTTATAGATTGCTAATTAAGAGCATTAGCTCTAATAATACTTCATTTTTTATACAAAGCACTTAAAATGATAGTTCACCTAGAATGACAATTCTGTCACACACTTGACCTTATTGACTTTTGTTGAACAGAGAGTTTTTCAAAATATCTTCATGTATGTTCCAAAGAATAATGTCAAACAGGTTTGAAATGACATGAGGGGGCAAATAATGACAAATTTATCTAATATTTACATATTTATTATTTTTTTCTTTTAATAAAGTTCTCAGTTATTTTCATCTTCAAGTTTTAACGTTGTCTGAGATGTTCATAATTCCTTAGGAGAAAGACAAATAAACAAAAATGAGATAAATACTGACATACTGCAAGACTACTGAGCTGTACAATTAATATGGATAACATAGCTCTCATTATTTGGTCTTGAAGAATTTAATATTTGAGCTCATATCTAAATTTCTAATTATTATTTGCAGACTTTGCACAGAAACTGAAAAATCTCCCAAGAAGAACAATTATGAAAAAAATCGCAATTTGAACTTTATTGCTGTCTAGGAATACAAGGATGATATTTCCTATATTTCATTGACATCTTACTTTCTTATGTTAACTATTTTGTAGTTCTTGTTCTATAATTATATGTCTGGGGTACCATGTTTTTTTTTTTTTTTTAGTAGATTAGGGCAGTTCCAAAGCAAATTATCTGTGGAAGGTGAAACTTGTTTGCATGGGTCAAATTTAGACATCTGAATCTATCTATAAGCATTATATAACCTTCAGATGACACATTATATTTGTTTTAGATTAAGTTTATTTGTCAAGCAAAAATTACAGGAAGTGTGTCTCCTGTCTGTGTGACTTTCCGTTTCTAGTTGTAATTATATTAATTTATTTGCATATGTTTTATATTGTCATTACATAAATTCAAATAGCAATTTTTCATCCAGTTTAATACTTCAGTTCATGTTCAATTGAAAATCAGCAAATGAATTGGACTTTAAAATGCATTCTTAATTGAGTTCTAAACAGCCGATTCTACCCCAAGCTTTCTAAACTTGTAATTCTTCAGTAAAAACATCCCTTCTTCCTTCCTATCATTTTCTCACCGTTTGCCTTTTTGCTTGATGCATTATTCATTTGCACTTCGGTGCTCACAAAACAAATTTGTCTCATAAATTAAGACACGTGCATTTTAAAACAGTATCAGTAAGCAGAGCCTATTAAACACAGCAACAAATGAGTTTATTGATTTGCAAAGCGATATTTACTAGTGTGAGCAGACGAAAAACCATGTGCAAGGCTCCTAAGGACCTTTTTTCTTCATTTCACGCTTTCAGCAGGTTTCTCTTTTCTCTCTCAGCTGAAGCAGGGTGTCGCGAGAGAGAGCACTCAATAAGTGAAAGGTAATCACAGGTGACACAGAGACGCAATTAGCTGGATATCTCCTGATTTCAGCCTCAGGAAGCGTTTAAATCGACAGCATCACTGAATCAATTTAAAACAAATGGAAATGTAAATTACAAACCGGCATGACGGTTGGGGGGTTCGAGAGGAGAGACGGCCTGCCACCTCGCTTTAAAGGAAAATAAGAAAGGAGCTTCAGATAACATTAAGTTTGCACTGAAATGGGATGGAGAGGGTCAGCATGCATTTAACCTCACTGGGTGGTGTCTGTCTGTTCACACTTAGAGGAAACAGAGATATGGAGAAAGAAGAAGACAAGGGACAAACAAAACATTCGCACCCACAGAGGAGAGATATGGGTTTTAATGGGGCACTTGCATGCACAGGGAGCACTGAACACAAACACACAGACAGGAGGGAAAAGGACAGCCAAGAAAACAAACAGAGCTTGCCCTTTGAGTGCACATCGAAGAGACGTCTCCCTCTGAGAGACATAACTACTGCCTCAAGAACTGCTGCTGGGGAGAGACACAAGCACTAAAGCTGGAGAACGACAAGAACGTGAATCAAGAAGAAATCCTTATTTTTCTCTTAAGACTGACTTTTTGCTTTTGTTGTCCCCCAATGACTTCATTGATTATGGTTTTTCAAATTAACCTATTATTTTTTTCAAAATACTTGAAAAAGTTTACCACTTGACAGATGTTTGCAAACTTTGCTTCTGTTTGGGGTCAGTTTTACCTTGGCTAAAGCACATTTTAAAAATACAATAACATATGTAATAAATGTGCCATTGTACTGTATATCAGTACTGCTCAAAAGTTTTTAATTACTTCACTTTTTTTTTTTAAGAAATCTTATTCTCACCAAAATACAGTAAAAACATCAATATTGTGAAACATTATTACAATTTAAAATAACTGTTTTCTTATATTTTGAATGTACTTTATTTGAAATATATTCCCACAGTATTTTGCTGCTTAATATTTTTTGTGTACTTTCAAAAGAACAGCATTTCTTCGGCATAAATTTTTGATATTATAAATGTCTTAACTGTTCCTTTTGATCAATTTATTGCATCCTTACTGCATTTGTTTTTTTCTTCAAATGAATGTAGCCTTGGTGAGCATAATTTACATTCAATTTAATTTCAAAAAAAATTTAAAAAATTATGCTTTTGTTAAGTTTTTTAATATTAGAATTATATTATAATTTTATTTTTTTTTATTTTTTTTTTATTTGTTTTCTTTTTGTTTTCATTCAACTTGTAATTCAGCATGTAAAAAGATTTGGACTGAGACAAGAGAAGCCTTTTCCATAAAGCATCTCTAAAACAACAGCTAATTATTAATAAAAGCATGACAGCTGTAATGATCAGTGCTGATGGTACTGTCTGAAATCCATCACAGAACAGAGTGATCTAGCTGAAGAAGGTTTGCTAACAGACGGGAGGTTCTCAGTTGGCTATGCTTCTAATAAGAATCCCTCTCATTCCCAGTTATTACAAACAATCAAGGGCCTGGTGGTGTTGACTTGACAAATGACTTGTTTAGAAACCAAATCTACGACAGATGAAAGGGGAGCTTCGAAAGAGAGCAGAAATATTGCGCCAGCACACAGAAATGAGTGGGAGAACCTGATGAAGATCAGTAGTCACCGATTCAGAGATAATAATAATTATAGAACAAAATGTTAAGGCAGTCTGACATTACATTGTTGCATCATGAAAAGGTTACTTCACTCTTGGGAAGAGAGGGTTATTAGTCATTACCATAAGGAAAAAAGTTGGTTCTTAACTGGTTCTTAAGTTGATTCTTCATTTGCTTTCATTTCCTTCGCTTTTACTATTCTTTTATAGAGCGTCCATTGTGAGAATGGATGTTCTTTGAAGGAATAATTTAATCAAACCTCTCATGTCATTTCAAACCAGTATGACTTTCAAAATTTTTGCTGCTCTTTTCCATGCGATAAAAACATACATTTACCATGGGTTGTCAATCTAAAGAAGCGTCAGAAAAGTGGCTTATGATTTCTGAAGAACACTTTGTGACACAAATGACTGAAATTTAAAGGGGCTATAAGTAGAATTCAGAAACTCTTGTTATTAGCAACACTGGTGGCCTTTAAGTGAACTGCAGCCAGAAACTTATTTGCTTGTGCTTGCACATGTGTACATGCAAAGACAGAAGCCAAATGTGATTCTGTGCCCCGATATACTCACAAAAAAGTAATTTTTTGGTCTTTTTTCTCAGAAGTAAAATAAGTTATAAATACTGTTAACAAACATCCAGACGCCATCCACGCTGCTGAAAGCGACATTTAAATAAATATGTAAATATATGCTGCGTTTTTCTCTCAATAACAAAATAATTTCACCACAAACATGACAGCAGTGGGAAAGCAGCAGTTAAGAAAGATTGTGATCATAGCGAAGAGGTTATGTTTCACCAGATCTTCACCGGCATCATGTCGACAGATAAGGTAATTAAAATGAATTTGATTGTTATGATAGTTTGATTATAAGGTATATTTGAGTCTGTAGATTTGTAGATCTGGCAATGTGAGACTATAGTATGAATTATTTGGTATGACACATTACGGCACAGAATAACTCTTTAACCTGGACATTCTATCCAACTTATTTTTTAACAAGGAAGTAAGGCATTTTCTGGGAATGTGTGAGACTTTCAGTTCTTTTGCCATGGTACAGAAATAACGAGATGAATAACAAAGTGCTGTAAATGGTAAAACTGTTTAAACCAGTGTGTTCATAATTAAGATAATACTTTAAAATAATATAGTAAGGCACACCATTTTGCAATATCGATCAGCAAAATAAGCACTTTTGTAAAGGAAAAAATGCCTGGAAGCGGATGACACCAGAAGCCAAGCATAAAATTTGCAAATAGCCACGACCACTCTTGCGGGAAATATAAGGTGTATAAGCATTCGTTTCATGTGTCAAAATTGAAAAGAGGCTCTCAAGAGTGAGGCTTTCATAGGAAGTCACGGAAGGTCACATTTTCGTAAGTTTTGTTACAACCTGTTCACATTTTGGCAATAAAAAAAATTCCACTTAATTGAAAAACCACTTAAGACTTCCACAAAACCGGAAATAATGGAACTCGGTCAAATATTGTCCTATCCTAACAAACCATACATTAATGGAAAGCTTGTTTATTCAGATGATGTATAAGTCTCAATTATATATATATATATATATATATAAAAAAAAATTAAACATTTATCACATTTATAGTTATCTTAAAACAGGTTTCAAACAAAACTAATGTAAGAGTAAACTATATCAAAATGTTATTTTTGTGACCTGTCTATTTAAACAATAAGTCTTAAAGAGAGGAATGAACACAAATAGACCCTAGTTTCAAGAGTGCTGGATTCCAAACAACATTGTATTGACATCTTTCATAATCTTCTTTTGTGTTCCACAGAAAGAAAAAAGTTTGGAAAGACGAGGGCAGGTAAATGATGACAGAATTAAGGGGAACTATATCTTCAAGAGTATCTGGCTAAATGTAAATTGTGAACTGTGGAGATTTACATAACTCATTTACCTGTGTAGAACAAGATGCACAGTACAAGTGAATGATGTCCGGGAGCATGTACAGCCACTGCGAAAACAATGTTATGAAGTGATGAGTGATGTGTGATTTTGTAAAATTATAGAAACAAGCTGTCCTCGGGGTTGCCATGACAATACCTGTTATACAGGAGCATGGTGTGTGGGCAGCCAGCCCACCATTCACCCAGATCTGTGCTGTCTGTAAGGCATAAGTGATATTTTCTTTAAGTTGAAGGACCTTTGCTGTAAACTTCTGCTGACCCCTTTCATAACGTTGGACCTGTAATCCATACAGACATTCTAAGATAGCAGGATTTTCCTTTCTGCAATGACCTCCCTCATTGGGTCAGTCAAACATTGGTATATGTCTGTCAGACTGGTATCCATGTGAATGAATCACTGAAAATGACTAGAGTGCTGAGAATCAATTAAAACTTTCAATTTAGTTAAGCACATGCTGATTAATTAAATCACAGTGAACTGCATGTCAGTAATTGGTCTTAATCCCCAAGTGAAGATAATTTAAAAAATTACATTATTGTGGAGGACGAAAACAAATGAATAGACAGAATGTGAATTTAGACCTTTATCCTAAGCTTTAACCTAAAAGTAAAAATGAATTTAATTAAGTGGAGTTAACTGATTAAAGCTTGATGCTAATGCTTGCATGCAAATACCAAAATGCATTTTTTTTAAGATATGGTAGTATATAATATTACTACACACTCAAAAAAATAACTTACAAAGTACAAATTATTAGCATATGGTGGAAATTTGCATATCAGGACAAATAAACCAGTAAATTACTATATTATTTTAAATTAAAGGCATAGTTCACCTAAAAATTAAAATCCTGTCATCATTTTCACACCCTAATGTTGTTTTATATGATAAACATTTAATTTATTTTATATTGCTCACCAAGACTTGGATTTAACCACTCAATTTTTATGGATTCATTTGCACAATGACTTTTTAAAGTTTTGGTTACCTTCCAGTGGAGGGAAAGAAACCTTTTAGGATTTCAATAAAAATATCTTAATTTGTGTTTCGCAGATGCACTAAGAGGTGAGATTTTAGGCTGGGTATATAACACCCTTTTTAGTTTTGGTTGAACCATCCCTTTAAATATATTTCACTGCAACATTGGCTTATCACATCAATAATAAATTTGCTTGAAAGACAAACAACAACTCAATTTTTCTCCATCACTGAACTGAGGCTATTCTACAGGGCACCAGAATAATTTACCAGGGCTCTAGACGAAAATTACTATAAATTACAAAATGAATTACTAAAATTACTGAGTTAGTGGCTCCTATTTCTAGACTGACCTGAACCATCCAACAATGAACTGACTGGAGCTGAAAAATGATTATATTTTCTTGCTACATGCAGCTGCTTTGCAGAATTTACCTCATTTTTGAAAGTTGCACCACTTTTTCCTGTTGTTCTGTTACTTTTCTGTTTTATTACTGTAAAACTGCTCTTTGTAATACTGTGAATCTCTATTGAATAAACACTATGAAAATAAAGGTGACTGGACTTGACTAAAAGGAAACATTTCTAAGTCAAAGGACTTTGTAGTGGCCATATTCAAGAAATTGCACGATAAAAATTCAGAAGGCATTGCCCATTTTGGGAAGGTACTGTTGTGCAAATACTATTTTTCCTTTTTTTTCTCATCACTTCTCATAACACCAGCTGACCTTTGCATAATATTATTCTTGTGCACACTGAATGTTTTCGAGTGGATCTCTGGGATTGTTGTGCTGGTGTTGGTGTACCGTGCATGTTGGACATTTTGAGATTACTGTCTTGATTCATTTTTGCCAATACGAACTTCACATGCCCTTTTCTGCACTTTCAAATCCCCAGATGTCCTTCATTGATTTCTTCATTGATATCTGTTCTCAGCCTTTTAGTGATTACTATTCTATTGCCCTTGCACACAATCAGAGCATTAACAGACACTTCAGCTCTGCAGTTCCAGAGCTCATGAACATCTGCAACAAGCAAGCTTACCAGATGGTAAACATCTTATACAGTCATTCTATGCTATCTTACAACTCATAATAGCTTCACACAGTAGCTTTTTTACTGAAACAACTGCACAAGTTTATCAACTTCATATTCGAAACCTTGAGTAAGGTTGCCAGTACAATCTAGAGAAGCCTTTTGTCACTACAAGCACTTGTGTAGTTTTCCTCATCAGCCGTAAATCAAAATAGCCTATTTCATACATGTGTAGTCAACGACATCCAACGTTTTCTTTACCTGAAATAGTCCATGAGACTTATTCTATTCAATAACATAAGGTAAAGTGAATGTTAAATGGGCACAACATCAAGAATGGCAGAACAACTAAATATCACTTACACAATAATGGCCAAATCCACATAGAAAAACAACATGTGAATTATGTTATTCCCACTGGGCATTGCCGCATCAGAGTGGTCATGTACTGCAAGAAATCTCAGCAAGCCTTTATTAATTTTGATCTCAGTTGGTGTTTCATTATGGTCTTTTGGGAGGTTGATGTGTTTGAACACGCTCAGCTGATCTGCCTTTGTCTTGTGCTTTGTCCTTTATAAAAGAATATCATCAGTAAGTTAAAGCAGCCAACCTGCAATGAATTTTACTGCATATTAAAAAATAATGTAGTTCTGTGCAGAAACATCTACCCTTTACATCAAAAGCACCATGTGAGAGAAGCTTTGGGTACTGGATTAGCAGGTAAAGTGTGGAGATTCTGACATTTTCAGAGGCTGCTGGTGTGATAATGATGCACATTGGCGTCACTGCCACTGGGCAGGATCAAGGGGGCTTGACCCAGAAAGACTGGGAACTGACTGCACTGCTGATAGTCATGTGGTAGCTATACAGCACTAGAAGGAAAAGGTAAAAATCAGTTGAGGAACACCATTTATTTATGATATATTTTACATGTGCAGTACATATTTTAATAAAATGTTATATATTATGAACTCTCACACAGAAAAGTGAGTATGACTTGCAATACCACAACATCCAGTGAGTGGCAGTTTTCTCTGGGCAAAAATACCTGCGAGAGAGGTCAGAGATGAATGGGTAAATTGGTTTAAGCTAACTGTAAGATAGAAGAACATCTTTGAACACACTAAACCTTAATGTGTATGACCTACAGCAGCAGAAGAGCACACCTGAGGCTACAGAAACTCTACAAAACTGGACAGAAGCCTGACTGGTCCTAATTTCTGCTTGACATAAACCATAAAGCCTGGCTTAGTCTGGCACTTATGGAAAGCTTGTTTCTGACACACACACACACATATATATCACAATTCTAACTTTTGGTCTTGCAATTCTGAGAAAAGGAAGTCAGAATTATGAGATAATGATATTGAGCATTATTTGAAAGTATAGATCTCTGCCATGGGGTGATTTAATATGTTACATATGGGGGGTTATCTCGTATATGTTATATATGCAGCAGAAGTATTTCTTACATGCTCACAGCAGCATGTCTGTGGATGTATTGGCAGAAGCAAGTCTCAGTACTTGTAGTGCCGTGGTGGCAGCAGCATAGCAGATCTATTCCGCAAAGACCAAAGACATTAACATTGTCATGACTCAGGTATATTACCATGCTAAACTCTCGGAGAGTTGTCATGACAGAAAAAATTGTAATATTGTGAAATATTTTTTAATGTTTTTCTATGATAATATATTTTAAAATGTAATTTATTCCTGGGATGGTAAAGCTGAATTTTCAGAAGCCATTAATACAGTCTTCAGTGTTACATGAGGCTTCGGAAATCATTTTGATGCTGAATAGATGCTCAAGAAACAAAAGCTTTTTCAAAAAAAACAATTGACATTGACTAAAGGCCACGATACTTTACATTTTGATGTCCACCAATGGAAGCGCAGGAAGTAATTTGCCTCATGACAAATTTGAATACCATAGCAGACCTCCAGCGATTTAATCACAGTCAGTTTGAAAAGGGCTTAGCAAACTTTACAATTTAACAGCTGAAATCTCAGTGTTCTCAATCTCGATGAGGTTTGTGTGTGATAATCCTGACAGCGAAATGTTCTTGTTGGAAAAATCAGACACAGGCATTCACTCTCCCAGACACACTCTGTGAGATATATAATACATGTACAAGCAATGGATGTTTTTAATATGATCTTGAAGACATTCCATCATACTGAAGCTTTTAGAGAGGAAAAAGCAAAAAAGCTATTAAAGGTACTCAAAAACGCACAGCAGTACACGTCTCTCTCCTGAACCCTGACCACTGTCTCACCTGGACTCAACACCTTTCCATTTAGCAGAGCCTCTCCTGAACTGAACACTTAAAATGTCTCTCTCTCTCTCTCTTGTGAAGAAGATGGGTGACAACTTTGGAGATTGCAGAAACCTTTGCGAGACCTCCTATAACTATATTCAGTTACATGTTAAAGTGCCATTTAAACATATTCACAATAACTGTCCTCTCTGTTAAACATATAAAACGACTGCGATCTACAACTCTGTCTACTCTGTGGAGTAATGTTTCCTAAAAACACAAATCCAAATTGCTTCAAAGCCAACTGTTCATAAATAAACCATGATGTGCTTAGACCTTTACAGAATATTTAAATTTTCACACCGGACACACCTGCACCAAATCACTTTAGATTCAGCTGCTCATGAATTAATCATCCTGGATATTTCTGCAGTGTGCTTTTTACAGTATGTGCAACATTTTCAATCCAGTCACACTTGCATTTGTGTTCAAGAGACTCAGGCACAATACACCATATCATGGTCATGTTCTCTTATAGATCCCAGGGCACACCGCACTGCATAAAAAGCTGATTTGAAGCACAAACAAGTTGAACGCATGCTTGAGGACTCCTGCTGTGCTGGTTTTGATGCTGTGTGAATTCCATTGTATTTGAGGTTGCTTGTATCCAACCGTAACACTGAGTGAAATGGAAAAACAGTGTGCCGTAATGCATTGATTTAAGCTCATAAAAGCATGAGAAGCTAAAAGCGCAATGTTTTTTAAGCAATAGAAGAGCTTTTGTTTGGCGGATTAGAACATCAGTGCTGAATTTCCTCTGTTGGGACACCTTAGGAGAATGTACATAGACTGTTTGATAAGACACTTGGTGCCTAATGTTTGTAACAAAACATATTATAAAATTAACAAATTAAGGTTGGATAAATAAGATTATGGAAGACTATAAAGGTCAGGGTTAAAAGAATAGTTCACCCAAAAATGAAAATCAGCTGAACATTTTCTTACCCTCAAGCCATCTAAGATGTAGATATGTGTGTTACTTCATCGGAACAGATTTGGAGAAATTTAGCATTCCATCACTTG
Organism: Cyprinus carpio; assembly: GCF_018340385.1. Lineage (NCBI taxonomy): Eukaryota > Metazoa > Chordata > Actinopteri > Cypriniformes > Cyprinidae > Cyprinus > Cyprinus carpio. Next base: position 14,454,519 of record NC_056613.1, on the reverse strand, counting down.
CTCACCAGTGGATCCTCTGCAGTGAATGGGTGCCGTCAGAATGAGAGTCCTGTTGATAAAAACATAACAGTATTCCACAAATAATCCACATGACTCCAGTCCATCAATTAACGTCTTGTGAAGCAAAAGATGATGCATTTGTAAGAAACAAATCAACAATTAAGGCATTTTAACTTCAAACTCTAACTTGTATTTCAGAATACGAGCGTATTATCCATTATATGCCCTTTTTCCAAAGAAAATGTATATCCCCTCTTATCTTCTCACATCAAAATCCACCAACATTTTTGTTTATAACTCTTTTTACTTGTAAACAGCAATGCTCTATCTATGCATATTTCTCTCCCAATCCAGACAAGACAACTTTTTTTTTTCAGTGGAGAAAGCAATATTATTAAGAGAGGTCTTCTATTTTAACTGAAAGCAATGGTTTGGTTTCGTTTTAATGATGGACTGGTTTATTAAAACAGCTTTTCACTTCACAAGACATTCATTTATGGACTGGAGTCATGTGGATTACATATATTATGTTTTTATCAGCTGTTTGGACTCTTGTTCTGACACCAAACATTCACTGCAGAGGATCCATTGGTGAGTGGGTGGCATAATGCTAAACTTGAATAAATTCTTCTATATCTTGGATTGCTTAGGGGTGAGTATATTTTCAGCCAAGTTTTATTTTTAGGTGAACTTTTCCTTTAACTAGAGACACACAATTTCAGCCACTGACAATTTTCAGCCAAATAATAAAATAAACTCCAAATGAAATGTCATTTTTAGTTTTCTCGTTAAAGAAAAAATAACAGAAATTTTGAAGTGGTAAGTTGAACGGGACTCATTACTTAGAATCATTGCCATGGAGAAAAAGCAGTAGGCATAAAATGATCCTATTTTAATTCATGTTTAATGCATAACAACACTCTGCATGTGGTGTGAGAGTCTTGTGGAGAAATACAGACATTCACAACAAACCCAAAAGCATTTGCAAATTCAGTTTGATTTAAAGTTCCTTACTGTACATTTGTTAGGTATTGGTACTGTACAACATCAATAATGGTATTCACTTGCTTGCACAGACTACCCACTATTCCCCATGCAATACTGTATATATTAAATAGTAATACAGCTATGAAAACAGGTTTGTTTCCCAGGGAATGCATGAACTGGAAGGTACACCTTGATTGTAAGTTGCTTTGGATAGGAATGTCTGCCAAATGCATAAATGCAAATGTATATTATACAATATTTTTAAAAGCTGTTGGAGACTAAATGGTATTTTAGTAGCAGCACAGTGTAATATTTTTATTTTTTTAAATGACAGTACAGTTCTTAACGTATTTGTACCGCACTTAGGAGTTTGGGAGTAAAAGTCACAATTAATTAAAGTCGTAACCAAAAGTAGAAAGTCTTAAATGTATTACAAAGTGATTAGAAATTTATTTGCATAATTTGAATGAAATATTTATCACACTGTTCTTGATGAGGTCTTGAAATGAGGAGCTAAAGCCACAAGTACATAATAATAAATAGCTTTTGATCAGTGAAGTTTTGTTTATAAAAATCACACAACACAAAGTGTAATCATAAAAGAATTCATGGGTAATTATGTTTTGACACCAGTGATTATTATTCTAAATGAGCTTATTAGAATAAATTCTCTTCTGCAGTGAAACCAGAATGTAATAAATAAATAAAAATATATAATAAATCTTAGTGCTACACAGAGTGGAATATTATGCTTATACTTGAAACAAGTAATGAAGCACAGAGCAAATACACACACAGTCATACAATGGAAAATAAAAGGATCATCAATATTGAGTTTTTCTTGTCATCCTTATAAAACTAAAACCAAAACACTTGTTCCATGTATAAATATAAATAAATTTCAAGCTGCATTATTGTATTGGCTGTTATACAGTACATCTCAGTACATGAAGCTCATTAATCACTTAGAAAGAGGTTCCATCATTAGGCTGCTGTCAGGCTGTAAAATTCCCAGTATTCTCTCCCTGGCCTGGTTTCCTCTCAGTGATAATCTCTCTCTGTGTGTGTGTGTGTGTGTGTGTGTGTGTTTGTGTGTGTGTGTGTGTGTGTGTGTGTGTGTGTGTGTGTGTGTGTGTGTGTGTGTGTGTGTGTGTGTGTGTGTGTGTGTGTGTGCTGTCAGTGATCATCTCTCTCACTCTCTCTGCCTGTGGGTAGGTTTAAACATTTGTATGCATGGAGAGCAGTGGAGAGTCGTTCTGCTCTTATCTGCTGTGCGGAAAGACGTGCGGCATAGACGAAAGAGAATTAAAAGAGAAACAGCGGTAGAAGACCGCAGGCATTACTGAGCTCACATTTGTAATTACAGGCTTTATGCTATTGATTCCATAGTCTAACTTCTTCTTTCAATTCCAAGTCCTCCAGCCAAAGAGATTTGAACAAGCCACACAGAGCTGCTAAGACGACCAATCAGCAACAGTCAAGCCAAGGATCTGAATACAGTTGATTAAACAGAGGGTCAACACAAACAAAATCAATCAATCTATCTATCTATCTATCTATCTATCTATCTATCTATCTATCTATCTATCTATCTATCTATCTATCTATCTATCTATCTATCTATCTATCTATCTATCTATCTATCTATCTATCTATCTACCTACCTACCTACCTACCTACCTACCTACCTATCTATCTATCTATCCCTTTATCTACATGTCTGTACATCTGTTCATCCATCTTTCAGTCCATCCCTCCCTCCATCCATCTAACAGTTCATCTACCTACAGTGATGGCCAAATTTGTTGGAACACCTGACAGATCTGAAAATATTGACCTTTTTTTGGCTCCAAAACATGATTTCATTTCATAATGTTCATAGAACATGCAAATGGTTGTTCTGAGTACAACAAATATCAGATGAAGTGAGTCGTACTGTTTTTATCCACTTTTAATTGTAATTTTTGGTATGTATCTATCCATCTATAGATAAAAGCACCAAAAATAAAAATGCAAATGAAATAGCACATATATACAGTATATACAGCAAGTATTTAATATATATAAATATTTTTTGTTGCACAGTGAAAAGCAAATATAGTGAACTTTGCAGTCTCTGTACTGAGATCACTCTTCTTGTTCACCCATCTCTCTGTCTCTTGCAAAACTGGTTTAATGCTTAACCCTGCAGGAACAGAGTTATTATGAAGAAAATATGAATTATGCTGCAACTGATGGAGGTGGAAAGTTGAAGTGCAAGATGGCAGATGGAAAGAGAGAATACACAAAGTGATATTTATAATAGACCTTGACGTGAAACACATGGTCAAGAGCTCAGGTTAATTCATACGAACCCAGTTTGGCAATGGATGATAGTTTAGGGAGCATCAGTATTACATATGAATGCTTTTGCATTGGCCTGCCATCCATCTGAGCTGAGGTCTGCTCCATATTATATAATACAAGTGGAGGGATAAGGCGACGTCTGGCAAGCCCTTCATCAAAACCACCAGTCGCAAAAATGAATGAACTGCAGCCATCTGTTGTCAAACTTAGCTTGATGTTGGGCTGATTGGAGAAAACTGTGCTCCTTTGTGTCCATATTACTCCAGACAAAACCTGATTAATCTCTAAAGCTGCACTTGAACTCAATGTGGTTTCAAATCAGGATTTCAAATCTTTGTAATCACAAAGTCGTACACATAATGACTCAAGTCCCCATGTGAGACAACTGGTAATTTTATCTAGAGTTTATGTTTGTTTCACAAATATATATATAAAAAAAGAAGTTCTCAAAATAAAGTAACAAATTGTAAGTGGGAATAACTTTTGTATTTCTGGCATTGCAGATCAACAGCAGTGCAGCACTGAACTGCACAGAAAAAAAAACAAACCAAGAGATCATTTCCCAAACACATAACTAATCAATTGTGAATTGGTTTATTGAATGAATTATGCAAAAGACTCACAAACTAAGGACTTGCCAGTTTAAATAAGTTTGATAAAACCTCCTCTAGATAAACTCATAAATCCATCACAGCGGCTAGTAAATCAACATCACTTACTGAACTGCCTGAACAGCCATTAGGCTGCTATTACTTGCTATGCCAAGAAAAAAGCAAAAACATTTTTTTTTTTTATCATTATGTATATGATTTTTTACATGTTTACTTCACATTCATGTGTTTGTGCATGTTTATCTTCATTTTATAGCTTAAAGCACTCACACTTAGGCACATTGAAATTGATGAGCAGACCTACCCAATGTAATACTATGACAAAGAAAACAAAAACACTAACTTAAAACAGAACAAATGCATTTTCCCCCTGATGTTTTACCAATGTTTTCAGTGGGCCCCAGGCCATGTAAGTTTAAGCATCAGCCCTGTGACTGTATAAACACGAATAAATTAATGTTTTTCTTTTATTTGTCTGTATTCAAGACAAAGCTATTGAACAAACACTGCACTGCAGACTCTGATCTGAAGTTTATGAATAATTCTGAACTAAACAAGAGTTGTCTTCTATTACATATGGATTCCTTTTGAATACACTATAGATCAGGGGTCGGCAACCTTTTCGGCATGACGTGCCATTTTAAATTTTTCTGGTTAACCACTGTGCCAACCACTGTACCCCAGAATGCATTAATGCATTGTACTGTACATACACATTTTTAAATGATACGATGAAAAAAAAAACAATAAGCCTCTTTGATTTTTATGCAAATAGTTTCTGAAGATTTTTTCATAAATTGTTTTTTAAACTTTTCAAAAGTTCATTGAATAACAGATGTACAGTGTGACCGTACTGAACATCACTGTATGTGCTCAGCATGCACACACACACACACACACACACACACACACACACACACACACACACACACACACACACCACTGGCACAAGATCTGAGATCGTGCTGTGCAAAAATTAAAAGCTCATAAACTTCTTGTCAGCGCTGCCACGTGACTTTTATTAATCGATACTGAATCGCTACATTATATTTCAGCAAGCGTGATTTCACCAAGCACAACATGTTCCTGGATCAACATCCTTGTTGAACCTGGAACAACATTCCAATCAACCAATCAGAATTGAGATATAATTTTTTAGGAAATTTCTGTTTTACAATCAGGGTTAGGTGCTTCTACACCCTTGTTAATAAGCTATCATTTCACACTGATTTTAGGACTAAATTTTGGGTAGGGTTAGGTTTAGGGGTAGGGATTGGGTTACGTCTATATTTTTTGGATAAAAATGTTGATCCAGGAACATGTCTTATTTGGTGGGGGTGGGGGCAATTTACAGATGCAGACAATTTACACATCTCTCTCTCTCTCTCTCTCTCTCTCTCTCTTTCTCTCTCTCTCTCTCTCTCTCTCTCTCTCTTTCTCTTTCTCTCAAAATGGCCATATTTGAGAAAAAAAAATTGAGTAGTTTGCATCACTGGATATAGCTCATCGGTCATTTAACATTTCTCTCCTTAACGTATCATTAAAAGTTGACTAATATAAAATGATTTGCAGCTTCATCTTACCTCGCTCTCTTTAATGTTAAACTGACGCTTCGCGCTCTGCTTCTGTCAACAGTAAACCTTTTGATCTGATTGACCATCTCAGTCATTTTGACACTGATGAGCGATGTTAGACGACTGGCTTTGATCTGAAGTGTATTGTATGTGCAGCGGTCACGCGAGCATCCGTAGACTAGTGCAAGTTAATTCTCACATTTTAATAGTATTTATAGCTCAAATAGAAGTTATTACCTCAAAATGTACATCAGTATGCCGTTTTCTCTAATGCTCGCGTGCCAGCGATTATCCCTCTGCCACTGCGGGCACGCGTGCCATAGGTTGCCAACCCCTGCTATAGATGGAGTTCATACCTATAAAAATAAATCTTAACTAATGAATTTACTGAAACATTAGCTCTGTTCCAAAACCTATTGAGCTTCACTGTCTGTCCTTATGACTGCATACTAACTGAAATGGAACCCATTAGTGATTGATTTGAAAGACTCAACATGAACTTCATACAAAAAGCACTCACGCTCCTTAAAGAAAGAGGAAACTCAACTCACAGCTGAATTCAATACAGGTGAGAGGAACTGTATTAAGCATAAAAAAATCATAGCATGCACAATTTAATTTTACATTATTTAAAAAAATGCATGTTTATCTACCTCCTTCCAAGTTTTTTAAGAGTTGAGAAAATAAAAGAGATAAGAGAATGCCTCTATTTCAAGTTTACAGGATGATGTTATGAAGCAGTATTTCTTTTGGTTTGGTATAATAAAACTTGTTGGATTGCGCTAGTCAGATGAAGTACAGAGCAAAGTTCAGACCAAGTCTGGATAAAGTTCAGACAAAGAATGGATGAAGCTACATTCACAACTACGATCGAAAAAAAAAAAAACTTTTCATTTCTTATTATCACTTTGTCTTCAGCTTCTTGCTATTTAAGAATGTTGATGTTTTTGGATACCAAACAATCTGACGGGATCTGGTAAAAAGACTATCAAATATTCCTGGTGTGGAGATTTGATCTAACATTTTTGGTCGACAGGATGTCAGCATGATCTAACACTACTTTTGGAATAGGCTTGTTGTTGGAAACATACTTGTGATACCTCAAAATGCTGCCTTCAGAAGCAGATAATTAGGTTATTGACAAAGCTAATCTATGCTTAACAGAACTAACATGTTTTCCGGGGATGCATCATAAAGAGTGGGCTTGCATCTGCTGAATCATTCTCATCTTGTCTGTTAAGGGCAAAGAGAGTGCAATTTTTTTCCAGTCTATCGTGAAAATGTTGAACATATCTCCCCAGCGGAGACCCGCTGGCACGAGAGGAAATTACAGAAGCCTTACCCTACTTTTCTACATGCATGTTATCACCCACCTGCACAAACAGGAAATGAGGCATGCTGAAGATACAACTTCCATTATGGCATCACAGATGAGCATTCATGTGGAGACAGGGACGCTCACATACTCATCCTCACCATGAAAAAAAAATAAAAAAAATCACACTTCCTGTTTCCATCAGCATAATTGCCATTGAATTCTGATAACCTGCCATAGAGCATGATAGGATTAATTAGAGCGAAACAGAGACTTGTTTGTTACTGTTACTCTATCATTTTCCTGCTCATTTACCTTTTCTATTTATCATTAATCAGCGCAGTCGTCAAAGACTGGCACTCTGTCAAACAATAACACTCCATCACTCAGACTAGGACTGAACCTGAAGGTCCAGAGAGAGGCAGAAAGGATTTATGCACTAAGCTCATGTTCAACCACAGGCAAATCGACTGGGAATCGTAGAGTAAAGGCCAGTGTTTCATGTACAAAACACTTTTGGGATTATCCTGAATAATGATCGCAGAGCTTGAGAAAGTCGGAGTAGTGTCAAGCTTTCGATTTCAGGTCTAGTGGAAGTTGTTTCTGCCATTTTGGCCTAAAGTATTCTCAACTTTCCTTTACCTCAAGTCTCCCTAATGGCGTCTGAGTGCAACAAATCATCATTAATTGGTTGCAAGCCTCAGAGTTGGTAAACAACCTTCATGCAGGCTAAATATTCATCTGCATCTCATTCGCTTCGCATTTAGGGAAAAGTGTGAAGAATGTGTCTGTCAAAGGACCCTGCAGGAGAGAAAGAGGCTCCATTCCCAGTCGTCACCTGAAGGCTGTTATAAACAGTAGGCATCCAAATAAGGCAGCATCTAAGACAGTATTGCATCTGAACTTTGTGGATAAAGCATTTGGAAAATATTATAGATATAAAAGATATTATAAATACATGAACATAGGCATCAATGCAAGCACATTCAGACTAAAAATCATCAACAAAACAGCCTGAATAAAATGTTTGAGTGCTATTTATTTGTGTGTAAAGAGGCTAATACACCAAATCCCAATAAATGTTAACCATGTAGGTTATTGTTGGGTAAGTGAACATGAAACTTGTGTTTCTCAATATTCTATATCCAAAATCCAACTTTGAAATGATTGAACTGTGATTGAATTGAAGTATAACTATTTATACTTATGGGAAATATTCTAAAATGATTTTGTATTCTCTGCAGGCACTCAACCGAAATCTGTGAATCTTTTTTTTTATTTAATTTTTTTTTTAAATTGGCTTATTCCACATGAATTGATTCACTAAAATGAATCAGACTTCATATTAGAAGAGAGTGGATATCTTAGAAGTGCACATTTATTTTATCTGTGTTCATAAAATGTTGCAGAAATAGTAATGCATCTACATTGACCCTGCTGGAAAATACATGTAGTCAGCTTAAAACAGAGGTTCTCAACTCTGGTCCTCGAGATCCACTTTCCAGCAGAGTTTAGCTCCAACCTTGATCAAACTCACCTGCCTGTAACTTTCTAGCAGTCTTGAAGATTAGCTTGTTAAGATGTGTTTGATTAGGGTTTGAGGACCTCAAGGGCCGGAGTTGAGAACACCTGGCCCAAAATCTCCCAGGACTTGCAGGTTTGAAAGGGTTTTCTGGCACTTTTTAGCTGGTCAGTTCAAGAAACCAGCTGGCCATGTAGGTAAACCAGTTAATACCACTTTACACAAGCTAAGCTAGTAGCATTTCTATTTTTAGCTAGTTACTTGCCACCATAGGATTTGGAATGGAGGTTGTGTGTTTACTCAACACGTCGCAGCAAACATACTGATTCACGCCCATAAAGGGACTCAAGATATTTTTGTATCCTGGTTGGTTATCATTTCTGTTTATAGGTCAAATAGCACACTCCACACTTCCAATCTTCTGTTTGCCTCTTATCTCTTTTGAAAGGCTGGCCATTGCTTCAACTTCATAGCTAGCTGCACAACTCAGATTAGGCCAGACAGCCACTTAATCTCAGAGCCCGAGAGCTCTATCGGCCGAGAGCCAATGATCATGTGATGGAACTCAAAATGACAGAATAGCGACAGAAAGGAATGTGGAATTTGAGAAAGGAACTAAATAAACAGGAAAACAAGAAAAAAGCTGAGATGGACAATGAGACAGCAGGACAGACTGAGAGCGGAGAGATGAAGGGGAGAGTCCGAGAAAGTGTAAATGGAAACTCAAATGACAGAGGGATAAGGAGATGAACCATTACACAGATCAGAGGAGGGAGAGGGCAGGTGAGCAGCACTTTATAGTTTGTGAACTTTATCTGGGCGCAAAGAGCCCAGAACTTCACAGCAAAGACTAAACGGAGAGAAAACCATTCTACTATTTCTACTCCAACTGTGATCAAAACAACCTGGAGATAAAGAGGACCACCAACACACACTGTCTAAGGTTGACAACCATCCCATAAAATAGAAAACTATCCCATAGTTGAGAGCAAAGAAAATATGTTCTGTATTAAACCCATCAAAATACCAAAATCAAATATTAAAATGCACTACACAGACCTCTCTGCCAAAATGATTAACATGCCATAGGCTGAACAGGACAATTGGCAATTTTATAAATGCATAATCAATAGCAGAAGTGTGATTTATATTCTTTATAGCATGCATGTTTGGTTTGTAAATGTCAGTTGAATTTTAAACTTGATGCTCTTGGCAATCAACAGATATGCCTGTGATCGGCCACATTGCTCAATGCTGCAAAAACATGTTGAAATAGAAATAGCGCAAATGCACTAGATAGTTTGCCAAATCTGCAATGGAATGCCATTATTACAGCTTTAACTGTGGGTGCTGTTTAGTTTGCTTGGCACCCTCTAGCACCTCCGTAGAACCGGGCCTACCAAAAACGATAACTATAAAGATAACTATATCATCTGTTTTTTCTAAGCACACACTTGTCTGCTGCTTTCTCAATTCTCAAGCTTAATAGCAGGACTGATTTTTGATTGGGTGGCAATGTTTTTATCATTCATCATCTGAAAAAAAAATAGTTCTGAAAGTGAATCCAACCATATAATTTCTCTCTGCCTTTATCGTATTAGCTGCAGTGTGGACTCTGCTATTCTTTAATATTGAGAATGATTTTTAGAGCTAGGCCTTTATCTTTATCATTATCTTTATACTTATTGTCCTTGGTGTGAACAGGCCTTTAGTCCTGGTCAGACCTTCTGCTCTTTTTTTTAAAAAAGTGAAGATTCAGATCAAGATGAGATTTATTTTGCAATAATTACCTTATTATCCCACTTATTACATGGCTACTTAGCAAATGAATGAATATGTGGACATGAAATATTGATTTGGTTGAAATTGTTTTCTAATATTGCCTGTGTATTATCCTAAAGGTTCTGCACAGAAAAGAAAATGTCCATTACAATGAACAAAGCAATCATACATGAAAAACAAAGCAAGAGTGTTAAGGTAATACTGATTTTGCATCCAGTTGGGAATCCAGCAAAGTTTTTTTTTCTCTACTTCTACAAAATCATGAATAAAACAAATGTGCATCAGGCATGTCTGTGCTTGTTTTATTCAGTTTATGAAGGTTAGGTAAACAGAACTTGTATTCAATCATAATTGTCCAATACTATTACATTTACTACAATAACTGTATTCACTTGCACCCATCATGTTTTTTCAGACACGCCCCAACTCACCTTTAAGACAATTCAGAGTTTCATCAAGGAGTCCAGTGTGTGGTATAATAAACCTATTTATTTAGCTATCCTACCTATACGTGTTTATGTGGTTGTATTATTTGCATTTAGGGTCGATAATCACTGCTGTCAGAGAAAGCCAGCACACCTGTGTTTTCTCTGGAAAGAGCTATCATATTTTATCTCTACTGAGCTCAAACTGAGCACAATACAACAATAAACCTGTGCTTCTATCTTTCTCTCTCTCTCTTTTAGCTCTTCACTGTGAAAAGTGAATAAAGATGGAGTCTAGAAGAGTGAGTAAGACACACACGCACATCTTCCTGCTTGGGAGTCCAGGGGATTGATGCTTGACAGTTCTTACCCAGTAAAGAAGAGGAGCTGTCATAATGCTGATAAAAGACTGATGTCACGCTCATTGTGATGAGCTCCTGCCAGATCTGTGACTTGACCTCTGTGACACTGCTGTCAGCATGGAGGAAATACAGCTGTCCAGCACTCCTCTCACAGCAGTCCAGCATTCGTGCCATAGTCAGTGTTTACATGGACTGCTGAGTGTTTTACATGATGTGTACATATGTGTTAAAACAGTATTAAAAGACTCAGGTCAAAGCCTTAGGTACTGCAGAAATCCAACACACACCGCTCAGCATTCTTTCATGACTTACCCAAGGTAGCTGTGGCCTCTTTAACTATGTCTACTGGTCAGTAGAGATGTCCCATAGAGGCTCTTGGGTATGAGAATATGAATGTTACTGCATGCCCTAACCAGGCGTGATACATTTCCAGTGACAAGCAATTTATCTGCACACCGAATGCAAAACTACTGCATGACACAAAGTACATTTACATGCGCAGTTATAATCAAGCTGTGGTGGGTTTTGCATATTTAAGTTTCATATGCCTGTCTAAATATACATGTTACAATACACAATTAAATATTTGAAAAATTAAATACACATTGTGCTTAAAATATTGCATCGGGCTAGTATGATTTCAGTCAGACTAAAGAGCTTACCTCACATTTAAGAGTTATTGCTTTAGTTTGACTGAACTTAAACTCAAAGTGCAAAGGTACTTACACTCACAGTCAATCTGAATATATTTGATGTTAAATGAATAATAAGGAGCAGGATTTTGGACAAATGACATTTTATAGCTGGTGCGGCTTCTCAGCATAACATCACGGAAATAGAAAGCTAACAATTGGCAAAATGTCCTGCCTTGCATTATTTGTCGTGGTTGTGGCAACTTAGGACATACCGATGTATAGTGCTGTAGATTTAAAGTACAGTTTTTGAAAGAAATTATTACTTTTATCCTGCAAGGTTGTATTAAATTGATCAAAAGTGACGGTAAAGACATTTAAACAAAAAAGATTAATCTTTCAAATAAATGCTGTTCTTTTGAACTTTCTATTCATCAAAGGATCCTGAAAAAAGTAACATGGTTGGTTTAAAGATATTAAGCAGCAGTTTTCTGTTTTTAGAATGGATAATAACAAGATGTACCAAATCAGCATACTAGAATGATTTTTGATTTACCATGTGACATTGGAGACTGGGGTAATGGCTGCTGAAAATTCTGCTTTGCCATCATATGAATTAATTACGTTTTAAAATATATTAAAATTGAAAACAGTTATATTAAATTGTAATATTTTATATAATAAAATTGAAAATAGTTATTTTAAATGGCAATAATATCTTATATTACTGTTTTTACTGTTTTCCTTGATCAAATAAATGCAACTTTATTTTATTTATTATTAGTTCATTTATTTATTTATTTACAAAACATTAAAAAAATCCTACTGATTTCAATTTTGACTAGTAGTGTTTATGTAAGAAATGTTATCAATTTATCACTTGTTGCATTTTCCTGCCAGTTTGGACATGGCGTAAGGCTATAAACTAAACATTAATTGTCCAGATTTTGAAAAATCTGTATTATTTTGCAGGAAAGCGACTATCCTGTATTTTCTGTTATAGTAGAAACCTGCCAGAGGACAAAGCTGATGTTCTCACCATTATACAGGTGTGTACAGTGATCAAACTAAAACTTTAAAACTTAACATAGCAACAAAAACAAAAGAACACTGCATAAATTGTGAAGTGTAGGGAGGCATATTTTATGTAATAAAAAGGAGTAGAAGGCAATACACCTGCTACCCACAGAAAAACAGTTGGACAGCTCTTCGGGCTCATGTAAACAGACACTGGTGGTGGGTTCATCAAAAGCTCTGGGGTAAAAATGCTTTAAAGGGATAGTTCACCCAAAAATGACAATTCTGTCATCATTTACTCACCCTCATGTCATTCTAAACTTGTGTGAATGTCTTTCTTGTTTTGAAGAGTATGCTGGTCATTCTTTTCAATATAATGAAAGTCAATGACCACTGGAACTGTCAAACTCCAAAATAACAAAAAGGCAACATAAAAGTTTTATACAATATTTCAAGTCTTCTGAAGTTATACTAGAAGAAAGTCACTATTCCTTGAAAATCAGTCATGAGTGAAGTAGCACAGTCTGACTGGTGAAAGAATCATTCTTTAAATCACCTTTTCAGTAAATCCATTTCATCCAGTTTACCAAGCCAGTGTGTATTAACAAGACAATGTCATAAATCTGTCCACAATACCCTAGCGCCAGACAGCCTGAAGCAAGCCTAACCAACCAACTCTTTCACAGAATAGCTTGCAACATTAAAACAATGACACTTACTGATAATCCCAACTCAAGAAGGAGATTTTTCAGGTTTGGGGCAAGTAACCAAGATTAGTAGTCAAAGAGAAGCACAACCTGACCATCACATGTGAATCCATGATAGAAATCATGAGCTAACTTCATTGGGTGGTTTCCCACACCCAGGACAAAGACCAGGCTCCTTCGGGACCTTTTAACCTTTTGTTCCTCACAAAGTACATCTTCACGTTCACAGAACATGTCCACATGTTCACAGAATTGCACAGAAACTGCATTCACAGGTATATATGCACCTAAATGATGCTAAAATGACTTATGAGCAACTAATCATTTCTATGCATAACTCCATATTATGTAACCCACACATTTGACTATTATGTCCTAATCACTCTTTATGTATGTCTTTTGAATAACTATTGAATAGTTTATAGGTTTATATTCATGTTGGGTATGTATGTGTTTGAAATTCACGCTTTAAATGTTTCTATCAATCAATACTGGTTATAGAAATCATGTCCAAATTATACTCTGCAAGAGCGGGAAAATTCGGACCATGTGACTGACAAGATAACATATTGATGTATTGGGAGGAAAAACATAGCAACACGCCGAGCTAAGACAATGTCTAATTGGTCAAGACAGCCAATAGCCATGTTTAAATACTCAGGACATCATCAAATTATGCTTTTAGTCATCGCTTTTTACTTTATGCTTTTAGCCATGCTTTTGGCTGCCGCTTTTTGCTCTTAGCTATGCCTTTTTGCCACTGCTTTTTGCCCGTGAATTCTTCGAGCGCCGTTCCAGCATGCTTTGGCTTGCATGCCAGCAGCTCCTTTAAAACCAAGATGAGAAACACCACCTAGTCTCATCAAACTTTATTCTTTTCTTTCTTTCTTTTACTTTAGATTCTTTTCTTTTCAGTTGAGAGTTTTGTGTTCTGAGTTACATTTTGTCGCAACGATGTGTCTCTGAGTTCACCTCGAGTCTGTGACCGCCTCCAAACTTCAACCAGCCCACAACTCCTCATCTTCAGCCAACGCCCAACCATTGGCTTCCCAAGATGTCATTTCAATGACTACTGAACTTCCAGCCAATCAGCAACCTCGGGAAACCCCTTTCTGCAAGGAGGCAACAAGGGAACACCCTTAACAAGCAACGCAAGTACTTCCAGATCCCAGCTAAACTGGTGCATTTAATACCAATTTTAACCTCACTGAGGAACTCAGTGCGAGGGTTAATTAAGTGATTGATGGTTGTTCAGAACTTGGGATTTCACATTTTCATTCTCTTAAACTCATACTTTCCTCACTTTTTCTCTTCCTGCAACTTGTGTGAATGTGTGTTTATGTGTTAGATTAGTTTATATTGTCTTATTAAGTCTTATTTAGGCCCATATTGAAAAGAGAATATCTTGTGTTTCGTGCTTACAAGTTTATGTCTTAAACTGCTGATCTTGTTACTGTGCTGATTCATAGTGTTTTCACTATATTTTAGATATTAATATCCATTGCAGAGTTGATGTTGTACGACTCGTTCAATAAAAATTGACCTGTTTCCCTTACAGTATGATTTGTTCATGGATTGGACTAATCTAGTTCCTAAATTAACTTAACTGAATGACTCAATGATAGTTGCAGCAATTAACAGCCCAGAAAGATTATGAGTGAACAACAACTTGCATGTCAAAACTATTGTATGTCTTAGGAACACATGGAATGATTCGCTTGGACCACCTCTATGATAGTTTTATGGGCCTTTTATGCCCTTTTTGAAGTCTCCATTCATTGCAGTTTCATAGAAGAGCACACAACACAACACTCAAAATTTCCCAAGAAGTAAGAAAGCCAAGAGGATGAAAAACTCCTTTATTTTGGCTGAACTAATCCCTCAAATACAATGTTCCCCTCAATGCCAACTGATGTGGTTTCACAGTATCATACATTTCACGTAATGTCACAGCATTTCTCTCTTTGCTGTCACTCCCTATAGCAGTCCAGTCATTCCCCACAATGCAACAACATGCCAACTGCTCTGTCAGTCCAACAGGATTGTTTGAGAGCGAGACAGCCTCAGGGTTGATGGGCAGAGGAAGACAGAGTGTGTGAAGGACAGTGTCATCTGCTCAGCTCTGAGTGGATGTGGCAGTGTGAAACAGCGCTTTCCTGTTCAGCGTTTTCATGCTGCACACCATCAAACACTGGCACATAAATATAAACTACACTTATGAGGCTCAGGAATGCATGAGAGGAAAGATGAGTGAATCTATTCAAGATTGCTGCATCACATAAGTAAGAAAAATCCCAAATGAGACCTCTGTAATATCTCAATTGTTTCTCCTAGACAGCAATGACATCAAAAGGAAGACAAAATAAGAGAGACTTAGAATAGTTCACCCAAATTCTATCATCATTTGAGTGACCTTCATGTTATTCCAAACCCATATGCTGTTATTTTCTTCTGTGGAGCAAGAGACATTTGGGCTATTGTCCACAAGTACAATTCATCTTCTGTTGTCATGCTCTAAAAAGGACCAAAAAAGGTCATAAAAAACTGTCTGTATGACTATATGAATCTATATGGCAGCTTTGTGAGGAATGGGGAGCCTGGTCTCATGAAAAAGCATATAAATAGTACACCAAATAAAAACAAAAACTTGTGGTATTGATATGCAAAAACGGAGTTTGGCGTGCATATGATACGCACATGTTTGGCATGCATATAATACGCAGTTTTCATGTGCATATTATACGAAATTTGTTGTCATGCATATGATACACAGTTTTCGTATACATATGATACGCATCTTTCCCACAATCCTAATCTTAACCATTGCGTAGCATGTTATATGCATGTGTGCGTAGATTGAAAACCTTCATCCCAAGAAGAAAAAAAAACTTTAAGGAGAAAATCGTCTCAGTTACGTATGGTAACCCTCATTCCCTGAAGGAGGGAATGGAAACGTCATGTCGGTGACAGACGAATTGGGATTTCGCTTCGATTGTAAACTAAACGAGCCAATGTATATTGGAATGCAATTATTGCATCCAGCTGCCACTGATCACAGAGTGAGTATAAGAAGGCAGCAGGTGCAATGTATACCAGGTTTTCGTTGAGGAGCCGAGCCGGCGACCCGGCTGCTCAGTGACTAACGAATTGGGACCATACCAAAGTGCCATGGGTGCTGCCCCTTCCAGTGCCCTGTGCGAGCCGCCTGCGCCCCTATTAGGTGTAGGCCGGGGCTCGGAACAAGTAGTTCCACTCACCATTATCAAAGCACTACCTCACTGGGTCAGATTGGATAACACTGGGAAAAGGCACCTGTTCCGCTTGGAACAGGAACGCTGCGGAAGCCCCATCCTTCCCGTAGGAGTTTTTGGGAGCAAATACACATATAGCATCCGTTTAGATGATTAAAACCCTCTTGGGAAGGTAGAAGTCTGCCGGGGAAACAGGGGCTTTAAGGCTATACTGTGGACTATACACATATGAGTACCGCTTAGGTCTCAATATGGAACCCAGCCTACCATGGTTCTCACAGATTCATCATGAAGGCCTGGCGCTGGACGTTCTGCCACGTCCAGCTGCCTAGGGTAATGAAGGAACTCAACAGGGTCTACAGTAAGGACACTCTGGAGCAGTTTTAGCAAGCCAGGGCCTCTCGGTGCCACTACCCATTTGAGGTGAGAACACATGGGGATACCGGCTCTACACAAAGGCTATAGAACTTCGCAAACGTGTTAGGGGTTGCCCAGCCCGCAGCGCTACAAATATCTGTCAGTGAGGCACCATGAGCCAGCGCCCAGGAGGATGCAACACTTCATGCTGAGTGAGCTCTCAACCTGAACGGGCAGGGCACACCCTGTGCCTGATAAGCCAGGGTTATGGCATCCACAATTCAGTGGGCCATCCTCTGCTTAGAGACGGCTTTCCCCTACTGCCGGCCTCCATAACAGACAAAGAGCTGGTCTGAGGTCCCGAAGCTTTGTGTCCAATCTACGTAACATCTTAATGCTCAGATAGGACAGAGCAAAGCCAGGGCTGGGTCTGCCTCCTCCAGGGGCAGCAGCGCTTGCAGGTTCACCACTTGGTCTTTGAAGGATGTAGTGGGAATCTTGGGCACGTAGCCGGGCCGGGGCCTCAGGATTACCTGGGAGTCAGCCGGTCCAAACTCTAGGCACAAATCGTGAACCGAAAATGCGTGCAGGTCCCCTACCCTCTTGATGGAGGCCAGTGCAAGCAGGAGCAGAGTTTTCAATGAAAGAAACTTTAGCTCAACTGAATGCAAAGTCTCGAATGGGCCCTGGTGTAGTGATTTTAGAGTCAGGTCCCAAGAGGGTATGGAGGGGGGCCGGAAAGGATTTAACCTCCTGGCCCCTATAAGGGACC
The DNA here is from genome assembly GCF_018340385.1 of Cyprinus carpio. Taxonomy (NCBI): domain Eukaryota; kingdom Metazoa; phylum Chordata; class Actinopteri; order Cypriniformes; family Cyprinidae; genus Cyprinus; species Cyprinus carpio. Next base: position 14,436,859 of record NC_056613.1, on the reverse strand, counting down.
TGATGACAAGGTCATGCTTACCTAGAGACTTCCCATTCACGGGGTCATGGTGCGCAGCAATAGCAGCAACCTGGACTTTGAGGGTGGAGGGAGACAGCCTTCGCTCCAGCCCTTGCTGCAGAAAGGAAAGCACGACTGCAATCATACACCACTCGATGAACAAGTTCCACTTCAAGGCGTAAGCGTGTCTCGTCGATGGTGCTCTTGCCGAAGTGATGGTGTTCACTACCTCCTGGGGTAGGTCACCTAGAACCCCCACGTCCCATCCAGGGACCAGACATGGAGTCTCCAAAGGTCTGGATGAGGGGTGCCTAACGGTACCCAATCTCTGTAGATCTCCTCGGCTGTATGGTTGAGCAGGCCCGGAACGTGAACAGCATGAAGTGACCTCAGGACCTTCCGACTCCAAAGGAGGAGGGAGTGGGCAAGTTGCAACATGTGACGGGAGCGCAGACCACCTTGTTGTTGAAGTACGCAATGGTCGCTGTGTTGTCCGTTCGGACCAGCATGTGCTTGCCTCATAAGCGACCTTTGAGATGGTTCAAGGCAAGGCGCGCTGCTAACAATTAATGTGCCACTGCAGCTGCAGGCCCGTCCAAACCCCTGAGACTGCTTGCCTGTTGTACGTGGCCCCCCAGCTGGTGGTGGAGGCATCTGTGTAAACCACAGCATGCCTGGAGATCTGCTCTAGGGGCACCCCTGCCCGGAGAAATGCAAGATCTGACCACGGGGTGAGGGTTTGGCGACAGGCCAGTGTAACTTGGACCCGGTGAGTGCTGTGCTTCCATGCTCACCTTGGGACTTAGCCATGAAGTAAGTGCTGGAGCGGTCTCATATGTAACAGGCCGAGCAGTGTAAGTGCCGCTGCTGCCACCATATGCCCCAGGAGCCTCTGAAAAAGTTTCAGTGGCACCACTGTAAAACCTTGCCCTCATATCGGCTGGAGGGACCGGCTCTATCGTATCCTTCACCAGTAGGGCCTTTGTTAACGCTCTCGAACCGCCCGCTGCTGCCATCTGGTGAAGGAGGAGGATGAGTGAGGTCTGTTGCTTGGCCGTCCGCAACTCTCCGTGCCCTCCTGGGACCCAGAGATAAGGGAAATTGCTCTTTTGTTGAGTATTTGGGTGCCGTATGGCCAATGGCAGGAAAAAAATAAACAAAAGATTCTCCACCCGGCCCTCCTCCAGAGGAGGAAGTGGTGCATTCACCATCTCCCGAAGAGCAGATCCCTCCATCTATGTGTAGGGTCGAAAATTATCAAAGACTTCTGTTTCCTGTCCCAAACTATCTTGAGTAACAAAAGGGCCATTTGGCATTCCTGAAGGCACAGAATTGCTGATATCGATCAAGGCCTGTAGGCCAACATGTTTATACATCGGGGGTCTGCTAATTGTCACACCTTTTTTGGGTGAAGCTGTAGTCTGCTGATTGGTCAGTTTGAATGTCTCACATTTGGGTTTCAGTCACATGGTCAAGGAAGGGATAAAAGAAGACTGTAAATGTTGCTCTGGCTCTTTATCTTTGCTGACTCTTTCCTTTGCTGGAGCTCTCTTCTCAGGGCTCTGCCCTCTGCCCTCTCTCCCTCTTTTTTCTCCCTCTCTCCATCTTCCCCTCTCTCTTTCTTTCTCAGGTAATATTTTACATACATGTTAGGTACATTTAACTATATGTTTTACTACCCTTCATCTATTTTGTAACCAATTCAAGTGTAACCATAACAAAATATTGTTATTAAACCATTTCAATTATTAATTATGTGCTAACTAATCTTGATTCAATATTAACTTTGAAGTGCTACCTATTGCAATACATTATAGTCACTTAATAGCAACGCTCTCCCACATATTTAGCTATTGTAACTGCGCTTATTTCCGTCATTGGTATAAGTGGCAGTGGGTGGTAACAGACTAGAAATGTACAGTTTTATACCATCGTGCTGATAACGTTTCTTTAGTCCTTCGGCAATCCTACAGCCTGAACCACTGTAGGGAAACCACCCTTACAGATGGTGCCGAAACCCGGGATCCCTTGCAGTGAGTTTTCTGAGATTTACTTTGGTTGGTCATCAGAATGAGGATTTTTTCATAGTTGATCTTATGAATGGATTAAAGCTGGCCTTCTGACTGCGGACTGGGTAAGTATGTTTTTTATTGTCCATTTGTATGATATAGAAATTAGAAGTTATAAGAAGCTTCAATAGTCCCATTACTGTACAATCCGACAACATTCAGATTATCTCCTCAGGGATGGAAGGGAAAATCTCTAAAGCAAGTGATGCATTGTTTGCTTTATGGAGCAAAAAACTTGAGCCTACCTTGTGCAAACTCAAGAAAGAATATATTGATTCTAGATGTTCAGATGATGAAATGTTCAGATGGTGGGACATACTTGGTAAACATCAAAAGAAATCAAAACATGGTGAAACAATTGAGGCTTTAAACTTCATAAGCTGTACTCGGCTACGTGATTTGATGTAACATCTATCTTCAAGTATAGATGCTAATTGTAAAGAACTGCATTCTAAAAATGCAGAAATACAAAAGTCAGAGGCAATGATTCAGAATCTTCAATCACAGCTAGATAAATTACTAGCTGAACAGTTAGCTCTAAGGTGAAAAATGTAAAAATCACAAGGGCACCATTGCAGATCTTAAGGCTAAGCTAAATGAACAAGAGTTCATGTCTCCCAAAACACTCAACAGTGATGGGGCTAAAAAGCATGTTCGCTTCTTGGAGGAGGTGACTTGCTGTGATGAATCTAGAACTTTTAGTTCAGAGGAAGCATGTGCCACTGCTCAGAAAAGTGTGCCGATTTCAGTCCTTAAGGTGATGCAGCACCGTAATAGCGCAGAGTCGTGGACCAGAACGCATGGTGTAAAGAAAGCATTAGAGAGTCATGAAAATCCTCAAACTTCAGGAGAACACAGCAAACAACCCTGTGGCAAAGATAGCAGGTTTTGTAATTCTTGTCACAAAATAGGCCATACAGAGGAAAAATGCTGGTCACTGGGTAGGGGTAGACCTCCACCTTATTTTCAGAAAGATAGGAAACCACTTTCTAAAGGCAGAAATCAATGCTCATTTGCAGGTAAAACTCTTAGTGAGTTGACTGCATTGTTCATGCAAGGCCTCCAGCTACTGACTAAACTTGCTAGTGGGTTAGCAGCTTAATAGCAGATAGTTTAATATGTAAACATCCAAATGTCAATTATCCTGTTTGTATTTTCAAATTTGTAATTGCGCTAAACACATTGTGTGCATAAAGCACATTATAGTTGTTTGTATAACTACATGTGTACAAAGACTAGTTGAGTTTTATTCTTTTAAAATACATGACTGCTTTACTGTAAGTGTGTGAAACACTTAGGTTTAAGGTTGTAGATGCTATGCATCTAGACCATGTGTCTTGTTTGAAATTAGAATAACTGTAATACTGGAATTGTATAGCAATTTCAAGTTGAATGTGTGTCTATGCTGAGTTTGTTTGTCTCCTGAGTGGTACACTCTGCTATTTACCATATAGCTGCAGTTAAGCCATGTACAGGAGCCTAGAATTGCCATGGGGCCACAGTGTGATTCACAATTGTCTTAACAATGAAAATGCTTTTCTCACAACAGGATCCAATACCTCTGAACTTTGCATTTCATCATGCCCCTTAACAAAAACCATTGGTATGGAAGCATTTTGAGCCAGATCACACCTCATACTCACATTCTCAGGCTGGCTCCCTGTTACTACAGGACTAAATTTGCATCACAATTGTAAAACTTCCTTGTCTTTTGTTTGGAGCATGATTACACTTACACATAGCCATAGCTAAATACAGACACACAGATAACACCATTTGATCTTCACACACAGAATCAAATCTGTCTGATACTGCCTCAAAAATGTATGCAAAAAAATGTTTTTAAGTCTATACATTCAGACTGTATTATAATTGTAGATTTCATCCCATTACCATTTGTTTTGTTTTCTTTGGGTTTACCTAATCACTTAGTTTGTTCCTCAAGTTTGAGATGTAAATTAGTATTTCTCATTCTTCCCTAAGTACAAACATTTTCATTGATATGTCATGTAATTAATTTGATTTCGGTTTCTTTGTATGTTGTTCATTTCAGTTGCAACAATAATTGTTTTTGAACATTTTAATTTCTGTATTTGGTCACACTGAATATTTGCTGATACTCTTACTGATGAAGGGGGGTGTTAACAATAATTGTTAATTTGATTATAATGCAATTATTTTTATGTTTCCAAAAACAGTTTAAGAGCTTTTCAGATCATCTTTTGTTCTCACCTTGACCATCTTTTTAAGTACATCAATTTAAGGGCCTTTTGCCAGAGACAAATTCAATCTGACCACATCAAATTTCTGACCAATGCTAAATGCCATGTTATTTTTTGCTGTTTGTTGTGCCATATGTTCTTTTTAAATCACATGATCACTGCTGCATAAGTTCACATCCCGTGTCCTGCTTCAGAAAGAGGAACACTGGGGTTCTACCCCACTTCAGTGCCTGCTCTTGTGGAGGTGTGAAGTATTCGATGGATGATTTGCATATCTATGAAGGGTGCAACACCATCTGAGGAAGATCTCAGGGCTGAAAGGAGAACAAAGACTGACCAGCTGCAACTGCAACACGTCTGGACCAGAAGTCTGAAGATGACATCTGCACACAACAGAAATCATATTTCTATGGACTGTGTCACCTTTTGCCTCTTTAGGTGTGGCCAACGGTGCCAAGGGGGGAACTGTAGGGTCGAAAATTATCAAAGACTTCTGTTTCCTGTCCCAAACTATCTTGAGTAACAAAAGGGCCATTTGGCATTCCTGAAGGCACAGAATTGCTGATATCGATCAAGGCCTGTAGGCCAACATGTTTATACATCGGGGGTCTGCTAATTGTCACACCTTTTTGGGTGAAGCTGTAGTCTGCTGATTGGTCAGTTTGAATGTCTCACATTTGGGTTTCAGTCACATGGTCAAGGAAGGGATAAAAGAAGACTGTAAATGTTGCTCTGGCTCTTTCTCTTGGCTGACTCTTTCCTTTGCTGGAGCTCTCTTCTCAGGGCTCTGCCCTCTGCCTTCTCTCCCTCTTTTTTCTCCCTCTCTCCATCTTCCCCTCTCTCTTTTTCTTTTTCAGGTAATATTTTACATACATGTTAGGTACATTTAACTATATGTTTTACTACCCTTCATCTATTTTGTAACCAATTCAAGTGTAACCATAACAAAATATTGTTATTAAACCATTTCAATTATTAATTATGTGCTAATTAATCTTGATTCAATATTAACTTTGAAGTGCTACCTATTGCAATACAATATAGTCACTTAATAGCAACGCTGTCCCATATATTTAGCTATTGTAACTGCGCTTATTTTCCGTCGTTGGTATAAGTGGCAGTGGGTGGTAACAGACTAGAAATGTACAGTTTTATACCATCGTGCTGATAACGTTTCTTTAGTCCTTCGGCAATCCTACAGCCTGAACCACTGTAGGGAAACCACCCTTACATATGGTTCGCCTGTCTTAGGGCCACTCGCTCTTCCGTTTGCCGCCAGGTTTGGCGGGGGCATGGACAGGCAGGGCGCTGTGGCTGGAGGATGGGTGGAGGCAGCAGCTGCCCGCCGGGGCAGGATGTGTCGGATTGTCTCATTCTGCTTCTGGGCGGCCGAGAACTGCTGGCCAAAGCTCTTGACCGCGTCACCGAAGAGGCTGGTATGGGACACAGGTGCATTGAGGAACTGAACCTTGTTGGTGTCCCTCATGTCTGCCAGACACAGCCAGAGATGGCACTCCTGGACCACAAGCGTGGACATCGCATGACCCAAAGGTGACCTTTGTCGCTCGGAGCGCGAGGTGAGTGGTGGTTCAGAGTTCTTTCAGAACTTCCGGATCATGACCACCCTCGTGCAGGTCCTTCAGTGCCTTAGCCAAGTGCACCTGCAGTAACGCCATGGCGTGTAAGGCGGAAGCAGCTTCCCACAAGCCACATAGGCACTGCCGGTTAGGCCAGACAAATGCCTACAGGCCCGGGAAGGAAGCACCGGGTCTCCACGCCAGGAGGAGGCAGACTTAGGACACAATTGCATCGCTTTTTGAAGATTCCTGAATATCCCTTCGCTGCACCGCCATCAAGGGTGGTGAGGGAGGGGGGGCCCACCAGCCGGTTTCTGGCAATAAGAGGTGCCATCCACGACTTGGTGAGCTCATCATGCACTTCCAGGAAGAAAGGCACTGGGGCGGGCCTCGAGGGCTCGGGACGCGGTGGAGAATTCCACTCGAGCCCTACCCTCTCAGTGGCCCGGGAAAGCATAGCCAGAAGTGCGTCTCGTCTGTCCGCCAGAACGAGCCCCAGATCGCGGCAGGGGCAATGGGACTCCACCCCCCTGAAAGTAGCGGAGCCTGGTTCGCAGCTCCGAGATGGTCATCTTCCCGCAGTGGGAACATGATGCATCCACGAAGGCCACCTCAGTGTGCTTGACACCCAGACACATGAGGCAGCGATCATGACCATCACCCGGTTCCAGGTAACGACCGCACCCAGAAATGCACAGGTGAAACGGCATCCTTATAAGGACGATCCGTCCTCTTTATAAAGACACACCCGTGGAGCTCTTTTAGAGGAAATTTGCTCTATAGGAAATGCTCTTTTAGTGCTGAAGCGCACAGTGGAGGTGGCCGCTTGCAACATGACAGGGAGTAGTGCAGCCTGAAGTGCACAAACCACTCGTCACTGAAACGACCGCAACTGAAGCACCATCTCGCCAACACAGGAAGCTTCCCAGAGCATGCTGAACTCGCAGTTCAAGATAGACACAGTAGAGCAGAACGATACTGTCGCTCGGCTCTGAAGCGAAAAGCTGGTATGCATTGCACCTGCTGCCTTCTTATACTCACGCTGTAATCAGCGGCAGCTGGATGCAATAATTGCATGCCAATGTGCATTGGCTCATTTAGTTTATACTCAAGGTAGATTGGTCTATCGAAGCGATATCCCAATTCGTCGGTCACCGACGTGACGTCGAGAGTGACTGACTGAAAGGGAACTTGAGATCTTCTTTACAATGCCTGAGCTTTTGCAAGAGTAACATTTTATCCTGCACTCTCAGAAAAAAGGTACAAAAGCTGTCACAGGGGCAGTACTTTCCAAAAGGTACACCTTTTGTACCTAAAAAGGTCCTTAAAGGTAAATATCTTGTTGAGTGTGATGAACAAATAAAGGTTCAGACAACGAAAACCTTTGGCCAATTTCTGCACAGTCTTCCCTGTTTGTGTTCAGAAAAATACTTGTAGACCTGAAGTCATTACCGATGTTATCGTAACACACTTATTGAGAGACGCTACAGAAAAAGAAAGGCAGCGTCAGAGTGGAAGATAAATATCAGTCACGTAGTAGATTAAAAGCAGTGTGAACGGGAGATAAACGCACATAACAGAAATGCATTTTCTAATTTAAGATTTCAAACTGTAAATTGGCTTTCAATAATAGAGACTTCCACAAAGCAGTTTAGGATGTCAACACTAAGCCCCCCAGTGACCAAGCACAAGGTCACTGCAATAAAAAGTCTAGAAGTGCCAGAAAGAAACCTTTTGAGAAACAGCCAAAGTTGACAAATTTTAAACAATTTTAAACCGCGAAGTGAAGCTGTCTGTCCAGAGTGATTACTGCTCTGAACTACAGTATTTGTTGGGTCTGAAAAAGAAACAAAACGTAAAACAAAATGTATGACATTGCATCACATACCACTGAGTAAGTAATAAATGAAAGTTACATTTCCAATGCAACTTTATAAATGTGCAGCAGTTGCTTTAAGTTCTACTGACTAAAAGAATATGAAAATATCACATCTATAAAGTAGCTTATTTTTATATCTTATTTTCAAATAATAATTAATACATTTACATTTCATAATATTTGTAACATTTTATATATGAAATATAACAAACAAATTCAATATATTTATATTCTTTAATATTTAATAATATAGTAATATTAATACTTTTTTAAATAACCCAATTCCAAAGCATAGTGAAGGTTCAGAAGGAATTGCTTGCAAAAGCACATTTACAATTCTTGGTGGCTGCATTTGTACTGTGGCCTGATTGACACCATGACATGAAATTTGATGCACATGATAAAACAGAGAATGTAAAGCAAGGTACATCATGAAAAAACATTATACATATAGTTGCATACTAAATCTACTTTCTTAAAGATTTGTTAAGTGCATAAAAACAGCACAAAATCTCAGAAGGACTGCCACAAAAACAGACAAAGTCATGAGGCAACCTAGAAACCACAATGGCCTGAATCCCAAACTCAGCCAGTGAGTTTATGTCTATATCGGAGACAGTGAGGTGACACAAAGAAGCTAAATTTATCCATGCGGACTCGCAACTAACACCCTGCTTTGCATAGAGTCAGCCCATCTCTCTGGCTCTATGTGACATGAAAAAAACAGAATGCAAACAGACAGTCAAATACAACGATCAGTTCCTTATTTTAGAACAAACTTTTGTGTCCCTCAGTCATGCAATGAGGGGTAACCATTGGGTTCTCACAGGATCCAAAATAAAGATGCCAATTCTCATTACTGTCACACAGAGCAACACAGCAAGGCACTTCCTCAAATCTGTTGTATAGGTTTACTTACAGACTCACTCAGGAGAAAAAAAATTTAATTCAAATCAAGTAACTCAAAATGCATATGTGAGGCCAATCCAAATAATTGGATTTAGGGCCACTGCAGCACTGTAACAGCGTTTCTGCGATACCCTCTGAATCTGTCTGACAGGGTGTTGTAAAACGCATGAATTGTGCCCTACTTTAAATCAATATTCATTTTAAACACACACACACACAGTCTGGCTGAATATAACTAAACCGCTCCTCTGCATTTGGGTGGCTGATGAAGTCAGAGCAGGCCAGTTATCAAGCACACCAAATGAGACCACAATTACAGTGATTAGCACTGAACTGCCAGCCATTTACTTCCAATTAGAGGCAAATCAGGGTTTAATGAGAGAGACAATGTAGAAAGATGATACAAATTGTGAATGTTAATGCAAATTTAAGACTGTATCCAGACCTGCTTAAAGTGATGCCTGAGGTCAAGACTCTCAGTCTTTTTTATTCCCACTGCTTAAAATGTATTATCCCTCTCCCAGTTTAAGCCTATCTTTCCTATATGTCACATCTCTTCCAGATCAAGTTCATATATTTATGTGTACATCATAAATTTGGCTACTTTGTTATAATGTCTCACAATTAAGACACTTCTGTTCAGTTTATAATAATTTGGGGGCATTTATAATGTTTTATGACATTATGGAAAATGTCTCTCCCAAAGGGACGACCAGAGAGAGGAGTTCTTTTCCAAATGGAGGTGGCCAGAGGGACTGAGGACCAGAGTCCACTTGTGTGGGAATCTTTTTCTAATTAACGTCAAGATTGATTATCACTTGTAAAACTCAGCTGCAGGGTGCAGTTCTCAGACATTTAATTTCATAGTAATGGAAAGCCATTAAAGAGGAATCTTAAATACTTCAGGGTATTATGCGTATTTTAGGGTATTTATCATTTTTGTAACACTTTAACTCTGATTGTCCTTTTGAAGCTATAAATCAGCATTGAACATGCAAATTAATCAGTGCTAACTGGAATGCCACAATATCTAATCCAATTCTTGAATAAATTGAGCTTTATTTACTTCACATTTTCAGTTTATAATTACATCAGCACCGGCTCTCCACAAGGCTGTGTATTAAGCCCTCTATACTCTACTCATTGTACACATATGACTGTACTCCCACTCATCCCACCAACCCCATCATCAAATTTGCAGATGATACCACAGTGATTGGACTCATCTCATGAGATGATGAATCAGCATACAAAGAAATAAAAGTCCAGAAACTAGAGGAGTGGTGTTCTGTAAACAACTTGTCCCTGAACACCTCTAAGACAAAAGAGCTCATTCTGGACTTCAGGAGGCGACATACTGAACCAGCCTCACTCTACATCAATGGGGACTGTGTTGAAAGGGTCCACACCTTCAAATTCCTGGGAGTACATATCTCCAACAACATTTCTTGGTCTGCTAACACCTCAGCAACAATCAAAGAGGCACAGCAAAGGCTGCACTTCCTCAGAGTGCTCAGGAAGAACAACCTAGAGTGTAAGGCCCGGGTATACTTCAAACGAAGTTCATTTTCATTCTTCGTTTTGTGGCAAAAAGAAGTTTGAAAAGGCTGAGCGACAGTATACTGTTTTCGAACATTCCGACACCCCTGTGCTGCTGGAGGCAAAGGTGTAGATTAATGTAAACATGACTCGCGACGCTCACGCTAATGCCCTAAACACAACAACAAAGAAATGATGAAGTGTAGGCAGTCTAGGTGTGAGACGGGCACCAATGGTCAGAATATTATAGACAAAATAATAATGATTAGCAGCAGTTCAGAGTCAAGTATCATGTTTGCAATACAAAAGAAGCATAATCAGTCCTTTATGGGAAATGTGAATGTCTCATAGTCTGTAAAACTTTAGTATGATGTGAAAAAAAAAATTTTGGAGTCAGTTTGTTACTTTATTTTATTAGTGTTCATTTATTATATTAAACTGGATAAATTGTTACACCTTTTTATATTTTATGTGGTGTCATGATTTACTTTTGATAAAAACAAGGTTTATTATTGTATGTTCATTTGGCATTTCATTTATTGTATACCCTTTAAATTCGCTTATTGAAAGAACAGCAGCAGCAGCAGTATGGTGTAACATTTATTTGAAACGCATGTATTTGGTACTTGCTACTTTATATCTTTACTCTTTCCTTTCATTCTTTAAATGGCTTTGGAAAACTTGTCTTGGATGTTTCTCTACGTCGCTTTTTACATAACTCATGTTATGTAAAACACCAAGAGGCGACACCATGCTTCGTTGCAATTTCTTTCTAGGACTTAATACTTTCTCTGAATCTTTAAAGTCTCTCCACGAACGATTGTATGGTGTGGATATATCTGTGTCAGCTCAGCTATTCGACACTCCAGTGTATTCATGTTGCTAGTGACTAGGCCGGAGATATTGTTCTCTCTTGCCTGACCCCCGTTGACTGAGAAACGAACCGGGGGGGGGAAATTGCATGCCAAAGAAGGTGGAGTTTCAGAACACACCCACTGATTGCCTAACCGCCACGGACCAATAGAAACTCAAAGGTGTTTAAGAGCCAAAAGGAACTCCCCCAGAAATTTTGCTATGGTCAGCTGTTTCGAACTGCCGAAACTTCGTTTCGGCCTGATTTTGTTCGAAATAACGTCATATCAGTTCGTTCTTCGATTTCGTCTGAAGTATATTGGGGCCTTATGCTGCTGGTGTCCTTTTACCGCTCTACCATAGAGAGTGGTTTAGTGTACTGCATTTCAGCGTGGTACTCCAGCTGCACTGCAGCAGACAAGAAAGCCTTCCAAAGAATAATCAACACAGCCCAAAAAAATCACTGGCTCACTCCCATTATCTCTCAAGGGCCAAAAACATCATCAAGGACACATCCCATCCAGGAAACCACCTGTTCAATCTTCTGCCCTCAGGCAGGTGGTACAGTTCCTTAAAAGCAAAAACCACTCGCTTACAGAACAGTTTCTTCCCAGCTGCTATCAGGACTTTAAACTGATGCACTAACGCTAAAATACTATTCCAACCACATTATTCTTTTAACTACAGTCACTTATTTCATTAAAATCTCTTCTGTCTATACTGCTGCTATACGAAATGCAATATACAATATTGTACAATATGCAGTATGTCAATCTGCAATACATCTGTCTGAACACTTTATCAGAACTTCAAACAAATGCACAAAATAGTATGTCAGAGTGAAATACCATATCTGGTTACTAAATGTGAAACACTATATCTGTAGTAAAGGTGCAATAATATATGTGCATTAATATACACTACATGTCAATGTGCAATACTGTCACAGAATCACCTGCCTCACCAGCCGTTCACAATCACCTGATTACTAATCACGGACACCTGCATCCACTTACCTCACCATTCAAAAACACCCTCGCCACAGTCACTCGTTGGCTGGTCTCAAGGTTACAAGCTTCTCAAATGGATCCTGGAAGCCCCTGCTATCTATTGCAGGACTAGAAGTTTCAACTCAGATAAGACTGTTTTCTCTGCTTCCATTGATTACTTCAGTTTTGGTTCTCCTATGTTGGAAGCTTCTCCTCAGTTGCATTAATAAACTGACCTCCTTGTTTGAATCTGCCTGTTTTCCTCCTTGACCAGTTGTGACAGAAGACCAGCCCATAACAGTATACTCAGCAAAGACTCACATGGATCCTCAGAGCACCTCTTCATCTGAATCAAACCTCCTGCCGACTGTCACCACCAAACCACCAGCCTGTCCCATGGCCTGGCCAGCAAACTTCTCTGGTGAGGCAGCCTCCTGCAGCGGGTTTTTGTTGCAATTTTCCCTCTACTTCGAGTCGCAACCCCACCTGTTGGTAACTGAATGGGCGACGGTGGCATTCATCTCACTGCTGTCCGGAAGAGCCTTGAAGTGGCCGGAAACGGTCTGGAATTCGCAGAGCCCTCATGTTCACTCATTGGAAATTTAATCTCCTCCTGCAGCCTTGCTGGATTCAAAATTCCCCGCTGCAAAAATGACACCACCTACCAGATCACCACTGTCCAGGGAAAGCCGCTGGGCAAGGGGCTGGTGCAGCACCACACGCCAGAGGTTGGTCTACGTATTGGGTGCTTCAACACCGAACGGATCTCGCTATTAGTGCTGGTGGAGGCTGTCGTGGACATCGTCCTGGGATGCCCTGGGTCTCCAATCATCAACCCACCATCGCCTGGAAGTCCGGAGAAATTCTGAAGTGGAGTGCGGTGTGTAAGCAGGAATGTTTAAAGGATCTGCCCGTCCCTATCTCAGTCCTAACCAACCTCTCCATCTGCTCCACCTCCGTGGAAAGCCCAGACTCACCGCATGTCACTCCTATTCCTCCTGAGTATCTGGCGTTCCAGGATCTGTTCAGCAAGGTTGCAGCCACTCACCTTCCACCTCACCGGCCATGGGACTGTGCTATTGACCTGCTGCCTGGGGCCAAACTACCAAAGGGACACATCTACAGACTGTCAATCTCAGAGAGAGCCGCTTTGGAGGAATACGTTCAAGAAGCCTTACAACAGGGGTTCATCCATCCATCCACCTCACCTGCAGCATCAAGCTTCTTCGTGGCCAAGAAAGATGAGTACCGTGTGATGCCCTACGGGCTCTCCAACTCACCTTTCATCTCCCAAAACTTCATGCATGAGATCTTCAGAGACAAGCTCAACCGGGTCATCTACATCGATGATATACTCACCCAATCTTTAAGAACACCGTGACCATGTCACCCGGGTACTCCAACGTCTCTGCCAACATCACCTGTATTTAAAAGCTGAGAAATGTGAATTCCACAAATCCACCATCCACTTCCTGGGATACATCGTCACCACTGCAGGTATACAAATGGACCAGAGGAAGGTGGATGCCATTCGGAACTGGCCACAACCCACTACAGTCAAAGAGATGCAGAGGTTCCTGGGGTTCACTAATTTCTATCGCCACTTTATCACCCAATACAGCCAGAAGGCAGCACCACTTACTTCTCTCCTCCGACAGAAAGCCAAAACCCTCACCTGGACCCCAGAGGCACACCAGGCCTTCCTCCAGCTCAAATCCACCTTCTGTACGGCCCTGGCTCTTGCATACCCAGACCCCAATCTCTACTTCGTGGTCGAGGTGGAGGCGGCGACCCTGGGAGTGGGCGGCGTTCTGTCCCAGTGGAAGGGGGAACCCCCAGTACTCCATCCATGTGCGTACTTCTCGCGGAAACTATCCCCGGCAGAGCAGAACTAAGACATGGGGAATCGAAAGTTGCTGGCCATCAAGCTCACCCTGGAAGAGTGGTGGCATTAGTTAGAGGGTGCCCAACATCCATTTGAGGTGATCACAGACCACAAAAACTTGCAGTACTTCCAAGAAGCCAAGCGTCTTAACCCTAGGCAGGCCCGCTGGGCTCTATTCTTTACCCGCTTCCACTTTGTGGTCACTTACCATCCGGGAAGTAAGAACGTCAGAGCGGATGCACTTTCCCGCCTACACCAGCCTGATCAACCCCAGAGGAACCAGAGTCCATCCTACCACCTTCAGTTCTCATGTCTCCCTTCCAGTGGGCACTCGACGACCAAATCCATGCTGCCACTCTCACAGAAACTGCTCCGCCGGGAGGTCCAGAAGGGAAAAGTTACATCCCATCCACCCTGTGTCTGGCCCTTCTGGACTCCATCCACACCTCTCCGGGATCCGGGCACCCAGGCAGCCACTGAACCCTCTTGCTCCTCTGGAACCGCTACTGGTTGACCAACATGGCCCAAGAAGTCGCCCGATACGTCAAGGTATGTTCGGTCTGTGCCATCTCCACCACGCCACGATGACTGCCTGAGGGTAAACTGATCCCATTACCCATCCCTCGCCGGCCCTGGTCCCACCTGGGGGTGGACTTTTCTACCGACCTCCCTCCTTCGAATGGATTCACAACCATCCTAAAAGTCGTTGACCAGTTCTCCAAATCCTGCAAATTAATCCCACTACAAAGATTACCTACTGCCCTGGAAACAGCCGAAGCCCTCTTCCAACACGTATTCAGGAACTTCGGTCTTCCGGAGGACATAGTTTTTATGAGGGCCATTTGTGTTCGTGAACAGGCTGGCGAGGGTTTTTCCACCTCCTGGGAGTGTCGGTCAGTTTATCCTCCGGATACCACCCGCAGACCAATGGCCAGACCGAACGTAAAATCAAGGAAATCAGACGGTATCTCCAGGCCTACTGTAATGAACATCAGGACAGCTGGAACCAGTATCTACCCTGGGCTGAGTATGCCCAGAATTCCCTGCACCAGAAAACCACCGTTTCAATGTGTCCTTGGATACCAACCGCCACTGTTTCCCTGGACCGTGGAGCGTTTGGAAGTCCCAGCGGTAGATTACTTGTTCTGTGAGAGCGAGAGAGTATGGGACTCAGCTCATGTCCATCTCCAGCGGGCAGTCCGGAGACACAAGGTCAACACAGATGCTCGTCGCTCTGCCAATCCTGTCTATCAACCCGGGAATCTAGTGTATTTTTTATTTTACAGTGTCATTTAACCTAACTTAACTTTAACTTGCCATAAATGTATTTACTAAATATTTTATTATTGTATTAATGTTTTGGTCTTTTCTCGAGTAATGCAACAGAAAATATACTGTTATACTGTAACGTTTACTGTAATTGGTTTGTTTCACATTTTAGTTACTGTAAAGCTATATGCACAAATTGTGAAATTAGCAGTTCCATTAAACATCAAAGACAAACAAACACACAAAAAAAAATATAGGTGCAAGCAGCGATTAAAAGCACTTTAAGGCCTTTAAGGTGGTATGCTTTTAGGGTCTAGACCAACTTAGATGTATTGCTGATAGTAAAAGACATCCAAAACGGAGAATAGGTTCAGAGACACATACTGTACACACAAAAATGAAATGGTTAAACTATTATATTAATATTCAATAAGCATGCTTACACATACACAGAGAGAGAGACACACACATGCACAGCCATACATGCACACATATTTTGTTGCAGATATACAGTAGGTATTTGAAATAAATGATAGGTGGCACAATACTTATTGCAAGTCTTCCCTTTTTAAGAGTCTAGATGTCATTTTCAGATTTCACTGTAATCATAATCTGGCATAATTGTAAAAACTGATGTGTCTGTATTAACAAAATGGTAAACTTAGACTCAATGTGATTTTAAATGTTATAACATTGATTTTATAATGTTAAAGCATGAATCCATCAAACCTATGAACAGTACTGTTATAATTGAATGAGCCCATTAGTGGTCTTCTGCTGCTATCTAGTGGTTACAAATGCAATTTCATGCAATGTCTCATACAACACTGTTTAACCTTTATAACTATAATAGTGTTATTTATTTTGTTGATTTTTTTTTTTTAAATTTTTCTTTTTTAATTAGAATTAAATTATGCATAATTTTACAGTTTTGAGAGACAGTATGGCACTTTTTTTTGGGGGGGGGGGGGGGGGGGGGGGGGGGGGGGGCTTTGAGGTAAAGAACATATTATAAAATATATAAATATAAATATAAATATAGTTGTCCATATATATATAATTTTTTTTTTTTTTTGGATAATTATTGACCTAAGCCCCTTGTTCGAACCAGAAAATTGCCGGAACATTGCCGGGTGGCCTTCTGTGTGAAAGCAAACACGTCCCGGGATTGATCCCGGGTCGGAAAACTAGTAACATTGCCGGGTTCAGTCCCGGAACGAGCGCTGTGTGAACAAAAGCCAGAACTAATGCCGTGTCGTAGTGATGACGCACGTTATCGCGCGACTCTTTTAGCGTGTTTTGAAGGCAGATCAACGTTCGCGACGAAACAAATATGTGCAAACTGTAATGAAGCAGATATGATGATATGATATGATATGAAATCTTTATTTCGAACAAAATAATAATAAAAATAAAAAAATGGCAGCAATGAAATATACAAAGAAAATAAACCAAAAAATAAGAATAAATAAATAATTTATAGCATAATAATCAAGTTCGAAAAGGGATAGGTAGAAGCCCTAGGCTTATCAAGACCTACCCCCAGTAACTACCCAAACCAATTCACAATCGAACAAGATAAATCAAACATAACGTTTTTAAATAATACAAAACAAACAAACAAAAAAAAAATTAAATTAAAAAATACTAAATTAAAATAATGCTTTATCTTAATATTAAGATGAAGAGAAAAAAAAGAAAGAAAGCATATACAAAAACCATTATCAAGCAGCATTTACCACCATAATGAATTATCATTCATCCTCTCCACTTCTATACTTATCAAAAATAAAAATTGAAATTTTTTTTAAATTGAAACATATTAACACTTTTTTTGATCGAACTGCTCAGACCATTCCACAAAAGCACCCCACAAATCGAAATACACATACTTTTGAGTTTTGTCCGAGTCCTATGTTGACTCAAATTTAAATCCCCTCTCAAGTTATAACCCCCAACCCTATTTGTAAATAACTGTTGTATGTTTCCAGGCAAATGTTTATTTATTGCTTTATAAATTAATTGAGCGGTCTTAAATTTAACGAGATCATTAAACTTTAGAGTGTGCAATTTTAAATATAGTAAATTAGTATGCTCATGATATCCTACTTTATTTACTATTCTAATTGCTCTTTTTGTATTGTGCTTAATGTTTGTAAGGTGGTTTTGTAGGTGTTGCTCCATACTTCAACACAATCATTTAAATAAGGCATCACAAGTGACCAGTACAAAATAAAAAGTGCTTTTTTACTCAATACATGCCTTGCTTTCCCCATTACTCCAATATTCTGCGCTACTTTTGTTCTAACGTATTTGATATGTGGTTTCCAACAAATTTTATGATCAAGAATCACACCCAAAAATTTATTTTCATAGACTCTTTCTATTTTAACATTATTAATCATATCAGAGATCAGTTAGTTCCTCAATTTCCGCACTGAAGCTGAGATCGTTCGCCAGCTTTAGTGAAAGTTAACGTGCCTAGCGTTTTCGACTCGTACATTACACTTCACACCCTGATATTGCGTGTCATTACGGGACCTTTACGGGTTGTGTGTGAACGCACGCACATATTCCGGGTAATCACTGGCAGTGTGAAAGTGCCAAATCTAGCAACCCGGGAACAATTGCCGGGACACATTACCCGTGTATTTTCCGGCATCGCAGTGTGAAAGTGGCTCTAGAGAGTCAAGAGAATAGAATATATAAAAGTAGGTTTTTAAAATAATTTTAAATACTTAATTAAGCATTTGAAATTATTTTAAAAAAAAAACTACATTTGTGACTAGTCCTCAGTTTTTAACTCAAAATCAATCAAATCAGTGCAGTACTATTCTCTAGACTCTTACTGTGATATGAATTTACAGTTTATTTTAATAAATATCAAAATTCTAAAAAGTGTGCATTATAACAGAGACCTACTTGAACACTTCACAGTTGGTTGTGTTACTGTAAGTCATTCTCCTCAAATGCTTTTGAGCTTTAAATTATGATATATTTTGTGTTTGAGCCCATTCAGTAGTGAAATAAACATATTTATATATGATTTGACAGATGTTTTTCATAAATATCAAAAATCTAAAAGGTGTGCATTATGAACACTTCACAGTTGGTAGTGTTACTAATTTATTTTGCTCAAATGTTAAGTTAGAAAAGTGTATACCAATGTCATAATGTAACTTGAACTTTAGAGACCGTCCCTAGATTTGCGAATCTCGAACGCCGGGAGACACCTCTGGCCATTCTGTTGGATCGTTTGTAAAGTCACAGATACTGTACAGACAATACGGCTCAGTTTTTCTATGTATTTTGCTTTGTTGAACTGCAAAAATGTCTTTATGTAGGCTGTACTGGATTTACACCATGCATTTCCTGTCAGAGGGAAAGCCACGCCCCCAGCTATGACACGACCGACCAAGTCCATGTTTGACACCCTCTCATTAGCATGTTGCGCAGACGGAAAATAAACGGGGAACTACATTTAGAAATAAATAAGTGAATAAAAGAAATCAGTTAGGATGAGTTTAGCATTTCCTTAAACATTTTCCATTTGGCCACCAATTTATTTTATTTATTTGACTACTTTCATCACACGTTTAGTTATTTATATACAGTGGGTACGGAAAGTATTCAGACCCCCTTACATTTTTCACTCTTTGTTATATTGCAGCCATTTGCTAAAATCATTTAAGTTCTTTTTTTTTTTCTCAATGTACACACAGCACCCCATATTGACAGAAAAACAGAGTTGTTGACATTTTTGCACATTTATTAAAAAAGAAAAGCTGAGATATCACATGGTCCTAAGTATTCAGACCCTTTGCTCAGTATTTAGTAGAAGCACCCTTTTGATCTAATACAGCCATGAGTCTTTTTGGGAAAGATGCAACGGGTTTTTCACATTTGGATTTGGGGATCCTCTGCCATTCCTCCTTGCAGATCCTCTCCAGTTCTGTCAGGTTGGATGGTTAACGTTGGTGGACAGTCATTTTCAGGTCTCTCCAGAGATGCTCAATTGGGTTTAAGTCAGGGCTCTGGCTGGGCCATTCAAGAACAGTCACAGAGTTGTTGTGAATCCACTCCTTCGTTATTTTAGCTGTGTGCTTAGGGTCATTGTCTTGTTGGAAGGTGAGGGCATGATGCTGCCACCACCATGCTTCACTGCTGGGACTGTATTGGACAGGTAATGAGCAGTTCCTGGTTTTCTCCACACATACCGCTTAGAGTTAAGGCCAAAAAGTTCTATCTTAGTCTCATCAGACCAGAGAATCTTATTTCTCTGTTTTTTTTAGCAAACTCCATGCAGGCTTTCATGTGTCTTGCACTGAGGAGAGGCTTCCGTCGGGCCACTCTGCCATAAAGCCCCGACTGGTGGAGGGCTGCAGTGATGGTTGACTTTCTACAACTTTTTCTTTACCTCTCTCACCAAGGCTCTTCTCCCCCGATAGCTCAGTTTGGCTGGACGGCCAGCTCTAGGAAGGGTTCTGGTCGTCCCAAATCTCTTCCATTTAAGGATTATGGAGGCCACTGTGCTCTTAGGAACCTTAAGTGCAGCACAAATTTTTTTGTAACCTTGGCCAGATCTGTGCCTTGCCACAATTCTGTCTCTGAGCTCTTCAGGCAGTTCCTTTGACCTCATGATTCTCATTTGCTCTGACATGAACTGTGAGCTGTAAGGTCTTATATAGACAGGTGTGTGGCTTTCCTAATCAAGTCCAATCAGTATAATCAAACACAGCTGGACTCAAATGAAGATGTAGAATCATCTCAAGGATGATCAGAAGAAATGGACAGCACCTGAGTTAAATATATGAGTGTCACAGCAAAGGGTCTGAATACTTAGGACCATGTGATATTTCAGTTTTTCTTTTTTAATAAATCTGCAAAAATGTCAACAATTCTGTGTTTTTCTGTCAATATGGGGTGCACATATTCTGTGTGTACATTAATGAGGAAAAAAAAAAGAACTTAAATGATTTTAGAAAATGGCTGCAATATAACAAAGAGTGTAAAATTTAAGGGGGTCTGAATACTTTCCGTACCCACTGTATGTATTTTAACATGCATATGTGTATTTATATACAGATTTATTTATTTATTTGCTTATTTATTTATTTATTTATTTATTGTTTTTGCAGGTTAAGTCCTCTATATAGGTTCAGTAATTTCACTGTAATGGTAATGAATAGGATCATTTCATTGGCATTAAACTGAAATGACTGAACATAAACATAGGAGGCTGAGAACAATGCTAATTTTAGAAGAAAATTTCATATGGCACTTAAAGGCTTTTGTATCTGAACTCCTCAAATGTTTAGATATTGATATTGAAAAACAAGACACAAATAGCTAGTGAATATTTTTTTTTTTTTTTTTTTTTTTTTGTGACAAGACAGTCCTGTCAATACTCACATCTTCAGATGAGTGTTGTTGTTTCTCTCCTATCTGACATCCATCATTGTTTAAAAAAAAAAAAAAAAAAAAAAAAAAAAGAGCAAGCTGTTATCTGTGTGAAACTGATGGGTGCTTCCAGACACCCAGACCATCACTGGATTCATCTGCTCATTTCTATTTTGCATAAAATGCCAGCAGTCACGTTGGCTGTCCAATTGTTCAACATTCTGCATTCTGTGATACAGAATCCGCACTAAAAACCCTCTCTAAGAGTCACAGGCATCACGAAGGCTTCCCGTCACCTCAGAAACCATAACATGGCTTCATAATTGCTTGATAACGTGGAATCAATACATTATTAGAGCCTGAGTGAAGTTGTGCGCTCATTTAAATAAGTGTGTTGTCACAGTAGGATGTGCTTGAATTCATTAGAATTGATGTTTGTTTATCAACACTTCGCAAACACTGCGGGACTGAATCACTGTGAAGACATAGGGCCAAATGTATACACTACATTGCGCTAAAATTTCCTCAGCATCAATGCCACTGACGTGCACTAATGAAGTCCTGGTGAGTCAGTAAAGATTCGACTCTTCACTTTCATTTAAGTTGTCCGCTCTACCTCGCTCGGTAATAAAAACCTTTCGTGCTTGTTACGGTCATGAAACTGGTCATTACATACAGGATCTGTCGTTATGGCAACACTCATCACTTACATAATAACACAGTGGTTTGCATTATCGGTCGGGGTCCGACAAATGGCGGAGAGTAAAACAATATATGGAGCTTTCCAGAAGGGCGGAACCAGTACGATAATGTCTAATAAATATCTGTTCTGTTCATAAAAATCCTCGCTCTCTAGAGTAAAAAAAAAAAAGAAAAGAAAAAAACACCCACACATGAACCATCATCACTTACACTTATAATGCAAAGCCTATATTAAGAAAAGAGAGAGGAAGAAATGAAAGAGAGAGATCCACCTCTGGCCTTGTTGTTGTTTTTTGCTCTCTCCTCTCAGCTTTTCCAATATCAGGCCTGCTTCAACAATCTGAAAGAACAGGAAATGAAGGCACCCATATCACAGGCTAATAATACAAAAACAGTGATAGCAGCCCGGCCAAAACAGTCTGTGCAGACAGTACAGAGTCATCATTGGGAGAACCGCCACGATACAGGCACTCTCACACTCAACACATCCACATCCTACTGCACCTCACAAACCTAACAACCGAGCAAAGTGAGGCTTTCAAATCCTTCTACTGAGGTTAAAAATTGAAATAAAGGGATTTGAATATATAGCTTACACTAGCTTTAATAATAAAGCCATCCTATGGGGTAAAATGGCCAGTTAGTTAAGATAGGATATTGAAACCACAGTTACAAGTTTTGAAAAAGTATAAAAGTAAGAGATGGAAGTAGTGTAGCCTATCTTTGCAGCATGTGTACTAACACATAACCTTGACCCAACCATGCCACCTAGTGCACATACAGCAATGTTACGAATTTCATTGCACATCATTTAATTTGCTTTATTGTTTAGCAGCTATTAATCTAAATGCATTTACAGTTCTCATGCTATAAAATACTGTTCCAAGGTTTGGGGTCAGCAATATTTTTTTAAAAAGAAATTATAATACTTTTATTCAGAAAAGATGCTTTAAATTGATCAAGTGATGCAGTAAAGAAATTTAGAAAGGTACAAAACATTTCTATTTCAAATAAATACAGTTTGTTTGAATATTCTATTGTCACTTAGCAGATGCTTTTATCCAAAGTGACTAACAAAGTAGAGGCAATCTGCTACAAACAATCCAGAAAAAAACTTAATCATGGTTTCCACAAAAATATTAAGCACAAATGTTTTCAACACTGATAATAATAAGAAATGTTTCTCAAGCACCAGCATATTAGCATGATAATGAAGGATCATGTGACAGCTGAAATTTCATTAGCCTTAAATGTAATATTTTACAATAAAAAATTTTACTGTATTTTTGATCAAGTAAATAAAGCAGTGGTGAGCATAAGAGAGTTAAAATTCATTAACCGATTACCAGCCTCAAACTTTTTTTGGGGACAGTGTATAGTGTAGGTTCTTTCCGAAGCAGACTAATGTTAAATGATGTATAAGGTGATGGGTTTCAGTAATTCACTAATGCTTTTTTTAGATTTCTCACAAATCTTATGTCATCTTTACTTGCCAAACCCATGTGCAAACAATAGCCTTTTTTATTATTATTTTAAGTTACATTAAAAATCAGGTCCAGTCCAGACAATCAAAAGTTGTAAATTTTAAAATATAAACAAAGCAATATTTATAAGCAGATTTAATCTGAATACAGTTCTATCCCCACTCTTCAAACATTTTACTTCAAAAGACACTGAACCAGAATGCAGAATTAGAGCTAAACTCTGCACAGAATGCTGCTCCCAAATAAGATCTGCTTCACTAACAGGGATCAATATCACCCATGCGTGCAAACAAAGTCAAGATTCGCCCTTCACTTACATTTAACTTGCCCAGCACAAATGGCACTGTAAAAAAGCACACCACTTCCCTTGCTTGGTAATAAAATCTTTCATGCTTGAAACAAAAGCTCTCAACAAAAACACTGCTTTAATATTATGAAACAGCATTTTAAGTTTATTACAGAAAATATACAAGCAGAAATACATTTTAATTCTCAATATATTAAACTAAACATACACAAAGCTTTAAACAAGCTATGCACCTGACAGGTAGATATGGCACCTGAGACTGTCTCTGTCCATATATCTGTTAAACATTTCAATAAATCTAAGTTGTAAGCAAATTTAAAAATCATTATTAGCTTTGTTTTATCTGTATTTTCCAGAAACTAAAAGTAACTGCTAATCCACATTTTATACCTGAGACAGTCAAAATAGAATAAAAGAATCCTGTAACATTCCCTGAATGCTCTTCAGATTCTAAGACATTTGAACAAACTCTTAGAATAAGCTTAATATTAGTTTTTTTCCTTAAGCCTAAAGCATATCCTGTCATATCCTGTGTTCTTTTAGTTAACAAATAATTCCTGGTTTAAAATAAATAAATGACCTGAAAACTTTCTAGCATGTGAATGAAAAATGATTGATATAGACAACAATGTTTTTGTCTGAAAACAACATTTAGCTCCATCTTAATGAACTGCTTATTTCTTTTCTTTCTTGTTTTTAAGATGCATGTACGAGGTGGTCTTTATAAGCACAGCTGCCTTGCATCATCATGCATCATCATCATCTGAGAATTTGAATTTGGCATAAACTATTAGCATAACCACTGACATGACCACACACAAGGAGCCAACTACTAAATAAGCAATGCCCAAGAAGTCGTTCTTCCCTCCCATCCAAGACACGTTGCTGAAGACCAACTTCTTACGTCCATCAAAACTCAGTACTGGGTAGTCTGGAAATGATGTAGTTAAGGAACAAACATGGTTCATTCATGCTGCATATGAACATTTCTACTGTATGTTTAAAAAAAGTGCATTTTTCTGAGACAACAAGTGCTTCTGAGAACTTTGCCTTAAAGGTGAACTAAGTGGTGTGTTTACGTTGCGCAGGCAGTCATTTTGAACACTGGATACTGACACCTGAAAAAATAAGTTTTCGGTCACCAATACCACTGTAGAAATCCTCTATTCATTATCAGCCATAAATAATTGATTCCACATTCAAAAATGACAATTACAGGAGGGTTAAAAAGATAAGGCAAGACTTCAGCTGGTCATGTGCATGGTCCCTTTTTAAAGAAATAAATACTTTACTCAGCAAGGATGAATTAAATTGATCAAAAGTGGTAGTAAAAATGTTACAAAAGACATTTAAAAAAACCTGCTCTTTTGAACTTTTGTTTTTTGAAATTAATCAAAGAATCTTGGAGAAAAAAAAATAGATCATAAAAATATTAAGCTGCTCAACTGTTTTCTACAATGATAAGACATCTTGCACCAAATCAGCATATCAGAATGATTTCTGAAGGATCATGTGAAACAGAAGACTGGAGAAATGGCTGCTGAAAAGACATTTGCCATTACAGAAATACATTACATTTTAAAATATATTAACATAGAAAAGAGTTACTTTATATTGCAATAATATTTCACAATTACTATTTTTACTGTATTTTTTGTATCAAATAATTGCCTTGGTAAGCATAAGAAACTACTCTTAAAAACATTTTTAAAGAATCCTACAAACCCTAAAATTTTTCAAGGTAGTGTACATTTAATTTCCTTTTGTGTAAAAACTTGTGTATAAAGGGGGAAAATTTACAAAAGTGCACCTTTAAGGCAAATTTCATCTACTCTTTTGACTGTCATGCCTTTTCATCAGTTTACATATTCAAAACCCTCTGTTTGTTGCTTCTGCATTCTGCTCTGGACCAGCTAAAAGCCACACCTAATCTTTAAAACCTTTTTGCCTGGATCACAGGCAAACATGGTCAAAAGACATCTGTGAAACAGGACTGACGCCATATGCAGTCTTGAGACTGAGGCTTTAAGTCCTACAAACTTCAGAACTTGATCAAATGAATAAAACATGAAAATCCTATTATTAATCCCTGCCTTGAGTGAGTTTTGACTTTCATGAGAAGGATACTGTAATGGACTGTCAGAGAGTAGTTTCCAGCAGGGAGCCCCCCAGCATAATCACCCTCTGTGATTCGCCGGTACAGCTTCCTGAACTGAGGAAGTGCCGCTCTCCTCATCCACACTAGAAAGTCCTGGTTTAGGAAACCGTTGTTGTTTGGGTCTGTGAGGTCCAGCTCATATGCTGCCTTAGGCCAGTTTATGGGCTTCACTGTACCTGTTAATCAGCATTCAGAAAGAATGTAAGTTCTAGTCCAAGTCTCAAATCCTGCAGCTACTATAACATTACACCCTTTAGGCAAATTACCATCAAACGCGCTTGCAAAAGAGCCATTCACAGATGAAGGGTTCCTGTACTTTATGTTGAAATCAGTCCACCAGGAGATTCCTTTACCATCTAATGGAACCTTCTTCTTGGTCCCATTGATTATCTGGTAGAGCTCAAATGTGTCTTTGCACAAGACACACATAAATTATTAGTAATCCATTTCAGAGCTTAATACATACACACATAAAGTGAATCTACAAATCTGAAATGATACCATTGAACATGCTATTCGCTATAGCTCCACAAGGGACAATGGGGTTATTTTTGGAGTCATGCGAATATGGAAAGCAAACATCTCGTGGACTCTAAAAAGTCAGAAGAAAATAAAAAGAAAGTGGGATTCAATACATAAAATTAAAGATCCAAAAGTTGAAACAACATTTAAAAGATCTTTCATGCCAGACGCAAACCTTGAAATATTGTGTATCGCCAGTGAGCTGATAATAGTCTTTTGACACACCATATTTTCTGAAGTTCTGGAAGTAATTGGACAGGCCATAATAAAAGAAGACAGGGCCCTGTAAGCACCACAGACAATATTAGTCACTTTCTAACATTGAGGCAGAAATATCAGGCTTCAAAACAGAGTTAAACTCAAAGACTTTACCGTAAACAATGCGCTAAGGGAGAATGTTACTTCACAGGTGCAGTTTTGGACACTTTGGATTGTACACTGGAAACAGGGTGAATCCTTCTCAACGCCTGTGTAATCCATCTGTGACATGGTGAGAAAAGAGAGCATTAATGTTTAATTAATGTCTCGCACCTTGCACAAAACACCACGGTATGTCAACACCTCCAAACTAACTCAACTACTAGGCAGTGATGTGGAGTCAGGGGTTCATTAACTGCAAAACTCTAAGACTTGAATGTTTAAATAGTGTTGTCTATCCTTTAACAAAAAAGCAATATCTGACCTCAGTACATCTGTTTAAACTATTAGATATGCTACTTAACCAAAGGATGAACAAACTCTACTGCAAAATGCCATGTCATCCACCCAGTGAAGTTTTTTTTCTGTTGTTGTCCCACAGTAAACACTTACCTCCAGCACTTGGATGGTCTGAGAGGTCAAAAAGAGGCCAATTCCGATGCCTAGGAAAGCCAAACCAATAATTAGAAAGCCAGGAATGACGATGCCAGCGGAGAGTATGGGCTGCCATGCTGGGAGCTGTTGCTGAGTGAATGCTGTGTTGTCAGGCTGTTCACTCGCCTCTCCCTCGTTCTTCATCCTGATGTCCTCTGAAAGAAAGGACAAGCTTACTGTGTGCACCTCAATTTCATAGATAAAATAAACAATACTAAAAAATCCAAAGGAAGAGAGATCAGAGTGCAATGCAACAAACAATACATCAGACACTGGATCTTTCTTCAAATTTGAGAACTTTTATACCCCAGGGGTTTATATTTTATTAAAAAGAACAGAATTTACCCTTTACCTTTTTGTAATATGAAGGTTATTTAAAGATGTATTAGAAACTCTTTTACTATGCTTTCACCATTGATGACTTTTCAAATAACTTTTTATGTATAGATTTTATTTTAGCTTTGTCCCGATATCTTGAATCTTAAAATATGAAAATTCATCATAAAAAGATAAATTAATGTTAACCATTGACTACTACCATAAACCATTTTAATATTTATTGCGTGAAAATTATTTATATACATTAAAAGAAAAAAAAAGACTCCAATACTAGTTAGTTTCAATACTACTTTTTTAATACTTTAATACTTTTAGTTTCAATACTAAAATAATATTTCCACCCCACAGAACAATAACAGTTAACAGCATGCTTGAGATAAAATATGACACGTGATGTGTGATGAAAACAAAAAGCAAACATATTATACACACACACATACATACATACATATATACACACATACATACTGAATATTATTAAATGCATGATTACTACATTATTTTGAGATGTGGTGAAGATTACTTAAGATGACAAATATTCTGTGCTGCATGTCTACTGACAATAACTATTAACTGTACAATGAAAACAAATCAATAATCTTGATACATTTAATAATTTGACCTAAACTAATTAAATTAATATTACTGGACCCTCAAAAATCTATTAACTCTCCAGCCATAGTAATAAAAACAGTTCAAAAGTTTGGCTAACATGATAAAGACAAAAAAGGATGTTTGCACTACAACAACAACGTGTGGCGTCGCAGGAATACAGAACCGTGCTTCATGAATCTTGATCACTTACTCTGAGAGTAGAAACTTTAAAGCGTCATATCAAAACTCACCTTTAGAAAAAGATCCGCGCGCTCAATTTGGGGTAGGTATTATATGTGCCTGCTTTATAAAATCGATAACATTTGTACATCGACAGCAAACACCTTCACACCGTTTCCGTACTTGTTTTACCTGTCCCGCCGCACCTATATCAGCCTTTCCGCTTTGCGGTCGCACCTCCCACCGCGCTTACGTCACATACCTCACTTGTTATGATGGTTTATTATAGAAAAACATATATATATATATATATATATATATATATATATATATATATATATATATATATATATATATATATATATATATATATATATATATATATATATATATATATATATTGTTTATAAGTCTTAAACCTTGTTATTCATTAGCTAAATCTCATATTTATTGATGTAATTTAAATTAATATAACTTAACATTCATTTAACTAAAAAAGAAACAGAATCATTTTTACTATTTACAGCTTAAAACGTTGTCAGAGTTTTCTACAGAGTAATTATGACGTCCATGTTGCGCTTATATATTGTTTAGCAGATATTTATCATTTTAATTATCGAGTCATGTAAATACACTTTATTGTAAATAACTTCAAGACAAATTTACCGAGGTCCTCCAGTGGGTCCTGGGAGCCCCTGATTCAGCACAAGTCAATTAAAGGCATGGTACCTTTCATGTCATTGATTTAAGACATGAATTTTGCATACAGGTGAACTTTGCATCCCAAATTTGCATAAAATGAACCTGACTTGAAACGTTTGATCGATCGCTCTTATACACAATTACAACACTGAGCAATTTAGATCCCGCCTTCGGTACCCTCGTCGTCTACTCGGATTGGTTGAACGATTCCGGTAGGGACAGGCGTCTGTTTCTTTGTGCTAGACTCCCCATAGCCGCGAGGAGGTAAATATGAATAATATTCTATAAACACAGCAGAAGACGGCAAATGAGACTAATGCATACAATTTATAAATGTGTAATACTTAATGTCATAATTGAATTAGTGAATGAATAAACTATAATGAAGAATCGCGGTTTTCCTGGAGTTTGATAAGCAGAGAGAAAACGGCTCGTGTCGCTAGCAATAGCATATTAGCTAACCAGTGCATGAGCGCACCAGTTATTTTCTTATTTCTTCATAATTTCAACATATTTGTAAACGTTTGTAAAAATACATTATTTAACAGGTTAGCCCACATTTAAAGCTGCGATTTGGTGCTGTGATCCTAAATATGTGCGGCATAGTGTTTATCTGCTAATGTTAGCTCCATTAACAAAGCTAAACTTGTTAAAATTGTTTTCAAGCCGGTTATTTATTGCGTTGGTGTCTGATTAAAAGATTCAGTCTGCCTGAAATACACAGTTTTAAATAGGCTCAGTACTGCCGAATTTGTGATCATGTGATAACGGTGTTTTGACGGTCTGTTGAGCAGATAAATATGTCAAAATATCGTAAATTAAGCAAGCTGTAAAGTGAAAAGTAATATATTTTCTCTCGTCTCTAATATCCTCTCATACCCGGAAAGCTTGTGTCTTTCCAGCAATGCCTGTTCGTTCAGAGCAGGTGCACAAGTGCGACGTTAAACTTCTCCAGACCTCATGTTGTTTTATTCATTCTCAGCCATTGGTTCATGTGCTCTGTGATAGAAAACAGTGCATTCATTATGATAGGTTTAAGACCAAACTGTGGAAGGAATCTGAGATGTTCATTATTAATATTTATGTAGATGTGTATATATAGCGAGCATGTTGTATTGTCTATGTTCTGGTCACCTTTTGTTTGTACACCTACATTCAGCTCTTGTTTCTTCATTTTAGGAGAGGCTTCTTTCATCTGTAATGCTGTCCAGTAAGAAGTCAGACCCAGGTTCCTCCTCTTCCTCAGGGGGTAACGGCGGAGACCATGCTCCTGAAACCCTTTCTGCTCCTCAGGCTGGTCCAGCCGGTCCTTCTGGCCCAGGTTTAGCAGATGTGAAAAAGAAAGAGAGAGCCTCTCCAAGTGGAGAGCCAGGTGGACCTCCTCTCTCGCACCCTCCTGGACCAGGAGGGGTTGATCAAGACTCTGCAGAAGGACGCAGGACCAGTCGCCGTAAAAGAGCAAAGGTAAACATCTATATTAACTTTTTCTGTTCTTTGAACAGGGATAATTGAGCCAGACATATAAATTTAGCCAAGTCGAACTGAGACTCATGAAATAATTTATTGGCACTAAATAATATGTTAATTTTTATTGCTCTGAAACTTTAAATCATTCTAATTATTAATCTAAATACATACTATATAGTAATTTTATATATATATATATATATATATATATATATATATATATATATATATATATATATATATATATAAAAAAACATCTAACATAAAAGTAAAAACTGGGTAGACTAGGGCTGTGTGATATAGGGAAAATATCTAATTGCAATTTGTTTGACAGGTATTGCGATTGCGATTTGATTTGCAAAGTCAAGCTTCAGCTCAATATTGTCAATAATGTGCAGCACAGTATGATTATCATTACCCTGCCTTAAAAAAAAAAAAGTTTCCATTAAACCATTACAAAATTCCTTTTTGTTTTTAGCATTATTCCAATAGGAATTACTGCTGTTCTATTGGTTGCCATCTGCCATATTACATCCCACCAATAGAATCCATTGAATAGACACCACTATAGTTTACATTAAAACCAATACAATTCCAATTATAACCCTGAAATCCATTCAATTTTTAGTTGTATTTTGGGAGGGGTTCTCTCTCTCTCTCTCCCTCCCTCTCTCTCTCTCCCTCCCTCCCTCCCTCCCTCTCTCTCTCTCTCTCTCTCTCTCTCTATATCTATATACTCCCTCTCTTATATATATATATATATATATATATATATATATATATATATATATACACTAGAGATTAGGGCTGCACGATTAATCGCATGCATTTGTCATGCGTGTCTCATCAGTAAAGCCGGTTCCGTGATTAGCGGTAAATGTCTGTCACCTGTTTTCAAACGGGAGCGGCAGTTAATACACAGAGCCGTAGTTCACTGACAAGCTACGCAATATTCTGTTCATAATTGGGATGAATCGCATTCGATTATGAACACGATATAGCGTAGCTTGTCAGTGAACTACGGCTCGAGCGTGGGTGCGGCAAGTGTGAACGGCTCGTCCGTGACGCGGGATTCGCACCGCGTGGGGAAGAGAGGAGCTAGTATAAGAAGCATTCAGAGACTTAACATATTGTGATGCCTTGTCCAGCCTGAGCGACAAGTTAGGCTGTGTGTGCGGTCTTCTGAATTCGGAATAGCAAACATGCAATAAGGGATGCTCTTCATATGCATTGTGATGCAGCTATTGCAAATTACCTTTTTTGTTTGTTGTCTGTGTTTCGAAGCTTAAGTTACATAACGTTTTTCTTTAGTTTTAATTTGCCTAACTATTGATCTGACGCTGTAGACGCCATAATCGCACTTTTTTTTTTTTTTTTTAATGGTGGGCGTTTACACAGTTGGCTAGAGCAGAGCTGATTGGAGAGAACGGAGGTGCGCTCACTCTATTGGTTAGTAAAGGCCCGTTCACACCAACGACGATAACTATAAAGATAACGATAAAGATATAGTTCTAAAAATCGTTGTCAGTATTAAAGGACAGCAGAGTCCACACCACAACTATAACGATAAAGACAAAGAAAAACAATATCGTTGGGATCACTTTCAAAATGATTTTTTTCCAGCTGATGAACGATAAAAAATTGACAGCCAATCAGAATCCATCCTGCTGTAACGAGCTCGTGAATTTTGATATAAAGAGGTGCGTGCGCTTAGAATAAACAGACGATATCGTTCACTAGTGTGGACACTAATATCGTTATCTTTATAGTTATCGTTCTTGGTGTGAACGGGCCTTAAGACTGCCACTCAAGGCTGGCAGTCATGCATATGCTCTGGAAGAGTACTATCGCGTCCACATCGCAGGCTTAAATTGCGATTTCGATTCAATTTCGATTAATCGCACAGCCCTAGGGTAGACCATTACAGTGTTCCCACAGACTTACTCTCTATTTGTGGTGGCATATATATGCAAATTCATTCTCTGCCAGCAGGAGGCGCTTGTAGAGGGGGAGAGATAGAGGTTTCCCCGGTAACGGCTGTACACAAAGCAGCTCAGCTCACAAACACTGCTTTGTCAGGCATTACATGCAAGAATGAAATGAAAAAGACATCAAGGATTTTCTGAAGATAGCAGTGATATAAAAACACCTGCACCGGGTTTCGATTTTGAAACGTGCAGTGCTCATGTTTATTCAACAAAGTCAAAGCCTTTTGGAAAATCTATTTGTGGCGGTCAGTTTTGACCAGTGTATGGGAAACACTGCATTACTACACACACACACACACACACAAAACAATTGTGATGTTATGTCTGAGTAGGGAATAATTTTCATGTTTCATCCCAGGGGAAGCAGAACTAGGTTTTAATGAAGCTTTTATTGTGCCTCCTGCTGCAGGTGGAGTACAGGGAGATGGACGAGAGTCTCGCTAATCTGTCGGAGGATGAGTATTATTCGGAGGAAGAAAGGAACGCTAAAGCTGAGAAAGAAAGGAAGCAGGTGATTCCTCCACCAGCCCCACCAATAGAGGAGGAGAATGACAGTGAACCTGAGGAACCATCAGGTATGGAAAGAGGTTGGATTAATATAAATTTTGCACCTTTTTACATCATTTTTAAAACATTTTAAAATATTTCAGAATGCTTTCCGTCATTAATGTTGTGACTTTTCAGGTGTTGAGGGGGCCGCCTTCCAGAGCCGACTCCCACATGACCGTATGACATCACAGGAAGCTGCATGCTTCCCTGACATTATTGGTGGACCACAGCATACTCAGAAAGTGTTCTTGTACATTCGAAACCGAACGGTGAGTTCACAGCTGGAGACATAATTTCATGATAATTAAAGCATCTGAACTTAGTTTTTTAAAGCTGAAAAGCAGGAGCCAATAGACAATAGAAACAGAAACTCTTCTAGAAGTCCTATTGACTAATAATACACTGTTCTAAAGTTTGAGGTCAATAAGTTTTTTGCTCGTGCTCAGCTACACGCTGTTCTCGCCCGGAGAGAGTGCACACACTTAAAACGTGTCTCCTCACAACTCACAACTCTCTCTATGCTCATATAGATATTAATTATTTTCGCACCTTTCTATTTCTAACCTTTTCTGTTCACACCTTTAGCATCTTTTTCCGCATGCAGTGTGAACGCTCTGATCCGTTAACATGGGCTCGGAAAAAATACGCATCACAGACAGTGTGTGAACCTGGAGTTACGTAGGCATATGCCAAGTCTGTTCTGTTCTCGCGCTCCATTTAGGTGCGCTGCATTCTGACTGGATTGGATAGCATACTGCGGGAGGTCGGGGCCATGGAAAATCGTGCTATAAAACGATTTAGAAATCGTGCACGCTCAAATCGTGATTTTATGTTGATTTCGATTAATCGGACAGCCCTAGTTTTAAATTGTAATGTGTGTTTTTACGGTATTTTTGATCAAACAAAACAAAGCGGCCTTGGTGAACATAAGACACTTTTTTTTTTTCCCAAACTTTGAAATGATAATGTAGTTTATATTCAAAGTTGATGCAGCATAAGCATTTCAGAAACAACAAGAATCATGTGTTTTCCAGTCAGTTGTGAAAAGGTTGTTTTTTTTTTTCTTTTTTTTTTTCTGAATGTGCAGCTTCAACTATGGTTGGACAACCCCAAAATCCAGCTGACCTTTGAGGCCACTGTGCAGCAGCTAGAAGCTCCATACAACAGTGAGTCTATTTCACCTGACATTACTCTGATTCCAAAATCCTTTCTCTGAGAATTCTGATGTTATTACACTTCATCAAATATGTAGACTATATTGTGTGTGTTTTAACATTTATGTGTATCTTTTTAATTAGTCTTTGGTTCTTGTCTGCAGGTGATGCTGTCCTGGTGCATCGGATACACAGCTACCTGGAGAGACACGGGTTCATCAACTTTGGTGTCTACAAGAGAGTAAAGCCTCTGCCAAGTAATTGAGACTCGATGTTACAACAGAGCAGATCTACAGATAATAATGGCCAAACAAACAATGACAACAGTACAAGGCTTTTCCACAATCATATTTAATTTGCCTGGTTTAGAAAACAATGACAGCTTGTTTGCAGCAGGCATTTAAACAGACAAATGGTACTAATGCAAAGACTGACAGGGTAACAAACCACAACACAGAAAGCACTCTGTTCTCAAGTGTTGTTTTAATTATACTCTCTTATGTTCTTGTAGCAAAGAAAACTGGAAAAGTCATAGTGATTGGAGGTGGTGTGTCAGGGCTGGCAGCAGCAAAACAACTGCAGAGTTTTGGGATGGATGTGACCGTTCTGGAAGCAAGAGTAAGTAGATACTGCTTTGAACTCTACAGCATTTTACACTGAGAGCTGAGACAAGTTTTTTATTTTACAAAACGTAATTGTTCTTGGTAGGATCGAGTAGGAGGGCGAGTGGCTACATTCAGGAAAGGGAACTATGTAGCTGATTTGGGTGCCATGGTGGTGACTGGATTGGGTAAGAATGATCATATACTCTCCAGGAGGTGGCACTGTTGATCATGGAAAAGAGTCATATGTTCATGCAGATATCTTTGACGTTTTGCAACAATTTGAAATGGAAATGCACATCTCTTTTAGGTGGAAACCCTATGGCTGTAGTCAGCAAACAGGTCAACATGGAGCTGGCCAAGATCAAACAGAAGTGTCCGCTCTATGAGGCCAATGGACAAGCTGTGAGTGCTTTTGAAACATAAAAATAAACACACAAAATATTAGGGTTCAAGCATTATTATGATATGACATATACGTTAATATTATGATCTTAGGTAGAAATATAAGTGTGAAGTAATATAATAAGAGTAAAAGTAATTATAGAAATAGGGATATAATGTGAAAACTGTCGAAATTTGATGTATGGCATCCCTAAGATTTTTTTTTTTTGACTAGTTAAAATTGTTTATCAAACATTAAAAGTCAGTGCTCCTCCCATTCTCTTCTGATTGGCATCTTATGTTTAAAGTCAAGCACTCAGACTCTAACTAGAGAAAAGAACAATCTAACGGCCTTTTTCTCTCTCTCACTCTCTGCCCCCTCTTAACCCCCGAACATTTTCTCTTTGCTACATCCCATCCTTCCTTTTTGTTTTTATCTCTCACTCGCTTTCATTCCATTTTCATTTCTTAAACTGATGGATTGCCCTGGTTATACAGGGAGAGCGCTGCACAAGTGTAAGTATTTCTATAATACCATACAACATATGTAATTAGAGGAACTGTTCTAATGGATTTATTTGCACACTTGTAGACAACACCCAGTGATAACTGCATATTCAATACAGGTTTATGATTTATGAATTCCTTCCTGTTCAGTACAGTTTGCTACCAGAAATACTTGATGGAAATGAACACCTTTTTAATAGTAGACATCATGCTTTCATAATACGTTCTCATCCTCTAAATGCGTCAAGTTAATTATCTAAATTAATTAGTGATACAGCAGAAATTATGAATTATTAAGCTCTGTGTGTCAGTTAAGGTCAGTGTAATCCCTCAGGAAAAATGGCTCTCCATTAATGAAATGACACAGTTTGTTTCTTTATATATCCAAACATAAAATTGCTCCAATTTTTTTTTTTTTTTTCACATACATAGATATATACATCACATATAAAAACCATGACAATGTATATGTTGATAGATTATCCTCCATAATGTCAAGTGTTTTGATTTTGATTGATGCTCATTTAATGGTTGTAACTGCTGAAGGTCCCTAAAGAGAAGGATGAGATGGTAGAGCAAGAGTTCAATCGTTTGTTAGAGGCGACATCATACCTCAGCCACCAGCTTGACTTCAACTTTCTTAACAACAAACCTGTGTCTCTGGGACAAGCACTGGAAGTAGTCATACAGTGAGTGAACTCTGTGTTTATTTGCTTCATACTTTGTTTCTCAGCGTTGAGAATCAAGCCTCAGAGTAAAAGCAGTTCTTTTCATTTAAAAGTGAAAAGATAATAGCATGACATTGACGTTGCTCTTCTATGTTCAGGCTGCAGGAGAAACATGTGAAAGATGAACAGATCGAACACTGGAAAAAGATTGTGAAGACTCAAGAGGAGCTTAAAGACCTTCTGAATAAGGTAATACATGCATGTACTACCTCCCTCTGTTACAGCTTACTCATCACACAAAATTAATTTAATTGTGCCTGCTCTTGTTCAGATGGTGACTACTAAGGAGAAAGTGAAGGAGCTGCATCAGCAGTATAAAGAGGCCAGTGAGGTGAAACCACCCAGAGACATCACAGCTGAGTTCCTGGTGAAGAGCAAACAAAGAGACCTCACAGCACTTTGCAAGGTTGTTGACCAAACTCGCCACATTGACCGAATCCCCATGACCTCACCCCACACTGACCATATAAACATTGTGCACGCTTACACATATAGAAACTCATATAGGGAACCACGTCAATGACAAAGTCAAATTCTGGCTTGGTTAATTTCCCAATCCCATTCTAGCGGCCAAAAAAAAAAAAAATTGTTTGTGTAAACTGTCTTTCTGTTCTTTTCATCATATCCTTTTTTTTTCTTTCAAATTAAAGCTAAAGTCTAATTTAAACAAAAGTCCAAAGCCTTAAACTCATTCGTTGTCCTAGAAACTGACTAACTCGCCAGCTATGCTGATTGCACATTCAGCAGCCAAGCATCTCTCACGATGTCTCCTTGGGTAGCGACTGCCAACATCTCTGGATCCATCATGCTTAATTTTAATATCTTTTTACTGCACAGCAGTGTTTTCCAGCCATGCCAGACACCTCTGTGCTTGGTAATGGAGCATAATACCATTTCAGCCTGCTGTTTCAGTTTGGTTGTTTTAGTACTTTTTCCAAACCGAAGTCTAACACGGTCATACTCCCTTTAGCACTTACAGAGCCGAAAGTTAAATTCCTAACTTAAACGGTCTTAACTGGTGAGATTTTAGCATGTTAATTCACATAATCACTCTCAATTGTAGCCCATTAGAGGCGTTCAGACCATTTACGGTTGAAACATGAATTTCAATGCCTGCTCGCTTGCACTGGGGTTTTACTTCATTTGAAATTTTTGAGATGCTTTTAGTCCATGGCTCTCATGTAGATATAGCGTTAAGCCTTTAAGATGTGCAAAATTTTAAATGGTTTTATAAATTTGGTTTAGAATTATTTTTTTTTTATTTTTATTTTTTATTTTTCACATGATGTGCACTACTGTTCAGAAGTTTGGGTTTGTAAGTCTCTTATGTTTAACAAGGCTGCACTTATTTGTACAAAAAATGAAGATTACACTTTATTTTAAGGTACATGTAATGTTTAACAATGACACCTTAAAATAGTGTTACCAAAATGTTTTTATATTGTAACTACAACATTTTTTGGAATATTATTACAATTTAAAATAACTGTTTTGAATTTTAAGCTATTTTCAGATATTATTTATTAATATTAGTGGTGTATTTATTTATATATACTTGTGTGTGTGTGTGTGTGTGTGTGTATATATATATATATTAGCAAAGCTAAATTTTCAACACCTATTACTGCAGTCTACAGTGTCACATGGTCCATCAGAAATCATTCTAATATGCAGGTTTAGTTATCAAGAAGCATTTATTATTATCAACATTGTAAACCATTGTGCTACTTAATATTTAAAGTTTGAAAGAACAGCATTTATTTGTTTTATTAAGAATGTCTTTACTATCACTTTTGATCAATTTTATACATCCTTGCCAAATACAAGAATTAGTGAATATGCTTTCACCTTGTGTAGAGAGTAATACCACAGAGTGTGCTTGTCAACTTCATGCTACTTAAAACATGTTCCTGCAGACTGTAACGGTCTGACAGACAGAGAAACTATAGCAGGATATTTCAGAATTGTGTGATGTGGTTTAGGGGGAGGGTTTTCTTTAAATAGTCATGTGCAGGTTAGATGGGTGAGCGGCTGGCCCGCTCAGAGAGGGATGACTCTGCCCTCTGGGATGAAACCACTGCCCTTAGCCATTCAGCAATGAGTGTTCACTTCGAAAACCTCACACTCA
The DNA here is from genome assembly GCF_018340385.1 of Cyprinus carpio. Lineage (NCBI taxonomy): Eukaryota > Metazoa > Chordata > Actinopteri > Cypriniformes > Cyprinidae > Cyprinus > Cyprinus carpio. Next base: position 14,398,922 of record NC_056613.1, on the reverse strand, counting down.
GGTGCTGGGGAGAGAGGAAGGCCTGTAAATAGTGTGCATTTGATTCCAACAATGTTATTCCACATGCTTTTTTTAAAATGCATTATTATCTGCGTCAGTTATTGGCCACACTGCTGTCTAGGTAAAGGTATCACCATCTTTCATTTAAAAACCCACATGTGTGCTGATTTGTGGTCCTGTGCTATTGCTGCAGGAGTATGATGAGCTGGTGGAGATGCAGGTAAAATTAGAGGAAAAACTGCAAGAGTTGGAGGCCAACCCACCCAGGTAATCAAATACAGCCTATGCAAGTAATCAGACCCACTGAGGTCACATTAACTCACCTGTCTGTCCTTCCAAATGGAGTCAAAGTAATGTCATTCTGAATCTCTATTTCAGTGATGTTTATCTGTCTTCGAGAGACCGACAGATTCTTGACTGGCACTTTGCAAACCTTGAGTTTGCCAACGCTACACCTCTTTCAACACTCTCGCTCAAACACTGGGATCAGGTACAGCGTAGCTTTTTTGCAAAGCATCTTTCATGTCTTAATAATGTTTGTTTAACTCAATTTGTAGAGAATGTGCTCAATGTGGAAATGTCATGGGTTTGATTTCCAGTCAAATCCGAATCAGAATTTAAAGAAAACAACCTGTCCCTTTTCCTTCTGTGTTTGTGTAGGACGATGATTTTGAGTTCACGGGCAGTCACCTAACGGTGCGAAATGGATACTCATGCGTCCCAGTGGCACTTGCAGAGGGTTTGGATATCAAACTTAATACTGCAGTGAGACAGGTCCGATACACATCATCTGGTGAGTCAGTCAGTCCAGCTCCTGCTGTTTGGGACTATATTTTGGTGTTTGTGTCTTTACATTTATGACCATCATTTCCTCCCTGTCTCAGGTTGCGAGGTGATTGCGGTAAATACCCGCTCCACTACCCAGACGTTCATTTATAAGTGTGATGCCGTGTTGTGTACCCTTCCTTTGGGAGTGCTGAAGCAGCAGCCGCCAGCCGTGCAGTTTGTGCCTCCTCTGCCAGAATGGAAGACGGCCGCTATCCAGAGAATGGGCTTCGGGAACCTCAACAAGGTGTGAATAATTCCTGTTTATTCCTTTGCAGACGGGAGCGTGTTGATGTAATGACAATGCTGGCCTGTATCAGCATGGGACTTTTTATGTGTATATCTAATTAATTAACTTTGGCTAAAACAGAGTAAAGCTTAGATGTGGGCTGATTAGGGCAAGTCATTTTAATATGATAGATATAGGTGTGTATTCAGGGAGTACGTAATGAATTTACCCCCTCACATATTGAGTGTCCAGGATGCGTCATCCTCTTCCTCCTCCTCCTCCTCTGCACTCTCTCTCTCCCCTCACTTCATCTCCTAGTTCAGCTGCAGCAGAAAAATACTGCAGTATTATGCAATTGTCCTACTCCATTTCTCTGTTTTTGTCACAAGAGGGCACAGTGTGGTACCGGATTCATTCACAGTTCTGCTATTTCAGAAACAGCTGTCAGCAATACAAAGCGGGATGTCAGAAATGTTCATTGAAACACTATTTCATTGACTCCATTGAAAACAAGCATCATTTAAGATTGCGTGTGCTTTTTTCTTTTTATCATTTTGTATCATTTTAGTGACAAAAATAATCTCTTGGTAGCAGCTTTGTGCTTCTTAGTGGCATTTTTGCATTATATTGTAAGTTGTTTTACTTCGTAAGCATCTGCTAAAATATGTGCATGTGATTAAAAATTTTTTTTATTATGATGGTGGTGTAATTTATAGAGGCTTGTAAGTGGACTTAAAGGGATACTCCACCCCAAAATGAAAATTTTGTCATTAATCACTTACCCCCATGTCGTTCCGAACCTGTAAAAGCTCCTTTCGTCTTCGGAACACAATATAAGATATTTTGGATGAAAACCGGGAGGCCTGTGACTGTCTCATAGACTGCCAAGTAAATAACAGTGTCAAGGTCCATAAAAGGTATATATCTTATAAAAAATATCTTAAAAATATCTTAAATTGTGTTCCGAAGACGAACAGAGCTTTTTCGGGTTTGGAACAACATGGGGGTAAGTGAGTAAAGGGATACTCCACCCCAAAAATGAAAATTTTGTCATTAAATACATTTGAATTATGTTGATGCAGCATTGGACTGCTAGTGTTTGAATGGGGTTTAATTAAAGGGTTAGTTTATCCCAAAATGAAAGTTGTCAGTTTCCTCACCCTCATGCCATTGCAGACCTGTGTGACTTACTGTCTTTTGTGGAATGCAGAAGACATTTTGAAGACCGTTGCTAACCAAACAGTTTTGGTGCCCATTGACTTCCATTGTGTAGTCAAAAAAAGAAGGAAATTTGCACAAGAAAATCTTCTGTTCCACAGAAGAATGTCAGTCAGCTGCATTTAAAAAGGCCCATTCTGTCCTAATCTTTGTTCTCCTTGTCCTAGGTGGTGTTGTGTTTTGATAGAGTATTCTGGGACCCCAGTGTTAACCTCTTTGGACATGTGGGAAGTACCACGGCCAGTCGAGGGGAACTGTTTCTCTTCTGGAATCTCTACAAAGGTAATCATCCTTTAGTTTAGGGATGCTTCAGTATTAAACTTCTGGCTATTGTGACGACCCTGAGTTGAAGATTTAGTTGTGGTTGTATTCATTATTTCTTTATTTTCTTTGCTATTCCTATACATATGATTATCATTATTACTGGCTTGATGTATTCATTAAATTGAATAAAACCATTTACATTGGTTAGACTTTGTTCTCTGATACCTCTTTTATGTTGCGGCTTTAAACGAGCGGGTCATAACATAGAATTGGGGGCTCGTCCGGGATTGCTACATGTATAAATAAATGCATGATTTTGTGGGTGTGTTCACCTGTGTAAATGAGTAGACCTCAGGTAGTTAGTGTCCTCAGCTGAGTTTATAATCCTTCCTTTGAGGCACTGTTTGTTAATTTAGTTTATTTTTCCTTTCTTATTTGTAATTATTTTGATGTTATGGATGATAATGTATGAAAAAAAAAACAGTTTTCTAAATGCAGTAAGTACATTTAATCCTCACAACATTATTTAAAACACAAACAACAGATTAATTTTGAGATTTTCTAAAGACTATATATATATATATATATATATATATATTTTATTTTTATTTTTTTATTTATTATTATTATTTTTATTTTTTTAAAGATGGCCAGAAAGGAGCTTTAACAATGAAGTTTCCAATATTTACCATATATCAGTAATAAAAATACTGGTTAGAAAATTCTGATTTTCATAATTATGTCATTCAGAGCTCACTTTGAATTTGACTTTTTCTGTCTTCTCAGCTCCCATACTGCTGGCTCTGATGGCAGGAGAGGCTGCAGGCATTATGGAAAATATCAGTGATGATGTCATTGTTGGCCGTTGTCTGGCAATCCTCAAGGGCATCTTCGGAAGCAGCGCAGTACCTCAGGTGAGCTCAGATGTGCCAGAATAGCTTACTTAATTTGTAGTTCTTCACTGTGCAACAAAAGCTTGTGTGAATAGCAGCTGTGAGAGGAAACGTCAACCTAAATCTAATGAAAAGAATTCAGTTCTCTAATATATAACACACTGAGACTCTGCGGCTCTTTCCCGTGGTATGGAGCATCTGGCTCTGCTCCAGTGACAACAAACCAACTATGTGTTCTGTGTCTGTCGTCATGGCAGCCAAAGGAGACTGTGGTGAGTCGCTGGCGTGCTGACCCTTGGGCCCGTGGGTCTTACTCGTATGTAGCAGCCGGTTCATCTGGTAATGACTATGATCTCATGGCCCAGCCCATCACACCTGGTCCTGCCATACCTGGAGCCTCACAGGTGAGTGTCATAACTTATTGCTCATTTCCTCTGAGATGCTTGTCAGCAGAAGCAGATGTCATACTGATTGTGTGCGTTTCGCAGCCTGTTCCACGTCTGTTCTTCGCGGGTGAACACACGATCAGAAACTATCCCGCTACAGTCCACGGTGCTCTGCTGAGTGGGCTGAGGGAGGCAGGAAGGATCGCTGATCAGTTCCTGGGAGCCATGTACACTATGCCACGCCAAGCCACTGCTAATCCAAACCCACAGCCGTCCCCCAGCGTCCCATAAACATCTAAACTCATACATGATGTGCACAGAGAGAGAATGTGAGTTGGGGATTTTCAGCGAAAGAATGTCTTGTTAGATAAAGAGCGGGCGGGTCAAATAAGGATACCGGGTGACTCCTTAGACTGGGAATGTGTGTGTGTATGTATGTGTTTATGGGAAAGTTTGTCTGCGTGTAAGAACATGCCTTTAGGGAAATCATTCACTAATCTGGGAGCTGGAGATTTAAAGCAACCCTTCACTCATTCACCTTCTGCTGCTGTAGTTTTTCTGGCTAACGTCTAAGGCAACTAAAAGGACAGGTGGATGGTTCTAGAAGAATTCCTAGGTATTTCGGAGTTTACCTGGAATGGTTTGTTCTCCACTGAGGTATATTTAAGAACAGGGACTGTTATTCACATGTAACACAACACGTGAATTCCTCGATCACGAAGTATCAGATGTTTCAAGGCAGAGCATTAAAGTTACGATTGTAAAAACCAGATAGGAGATGGATATGAATGCATTAGTTGATACCCAACCCATTCCTTTTTATTTTTTCAGAATATTAAAAAAATAACAAAAAGAAAAAATCAAAAGCAAATGTTATGTCTTTGCTATGTTCCTCACTTTGTAGCTTGAATGTTTTTGATAGAAAAAATTGCTTATTAGCTGGAATGCACATGAAGTGTTGCTAAAGGGTCTGTTTCTGTTAAAATAGAATATCAGTTATAGCTTTGTATCTTTATTGACCAACTTATGTTTTTCTTAAGTTTTATTATTTGTTTAATTATTTTCATTGCAATCTTTTTTATATTTGTGTTTTTTGGTAGTAAGAATAAATATGAAGTGTGCTTCATACCCCAGCTTTCTGGTAGTTTATGGTTCTTTGTGAAATGTTTTCTATTTATTCATTTCAGTATCAGGTTTGCCTTAATAAAGAGCTGGTTCAGAATGAATGCATACTTTGTGTTCCACTGTGATGCTTTTATAAATAATTTTATGTAAACGTTTAATGTACATTTTTCACATTATCCTTTAAAAGATGTTGAGAACCTCCTGTTCTCTTCCATTTTTCAGTGCTCCGTCTCACATTGTCTGTGAACAACCGAAAGTTTGCTGCCTTAGATCAGTTTCATACCAAATTGATGTTTAAGTTGGTGTAAAATGAAAATTCTAAATGAATGTTCTTGATCTTGCTGTAAATGAATCATCTATGCATGTTTCATTTTTTACCATTTTTCAATCAAAATGTAATAACTGGATCTTCATGTAAATGACAGCCTTCTATCTGGCGATGTATGCTGGACAACTCCAATCATTCTCCATCCAATCAACAAAAAGTCCCCACTACACAATTTTTTATTTTTTATTTTTTGATAAAAAAATTCCCTAGGTTGTGTCACAGTATGCTCTTTTTAAAATCTTTCACTATTTTGTTGAATCACAAAAAAGCATCTCAAATGCACTTCTTTCTGTTCCCTGAGGTGCATTCCATTTACCATTGTTTTGTGAAATTTTGTGTGCATAATCCATAATTTCTATAGAAATCCACATATAGAATACACTATTTTGGTCAAACACTCTCTTAACCTGCTTCTTTAGTCCCTTTTCATGGTCTCATTTTTCCTCTTCTTTCAGTTATGCCCATTTCCTTCCCATTTCTGTCTGCTTTGCTTTTTTTATTCTTAGTTTATCCGGTCTCTTCACATGTCATGCTGCCCAGAGGCTTTTTTGGCCTCTCTTTTGGCGCTGTCTGTTCTTGCTATAACCCTCCAGGCCTCTGGCTTCAGCCCCAGTTTGTGTGGTGTGGGCCCTGGCAGCTGCACTGCATTGTGGGAGTCTGAGGGACCTGAGCTGATATTGGCCCCAGCAGTTTGGTTCATGATTAGAGCCTTGAGCAGCCTGCCCCACGATGCCACAACCGTACTTTAATTCATAATACTGCAGTCGTCCAGTGGTTTTGATAATGTGCGTACATTCGGCTCATTGACCACAGAGCCGAATCACCCTCAAATCATGTCTATTAGATATTATGCTATTTTGTGGATGCTTTTATGTTGAACTGTTAACTGCAGGCAACTTCAAGACCAGTCCCTCTAGATTTATTGACTTTCTAAAGCCAGAATGGTAGCCGGTAGCCGGAAGTGATGCGTGAGCTGCACCGCCTCAGGGCAGACTCTGTAATCTGGTTGCATAATATTAAAATTGATTGACAATTCAACTCATATTTTAGCACCTTTGACATACTGCAATATTCTCAAAGACACCTGGATGCCCTCTGGGATCTCTGATCAATATTTCATCGTGTTAGACTTGGAGTATGTCTGTTTTTGAATGTGGTTTCTGATGCGCAGGCATTGCAGTAACTCAAACCTGACTCATCCTGTTCACATGGAGATGCTACTCACTACAACAACTTCACAATGTGCCCTTCAACACAGAAACCCCCACACTCCCTACAGCCCAGAGTGCAGAATTATACTTCCCACGGACTAAAATACTCATGCGTGTGCACAAACACTCATACAACTTCACACTCAGATAGTACTTCTAATATTTCATTTTTTAAATCACCTAGTCAGTTTCATGTTAAGGCTCCATTAAAATGTTTTTAAACTGTTCTTCGGTAATGCTGATGAATATTCTACACTGGAAGAAAAGGCGGGAACAAGACCGACTTCACTGTCTAGACTTTTCTCAGAACAGGATTAAAGCTTTAGGAGCCATTTTAAGGACTTGAACAAATAATAGTGAATTCTGATGCTGAGTGAACTCTCCAAGTCTGGTTTTAGAGTTCTTTGCAGCATCCTGTCAGATTTATGGTGTCTTTCTCTCAAAATAGTCTGTTGCTTTATGAACTCACTGAAATAGTCAATATTACTTAGTACCAAGCCATAAAATGCTGATCATGTGTTTACTTTACGATGTACTGATGCCTTAAAGGAACAGTTCACAAGTCATTTACTCATCCTCGTGGTGTTTCAAACTGTTCACACCAAAACAATAACTATATCAGCGTTCACATCAACAGACAATAACATTCTATTAAGTATGTGTAACTAAAAAATGCTGACTTTTCTTGGCTTGATTGGCTGTCAATGTTTTAGTCATTCATCAGCTGGAACAACAAAAATAAATGTTCTGATTCCAGTAATAATGCTGCTGTGTGTCATTATCAGTATAGTTGTGGTGTCGACTTAACTATTCCCATTATACTTGTTCTTCGAGTAAATGGGCCTTCAAATTCTCAGTGAATTTTTGACTAATAACCAGGATTTATTTTTCCTTGTAAAATTGAATCAGGCTCTCAAGCTACAAAATGATCAAAATACATTGGTAAACCCATCATTTTTACTGTCATGACTGGAATATAGTGTTGCTTATTCTAACCGAGGAGTTGTATTTAGATTGATCTGTCTGGCATCACACAAAGAATATGTTCCTCCAGCTAAAACCAAAGGGGTGTGACAATCAAATATACTGAATATCTATAAAATTCCTTTGGTTTATTGTGTTTTTATTGCACTGTTATCACCAATATATGTATTGAATAACAGCAGAGCTTCTTGGATGTACATTCAGTCCAGCAGGTCTAGTAACCATCAAAAGACACTAGATAAATACACAAACCCAAACCGGTTACAAACAAGTTGCTTTTATTATATTAGCTGGAATACATATAGTCTGCAGTTCAGCCTAAAGAGATGTCTAGCTCCATGCACAGTGCTGAATGTTAAGCTGAAACATGCACAAATATTACAGTACAAAGGTGTAAGACTGAAACACAGTGTGTTATTGCTGACACTGAGAGGCTGAATACAATGAGCATGTTCAACTGTTTCCTCACCGCAGGTTCACGCTGTACCAACACCTGCTTGATAACCATTCTGTCACCATTCTTTAATGATGCAGGCCTGTATTTATATGTGCAGTGTCTTTGAGAGACAGTGTAAGCAAATATCAGTGAACTTTAATTCAGTTACTCTGTTACAGCATGTTTGCGTAAGCGTGTTTAAGGCCTGAAATCTGTCTTTGGCAGCGTTTTTAATACGGCACAGGAGATGAATGAACCCTGAATGAACAGAAGGGAAACCCACAGTCTGAGCGGTTAATAAAAGAGGAGAACAGTACAGAACTGAACCATACTGAGCCTCTGGCTCAATATATTTATCTTACTTTACCTAAACACTTCCCTTAGAATGAAAGAAAAAAGCAACGTTTGAAAAGCTGGTGAATTAACACTTTTAACTGAGTCTGCTCATTTTAATAGTTCATTCAAATTATGAATAAAACATAATATTGAAATTAATAATGCAAAAAAAACACTCTCCAGGAGCCCAATAAGGTACACATCTACACAATAAACAAAAAAGGGAAAAAAATAAATGGCCCACTTTACAAAATTACAGGATACTTTTAAATAAAACCTATCCAATTGTAGTTTGAGGGGAAAAAAGCAGATGAAGGAAAGGCTTGACCACAGAAATATTCACCCTTTTAATTTCAATAATGCTTAAGAAGCTGTTTGTTTCCTTGTAAACTACAAAAACATCTTGGAATGGTTTTTGGCACATTATGTGTCAACTGAAACAGACAATACAAAGCACTTGGCCGTACAGAAAAAAATAAAATGACAAATTAAAATAAAACACTTTGCAGTCTATACAAATAATGTGGACAGTCCATTTGTCAACCCCAACAATACAAGATCTGTCTCACAGTTGCTGCAGGTGAACTTATTCTTTCATTTTGGCCAGTGCACAAACACGTGTGTGTGTGTGTGTGTGTGTGTGTGTGTGTGTGTGTGTGTGTGTGTGTGTGTATATATACACATACACACACACACATACACACATCTTTAATGGCTTTACATTCAATTAATTAGGGTGAAGGGAATTAGGGAAAAAAACAGGCATATTAGAAAATGAAATCCATAAAGGTTAAGGAAAAGGTTAAAGAATCATTTACGTTAAGTGCTGGTTAAGTGCAGATTCTCAGCGTGACTTATTTTTGACCTTTCAGGACCAATACCGGCTCCCAATGCGGGTATAACACAGCCTTCAAAATTTCTCTTCTGTACATTCAATATTACTTTATTGCTTACGACATTTATAAAAAAAATTACAACTCTTTCTCTTACTACTCTCCTCAATAAGGCTTAGAAAATTGTCACTGAAAATGATTAAAAACCATTCTGAGTAATCACTAACTGTCAGAAGCTAAACATGGTAATGCTTACTGACTGGTGTCATAACTAGGTTAAGCTTGACCTCATAAATGTACACAAAAGTGATGTAGATGGGAAAACCTTGATGTAGGGAGATATATTTTCTTATGTGAAACTATATAACCTTTGATCTGTTCTGAGACGTGTAATCGAAGCTCACAGCCATTATTTCCACAGAGAGCTAAAGACAGAAGTGGAGGAATGAAAATCAGAGACATGTGTTAGATGACTTCTGAGGGCGAACGGCTTACTGACACATTAGCAAATGGGGTTGAGAAACGAGGAAGAATTCCTTGACAATTGCGGATTCAGTCGGCCTCTTTCAGAAACTTTGGACTGAGTTGTGAGCACATAAAAACTACGGTTTCCGACAGCTGCGGTTGCGCGTTGAAGCCACAGCGCAGCCGAGAGACCTTTGCCTGGCCGGGGGGGTTGGGAGGGAAGAGTCTGCTGGGGTTTCCAATACAGACTCGCACTATATCATCACGTCCATTCGGGTCATGCTGCAGTTTTAGGATCATGTTTGCAAGCTTTGAGCGGGCACAATTTTATTATAAAGAGATTTACAATTCATAATGCCTGAAACTATTTGTGGAAGTTGAGAAATGGCTAAAACTCTACAGAATCCAGGCTGACCCTCCTGGTTCTTCTTGGTACCACACGTGGACACCACCAAAGTTGGCCGTTCACCCTTTCTGCTTACTCTTTTGCTGCCAGCTGGTCTCACTTCCTCCCTCACAAGTTATACGCCCATCAAATGCAGCACTGACCTATGACCTGCAACCAACACTGGGGTCGTATATCAGGCCTGCTGTCACTGCTTTAGCCAGCTAATAAAATGGCTTTAGGGACCGGCAGCTTGGATTACAGCAGCCTCAAGCACTAAGGTATTCTGGGAAAGCAAGGGCATGAGATACAGGAACCAGCATGTCCGCTTCAGCCCAACACCCCTGAACAGGAAGTAGAGGTGAAGTCTGGGGAATGCATTTGGAAAGACACGTTTGGTTTTAATGTGCAGAACAAAGCAGACACCAAAATCTGGGAAGTACAAAGCCAAAACACCGACCGAAGTCTAACGAGTTCTTGAAAAACTTTCCGAAATTAATGAAACATATATACTATAAATGCTGTTTGGTGTAGAAAATTAAGTCTTAGTTTTGTTGGGTGGTAAAATCATTACATTATTCATTAAACATTACATTTTTTGCTGCTAAACCACATCAATTATGTGTAGTGTCTCCATTTCTGAGGTATAATCCAAACCAAAGCTGTAAAAACATTATTTATACATCAGAAATGACTGATTTTCAGAAGGATCTAGTCTGTTTTTGTACTTTATAAAACTGTTTTAATGATTTAAGTGCAATTACAAATTCATTAGAATGACTTAAATAAAATGGATCAATCGATAGACAAAAAAATAAAATTCCACTCGTTTCAAAGACTCCTTCCAGCCCAAGCAGAGGGATGAATACAGGACACAGAAGCACATGAAACCTAGAACGAAGAAAAACTGACTGATGGTGATGCGTGGATCTTTTTAAAGCAGTAATAACCAAGTAAGATGCTGCAAAGAAAGCAAACTGCCCACCTGATCATCAACTCCCAGAACTTTACATGTACAGCATTAGATTAAAACAAACAGAAAAATAAAACATCCCACATTCCAGTGACATTGGAGACTGAAATCATCTGGCGGGCCGAGGGATAATGGACCCTTCGTCGTCATCGTCGGGTTCAATCGAGACATAGTATTATATAAGAGAGCTATTAATACACACAGACACTTTAAAGTATTCAAGGACAAGAGGAATCTGAGCCTGAATGAGAAAATAAATCATTGGCGGCACTAGAGTTTAAAACCTAATAGAAACAGTACAAGACATTTCAACTGCAGCAGCTCTATTCAATAATATTTCCATATGAGGACAAAGTGATGGGCATTCCGTTGTTTTCAATGGTGAGGCCATTTATCCAGGCACAAGCATTCCTAACTTAAGCGTTCTGGATCCTCTGTGGTGTCATGCTAGCCACCCTCAAGGCTCAACAAGCTTTACAGCTGAAATAACTGAAAACACAACCCATCTAGGGGTTTTTTATAGACTGACTCAGACCTGCAGAATCCCTAACGCTGGTTTCCTGTGACACACTGAGAGTTCGGACCAATGTCTTTCTGTGCAAATTTTGCGAGTAGAGTCACAGAGCGTTTGTGAGTAGCCCGCTCTGAAAATTCTCCATAAATGTCCAGCATTGGGTTAATCCCGGTAAATTACCCAAATGGACGAGGTCACTCGAGCTCTAGGTGATTGGATTCTTCTCTAGCTGGTTTGGAATCCAAAGCCAACATCCCTTCAGAGCTACTGAGACAGGGAAGATTCAACATGCAGATGTGTTTCCCAGCTTTTAAGTGTCGTGGTCCTGTGTATTCGCTATGCTGGTTGTGAGACCATCAAATCCATTTAAAGATATGAGGATGAAGGAATTAAACAAACTAGTAAAATAATACAGTTCAATAGACATGATCAGATACAAGGAGAAAATTAAAAATGAGATCAAATAAACTTGGGCACCAGGCATGAAAGACTTAGCATGTGGTTGACTACTGGCTCAGTGTATGAACGCCTGTATAATCAATGAATTTTAGCTGTGTGCAATAATCCCAATTGATTCCTGAATTAAACACCATCCAGAAATGCCAAAAGCTGTAACCTGCTCCTTGTGAAAACACATGAAACTCAAGTTTGGACATCTACCAGGACCTGTGGCACCAGGGAGGACTGTGATCCAAAGCCCCTTTCACATCCTCCAAACACCAAGACTGTCTGCGCCTCTCCCTTGTCACATCTGAAGACTTTAATACACTACGGGGAGCAGAAGAGGATTCATCGCTGTAGGAACATGTGACCGCTGTTCCCAAACGACAGCTGGAAGATGGTGAATTCATACAGGTGTGGTTGATGTAAGAGCACGATGAGATGGTTCCCAGGGATAACTGCCTGGAAATCTGTTCATCTGATGGTCTTTAAAGATATGGTGTAACTGAAGAGATGAGATGAGCTTCATTCCTTGCGCACAAGAGTCGCTTTGAGATGTAAGAACTCTGGCAATAAAAACACATGAGGATACTTTAGGTCAAGACTCATTAACATGTGAGTAATTAGCTTCTAGCTTGCTTTAATTAAGTATAACCCAGAATCCTCTTGGGTATCTAGATTTAGATAAGTTTAACTCAATAAGTTTATAAGAAAAACACATACCTCTAGTTGGAAATGTGGGTAATCTGGGTCAATTGTCCAGATGGCGATTTGACCACGACCGGCTTCCATCAGCGGTGCGGTTTCTGCTAGACCACGCTCCACGACTCCCAGATCTATCGTACAGGTCCACGTCACCTGCAGGCTGCCTTCGCCATGAGGACGGAGCGCTTTCTCGATCATCTGCAGACTGGGAAGAGAACAAACATACAACTAATGTGATAAAGTATACTAATGATTTCAATTGATTTATTTATCCACCAAATTCTGTCATGTTTGGAAGGGATATAGACCTGTGACAATCCCATAATTGCCTGACTGTGAAAATTTCATCTTATTATATGCAATATCACTGATTAGTGAATATTTTGAAAATAAAATCCCTTTATTTGAATGGCAATATATGTAACTGGCATTTAAAGCAAATAAAGAAATGCCATGAAATGCAATTCTCTTTTGGGTTCAGTAATATATTATAAAATATTACTTTTCCACTCAATTGTGATTATTGTACATTAAAAAAAAAAATTACAGACAGACAAAGAGCATTTTCTAAAGTACGTATATAATAAATACATTTCTAGAAATGTTTAAGACTTTCTGTGACTTTTTGATATATTATCAAATTTTCCAGGCTGATATTTACAGGTTTTCCACAACTGTAAAAACATGTATATATGTGACCCTGGACCACATAACCAGTCATAAGTAGCACAGGTATATTTGTAACAATAGCAAACAATACATTGTATTGGTCAAAATTATGTTTTTTATTTATTAATTTTTTTTTATTGCCAAAAATCATTTGAATATTAAGTAAAGATTATGGTCCATGAAGATATTTTGTACATTTTCTACTGTAAATATATCGAAACAATTTTTGATTAGTAATATGTGTTGCTAAGGACTTTATTTGGACAACTTTAAAGGCAATTTTTTTTGCACCCTCAGATTCCAAATAACTGTATCACGGCCAAATATTGTCCTGTCCTAACAAACCATACATCAATGGAAAGCTTATCAGCTTTCAGATGATTTCTAAATTTCAATTTCAAAAAACTGACCCTAATGACCAATTTTGTGGTCCAGGGTCACATATATCATGCAAGTTTCGGTTCCAAAAAAAATAAATGTAAAAAAAAAAAATGAAAAAAAAAGAAAGAAACAACCGAGCAAGGACCTAAAGAGAACTATTTTAAGCATTACATTTAAATAGTCCTAGATGTTTAATTAAAATCTTTATTGTCAATTTCAACGTAAGTATAAGTATCAGACCAAACATTTATTAGACACGTCAGAGAAGAGAAACTGCTCAGAACAAGTCCTAATATAGAATGACTATTGTCTCTTTTATTTACCATGAAGGTGGAGTCTTTACACAGCCAACGAAATGGTTCATGACGTCAGTTATAAAAAGTTCCCAAATGAGGCAGCAGGATATGCCACACACTGCTGTGGAATTTCGTACACAGCAGACAGATGCTAATTGTCCATAATAGGGCTTGAGGCCTGCTGGGATACGAGAGGTGGGTGTACAGGAAACCAGTTACGATGCATCGGCTGCCAAATGGGCAGGCGCAACCTTGCAACTTCCTGTGTCACTCAGGAAGGGGCAACGGGTGGAAACGACCCAAGCACAATCTTACAGAAAGATGTCATGACGGAATGGGTTCCATTTAAATCCATGGTACAGGAAAGCCATTTATGTGAATAATGTGAAGTTACAGCTGTAACTGGCTCAGACTATTGCAGTGTCTTTATTTGGGTGGTGTATGTATTTATTTATTTATTTTTTTTTTTTAAATGGATTGGATAGATCAGGTGTTTTTTTTATGTTTTCAGTGAGAAGAACATGTGGTCTGTTACGAATATATTTTGAAATTCTATCTTAAAAAACAACAAAAAAACAAACAAAAAACAAAACGAATGAAATAAATTCCATTATTTTATATCCAGTGTGATTTTCATAAAGAAATACTTTAAGAAGCATTTCTTGAAAAAAATTTTTTTTATCTAAAATTCTGTTTTAACTAAATTATTAGCTTGTTTATAAAAAATACATTAGCTAGATCATTTTAAAATACAATGGGAAAACAAACATCATAAAGGTAATAACATGGTATTCTTTAATACCATGTAAATTCCATAATACCTAACATTATCATTCAAAACTATGGCATACTGGATATCAAAGTACTATAGTATTACCTTCTGATATATTTACTGTACACATTTAATTAGTGTATGCAATATTCTTATGAACACTACAAATTATTGAAAACTAATTACCAATTCTTTTTAGTGCTACTTTTTCCTACACTTATTTGGAAGAGCCTTCATGAAACATTAAACAAGATACAAGGTGATTCTGTCCAAGCTGACAAAATATAAAAAAAATAAAATAAAAAAACAATAATAAAAAAATCACACTACCCAGATGCCATTAACCAAAATGTTATTATATTATGTAAGCAAAATTTTATATTAATAAGTAGCTAATGGTTGCCTGCCTAAGCACAACTGTCCCATATTAAGTAAAAAAACAAAACAAAAAAAACCTGTGATCAAAATTCCTCCATAAATCACTCCAGATTTGTGTATTTTTATACGCAGGGATGAAAAGTCATTCCAGCTCTAAACATAACATGACATCTGGCCAACCAGGATTACTTTACTTTATAATGCTCTCCACACAGCAGGAGTATTAATGACTTTAGCACATATATTTGACTCCCATAAGCTTTGTGTCAGAGACATGAAACAGATGACCTTGATCTGTGAGGACAGCCCTAGACACGTGCCTTCATTAATAATGGAGGAGATAATACCTCTGCCCCATCAGCACAACAACACCACATCACTGATGGACAGATTGAATCTCCCTCTAATCACTGTGGTATTGATCTTATATAAGACACAGTCTGGAAATCCGTCTGAAGCTTTAAATAAAGACATCCACGGTCAAACTATTCCACTGTAGATACACTGAGATAAAAAAAAAAGGAACCAATCATGCGATGTGATACAGGTCCAGAGAAATAAATAGAATGGAATCAACAATTCAATCCTGCATCCACAGCTGTGGCCACAATTCACTTAGCAGATCTGTTTTACTAGATGAAGTCTGAGGAGTTTTACAATGCAACTCATAAAAAAAAAGGAACACATTCTCAGTTTATAGGCTTCCTTCATTTAAACATTGATCATGTTGTCACAATCACAGTGAAAACCCTGAGTGAGGTATTTATTGAGATGATTAGTATACATTCAGAGTAAAAAAATGAAAGTCACATGAGTTGGAGATAAAGTTGAATGCATGCCTGACCATGGCTGATTAGATAAACCCTTCCTAATGGACTCCAGATTGAGTGGGAATGGATAAAGTTTGCTTTCAATCAGTTGCTAGACTGAGAATATGTAGTTGCTTCTTTGACTATTGGCATTTTTACGTCCTTGGAGTAGACTTGTATTCAAACTAAACATTTCATTTTTTGCCTAAGACTATATATTAATGCTACTTTTCAATTGAATGTGTAGATTTTATAGTTTTAGACTTGACCCAGACCCAGACTTTCAATCTTAAACTATGCAAATCCATTATAAAATATATTTTACATATTTTCAAAATACTATTTATCTAAACAGAGTGATACTTGTGTAAAAAAAAAAAATAACTCCTTATACAAAAAAGTATGAAAATATAATTCCGTAAAGTGTAGTATACATACAAATTCTAACTATGAAATTAGCATTATAAAGACAAAGGAGTGAGTTATTTTATTCAAAAAAATGTCATTCACCATCATGGCAAAAATTATACTGTAGTGGAAATGAAAATGACTGAACTCACAGAATTATTCTGTGATGTATAAGTAAACACTGTTGGATGTAGCAGATATATATATATATATATATATATATATATATATATATATATATATCTATATAAACTCATGTGAGAGTGTTTTAATGGAGTTTATTTATATTTTTACCACAAGGTAATAAATGCACACATTTAAAGAAAAGGGCTGGCATACATATTTGTATCCGTTTTTTTTTACCCATTTCAGTTTAAAGGTTCATGGTACAAATCACATTTACTTCTACAGATGGAAAGATGCTTTAAAGCCGAAAGAGATAAAAGATTAATGACAGAGAATCCCCGTCGGAGAGAAATAAGAGTGAATGAATGATTGTGTGATCACAATAGCAGTATATTAACTTACAGCTGAAATGACAGCATGAAGAACCATCTGTAGTACAAAGAAAACTAACCTTCACTGAGTGACAGAAAGAAGAGAGTAAGACAAATTATCTGACCTCTGGTTATGCAAGTGTTAGAATTCACTTGTGCATTAATCTTTCGGCTTTCTCAGATAAACGAACAGACATTTACCATTCATCGAGCAACAGACAAAAAAAAAAAAAACACATGCCATGAAATAGAACGTGAGAAAGAGAGATTGAAGAAAAAGGGGTAGTTTTTGTTTTTGAAGTCATGTGCCAGGAAGGGGCCATGTTTATGTCTCAAAGGTCATCCCAGTAATTTAATTAGGTCTCTGTGGGTAAATTTGTGGGCTGGGATGTTTGAGATGTTTAATAAGAGGATGATGGTAATTGGTGCGCTGATAGGATGCAGCTCTATTCTCTTACTTGTATTCTCAGTAAGTGAAAAAGGGTGAAAGCTAGTGAAAGGGCCTGCTTTCCATTTTGTTTTGACTGCTGGGGTGACGCCAAACTCAAATTGGTTTAGCTGCTGAGACAAAAACTGCCCATTGACCTGACTAACAGTTTTGCTGAAAACAAAGGCATGGCCTCTGACCTGTCCACCATTAGCTTTCAACGCTCTTTACATGTATCAATATCTTACAAAGAAATATTACTTCCAAAAAATGAAAACAGCTTTATTCATATAAATATAAAAAACGTGTAGGGACCTACATGAAACTGGCTGAACCCATTAATTAGGAGGTGTCCACATACTTTTCGCCATTCATGTGGAGTATTATACCACTTTAAAAAGGAAGCAAAAATATTAACTGATATTGAACTGATTTTTGAAGAACTTCAAACTGATCAGAAAGTTCCATACTCTGCAAATAGCGAAGTCAAGGAAGAAGGGGAAAGAAAGCAGGTTTAAACTATTAATATAAACAATATGAGCCTAATTTATTAATTCTCACTTCAGCTTAGTCTTGCATGTACTTATAATGTATTCAAATAACTGAAGACATAGACTGGCTACAACTGGAAAACACTGGTTTCCTGGTTAGGATTCCATATCATGAAAAACAGAAGAGAAAAGATATCTCAAGGGCCTATTTTTCTCTTTCAGCAGACAGAGAGTGAGCTAAAAATACTTCATGCTTACAAAATATCTGTCCTCTTCACCTTCTTCCAGATGCAGAGTATTACAAGAAAAACTTCCAAATAAAAGACTAAATATTAAAATGCATTAATATTATATTAATAATGAATAATAATAATTAAAATAGTGGCATCAAATATGTGCACAGACCTGGGGTGGGAAATGGGGGGACAGAACACAAACTACCAAGAGAATAAACAAGCAAGACTGGATTTAGATAATTAGATGATTTGCATAAGCATACTGCTGACCTAACCTCAATTTTACCAGGATATTTTATGTAGGGCTGCTCCAATTGATTGGCTACTGATTGCTATTGGACAGTATTGCTTTGGGAAATATGTTTCTATAAAGGCCAATCTCAAGCTGACGACGTGCCTGCCGTGAGCGGTTTGACATGACATGCAGTGGCATGGGTAAAATAATTATAATGCTGAAGGTGAGGTACAATTCATATTTCTTTATTAAATAATTTACAAAGTAACTTGAAAACTTTCTGTGAGACATAATTTCAAACAGCATGAATAAATCACTTGCTCTCTTTCTCTCTCAAAATGTGCAAATGGCTTCAAATCACCACATCACGTCTGCACTAAGCGAGTTGCACGCTGCACAGTTGACACAGGAATTGTCACTTGCACAATTGAGGCAATGTTACATTGTCAATAAAGTTTATAATTTGCATTTCTAGAGACGGTGCGCTCATGCACACTCAAAGAACACAAATGATATTCACCCCATTTGGGCTAAGGCCCAATCACATACAGCTCAAGAAATCAGGATTGTGCTGGGTGTAAATGTTTGTGCAAAAATTCCCCCATTGTAAAAAATAAAAATCCTAATCAGAGCTCCCTTAATATTATGCACCTGTTTAACTTTATCTTCATTGATCTAATGTTGAATGTTGAAAACATCCATCTGTGGACTGAGCAGTACAAATATAAATTTGCAAGAAATATAATGCATTCATACTAACAAAAAAAGTGAAAGTGACAAAGTGAAAGTGACGTGACATTCAGCCAAGTATGGTGACCCATACTCAGAATTCGTGCTCTGCATTTAACCCATCCGAAGTGCACACACACAGAGCAGTGAACACACACACACACTGTGAACACACACCTGAAGCAGTGGGCAGCCATTTTATGCTGCGGCGCCCGGGGAGCAGTTGGGGGTTCGATGCCTTGCTCAAGGGCACCTAAGTCATGGTATTGAAGGTGGAGAGAGAACTGTACATGCACTCTCCCCACCCACAATTCCTGCCGGCCCGAGACTCGAACTCACAACCCTTCGATTGGGAGTCCGACTCTCTAACCATTAGGCCACGACTTCCCACACAAACTAGCATATATCATGATGCGAATTCAAAATAAACAGGAAACTATGCTAAACACCTGAATCTTTAAATGGTCAAATAAATGTATGAAATGTATATAAAGGTTACAATGATTTATAAAATTATCTTTTTTTGTTCAACAAAGTTAGCATGGCTATGCTTGTCCAGCCTGTGAATGGAATCTACATATTTTTATTGAATATGGTCAAAAGATAAAAAGTCAGTACTCACCATGGGGTGTTTACGGCCTCTTGGCTGAAGTTGCTGAGCACTGACAGGCTCATGTGCAATAGCTCTCTCTGGTGAAGGAGTCTTCTTGTTCCGTCGTCCCAGATCAGGGACCGAAGGTGCTGCATTGTTGATCCTACGCATGTATACTTCGACTGGGCTTGGTTTACCTCCACAATTAGCAACAGTGCTGGAGTTCGATGGAGTGTCCATCACTGTAGTTGCCCTATACGCTCTCCAGGTGGTTGCAGACTCACCCTCATCCTCTGAGCCATCTTGCCTTGGTGCTCGAGCAGATTCCTCCACAGAAGCTGCCCCACGGCTCCTCCAAGTGCTCCTGACAGTGACGTTTCTCATTTCTGGCAAACTGTCATCATATGAGTGGTGGTTGTGGTGGCCTCTCCTGCTGGTCATGGTGGTGCTGCTACTGCTGCTCTCAAAGCCAGACTCAATGTCATTGTTCAAGTCTGAAGCTTCTGAAGACTGGAGGCTGAAGCTGCTTTGAGATACGAGGGCTGCCTCCACAGGAGCAGTCTCAAGGCAACTGTGAGTTTGAGAAAAGTCAGCATCAGCCTCACTTTGACGTAGAGTGATCTCACTCTTAGGGATGGATATTTCGTAAGGTATAGAGATGCTACCCCTGTGCTCAATACTGGGGCTGATAACAATATTACTTGTGGAAGTGTGTCTTTCCTTGGAAGGGGGCTCACTTGATAAACTACTGCTCCGACTGCTTGTTCGAGAGGAGCTGGGGTCATTGGGATAGAAGGTGATACTGCTGGTCATCTTGCTAGTCAATACTGGCTTAGTGGATATCTTGGGTTTCCCACTGGTGGTCAAAGGCTCTGTGACTCCCCCTGACAACACTTCCTTTCTATCAATCTCAACAATGGCTTGCTTGATGATAGCTTTTGACCGGAGGGCTTCACGAGGGCTGCATACCCTGCGGACCTCAATACCTGAGGTAGAATGCGTAGTTTCCTGGTTATTCCCTTCCACTATAAGAGGCCTGTGTTGCTCCTCGCTGAAGGGGACCTTTGAGGAACCATCAGAGTAAGATTCTTGCAGTCGTGAGTATCTACTGTATTTTCTTCCACTTGACATCAGGGGGTCGTTTTGCTCACCTACCGATCGTCTGGAGCCAGTGGATTCTGTTTCAGAGGCTGAGGAGTGACCATCCGAACCATGGTCACTCAGAACAGATGGCGATACATGGGATCTGTAAGCAGTATAGGATCCATTTGCCTTGGACATACTCAATATTGCAGAAGCATCCTGATCTAGACTCTCGGGTTCAGTTAGTCCCTTCTCAGATGAAGCAATGACAGCAGCACTGGCTGAAATTAGGAGTGACCCATCAGAGTTGTTTGATTCACTATCATTTCCAGGGTACCTGGACAACTTCTCTGTTCGAATCTTATTGCTATCACTGTCGATTTGCTTGACTGATGGCTTCCAAGACTTTTGGTCATTAGCAGCTGGAGGATAGCGACTAAGGACTGAAAGTTTCTTGCTTTCACTGAGAGTACTTGATGAAGCACTTCCAATTTTTTCATCTTTCTTTCCATCTTTTGTCCCATTATCAGAAGTAGTACTGGAAGCACCAGTCCTCATACCTTTCCTGACACTATGTGCTGGACTAAGAGTCCTTCGTACAGTCTTCGGGGAGCTTTCTGTGGAGTGACACAGGTCTTTGTTCTTTTGCTTAGTTTCTCGTCTCTGCTGAGGAGATGCCTCTCTGCTTTTGTACTTTGAGGTGACTGGTTCAGAAGCAGCAGGACTCCTATTTAGCAATTTAGGTTTCTCCTGTCTGAAGCCTCGTACATGGATCTCTTCAATTTCTGCCTTGCCATTCTCTAGGAACTTTGTAGTGCTGGTAATTGCAGAGTTTCCATTACTACTGCTGCAACCATTGAGCTGCATTTTCATCTGCTCAACCTGGTCATGGAGAGCTTGACTACGGTCCCTCTCATGCTGGTACTTTTCTATCAATTCTGCATTCTTGGATTCCATGTTCTTTAAGTCCTCCTCCACTAACTCCATCTGCTTCAAACGATTCTTCAGTCTTTCTACTTCCTGGCTGAGGTCTTTAACTTTATTATCTTCTTGACCCTCTAAGCTATTTTTCTCATTCTTGGACTCATTTCTCAAATCTAGGTCACCTGAATGCTTCAAGCAGTCAAGACTCTTCTTCCTGGCCAGTTTGCATGTAAGACCTGCTGAGAACTCATCCTCAATTCGAAGATCTCTAGAATCAAATCGGCTGTGGTCTGCTGGGCCTAGTTTGTTTTTCTGACGTTCAAGCTTCTCAGTCAGCTTGAGTATGGTTTTCTCATCCTCTCTCTGCTTTTCCAGAAGTCTTTTGCGTTCAGTCACAAAAGTCTGAGTGAGACTCTTTAGTTTCTCCATCTCTGCAGTAAGGGATTTTTCTGCCCTGTCAAGTCGAGCTTCAGAGGTATCCACTTCCTTGACATGGGCCTTCAAGGTATCAAGCTCTGCTGCAAGCTTTTTGGTCAGGTTTCTCTCTTCGTTAAGACTAAGGCACAGCTGGGTACAGTCTGACTTGCTTTTACCAAAAGCCTCTTCAAGCTTCTCAAGTTCAGTCATTCTACGCTGAAGACGCTCAATCTCTGCTTTAAGATTATTGGTAAGTTTCTCTTCTTGATCTAATTTCTCTCGAACCTCACGACAAAGATCCTCCGCTTTCCTGACCTCTTCATCTTTGCCTTCAATTTTGAGCAATCTCTTCCGCATTGTCTCCACATCGGCGAACAGTGAGGAATTGCTACCCTCAGCCTGAATGATTTTGTCCTGAATGTCAAGAAGTTCATCTTCAGCTTTCTGTAGTTTGCCTCTGGCCTCTTCAAGCTCATCCAGACGTCGTCCGAAGCTCTGCAACTTGTGTCTCAGATGGCGACTTGTTGTGTCTGTCATTTTTTCTTTCTGATACTAATCTACTGTGAGGTCTTTATGATTGTTTGATGGAGGGGTACACATTTGTATGGTGGTGTTTTCTAAGTGGTTCCGGGACTCTTAAGAAGAAATTATAAAGGACAGGTCCCCGTTTTCTTCCTACCCTCAGGAGGATGTTTTGAATACTTTTTATTTCAGTCTTGTCTCCACTATCACTGGTGATCCAAGTGAGTTTTGACCACCTGCAAGACAGAAAAAAAAAAAAGAACACAAAGCTTAAGTGCCTGTTGCAAAACAAATACAAGCATATTTATGATAAAAAACAATATGAGAAAGTATCGACAATAAAAAATTGTCAACAAATATTTTTTTTGTTGAGTAGCTGTTTGATCTCATATGACCTAATGTGAGAGCCTGAAATAATGCATTTTGACCAGTTTGGCGCTGTGGCGCAAGACTGTAATTCAGTCCTTCTGGATGCAATTCAAGAGAAGACAGCATTTCAGCGCAGTGAGCGCAAATGCTGCCGAACCTGAGGCTGCTGAGCGGTGTTTGGATGAATATGTTAATATATGCTGCGGACTTTCCTCTCAATAACAAAATAAACAACAAAAACTGACCAAAGTGTGATAGCAGCACTTAAGAACACATTTGATTACAGCAATGTGGATGTTTCCACGAACTCTGAAGTTCGGCACTCCAGTAAAAACAAAGTCTAGCCACATCATGCTTATTTATATAACAGTAATTTATGCAATAGATAGCCTTAAATCAAGCAGCTTTACAGTATTAAAGTCAGTGTAGCTTTTTTATTTAGAATTATAACTTGATTTTCTGTAATAAATCAATGTGGCGTTAGCTAATGATAAAATCTTTGTATTAGTGGGGGGAAAAATATTTCATTAAAGTTTTAGTTTGGTTTGATCTAGCTCAGGACTGTTTTGATTAGGTATTTTAAGAGAGATTACATTTTGATATTGTGAATACCCAAAAATAAAACGTCCTATCACTTACCTTTATTTTGTTTCTTATAAATATGACTTACAAAAAGAGATGTTAGGCAGAATGTGTCATTCAGTTACTTTTTCATATAACTAATTAAATTGCGAATAAAAGGGTTTCTGTCATCTCATTTTGTGTGCCAAATATATTTATTTGTATAAATTAATTGTAATTACTTAATATGACTTTCAAAAGCTGAAGTAATTACCTTAATTTATTTGTTAGAATATGTATAAACATTTTAACTAATTGCAAAAGCTGAATAATCAATAAATGTCAAATGATTAAAAAGGCAAATAATCGATGATTAGTCGATTAATCATTCGAATAATCGTTAAATTAATCGATTATCAAAATAATCGTTTGTTACAGCCCTAGTTAGAACATGTTACATGCCAATGACAGTTCTGGCCACAGCAATGCACTCTATAAGTAGCCTACAGGACAGTGCTACTCAAATTAAAAATAAAACCAGCCATTTTTAATCATAAATTTGAGGTTGTGAGCCACTACCACTTACGAATTTACAGTTTTCTTATTTACCAATCAAAATCTCATGTATATTCAAAATGGCTCTTATTAAGTCTAATGCAGCATGTCTTAATAGTAGTTGTCTGTTTAGTCGCCAGTTGTTCGGTAAAAATCCAAGCCACTACCACTTAAACATGTACTCCTTTTTTTACCAATCAAAATCTCATGTATATTCAAAATTACTCTTATTAAGTCTAAAGGCCGGGACACACCAAGCCGACTTCAAAGAACTAGCTGCGGCGAAAGCCGACGGTGCTATCACCTCGTGTCGGACCAAAAAGCTGCGCTCGAACACACTGCACAGACTACAGCCGATGGCAAACTAACATGTGCTTTCTGCGAATGTGTGAGAAGAATTAACTATCTATATCAGCAGTTATCAATAGTATATATTCATTATTTAAAAGGAGAAACTGAAACAAAGATATACGAAATAAACCCAGATATACAAAACGTAAACAAAGCAGTGCTTGCTTACCATTTTGAATATCAGTAACGTTGCTAACTTTAATCATTTTAAGCGGCTCATGTTGTTATGAAAACATTCGTGTATTAGAATGATTGGGAAAGATCATGTAACATTTAAACAGCCCTTCTTGTCTGTACCGCTTTCATATACGTGCTTGTTTTCATCACTTTCGCTTTAATTCTCAGGCACCGATTTGTTCGCTAAACTGAATATCCAATCAGAGCTCTCACTTTTGCCAATGGCCAACCGTCAGCTTGGTGTGTCCCGGCCTTAATGCAACATGTCTTAATAGTAGTTGTCTGTTTAGTCACCAATTGTTTGGTAAAACCCCAAGCTTTATTAAATATTTCACTAAATGCAGTGAAAGCATTCACATTAACAGCAGATCCAGAAGTAATAGAGCATTTTATACAACTTAATCTAAAGTGAATTTCAATATGACCGTTCGACTGGCAGGCCCACCAAGATGGAGACGGGCCCAAATGAATGAGGTGCTGTGTGTGGATTGCAGGAATTCTGTCATAATACTTTCATAATCCCATAATTTTATGGTGTGTGAGGCTCAGGCAGCAGTACTTCTGGGTTTAGAAAGGAAACGAGTCATCCAGTAAATGTACCAGCCAAGCAGGAAGGAGATCCAGCACATCCAAGACAGATTTCCATGACATTCATAATTACTCTGGCAAGATCTCTATGTGAAGGGGCTTCTAAGGTCAGGATTACACACACAATGATTCACATGCACACAAGAGCAAACTAACATATGCACGTCGATAATGCCCATCTACCATGGATAACAATTCAACAACACATGCAAAGAAACTTGCACAGTATGAATCTACAACATGGGTGTCAATCTACCGGCTCAAGGGCCTGTCAAGTGTTACATTTCTAAATCCTGTCTGCAACTAATTTGTAACTTTCTGCATTTTGATATTTAAATATGATCCTAAGATCTCTTAAGGATTGTTAAACAGAATTATATGTATTTTCCCCACATGACCTAAAAACATATTTGCAACTGTAACCTGCATTTTTGAATCACTCAAAGAAGTATAGGTATGCAAGTGTCACATAAATGAAGCCATATACACAGGGACACAGAACACACAATGATGGTTAGACTAACTCTTTTAGGCATGCATAGTATAGGTTAAGTTTATGACTTAACCTTCGGCTTTTGATACCATTTTTAACTATGTAATGAAGGACACTAAAATCAGTAGTGGTGACATGTGAGTGAGAGGTGGTTATCAGAAACTCTAGTTGCTGAGGATCTAACAGATAAAAGCAAAATCGGTGACTAATAGTTTGAACTATGAATGTTAAGGAAAAAACATTGGGGAAAAAATTAATGAAAGTGTGGAGACAAGCAAAAAAATGTAAAATTTAAAAATGTGTCAAGAAAATATAAAAAGACACTCTTTCCCATTGAAACTGCTGCAAATGAACAAACATGATTTCACTAATCAGGCAATTACAAAGAAAAGTCATATTGAAAGAACTTTATGGTGGATCAATAACTGGGCTCAAATTTTGCTCTGCCTTGATTTCTGAGGTTTGACTTGCACCAGAGATTGAGGAGCAAACAAGGAGCATAAAATGTAATGTCTCATGTAATATCTTTAAAGGTAGAGAACATTTTGCATGACAAGTAAAAGTCCTTAAAATTTCTCGAGGCCACTATAGTGGTGAGAATGAAATGAAATACTTAATTCTTGCTTCTTAGCTTCGATTTTCTCATGCACACACTTTCTCTTTCCTCCTCAAGAGCAGCACACATGCAATCATGCACCGTATCATTAGTCCAAGCCACGCTTAGCGATTCGTCGGCCTCCTGAACATTCTGTTCCCCAGGAGGAAAGGGGGGAAAAGACTTTCCCCTGCACTTGACATCAGTTTGGCTGGCCAGCCTGAAGCTCTTTATTCTTTATAAACATCCCTTAATAATCCCTTAAACCCAGAAATCATGCCAACAAGAGACTAGAGGGAGTGCACATTTTACAAACATGGCTTCCAGATGAACCTTTTCTTGTGATCACTACAAGGTGCGGTTAAAAGCCACACAAATGTCAAGATACAACAACAACAAAAAAATTCTAGACAATTAACATGAAAAAAATAGAATATATTTTTATCATAAAAATAACATTATTCTACTTTGAAAATCAATCTAACCTAGTGTATGGCAATAATTTGCAGTAGTTTGTTTCTATATGTGGACAGAAACCACATAGAATAATGAAATGATTTATAGTCACATCAATTTCTCCTCCATCTGCCAACATGTGGTCCTGTAACTTCATTTTTATTGGAAGTCATTGCATCATATCTTTTCTTATCAGATCGCTAACTGTCACGGTTGCTCTTGAATAATTTGCATTAAAAAGAATGACTTCTGTTTGCTTTGAACCTTCCCACCAGTGCTAATCCTGTATTGAGTGAATGCTTTGTCAATATTGTACAGTTAAAAGTAATGCCAAGACAGCACACTGAATTGAAAAGAGACAGAGAGAGCGAGGGAGAGAGAAAGAAAGAGATGATGAGTGTGTGTTTGGCCTCCTCTGAACTCGTGCAGTTCTGGCAGAAACTGACAAACCACAAAATAGTGGCAACCTGAATCTTGAAGCAGCAATTTTTTACATTTTTCCATGAAAGCGAAAACCAGCCTATAATGTTCAGTTTGTTGTTTCCTGTGCAGTCATGTCATTTTCTTCTCCCTCTCTTCACCGCATTTGGAGAAATGGAAAAGTAAGGACAGGAAGTCTAATGTATGTCTGAACGGCCGAGCAAACAGCAGGGCTACAAAAAGACTCTGGTGAGAAAAGAATGGTCTAGTGCAGTGGTCTCCATCCCTGCTCCTGGAGAGCTACCTTCCTACACATTTCAGCTCCAACCCAAATCAAACACACCTGAACCAGCTAAACAAGGTGTTCAGGGCTATACCTTAATAACAGACAGGTGTGCTGGAGCAGCGCTGGAACTGAAGTCTACAGGACGGTAGCTCCCCAGGAGCAGGGTTGGAGATCCCTGGTCTAGTGTTTAAAATAAAGACATGTTGAATTCAGATCTGTTTGGTCTTTCGGAAGAGTTAAAGATATATATGTAGATATATATAAATAGCTCAAAGGGCTCATTTAAGCCCCATCAGAACAAAGGAAGACAAAAATCACTATACAAGCAAACAAACCCTCCATAAAAACTTAGACAATTTGGTTTATGCAACAGCTTTATAATGCCAAAACACCAAGATGTAAAGTTCATCTGCAGTCTAAATAAGAAAACGTTTACCCAGTTTTATTAAATATGTATATACAGTCAGTTCAAAAAGTATCTGGACACTTAAGACACACTTGAAAATATTTGAACGTTATTGCTTTAGATAAAAACATATCAAACCAAGCGGCATCACGTGATGCTAGAGCTTTTCTCAGAACTAACTTTAAGACATGTTTTTCCTGTTATATTTAACAAACTTATTGTCGGAGTAACCACAGGTGTAGTTTATCACATTAACTTAAAGGAACAGTACACCCCCAAAAAATTTTCATTTACATGTCCTCATGTCGTTCTAAACCTGAATGCATTTCTTTCCTCTGCTGAACATACTGTAAAGAATATTGGTAACCAAACAGTTTCAGTTCCCACTGATATCCAGTGTGCTTTTGTCCATACAGTGGAAGTCACCGAGAACCAAAACTGTTTGGTTACCAACATACTTCAAAATATCTTCTTTTATGTTTTACAGAAGTCAGTCAGTCATTTGGAATGAGTGAGTAAATTAAATTAATTTTTTTTTTTTTTTTTACTAACATCTGACAACCAGACTGTCAGAATATTCAGAATAATTTGAAACAATGTATCTGTATTTTATCATTCCATATCTAACAAGCTACTGGCTAAAATGCTTTGAAAAATTATTCTGTGCTTTCTTTCTTTCGACTACTTTTTTAAAATGTATTATTATTATTATTATTATTATTATATGAAGGCATATATTTTATTGTAACTTTAGTGTCAAATTGTATAAATATATTTGTGGCCTAGTAGAACACAATGTAATTTTTGTTTTTTCATTAATCACACTTTGGAAAATTAGGCATTTCAAATCACACTTAAAATTTCAAAAGGTTTTTCTTACTAGCTACAACTGTAATGAGGAAATGCTAAATATTCTACATGAGAAATGAAAAGCAGAGAGAGAATGAAGGGATAAGATTTTCAATTACTGGTAGAATGGTAAAAGCAGCTTAGCCACATCACATCTGTGACCACATCTTGTGTATGTGTGCACAAGTGTTATTTCAAATTGGGGAAAAATCTATGTGGCATTACTGTGTTAATTGTGAACAGGAGCAGTGTGCTAAATATACACAGAGCTGCTCTACTCTTTAATAATGTTTCATTGTGTTTCCTGTATCTTTCTTGAATCAGAACAACATCATAAACACACTCTCTGTCATCTCCTGGACAACAGGGACAAATACATTAAACAACAAACAGATGAAAAATGTTAGTTATTTACCTCAGTATTTTGAGGTTTATAGCTTCTGACTCACAGCAAGAAAACATTAATACATCAATCTTGAGAGACAAATCATCACACTGGTCCATGACCCCAGCAGACACAAACAAACTGTTTTCAGCCCAACATAGACACTTAACAAACAGGAAAGGCCAGAGAGTGCAAGAGAGAGATCAGCCACATATTTTTGTTATAAACTCAGGTACTTGAGCAGAATTTATTCTGTTATTTGAGTTTCTGTAGAGATTTCCAGTGAGGTCTTGACTCACTCACCGTGTGTATGTTTTCAATTGTCTTTTGATTATGTGTGCATTTCTGAGAATGCCAGTTAAGGTCCCTATAAAGCAGGGATACAAGATTTCACTGGCGTTTCTGAAGCGCTGCATGCTGTGTCAGTGTATTTCAAGATGCTAAACTAAACTCTATAGCATTTGTCCTCAGGATCAGCAGATTGAACACAGCAGACACATTACTGAAAACCATACATAATTGCAGTTTACAATCATCCAAAGGGCTACAAAATGGTGTGAGTCTGTATAACATGTTTCTGTGCCATATAACAGCTGTAAGTGAAGGTCTGCCTGTTTAAAAAAACATTATGACATCAGAGAGAGATTAATGGTTTCTCATTATTAGCTTTGGCAGTGTGAACAGGAAAGGAAAGGAACTAAAATGAAACAATGTCTGTTATATCATTAACTAGTGGTTTTCAACTGGTAGGTCACAACCTAAAGATTAACCTGTTCTGATAGGACTATGGACAGGGAAGAAACACGCCAATAAATAAAAGCAACTAACCACATATGCGTGCATAGTATGAACAGTAAATTAACAGGCTTTTAAACTTTTAAAAGGGATGAAAATGCTTTCCATAGTCTTTTGTTGTTAATACTCAAATATGTCAATTATACACATGCATACATACACGTGTGTGTGTGTGTGTGTGTGTGTGTGTGTGTGTGTGTGTGTGTGTGTGTGTGTGTGTGTGTGTGTGTGTGTGTGTGTGTGTGTGTGTGTGTGTAAGTGAGTGAGTGAGTGAGTGAGTGAGAGAGAGAATATGTATATGAATTTCAACGTTTGACTGAGAGACTATTCTTGAACACTCTTGTACAATAATCACCAAATATAAAATCTTGGTCCTGAAGCAAAACTTGTAGAGAATCACTGTCATAAATCACTCACCTGAAAACTGAACAACTGTAGTATGACACTAACTGAATGCCTTTTTCACAAGTACTTAAAGACACCACCGGTTTTCCCAAAATACCGGATGAATGAAAAACAAAGTGTTAAAGGGGCCGTGATAAAGCGAGACTACGAAAGACAGGATCTTATCACTTAAGTCACACAAACAAATATATATATACTATAATAATACTTCACAATATTACTGTATTTTGCTCAGATAAATGCAGCCTTGGTAAACATAAAAAAAATCCTAAACTTCTGAATTCAATGTGAACTCGTGACCCCATTTCCTGATCCCACTCTGGATGACACAGAAATCAAGTGTCTGCTCTGTTTAGGTGACCTGCTTTTGCTGCTTGTGGATTACAGGACAGCAAGATATTATACAGCAGACTTACCTAAATAAACCTACAGTCCCACAGTTATTACCTTAAATAAAGATCTAGATTTCACTGGAATTTTGAGTTTTAGTCCATGAGGTCCACTAACATTTATTAACCCCAAAGGATTAATGCCAGTTATCACTGCCTCAAACAATATGGAGAACCACCTGGACAAAGTACAGACTCTCTGAACATAACCTAGCAACAAAGGTGCCACAACACATGGCATTATAGTTTCGTCCCAGAGTGTTTTGCACAAGGTAGAAGAAAATGTTATGCCAACAACGCAAAACAAAAGAATCCAGAGACATGATAAATCCGGAGTCAAAGGTCAAAGGTTACTGTCCACAGAGAAAAAGACTTGATGATGGAGATGTGTTTCTTCATTATCTTGTTTGTTGTGTGTGTTTACAGCTCTGCAGTACTAATAACTGAATCATCCTCATTGACACACTTTGAAAGGATGCATTCCTGGAAAGTGCGTGTGCGTGTTTTATTCTTTTACTTTGACATCCAGATAACCACAGATTCATTGCTAGTGTAAAATCAGTTAAAATTTTCACAATGTGTGTGAGTTTGTGAGGAGGAAATGGTTTGTTAGTGTGTATACAGTCCCATAGTCCATCTGAAGCCTTTGTGAGTGATTTCCTTTAAACCCGGCGCCACTGTTCCTTCCCTCTACAGCTATGAAGCTTTGGCATGTCTCACTGATTTTCATTGTTACACATATTTACATTTTTACTGTTCCTTTTGGACGCACCAAAAAAAAAAAAACAGTGAATCAATAGCAAAAAAAAAACCATTGTATAGGTCAAAATTATCGATTTTTGCCAAAAACCATTAGGATATTAAGTAAAGATCATGTTCCATGAAGATATTTTGTAAATTTCCTACCATAAATATATCAAAAATTAATTTTTGATTAGTAATATGCATTGTTAATAATTAATTTGGACAACTTTAAAGGCAATTTTCTCAGTATTTAGTTTTTTTTTGCACCCTCAGATTCCAGATTTTTGGCCAAATATTGTCCGATCCTAATAAACCATACATCAATGGAAAGCTTATTTATTCAGCTTCCAGGTGTAAAAATTGACACTTAAGACTTTTGTGGTCCAAGGTCACATATGTAACAAAACCATTCAAACATCTGGAGTCTGTAAAAGGTATTTAATGTTTTTGAAAGAAGTCTCTAATGCTCACCAAAGTTGCATTTATTTGACCAGAAATACAGTAAAAGCTAAATAATTTAATATATTTTAAAATGTAATGTTTAAATGGATTTTTCAAATACACTTATACATACTTGCATGAGTAAACAATTTGCAAGATGCTGGCTAAGGTAAACAGAAGTCTGTCAAACACACACACACACACAGACACACAGACTCACACCATTTGTGCTGCCTCTAGATGTATCATGTTTTCATTTAAATTCCATATCTCTCTCACTCACAAACAGGAATACACAGATCATTAATTATTAATAGTGAAGACCTGTGATTACACGTGAGAAATGACTTAAACCCAAAGAAAACCACACCATCAACATCAAGTAACAAGATCATGTACAGTTTACAGAATTAATTTAAAGACCTGAGTGACTTTATCAGTTGACTATCATTGGTATTTCTGCTTGTCACTTTACAACAATAGATGACCACAGTAAGCGACAACTGACCATTCAGAATAGAGTACTCCAGGGAATGTTGCAAAACCCACACATCACTGAACAAGAAAAATTATTTAGCCAATGACTTTCATAACTATCTGTTCATTAATGTGTCCATCTGTATAAGAACTGGAAGCCTAAAAGCAGATTATGGACATGCAGATATGAGGAAACCATAGACTGTATAAAAACAATGGACGTAGTGTCCGTGATGTCATCCGTAGATTCCTGAAGAGCGTTTTTAAAGCTCAAAGTGGGCGGAGGTGGCCGTCGCCATCTTGGCAGCGCATCACTGCGCGTCACTCCCAGATAATCGATAACGGGCAAAAGGCGGGAGCTGGTTGCTGAAGCCACGCCCACCTAGATCACGGCAGTGTCAAAAGCGGCAATCCACCTGTCACTCAAGTGGCCACGCCCTTAATTATGCAGAACTTTAAGGCTTAATCTAAATGGATGAGTTAAAAAAAAAAATCACCCCCCTCACAGTTCTCATGAAGGGCAAAATCATTTCTTGAACCAGGCTGTAAACATGTTTTTTCTGCTTTAAAGTTGGGCATTTTAGCATGGGGAGTCTATGGGATTGACTCCCTTTTGCAGCCAGCCTCTAGCGCCAGTTGACGAATTACAGTTTAAGTCACTTCCTTGTTGGCTTCATGAGAGAGAGCGGGAGGTGGCCGCTTGGAGCAAACCCAGCTTAGTGTGCCAACAACAACTGAGCTGATTGGAACAAAAACCAACCTATCAGGAACAGCTACTAGGAATCACATTCTAAAACCAGTTTCAAAAAATACACAAACTAAACTAAGGCTACGTTTACAAGATAACGATGTAGTCAAAAACTGAAAAGTTTTTCCCTTGCATTTTTAAAAAGTTTTTAGTATGTTTAACGTTTTCACTTGGATTTTGGTTTATAAGTATCTGTAAAAACGACCAAAAACGCAGTATTACGCATGCCAGGCCAGTTGTTGTCACTTTTACCTTGTTAGTAAACAGTACCTGTAGGGAAGTGACGATTATATGTTGTATATG
Source organism: Cyprinus carpio (assembly GCF_018340385.1). Classification (NCBI taxonomy): domain Eukaryota; kingdom Metazoa; phylum Chordata; class Actinopteri; order Cypriniformes; family Cyprinidae; genus Cyprinus; species Cyprinus carpio. The sequence goes on along the minus strand of NC_056613.1, from coordinate 14,365,712 downwards.
ATGTACCTCCGCTGTTGGTTGTAATATTGGTGAAGTAAATCCACACTTTGCTGAAGAAGCATTAGCAAACTCTTGAGCAGCAACAACAGTACCATGTGCTTCGCCATTGTTGTGCACGTTTGTTCGCGCTTGCCTTTAAAATCGACACTTACTGTGCATGTCTACATACCTAACACATCCTACACACATGCATGACGTCACCATTTTCAAAGATTCCTGTATTGGGTGTTTACATGGAAATGGTAACGAAGGCCTTTTCAAAAATATGCGTTTCAGTCCCCCAAAAAACTCCATTGTCATGTAAATGAACAGGCAAAACGAATAAAAAAGTTTCCGGTTTTTGCCACTAAACGTTGTTGTGTAAACGGCCCCTAAAATACACACTAACAGAAACTTTAAAACAAATGTACTACTCTCAAAACCTACCAAAGCACAAATAATCATCTTCATAAACTACCACACGATATACCCAAAGCTTGTTTTGCCCTCTTTCTCTCATCCTGTACAGGAGCCCATTTCCTGTGTGTGATTAGAAAGGGGGAGATCACGGTCCAGAGAATTTTCTCTCTATGTTGTTGTTGTTGTTTTGTCTGCGAGCAAAAGGGAAGGAATGCCCAAATTAAACACGTGGAATTCAGGACACCCAAAGAGGTACGAGGTTCAAAAGATGGCACGAACTACAGAGTGTGTGCATGAGAGAACGAAGGAGAGAGAAAAAAAGAGTGCAAGAGAATTGAGGCGGGAGGGATAAGTAAGTGGATGGGTGATTAAAGAAGAAAAGAAAAACCTTGTAACATCTTTGGAATCCATTTTTAATTGTCTACAGGCAAACTGGCAGCTGAATGTTTTGTATTTATGTTCGTATTTTCTGACAGGCAGGAAAGTTGAATAAAACACCTGAAGACCTGAAGAACGTGTTCTCCGATCTGTTATTAAACACACATTCTGTGCAGCATGCAAAACACTCACACCCACCTCCCGAGGAATTAACCTGAGTGTGATTTCAAGTGACAGGCCAAATTCACAACTGGATGAGCAATTACTGAAGACTGATGAAGGTGAAGAAAAACAAAACAAAAGCCTGGGTCAATTACATCACATGACAGTCATTTTTGGTCAAAAATGTCAGGGTAATACAACTGTCCTGACATCATAATGTAAAAAGTCTTATCAGAGGAAAATTTTTTTACTTACTTTTTATTTACGCAGTTTAGCATAATTTTTTATATTATTATTAGACATTTAGAATGCCAATATTGTCAAAAAGACTTTTAACATATCAGATAATTTGCCCTTTTTAATAACAAAGCATATTTTATATATATATATATATATATATATATATATATATATATATATATATATATATATATATATATATATTATATATATATATATATACATACACACACACATTTTATCATGACTTTGATATATAATGATTATTATTTTTTTTTTAATTACTGAATATAATGATTCAGATGATGCTTCTCACAAATATTCAAAGTGTAAGGAAAATATGTGGTAACACTTTACTAAGCCTTTATGTATAATGCATTATAAAAGTAGTTTTAATACATTAATTATGCCTTATAAAGCACCTTTATAATGCATTGTACAATCTCATAAATAATTATAACCACAGTTAATAAATTATAATACTTCATATGTTCTTTAATTCATTGTTACACTATGCATTTATTTTTATAATATAACTATTAACAACAATATACTATGTATTACAACACACATTATAAATAATTTTAATGCATCATATCTTCTAATAACCATTTATAATGCATTATACATGAAGGCTTTCAGTAAAGTGTTACCAAATGTTTTTTTGTTTTCAAAAGCATAAGAAACCAACATGGATTCCAGGAGTACATTGCTATGAACTTGGCACATGTTAATATATTTTTCTTTCTCCAAATAAATCCAGGAATAGTTTTTGCACAAGTGTCAGGCAGGCTTATATAATCCATGTGAAGTGCCTGGCTGTAGAGGAAGAGTGGATAAAACCAGAGAGAAAGAGAGATGCCAAGAGCAAATGGTAAATGTGAGATTTGACTGCATCATGTCCTTATAAGGCCTGAATAAAGAGCCTTTTCCCTCTAAATCCATCTGGTTGGCATGACCTACAAACACAATACCAGAAGACCAAAATGATAAAACGACATCATATACACTGCATTCTCCAGAGCAAGAATGAAAAAGAGAGAATGGGATGAATATATCAAAGTGGGTGGGCGTTTAATATGCTTGACCTTTGGCACCATTTCTGTCGTGACTTTGGGGTAGAAAACAGACGGAAAGCAAACCAACTGAAAAAAAGAATGGCTTGTATGTGTGGTATGTTTGTGCAGACCTCTCCAAACTGCCCTCAATAATTGGGTGGACACACACATACACACAGAAAACATACACACACATTAGGGGCAGTGTTGGGGAAAGTTACTTTTAAAAGTAATGCATTACAATATTGTGTTACTCTTTTAAAAAAGCAACTAATTGTACTACTTAGTTACTTTTTTTATGGAAAGTAATGCATTATCTTACCTTTGTCACCTGGGCTGGTCTTGCTCATTGGTTTTTTAAAGGGATAGTTCACCCAAAATTACTCATGTTACAAACCAATAAGACCTTCATTCATCTTCAGAAGACAAATTAAGATATTTTTGATGAAATCCAAGAGCTTTCTGTCCCTCCATAGACAGCAAGAGTACTACCACAATCAAGGCCTAGAAAGGTACCAAGAACATTGACAAAATAGTCCATGTGACATCAATGGTTCAACCATAATATTATGAGAATACTTTTTGTGCGAAAAAAAAAAAAAACTAAAAACTATGACTTTATTCAACAATTCTTCTCCTGAGAGTCACCCTGGGGCTCCATTTTGGAGAGTACCACATGCGCATGCAAGTTCTACATCAGCAACACAACATGCTGTTGCACATGCCTTGTTTACGTGCAGGAAAGCACGCACATGCATCGCGGCACTCTCCAAAATGGAGCCTAGGATGACTCGGGGCAGAAGAACTGTTGAATAATGTCGTTATTTTTTTTGTTGTTTTTTTGGCAAACAAAAAGTATTCTCCTAGCTTCATAAATTTTCGGTTGAACCACTGATGTCACATGGACTATTTTAATGATGTCCTTACTACCTTTCTGTGCCTTGACCATGGAATTACCCTTGCTGTCTATGGAGGGTCAGAAGGCTCTTGGATTTCATCAAAAATATCTTAATTTGTATTCCGAAGATGAACTTACTGGTTTGGAACGACATGAGGATGTGAAATTAATGACAGAATTTTAATTTTGGGTGAACTACCCCTTAAATAACAAAAAGCCCAAAGGTTATATTTTTTGGCAACTGTAAAGGCCCTTTCACACCAAAAGTGAAATTAATAAGTCTCCGGCTGAAGGAAGTGCCTCGGCAACTGCACCTAACTCCCAATTTTTCCCATTAAGGGACAAGAGATGTGCCAGTGAATAAACTGGGGAAAAAAGTAACTTGCAATACTTATTTGAAAAGCAACTCCAACCCCCTCTACATTGCGAGTAAATAACTCGCATATGCGACTAAATCTTCATTTTGGTGACTAAATGATGTCTAATATTAGGCAATGGCTAATAAATTATCAGATTTTACTCGCCAGTGTGTTAGTTGGAGGCTAAATATATGTTTAGCACAGATATATTTTACCCCCAACACCGAGAACATCTATTCAGTGACAGAATATGTGGAATACCAAAAAAAAAAAAAACAGAATGGCTTTCACAACAATATTGATATGTTAACACTACCCACTCACCACTGCCTGCAGATGAAGGGAATTCCTGTGCAGAAAACTGCCTCATAATCTTGTGAAGTACGTGGACATTTGGAAACAGTCTGGTAATTCTGATTTCCGTCAGGACTTGGGCTGTCTCTCTCTCCTAAAATATTCCTGATTCTGTCTGTTAACGTGTATGTGCCTCGTAGGACAAAGACAGAGACTTAAGCATAAGGCACCAATTCCGCATCAGGAGGCCTTGTCCATATCCTATTATGGGTGTGAATGAGTCAGGTCAGAGTCATGTTGACATAGTTTCAGGCAGAACGGCTGACAGACTGACAGCTTTGGGGCAGCAGGTAGAAACTGAAATAATAATCGTTAACTGTCTGATTGCACCATGTTTGGGAGACTGATGACTGCTCTATTTGTCATATGACCAGAGTTTGACATGATGAGACAGAGTGAGTGTTGTGTCTGTACAACAAAAATTCTTAAGAATCACACATTATTTTCATTATTTACTCTGTCCATTAGGACTAGAGCTGTCAAACTCCAAAGTATCAGAAAAGCACTATAAAAGTGGTCCATACAAAATGTGTGCTGTATTCCAAGTCATACAACATCTTTTTATAAGGATCAGACTTAAATTTAAGTTGCTATTCACTGAAAATATTGTCATTTGCTTAAAATCTCCTTGGCAGGTTTATTAGCATTCCTGAGATGCCCGATTAGTGAATGAATTGTTCTTTTGAGTCAGATCTTCAATAAATCAGCTGACACACATTCATAAATCATTCAGAAACAATCTGAATGATTCAAAAATTGGACTGATCCAAGTTTTCAAGTTTACCTCAATGATGCAAAAGCACTGGAAGGGAAATACAAAAATATGCAGTATATATATATATATCTCCATTTGTGTTTCACAGAAGTAAGTCATATGTTTGGAAGTAAATAAATGACATAATTCTCATTTTTGGTTTAACTTTTCATTTAATAAGCAATAGAAAATTGTTAAAATTCCATTTCAATACATTTAGATGTCAAGCTTACTTCTTTCCTTTTTTGAATAACACATAATTGCCTACAGGTTTCTCTCTAATTAAGACATATGTAATGTATTAAAAATCTAAAAGATATGTATCGCACAATATAATTATATGCCTTTTTGCAAAGGCATTATAAGTCGATATTCCGACAGCTTAACCAAGGGTTTCCACAGTTCTAAATGACATAATGCGGTATGGAATTCAACCAAGTGAACACAGGTATTTTTTGGTTATAAATATCAAGAAGCAACTAATGACAGGGAAGAAGACGTAGAACACTTTAAATCGGCTAGACAAGACAGACTTTGATTTAGCCACAGTGACGTCAGGCATAAAGGAAATTAATGAACTACTTTAAATGATAGTCAAAAAAAGGGATGAAGAGGAAATGATGAGTGTGTTGTGGAGGAGAGAAGGAGCCTGATAAAGAATGAGTGCTTAACAGAGGAAGAGGAATGTTGAAAATGAGATGCATCGTCATCCAGATAGTCAGACCATGAAGATTCACATGTTTATGAATCGCTGTGTGTGCAGACACAGCAAACCTCACTTAACACAAGCCAAAATCAACAACATCCTTCTTTTAGGAGCACCAGCTGTGCCAAAAGCCCCTCAAACTATTCACAAACCAAACGCCTCGTCACAAGGGCCTAAACCACCACATTTATCAGACTGAAAAGAGGGGGAGAGAGTAGAAGGTCTGCTAAGTTCATGCTGCTTTATAATTTAAGAGAAAACCAGAGAAAAAAAGATGAGGCAGAAGACCTGCAACATGTTAGCCTGTACATTCCTCTCTCTGAGGACATGTATATTTTCACTGATCACAGAGAAAAACAATCCAGCACAGAAGGGCCATGAGATCGCATGCATGGAGAGAGAGAAACAGAGGAAGAAGTGAACCAAACCAGAGCTTTTCTACTATACAAGAAATATGAAGATGGTAATAATATACATTGGGGTCTGCACATATGAGACCAATTGATCTATTTTGCATTTTTTTAATAAACTAAAAAATAGGTGAAATGTTTAAATAATATATATATATATTTTATATATACTTAGTTTTTTAGTATCTTTTGCTATCAAAAACTCAAAATATATAAACAAAACACAATTTTATTTATTTCCAGATTTATAGAAGACCAGTTTAATGTGGACCTCACTGTATAAGCTCAGGCTATAGACAAAAGGAAAGCTTTAATGGCAGACACTCATCTTAAAAGATTCATCTTAAAAGGTTTCAGGACTTTCCACCATTTTTGGTTTGAGCATATAAGAAGCCAATTTATTTTAATGAAGCCAATCAGGACAACTTTTTTCATCTGTGTTGGTGAAACTGGAGTACAAGAGTGACAAAAAGCTCTTATTTTAGTGGCTAACACAAGCATGAGTGCCTCCAGCTCTGCTTACAATTAATCATGAAGTTAATAAGCTCTTAAATCAACGTGAACATGTTGCTCTATACATGCTAACAAATGCTGAAATACTTCACAAAAGCGCTGCTGACACTCAATCAGGCGAATCAAAACAAATCGGCTGAACATTGTGTGTCTAATGAGGTTTTTAATCAAAGAGCAACCGTTGACAGATGGAAAGTTGGACGTGAGGAACAGACATGGAGTTATTGTCCCACGCTTAGACTGAGAGTTGATGACGGATGATGACATAACAAATTTTCCTCTTTACATTTATATTCACTCTTTCTTTCTCATTCTGTCTCTTTGTTGTTAGAGACATAGCTACTAAAGCATGTTTCTTGTTCAAAGACAAGGAGATCGTCTAGAATGGAATTTCCCCATGTGTTTCTCCATGCTGCTTCCTGTTTCAGTGTCTGCACTGATACCCCCATCCCCTCAATCAATCCCACCAACCACAGCACAGGATTTATGAAGGTCAGCTTTAGGATGTTGATACAGGTGCATGCGCCGCCCCTATTTCTCCCTCTCTCACAAACATTCAAACAATCTTAACCTCTTTCTACCCATTTGATTTCTATCACTTCATCTAGTTGTGTCTCACATGTGTCTTTGCTGTAGAGAGACAAGCTTTTTGCAGACCAAATACAATACAATAAGATTTTTTGAATTAATATACTTCAGTAAGGACACATTATAAATTGTTTAAAAGTGGCAGTAAGAACGTTTATATTGTTATAAAACAAATCTATTCTTTTGAACTACATAATCATCAAAAAATCCTCAAAAAGTAACCACGGTTTCCTCAAAAATATTAAACAGCACAACGGTTTTGAATAACAAAATAATAAATAATAAAATGATTTTACAAAGAAACAGTCTCATTGGCCTAATACTGTAAATAAAGATCAAAGAAGCACAGTCTTTATATTCAGGTCTGTATATACTCAGACAGACTAACAGCTCTAAATCCAATCACCTTGTCACCAATCGACAGAAAGTGGGATGGTCAGACTAAGAATATGTGCGGCAGCCATTCCTATGGAAATGCAGGTCAGGCATTGCCAAAGGCTTTGAGAGCTTGTTCTGATCTTGTGTGTTGTCAGGGTGACCATGACATCAGTGATCGCTTTTTTTGATCATTTTATTCAGTGGAAGCAGATAAGATCAGTCTTGCTGCAGTGACGCATGGAGACATTAACTAAACAGCAGAATACAGTGTCTAAACTACACAGATGAACATTCACTAACCTACCAACACAACTTTTGTTAGTCAGTGACATTTTGTCCAGATGTTTTATTTTTGGACAAAGCCAAACAAAATGAAACACTGGGTAGAAATGCTGAATACCGAACACGGTTTTTCACATTTTTCACCCATGTAGGCCTATTTTGGCTTTTTTTTTTTTTTTTCACCATTGCATTAATTAAATTGGCAAAATGCGCTTTTTACTGTTTTGTCCTGCTTTTCAAATAAAAAATAAATTACAAAACAACAATTTAAAAATATTTACTTAACACTTAACAGTTTTTTTACATTCTAGCAGACATTATACCAACAAAGCACAATTTAACTTAAAATTAATAAGTTAGTAAAATAATATTTTTGAGAATTCAGGCATGTATTTTTACTGTACAAATAAAGGCAGCCTTAAGCAGAAGAGATATCTTTTTAAAACAATAGAATATAGGGCTGTGCAAAAAATCGAATACGATTTTCATGCGCATCTCTTCAGTAAAGATGCTCCTGTAATTAGTAGTATATCTCCAGCACGTGCGTTCAGATCAGGGTTGCCAGGTTTTCACAACAAATCCTGCCCAGTTGCTTCTCAAAACTAGTCCAAAACTAGCCCAATCGCGTTTCCAGGAGGTTCCTCGATAAAAACTGCATCCCGGGGTTAAAATGTTACATTTTTCGGCAGGGTTCCCTTGGTAATGTTCACATTTTAGGGGCTAAATATCACGTTATTGGTATTGGGGTCGCTTCAACCCGCGAACATGAAAAACAACCACAGACTTGGCAACACTGGTTGGCATTTACTACACAGAGCCGTAATTCACTGACAGTCTACACAAAATCGATTTTAAAATCGCAGGCGATTCTTTGTCAATTTTGAAAGCGATTTTGTGTAGCTTGTCGGTGGACTACGGCTCTGTGTAGTAAATGCCGCTCCACGTGAACCAGTGTTGCCAAGTCTGCGGTTTTTCATGTCCACGGGTTGAAGCGACCCCAATACCAATAACATGATATTTAGCTCCTAAAATGTGAATTTTACCAAGGGAACCATGCCAAAAAAAAGTATATTTTAATCCCGGGATGCAATTTTTATCGGGGAACCTCCTGGAAACGCGATTGGACTAGTTTTGTACTAGTTTTGAGAAGCAACTGGGCAGGATTTGTTGTGAAAACCTGGCAACCCTGATCTGAACGCACGTGCTGGAGATGTACTACTAATTACAGGAGTGTCTCTTTACTGATGAGATGCGCATGAAAATCGTATTCGATTTTTTGCACAGCCCTAATAGAATATATTAAAGCTCCGAATTTGAGCACTATGTGTGAATGTTATAATCGAGCGGCAACCTCGCACTCTCTCTCGTGAAGCCAATAAGGAAGTGACTAAAACTGTAATTCATCGACTGGCCGCTTGAGGCTGGCTGCAAAAGGGAGTCAGTTCCATAGACTCCCCATGTTTAAAATGCCCAAACTTTACAGCAAAAAAAAACGTTTACAGCCTGGGTTCAAAAAATGATTTTGGTCTATATTGCTAATTTTGCCCTTCATGACAACTGTGAGGGGGGGTTGTGAATTTTTTTTATAATTCATCCGTTTAAATTTTATCAAGCCTTAAAGTTCTGCATAATTAAGGGCGTGGCCACTTGAGTGACAGGTGGATTGCCGCTGCTGACAATGCCGTCGCGCTAAGTGGGCGTGGCTTCAGCAACCAGCTCCCGATTATCCGGGAGAGTCGCGCGGTGACGCGCTGCAAAAGATGGCGATGGCCCGCTCTGCGCACTTTGAGCTTCAAAACCGCTAATTGAGGAGTCTATGGGTGACGTCAGGGACACTACGTCCATATTTTTTTACAGTCTATGGTTATAATACATGTATTAATAGAGCTGTTGTAGGGTAATTATTATTATCATTATTATTGCCTTTCTTTTTATTTTATTTTACAGAACACCAGTAAACACAGTAAAATTAGAATACTATCATTTATGAATGTCTATGGTGTTGTTACTTTTTCTCGGCTTTTATATTGGCAGAAACCCGCAGGAAGATCTCGGTGCTTTGAAAAGAACCGGAACCGTGAGCAATTTCTAAGGGTGTATTTACACCAGTTAAGTCCGCTAGTTCACTTGCTTTGGTCCGGACCAAATACAAGGTTGATTTTTTTTGTTTTGGTGCGGTTTGCTTTCACACTGCCCTTTTTGCAAGTGAACCAAAAATTGTAAACAAAACCACGCGTGTACTAAGGTCATCCATTCATTGGACTGAAATTCTCAAGCAGGGAAAATCAGGAAGTTCGAAAACAGGCTAATCATGGAGATTTTTCATAGTGTAATCGTTATTATTTTACTGATTTTCTGTTATTAGCTACAAACGCAATATGAAGACACTTATGAACATCAGATGAGAAAATGTCATCTATACGATGTTGTAACAAGGATTTTACGAAGACGAAGAAGTGCTGCAAGACGGTTCCAGTGTTCTGTCGATTTGTCCTACCCTGTCAGATTTTGCTACCTCAATTAAAACAGTGGGTAGTACAATTCGACAAAGAAAAATGCTACCTGGAAAGTTATGGTTTATTAACGTCTACACCTACCACAACCCTAAACCTACCCTTACAATAATGCAAATACAGTATTTATGTGTCATATTAGCTGTTGTGGCTAGAAGGGGTACAGCTACAGGAAACCAACAATAAATAATTTTTTCTGCCTATTAGATTGTGTTTTATTGAAGTCTACACCTACCCCAACCCTAAACCTACTCTTACAGTAATGCAGATACATTAAATATTGTTGTTCAGCATGAGAAAAAAGAATGCGATATTGATATGCGCATGCGCAGTAAACCCTGGAAGGAAAATCTGACAGGTACGATAAAATGTCAGGACAGGAGAGAGCACGCTCTTATGTGCGCCTACCATGGCATACTGACCATGGCACTGCACAGAAGACGGATTAGGTATATATATTAAAAAAAGCAGCGAGCAAAGGAAAGCGATGGCAGGCTTTGGCAAGTGGGGACATTCTAAAACGCTTAACTTACCTAAACACCGACCAGGGAAAACCAAATTTCTGTCAAACCTTACTTGAAATAAACTTTAACTACCATCAAAAGAATGAGCCCTTATTCCACAGCTAAACTGAATAATATCACGTTTTCTCCCCCATAGAAGTCCATTATAAGGAAACAGCTTATCGTGGTTTAACATAGCCTACCTTAACAACGACCGTGGAAAACCAAACATCTGTCAAATTTTACTTATAATAATCACTTGCTACTGTCAGAAGAACGAGCTCTTATTCAGAATGAAGTGAATAATATCTCGTTAAGTTAATATTAAGTTAATATAACTTTCTCCCCCACAGGTGTCCATTATATGGAAACAGCTTAACGTGGATGCAAAATGGTGTTTATTATAAGTAAAATCTGACAGAAGTTTGGTTTTCCCCAGTCGTTGTTAAGGTTCGTTAAACCACATTATGTTTCCTTATAATGTACTTCTATGGGGAAGAAACTGCTCAACGTGATTTGTGGGAGACCGCTCAAATCCTCTCTTCTTCATCCTTTCACTGAACTAGCTAAACACATCTGCATTTTTATGTATCTTCTCCAGACTGTTAACTCAAAAGGTGCAGTGCTTTCTGCAGTTGGGTCGGATCGAGGTCAGATCATATTCACACCTTAAACGAACCGTACCAGAGTTCGTTTGGAACCTCTTCAGCTGGGGTTCGGTTGTTTGGTGCGCACCAGAGTGCGATTGCTGTATTCACACCTGCCAAAAAGATCCGGACCAAAGGGGGAAACGAACCAGAGTTCGTTTCAATCGAACCAAACAAGACAGGTGTGAATACACCCTAAGTTTCAGTTCCGAAAACGGTTCTGGTGCGATACGTGACCAAGTGCTGTGAGCAGCCTTGCGCCTGTGTTCTGACGATTTGGCTTTTCCAGTGGCGGCTCGTCAAAATTTTAAGGTGAAAATGAGAGGAGGACTATTTAAATTTAATAAAATTCACAAATCATTTCAGTTAATGTCTCAGAATGTGTTTTTTTTGTTTGTAATTTCACAGCTGTAATACCATAACATGTTACTGAAATTGGAAAGCGCTGCTTTTCTATCGCGAATGTGCCTAATATGCTGGTGTAATCACAACCACTAGGTAACAGAGAAGGGGAGGGGGAGGCCGGGGGAGAGTTGAGCTCTCGTGCCTCAGTTGGTAAAAAAAAATTAGCCAATCAGCATCAAGTGTTCACTTTCAGCGCTGAGAAGTGTTGAGAAAAGAAACCTTGTAAAGGAGGCTAGCTTCCTTTCTGGTATCAACCAATCATAGAGACGTAAATTATGTGCTATCAGTTTGAACGTCTCGCGCTGCGCTGATAATAATCCAAGTACTTATGATGAGTAGTGATATTGAATATTTGATCGCCAACAGATTTACCAAGCTGTCATTCAAACAGTATATATACAAATTAAAAAAAAAAAAAAAAAAAGAAAAACATGCCTAAGCTGGATATAGGCTACAGCAGTCGCGGCTTAATTGACTTTTAAGGGATAAATGTTTGCAGATAGGCCAGGTAAGTGAAATTATATTATCTTGTATGCATGTTGTTTTCTTTACGTTTTCTGACTAAAATTAACCAAAATGCCATTTTAAAGTGGTTAAGCAAATAATAATTATAATAATAATAATAATAATAATAATTACCGGCAGGGATCCCAGACCAATACAATTGGTGTGCCTCCTCTATTTTAAAACCCACGAGCCACCACTGGGCGTTTCCCGTAAAGGAAACCAAATAACAGAAACGGCGCCCTGCCTCTTTAATTACTGAGTACATTGATTCCAATGACGCGCATTCCAATAGGTGCTCTTTAACTACCGAGGACCTCGTTTCCCACGACTGTACACGCACTCGCGCCTTTGATAACTGTGCACGTCGATTTGTCTGACTATACATGTACCGGCAGCGCGCAGCACCTGCCACCACTAAATTACATTATATTTGTCCCATATTGTCATTAATATACATACTGACTTCAACTTGGACCATTAAATAAATAGACTGCTATTGTTATGCAAGTATGAGGGTTAGATTATTTAGTGTACAGGTCATTTCAAGAGTGATAAACAAAGTGATAGGAAATATTTATTTTCATGCATTTTAAATGTTTAAAAATGTGGAAACCACTCATTGCATCACACCATCTCCTGACTGCATTGTTATTTGTAAAATAGGGGCTTTATGGAGTGTGTGTACTCATGGTTATAAGAATAACAGTTTATATTTCATTAATTTAGGGAAATTAACAAGTGTCTTAGCCCTCAAGGGACTATTTGGCTAACCAACTTATTCCTGCTTAAAAAGCAAAATGTTATTGGTAATGTAAAAAACATCAACTTTGAAGCACATGTTGATTGATGGACTAGCATTACTCAACATTACTTACTACCTTCCAGCAACACTACATTCAATGAAGGTAAAATACTAAAAAAAAAAAACATAATAGTAGTTCATTTAAATGGAACCGGAATCAGAACCGGAAAATTTCTTACAATACCCAACCCTACTTATGAAGATCTGTATACTATAATATATGTTGAATTTTGACATTGCCAAACTTTAAATTAAGTTGACAGTAAGTAATAAACAGTATTGAGCATTGAGTAGTTGAGAATTGTGCATTTTTCCCTTACCACTATTTTTTAATAGCTGTTTAATGATTTTAATGGAACCGCAATCGGAACCGGAAAATTTCTAACAATTCCCAACCCTTAAACAGTCTCTCGCTGTCGGTGCTTCATGCTTATAATGATCTCTGCATCTTTCTCTAATAGTTTTAATACTTTCACACTGCCAACATGCTATTTGATCGCGTTAGTCATTGTTCGGTACATATTATTCAGCCTTTTCGTTTATTCCGGTCCCGAATATTCGGTGCGTCCCTAGTTTTTTTCTTTGCTACAAACAAAGGCAGCAACCAAAATCAACCTCAAACAAACAGACTCATTTCTGCAACTCCCAAACTATAATTTATCACAATTATAGATAATAACCATGGAAACCACCAATATGCTCCAATCTCAACAACAATCTTTCCTTCATCAATTCTTTAATAAGCATGTAAATGGCCTGTAACAGAGTCACCCAGTTAAAATACTTCTTTATGAACTGAGTACAATTTCCAGAATAATAGGGGATCATACATGGAAAGACACAAGAAAGAGATCAGTATCCACATGATGAGCTGTTAAAACCCAAAGTTTCTGCTGAGACAGAGAGATTCATTTAATGGGCAAAACTCATGCTGTTTTTCTCTAGTAAATGCTCTTTTAAATTACTTTCAAGTCCTCAGTACAGAACAGGATTCTGAGTGTTACACAAGCCTCTTCCATAGCATGTCACAGTGGGCAAAAAGTGGACCTTGAAGCGAGCTGGAAATGCTTCTAAAAAAATGCTAACTATGCCCCTTTTCCCCTCTCCCTCCCCAAAGATTGAGTCCAGCCCAACTTAACCATCCAACCCAGAGCATTCCTGTGTTCTCCAACCCCTTGAACAAAACACAGTGTGAGAGAGACATCGATAAACATTAATAACACAACTTTCCACTCAGCTGACCCAAACATCCCTTTTAAGGCCAAGCAGTTCAGATTTCTCTTTTCATTAGGTTCCAAAAATACCTCAAGAACACAGAGAACGAGTGCAGAGAAGAGAAATCATTGCATTGCCCAGTTTGAGCTGACATCTCCTGGTTTTGATGGCTAGAAGAGAGAGAGAACAGCCCTTACAAATTTGGATCGACCTGATAAAAATTCTCAGAGGCCTCAGACATACACATGAGACAGTCTAGAGGATTCGGACTCACAAAGGTAATGTGACAGGAATTTATATGAAAGATATTTTAACCTTTTTCTCCTTCTACTCCAATGATTCCTGCCCAGGAGTCGACACTGTTGAACTTTTTAAAATGTTTTGAATTCACATGTTTTAGGTGCCATCTTGTCCCCTTTTTTTGCCTAACAATCATCTTTACTCTGTGTTTTAAGAAACTTTTGAAAGCTGTACTAGTGAAACTTAGTATTCAATTAATAATAAATAAACCAATCCAGATGGAGAAAATAATCAATTTTGACTGTGAAAGAAGGAAGTCTTGTTCCATCTAGTCATACATTATTCCTAATGTTCACATTTCATCCATTTCTCAAATAAATGTTCTTTAGAAAAGGGAAAACAATAGTCTGAACATCTGCACACAATGTGCACCATTCTTAGAGGTAATTTCTATTTTATAGAATTATATTGCCCTAAAAGAGCTTTTGCAGAACATTCTTGGAAAAGTCCTGAATATGTTTGGCTTTGTCTACAAGTTATATCCTTAATAGTATGTTTTTGACAGAAAAAGGTCTACAACTAATAACTGTATTTATTTATTTTTTTTCATCAATTTAGGTGTAAAAGTAAAAGCAGAGTAAGTTTTATCATGCATGAAGGACAGGAATGGACATGCGGGGCAGAGTTTTCAGTCTTTATGCTTGAAATGCCCTTTCAAACAGCAAACATTCCCAACCATATGTAAGTCATTACAGAACTCAGGAAAATGTTTACAATCGAGTGTCACAGTAGAAACATGTTTTCGATCAGAGATAAGAGAGAATAGGCCACGAACCAGAGCAGACCAAATGTGCGTCAGCTTCAGTTTAACTTTCTCAATGTGTTTGCACAGTTCACAGGTCACAGCTATCCTGCCTCTAATAAAAGATAATGCAGTTCCGCTGTCCCCAAATAAACCACACTAGAGATGCCTTGCATTTAGCTCTGGTGCATCTGTGTGTGCAAAGGTTAAGAACAAGACAAAGGATGTGTTATGTTGTTCCTCAGAAGGAATTGTTCTACATATATGGTGTTCCTGTGGCTCAGTGGTAGAGCACAGTGCAAAATCTTGTGGGTTCAATTCCGAGGGAACACATGTTAGAGGAACAAAATGTTAGCCTGAATGCACTGTAAGTCGCTTTGGATAAAAGTGTCTGCTGAAATGCATAAATGTAAATGTAAATATGGTTTTACAGTATGATGCTAAATCATCACCAGTAAGTGGATGCAGCTGATACAGTTCTCCATCTTCTACCCTAATGCTAAGCAGTAGTTTAAAATGCCAAACAATTGCTAACATGTTTCCATTAGCTTGATATTTGGTGTCCCTCTAGGCAATGTTCTAGGCCCCTTGATTTTTAAACATATTAAGGGTTTGTAAGTAGTTGATTACAAAAATTAGCTTGTTGTTAAGGTGTAGGATGGAAAGAAATTAGGTCCGTTTGACATGTAGTGCAAAAGCTAAGTAGAATAACTTTAAAATCAGCCATATGCCATTACGGTTACAGTTCTATAGAGGGAAAAAGAGAGTTCTGGGTTACTAGACATCAAGCATTTCTTTTAATAACTGCCATAAAATATAAATGGTTCTCAAGAGTAGGCCACTGAAAAGGTAGGGGTGTACTGAAATTTTGGCCAACTAAAAAGAGAAAGGTGGAATTATTTTCCTAAAAAAGGAACAAGTTATTTTTATATCTGATCTGAAACAGAAATACTAACAAAAGCCTCATTAATGTCAGATGACCCTAGTTTAATTACATTACTCCATCTTACATACATTAGCTCAAACAATGTCCCAAATGGTGAACTTTGTGAACTTGTGGTTGTCATAATGGCAAAGGACCAATACTAACCAGCATTATGTCAAAGTGTGGACTTTGGAGGCACATTGCAAGGCTTGAGGTGGCATTCGGGACAAGGCTCAAGTACACTCAAACATTTTAACATTGCTATCCTCTATATCGAACACAAATACATGATGGGTGATGGCAGATGTTCAAGATAAAGGAAAATCTGATTCTCCTAAATTCTCCTTGCTGCATTACTTGCAGATTGCAGTAAACACAAGTATTTTGAAAGCAATGGCTCACTCTCCAAAAAATCTTTCACCTGTCAGATGTTTGACAAATGGGTCCATTCAATGTTTATTCAATAACACTCACTCTGAACTTAGTACTGTGTGTAGAGAGCAACGTGGCTAAAACATCGGCTGAAACTAAAGTTCATGCATCAGTGAGAAACAGTGCGGAGGGAGGAAGGGCACAGCCTCTTTCCCTGCCCATGCCTGAACCTCTCTGCTAGACTGGAAATCAGGTCAGCGCTGGACCCGAGAATCTCTGCTTGTGTTTCCATGTGGAGGGTAAAAATAGGCAGCGCTGAGCAGAATTAAAAAAGCAACAGCCTCACAGTAAATGAAGAGGTGAAATGTGAATTAGTTCTGAAACAAGGTGATTTGCAGGGCTGGGTGATATTGCTATAAAAGTATTGAGTATAAATACAATACAGAAAAAGAAAATATTATCCAAATATTTCTCAATCTTTTTCAGGCCTTCATATTCATGCATTCACTATGATTGTTTAAAAAAGTAATTTTATCTTCAATCAGAGGAGCCATCATCTTGACCAAACAGCTATAGGCAATTTGATTGACAATGATTAGGCCTAATTAAATATAAAATATTGAATTTAATTTAATAGTCCAATAATTTGTTTTCACTAAATTGACAAATTGAGGCAAAATTATATTCAACCATTTTTATTTATATACACCAATATAACAATATATGGTGACAAACAACTATTTTAATACTTTAAAAATTAGATGTCAGAGATGTGAATATTTTTGAGAGACGAAAATGATTCACTGAATTGTTCAGAATCGAAATTGGCAGTTGGAACACATTAATAAAAAATGATTTCAACATCACTGTTGTTAATAAATTTCCAGAGACAAGAAAGAACAGCAATACCAGTCTTACCTTTTTATCTGGGGTGCGTTTCCTTTTGGAAACACACCCCTGGACATTAACCTTCCTAATTAACATCCATTAGGTTTCTTTCTTAATGTCCAAAAAAAATGCATTCTAATCACTAATTAACTGTATATAGCCAACACAAATCAAAGCAAGTATATTGTGAATACCCAGTATCTCATCCAGTCCTAGTGATTCATAGACTAAAGGTGGAAAAACTCTGTAAGAAGCCTATTAGCCCTCTGTAACACACTAGACTTTACAACACAGGAGAAGGAAATCAGGACAGTGCTTGAGAGTCATCAGCCAGATCCCTAATGGAATTCCCCATCTCCACCCAACACAAACACGCACAGAAGCTAATGAACTTAAATATAACCATTTGGTTCTGCAGAGGCAGAGTGCTGCAGCTGTGTCCGGCGTGCCGTCTCAGATCCAGAGAGAACATTACACCATCACAGAGCATGTGGGCTGCTGTGAGTGCATCACTCTGGTTCCGCTGAGCTATTTCAGGAGACCTTAGAGATAGGCCTATTTCAGACACACTCCCACTCTCGCACCCACACTCCTCAACAGCAGTGTGGATACTGTCACACATGAGGGAGGAGAAAAAAAAAACAAGGTCAAAGATCAATGAGGAATCATTTGCTGACTGACAAGCATTTGAGACGCACGCCAATAACCAAGTGTGAACAGCGATCTGTCTCGGCTGACCACTTGCAATCTGGTCACTGACACGGATCCAGGTGTAAAAATACCATATAAATACACACCTGCTCTTTAACGCACACTAAATCTTCTGTATTCTGTACACATGCTCAAATGTAAACATGGGCGTGTTTGTGCACAGGTGAAAAAGAGAAAGGGTGGGGCGCTTTTGAGGAGAAAAGACATTTGGCATCCTTTACAGATGACTTTGAGTGCTTAGAACTGGGGAATCTGATGAGTTCTTCTCACAAGTATTTTCTATGATGCGAAACATCACAGAAGGAGCAGGTCTGAGCAGATCCAAGCACAAATCAGCAATCCCAGATGCAGTGCAGTACTTGGGATATCAGTTCTGGCTGTGTGCCTCTTTATTACTTAACTGCTGTGAGTTCTTGCATGCTAAAAGTGGCCAACTGACGTGGGAGTTTTTTTAATGGCCAATGCGTATAACAAGGGTCGCCAATGGCCAATACAAGTAATACAATTTAATCACAGCAAATAGAATATACTAAAAATTGAAGCATGTCAATGCACACCCATTTAAAACTGAACTGAAATCTATTCAAATAAACATATATACATTTAAAGATTGTTGTCTGTCTTACAGCAGACAGAATGATGGCGAATTTTTGTCTGGGTGACAATATGCCAAAAAACTCCAACTAGACATCAACTAGACCTGTAGGAACCTGTATTGCAGACCATCAGACACACTTTCTCTTTCCACTTCCACAAAAAAGTAACTCTTTCTCCCTTAAGCCCTAAGTATACTTCATTTTTGTATACGTGCATGCACAAATGCAAGCGGTTGACACACACATTCTAGAAAGGTTTATCTTGGACTTAGTCCAGTGTCTGCACTATTTTTCTTCAGAAGTTATGACAGATATAAATGTCAATGTACTTTTAAACTAAACTTGGGGTATCTCATAACCCACTCACACAAGCGCTTGTTAATGCAATTTTCTACTGTGAAACATCGGCCCGGGCCAGAACAACCAATTAGTGCTAAACAAATTCACTGAGCATGTGTGCAAGTTTTGAAGGAAACGTTCAGACTACTTTCAGATTTGTCCATGTGAAAACCACAACCCAAATGTCATCAACAAATGAAATAAATGTCTTGGTTAGATGTATCAAACAAATTCTACAGGCCCTGCTTATATTAAGATCCATTTCAGGTGTTCCAAATGTGATTTACACCTGGTATTACTACTATTAAATGGACAGATAGATAAGGCGCTGATAAAATTTGCAGAGAAAAAAGGTCCAGTGTCTATTGTCAATAGTGTAGTGATATAAGAAGCACAGCTCACAAAGAAGTCACTTTCAAACAAATAGCTTTCTGTGAATTCATATGAACAAAATCTGAGTGGACAAATCTTTCACCCTGAACATAATTCCCAATCGTTTGGATCCCTTTTGAAATTAATACATGATGCCTGCAAAAATTCATAGACCTATGGTAAAATGTAACCACACATGATTTGATCACATGCACATATTTGTGTGTTGAACATGTTAATTACTTGTCAATGGAGTGATTTGATCACATGCATTTGAGTCTAGTGTTGTTTTGTATGGATGAAAATATCAAAATATCTTTCTTTGCATTTTACAGGTCTGGAAGAATAAATGATAATAGAATTTTCATAATCCTTTTAAAACCAGGTGTAAACATAGTCACAGAAGAAGCACGCTTGCTTTGAGTCCTGTGGTACTGTGTGAAGATCAGTCCTCAGGGCAGACTGGGACAGCTGGACTGGTTCAGTGTATGTTTGTTAGTGGGAGGAGCTGCTGTAATCTTTGTGTGTTCACACTTTAACACCTCTTCCTCAAGCTACATGTCTGTCAGCAAGCTCTCCCACTCCCTGACATCACAAAACTGAAAAGTGACTCAGATGTGCACCAGATCTGGTCACCCTTCCCCATGAACACCTCATTATATTTTGGAGTTCACAGGAACACCAAGAATTACTGAAAAGTTGTCATTTCTTTCAAGATTATGTACGATATCCACCGTTATTTTTAAGATAATTTTAATGTAAAGGGCAGTGCCGCGAATACATTTGCTGGATGCCAAAAGCTAAACCGCCAATGACCTTACCATCTGACATGTAAAGAGTACATCTATATGGTAAAATACACAAACAAATTTCACTTCCTTTTGCATTTAAGGAGAAATGCCAAATCACAGCCTTATTCTCACAGAGAAAGGAGAACAATGATGCCATGTAAAGTAACGTTTCTGTGAAACTATGATTTTGTAACAGAATGAAGACCTACTGACAACACGGTGTTAGAATCTGTCGGTTCATTTGAGTGAGAAAGAAAGAAAGAGAAGATTAAGAGAGGGAACACCATGACTGAACCGAAATATTCAATTTAAACCTCAAGCTAGTCATTTAGCCTCTCCATAATCCTTGGGTCTGGTGCTAAGTCTGGTAATTACTCTTATTGGACACAGATAACCATCACAAGCATTTTGCTGCATGCTTCCTCCAAGTGGAAAAGCAATCAGTAGACTGGAAAAACCAGAAGCAGGGCATGCTCATAAAGAAAAGTGGAGAGGGAGGGCAGGAATTACAGAGCACCGGCATTCATCGCTGATCATTGTGCAAACTGTCTCCTAACTTTCTCTGGAGCGAGAACTGCCCCTGCATTCACTCTCTCATAAACACCCACCCATCCTGTTTCAGCTGACAAAGTTCACATGTACTCTTGTATAACCAACAATAAAAGCTCATCAGAAATCAACCTTTGCCCTTCTAAGGTGAGCGACGTGAAAAGGCATAGCTGGTCACGAAACACATGAGAGACTGAGAGAGAGAAACAAGCTACAATAGAAACGGACAAAGAACAACACAAAAGTGTCCGCTGGCTTTTGGCAGAAAACAGATACATCCGGCTCTTCTAGAATGTGGTCCAGATCTCCAGCTGGACATACTCTAGCACAGTGGCTGTCAGCTGGTTTTGCTTCAGGACCCAGATTTTACAAGTGACTACCAAACACAGCACCTATTTTTAATGCTTAATGTAATGAGGGACAGGGTTGTATTTTCTTTGATGCTATGTAGATTTGTTGATGGTTTTTGAGGATGAGGGCATCTCAAACATCCTTTCAATGTTGATATCTGACTAATTTGCTTTGAAGTGCCAATAAACTGTAATGGTATTTAGTTGAGTGAGCTAGTTCACTGTTCATACTAAAACACACACAGACAAGTGTTCTAGAGAATTACTGGAAAGCCGTCAATGCATTTAAGTCTGGGACAGGTCATGGCAGGTCCTCTCTGTACTCGTCTTCCCTCTCTCTTGCTTTATGGGCCCCACCTGCCTAATGTAATGGAGCCTGTATGGGGGTTGCTATTCTCTCTGTGCTTAGTGTTTCATTTTTCTGTCAGCTCCCCAACCCCCCAACCATCACCACTGCTGCTTTCCTGACAAATGAATACTCATGTGTTTATAAATCAGCGTATATTTTATAGATTTTTTTTTATGAAACTTTCAATTAAAAAAATCATTCCTGCTCTAATTAACAACTAATTTTTATTTATTTTTCTTACAATCACTGAAATCTGCCTTTTTTTCTTTTTTTTTTTTTTTTGAGGCATAAAACTACTTTCCTGCCTGTTGGATAGCACTATATAACTATAGTGCAAACCAACAGCATCTGAGAATGGGCTGTAAAGAAGCAACACCATTGGTTGGTTCTATCGAATGAACACACCCCCTTTACTTAATGAGTCATTAGTTATGCACCAAATTAAATACATTATGTATACTGTCTAGTTAAGCATGTGAAGTGATCAACAGTCCAACTTTGTAGTTTTGATTAAACAAGTGCATTGTTGGACAAGTGCACTTTTTCTTGTTGGAATTTTAAGTGTGAACACGCTACCTGCACTATTTATACGACAAAACGGTACTGAATAGTGCATAAGTACGAAAATTTAAACACATACGGTTTTGAACTTTGAACAAGACATTTCATTTCCGTTTATAATTAAATAAACTGGACCATTCATGAACAGAAAACAACCAAATTAACTAGGAATTTTTGCTTGTGATCACAAAGTAATTGAGACACTGCCTTTTCTTAACTTTTTTTAATCTGATGAAGTAATTGCCACATTTAAGTAGTAATGAAATTTTGGTGAATGTTTCAAAAATATGGTGTATTATTCAGCCAATTTACTTATCTGAAATACTTTTTGCATACTATGTAGTAGACAAGCGTGGACTCAATTCTCGCCACCTACTGGCGGAACGAAGTAACCTGCAGGAAGAGTCACTGAACAAACCTTTGGTGAAAGGATTTAAAAGATTCGAATCACTGAGTACGTTTACATGGACAACAATATTCCAATTTTAACACGATTAAGACAATACTCTTATTAAGAATCTACCATGTAAACAAAGATTTTTGATTACCTTAATCTGACTGAAGTCATAATTGAATTAAGACGTGAAGTATTCCTATATTAGTCGCATTTTTGACATGTACTCGGGCTGCACGATAAATCGCATGTGTTTATCATGCGTATCTCGTCAGTAAAGCCGGTTCTGTGATTAGTAGTAAATCTCCAGCACGTGCTTTCAGATGGAGCGGCATTACATACACAGAGCCTACAAGCTACTTACTTACAAGCTATGCAATATCACGTTCATTATGCGATGTATCACATGCGATAATGAAACCTGTTTGTGCATGATAAATGCATGCAATTTATCGTGCAGCCCTAACATGTAAACACCTTAATCCCATTATTACAGTCGTGTAGGACTTTTCACCACATTTTGCGACAGGATAAACACACGGCAGTGGTCAACCATTTGACGGCAAACAAAAGAGCATGGCTTCAACAACACAGTCGTCTGTTTGCACGTATGGCATGACAAATAATTAACTGCACTTGAAGCTTTCATTACATTAAAAATGAAACACCCAAAACTGTATATATGGCATCATAACGAAGACGAAATGATATGTAAAATTCTGCAGGGGACATTGGATGGCGTCACATGGTGACGTAATGACATATGCCATTAACTGATCTAAGTACTAACACGTGAACATTAAAGGAATATTCTAAAAGCAACTCATGTAAACACCTTAATCGTAATATTGTCTTATTCAGAATAAGGTAAATAATTAGATTACTGATGTCCATGTAAAGGTAGTCAGTGAGATTAAACAAATGTGCGTGTGAAGGCCTATATGTATTCTCGGCTTGGACATGAACATACACTAATATGCACAGATTGCCAAAACACATGAGGAAAGCATCAGTCTTCCTGACCTCTACTCGACATTCTTACAGCATGCAAGTCAAAAATAAACACCTGATTTTTAGGCCAAGGCAAAAACAGGACTTTGCATTTCTAATATAAGCCTAAATATGAGCCATGTAAGGTTAGGCGTATGTTTAAAGACATCAAACGCGTTTAATTGTGCCTGTCACCGTGTGTGAACACACCTCGCATCTCTTAATAGCGGCTGTCAACATTAATAGCCGCGGCTTGAAATACATTTTCTATTCGCGTCTGCGTCCGACAGTAACGTTATTAGTGCAGGTCGGGACTCATACTGCGTCAAAAAGCTACACGTTACGATCCAGAAATCCAAATTTAACACGGGATATCTGACATGAGCTTCATAAACGATTCCCTTAACATAGTCCCACGCCGGAATGAGTCTTGCTTGCTTATTCGGCAGAAAGGTACAAAAAAACGTTTTCAAGGTTAAGCACATAGAAACCAACAAAACTTCTTGTAAGAATGACACTGTTTAGACTTGTAACCGAACCAAATTCCCTCGAAGTCTGCGGTATTGTTCTCAGAGAAAGCGACTTTTCCTGTTTGAAAACTCACAATATTCTTGGGAACGTCTGGTGTAACGTTACGTGGCGAGGAATTTAATTCGGTTTGACATTTCAGTGCTCGCGCGCAACATATAAAGTGCAAATCGAACTTAAATGCTGTAAACGTAAACTTTATTTCGCTACATAGTGCGATGCTGCTGACGTAGAACGTCTCAATCAGAATACAGAGGGAATCTCTGGTAAAGCCCCGTGAAATCAGAACACACTCGATGGTGTTTTAGTTCCCGCTAGGCTACTAAACACCCGCCGTTTGGAAAGGCCCGGATAAGTTTACTCTCGCACCTCTACGACGCTATCATTCCGACATCAGTCACAAAATAACTCGACTAAAATCGCCGCAGTCCGGCTTATCGAGCTCCTCCGCTGCAGAGAACAGTAGGGGGAGGAGGGTGGCAAAGTTGCCGCAGTTTGGAGTTGTGTCCAGGGGGCAAGATTTCACCATTCAGCTCCCCTTCCACTAAACAAGCTTAATAGCCCCCCTTCGGGTTTCTCTTACCTTGAGCACTGGGAGAAGAACGGTGACAATTTTTCGGAGGTACCTTTCTGGAAGGGCAAAGTACTCAGTCGCGTTTGACTTTTTGAGGATGAATAGAGCAGCTCTCAGCAGGGTCCTCGCTAGTTCCTTCTCTCACCCCCCTCCCTTGCGCCGCAAGATCAAACCATCACATTCCTTCGAGATCTAAACAATGAAAAAGGTGGGTTTTCCTTTGCCAAGAAAGACCCACCCCTAGAACGACTACGCCGCCTGTGACCGCAGAAAGAACGCCCTGCCCGGCTAATACAGTCCCGCCTTCCCCGACGAGAGGGAAAGAGCGACGGATCAGACAAGCACTGAGCTCTTAAGGAAGCTTGGGGAATAACGGAAACACAGTTCACAAGTAGACCTGGACTTTTTTTAAGGGCGTTAAACCAATTTATAATGGTGTTAAAACATTTAAAAAATGTAAATAAACGCACAAATAACTGTAAAAATTAAACACAAAATGTAAATAGAAAACAACATGACACCGGCAATATTTTCTGTAGGCTAGTTACTGAATAAATGTGTGACGTCACTGCACAAGGTGAGCAATATAATGAAAACATTTAAGCAATTTCTTGTAGCGTACAAATAGTTTATATGACATTATTTCTCACTAACAAATTGAAATTATATTTAATAAAATTATAATTATATTAATTAGTGCACCATGCCAGAAAAATATTAACACCCAGACATAGTGACGACGACAACAATTGTTACCTTTAACTTTACTAGTTAGCCTATTTAAAGTCATATCTCCATTATTGTCTGTTTCTGTGTAAAAAATCATGTTGTATGTATATTGTGCTTGCCAAAAAATTAGGTTACCCAAAGGCAACAGTGCAGTAAAGGGTTAAATTAAACATATTTTCATTAAGATATATAGAATGGCGTGATATTAGGTGTTTCACTTAAGCATTTTTTATAAAAAATAGTGCTCAGAAATAGTTTAAGCACTGCTAAAAAGGCAGCAGTCCAATAGAAAGTTGACTTCCTTGGGTTTCCAAAGCAGGATATGAACCAGCATCTGATTGCTGGTTTACAGCCTCAGCCCACAAGCTACCACCAAAATCACAAACACCCTTATATTTTTAGGACCCACGCTGTTTTAGGTTGCATTCTTTTTACTCTTCATTAGAGTAATTTCAAAGCAATGCATTGCGGTTTCTCATTAGAAAAACAACTCTCTCACTCCACTTTTTTTGCTAGACGTTGAGATGAAAGAACGCGTGACAGTGTTATTTTCTATGGTGAATTCAGTGCAAAAATTTATATCCACTTCCAAATGCACACAGTCCTGCTTTTGGTCCAAAAAGAACAGAAAACATTTAATTCTGAGAGCAACAGTATGTAGCCAAGTTTTATCCTAGTTCTGCAATTTACTATTTAAGCACTCAGTGAACTCAGTGAACCAAGCATACATTTAGTATTATTAAAACATGAAAAGTGTATAAAAAGTAAACGCTGCCCACCATGGTAAGGCAAATCCTTAGACTGTAATCCACAACCAGACCAAAACTCTTCTAAGCTGGTGTTTACAAGTCCATGTACTGTATATGGAGTGATAACTATATAATACATATGTTTTGTTTCTTTCAACCCATTGAAATAAGATAAGAGTGACTCGAATCATGTCAAATGTTTATGAATCAAGTCAGTAGACATCAATGAACTAGGCTCACTTCATCACAGTCCAAGCTTCATATATACACTCTGTTCATGGCAGTTAAAATCACTTTTTCTCCAGTGGCAGTGATCCTGAATAAGCACATGGCAGAAATAACATTCTAAAAACAGCCTATAGTGGCCTCAGAGTGGTTGAAGTGTAACCAACCAATAGTTACACCTGCCGTAGTCAAGGATAATCTTCACCATATGACTTTGATCTGCCTGTTTTAGGAGAATTATGCTGTATTTTATTAGCCTCTGTAATTGCCATATAACAGCATTTATGTATCTATATTCATGTTGCAAGTATCAAACATTAGGTTAGCAGGGATGCCATATAGGATACAACAATACTCAGTGATGACTACTACAGAAAGGTCTGGACAAAGTTTGAAATAAATTACTAGCAAAATATGTATATATCAAGATAATATAACAAGGTATTTTTTAAACTTTTTTTTTTATCTGCACATCTGTAAAGAATTTGAATGTCAGGGGATAAAGCGCAAGTGGCTTTCAGATCTCTCACTCCTACACAATCTGTCATCGGTTCAATCGAAACAAAGTCCTTCACTCTTTAATTATTTTTGTATAAAGCCACTGCATGTCACAGCAGGACAAGCTGTAGGTGGGGAGAACATCACAAGCTCACACTTTGGCGAACAATGAGCTAAATATAAAATATGCTCTTACATAACATACTAGATACTTTGTCATATGACCACCCCAGTTATTTAGGTTATTGCCTTGCACAGAAGAATATACACAGTTAATATGTTTTATGCGTTGCATGCAAGTTCATTTAAAAGTACAGCCTTCATGTGAAATGCATGATACAAAAGCAAGGCATGCTGGGACATGCCCCGGTATCAGTGTGTCACAACACCACAGAGAGGTTTTGAGTATTCTTAATGTTCTGTTTCTTTATCTCTTGTTCTTGCGCTGGTAAATTTTTCACTCTCTCTCTCACATTCAAATGAAGGCTTGCAGATGTTAGGAGAAGAGATTTATATTGAGTGAAATGTAATCATCCTTTATCCATCCTTTTTTTTTTTTTTTAACAGATACTTATACAAGCTGTTTTATCTTAAGTTCAGAATCATCCATAATATCATCCATAGTATTAAGACTCTCAGCCAATTAGAATCTAGAGTGAGACCAGACGTAAGACGGATCCTCATGTATTTCTCACTATTCTCAAGGGTGCAGTCCTGAGATGTAAGCAAAGCGTGTTCTTATGTCATCTAAATGTGAGGGGATGTATGCAGTGAAAGGTTTTTCAGCTTCTTTTGGAATGTGGCTCAGTCTATCTCCACAATATTTCATGAAGCCTTTGGGCTGCAGGCCAACATTCCCCAGAGAGCACCTGGGTGCATTTGCCCCATCTCTTCCCCAGATTCCATCTGCAAGACCGAATGATTGAAGTTTTAAGAAATGCAATAAAAATAATGGTGCGTTGCCCAGACAGAGTGCATTTTAAAAGTATTCACTAAAAGAGACATAGCTCTGGAGTTATGTGAAATTCCCATTTTTATTACCAACAACATGATTGTGAGTGCGATGTGCGGTACAGAATGTAGCTAATACTGAGTAATCTACATTAACTTTAAATACTACTCTACATTAACTACATCAACATTAATTTTGAGGCTTCTGTAAAGCTGCTTATAACTCAGTTGAGCTTGTTTCATAATTGGTAAACTCTGCAACAAGTTAAACTAAATTGAAACGACTAAATTGAGCTGAATGACGACATGTCCTCTGTAGAGTTGCTTTACAGCTGAAAATGAATTTGTTTCATAATTGTCAAATTTTATAACACCGTTTTTATTGTCTTGTTATTAATGTGATGCTGCTTTGAAATAATCTTTACTGTATAAAGAGCTACATAAATAAACTTGACTTGTCATTTTAGACACACTATTGCCAGTTATTTCTGTGATAAAAATGGGTTTCATACGAGAATAAAGTTTCTGCATCTCCGAGCAACATGCAGTACTGGTTTAATTCCAGAAAGAATCAGTGTTTTTGAGTGAATCTGTTCAGAGAATGATTCAGTGACTCACACATAAAGGCTAACTAGCTTGTAACACTATAACCTGCTGTTGGACTGTATATCAGTGTTCAAACAATGACCAGAACAAACTGTAATGAACAGTCCACTGAGGGAAAGCGTAGATGAACCCAAGTGCAGTTTATTTACAAGGTGCAATCCAAACAGAGACTTGACTTGAACAGACTTGACGAGGCATGAACAGACTAGACTCACCAACAGCAGGTTACAACATTAATACACGACCGTGAACAAGGCAATGACATGGCTATTTATAACTGACAATAATGGACACATGACATGAACAAACCAATGGGGAACAAGGCACATGACTAAAACAACCAATGAGTAAATATAACTGATAATCACATGACAAGACAATAAACCAATCAGAACATGACACAATGAACAAGAGGAAGCAATAGCATAAAGATAAGAGGGCAAGGGAAGCTTTACACAAACAGCAATCAAACAATAACAAAATAAAAGACATGAAAACATGAACATGACAAAACCAAAAACATGAAACAAAACCCACATTACATTTCTCTCCCTCTAAGGGCGGCTCCAGATGCCCAAACAACAAAACCCAAGTGGAGGTGGAGTGGAGGCGGAACAGGGGGAGGGATGGAAGGTCAGGCCCGTGAATCAGAGGCAGGTTCAGACTGTGGAGCAGAGACAGACAATGGAGCAGAGGGGGACCTGGGCCGTGGAGCAGATCTAGAGCAGTATGGAGCCATGGCTGTGCAGGCAGAGCGGGGTGGCCAGGCGGTGCAGGCAGAGCTGGAAGCCATGGCGGAGCAGATACATGGACAGATCACTTGGCCCAGGACAGACAGTGAGTTCGTGGATGGCCTCCTTGGCCGTGACAGGACATGCAGAGAGTTCAAAGGTGGGCGCCACCACCTTGGGAGGCTCTGCAGCGGAAGCCACCTCCTCTGGAGGTTCTGCAGTGGACACCGCCGGTCAGGAGCGGCCTCAGGAGCAGATTCGTGGACAGGAGAGATCTCTGGAGCGCAGTGTGCAGCCCATATGCTCAAAATGGTGACTGCCATTACTGGAAGCACTGAGGTCACAGGAACAGTCTTTGTGACAGCCATGACATGGCGAGACTCAGGCTCTGGGACTCAGGCATGGCGGCCATGTTGGCCGGGACTCAGGCATGGCGGCCATGTTGGCCGGGGACTCAGGCGTGGCAGCCATCTTGGCTGGGGACTCAGGCGTGGCACTCATCTTGTGTGAAGTCTCTGGCTTGACAGGCATGACGTAAGCAGACTCAGAAATGGCGGCCATGTCGTTACGAGGCTCTGGAATGGCGGCCATGTCGTTATGAGACTCTGGAATGGCGGCCATGTCCTGTCGAGACTCTGGATGATCAGCTGTGACATGGTGAGACTCTAGAAGGGCGGCCACTTTGTAGAGAGACTCTTGTGTGGCGGCCATCTTGCGATGGAGCTCTTGAATGGCTGCCATATTATGAAGAATCTCTTGGCATAGTAGACATGACGTGAGTAGGCTGTGGCTTGGCAGGCATGGTGTGAGCAGGCTCTGTAGACTTTGACATGACATGAGCGGGATCCGTGACATGAATTATCCCAGACATGATGGTTGGAACGTGAAATTGCTCCATTGTAGTAGTCATAACCTGATGATACTTAGGTGAAGTGGCGTGGTCCTCCTCCATGACACCCACAGTAAACGGTGAACCAGCCAGCAAAAGAGCATGGTCAATATATTCCTCCAGAGACCAGTGTATTTTCCCTCCAGGTAGTTGGAAACTAATGGGTTCATTAAGACCCACCCGAAAGATGTCCTTAAGGGCCACAGCATTAAAATCCACTTGATTGCAGAGTCCACAAAAGACCAGAACATAATCCTCAATAGGCCTGTCATCTTGATGAAGGCAGAGGAGGCGTGAAACTGCTGGGTTCATGGTACAGGTCGTGTATTCTGTAATGAACAGTCCACTGAGGGTGAGCATAGATGAACCCAAGTGCAGTTTATTTACAAGGTGCAATCCAAACATCCAAACAGAGACTTGACTTGAACAGACTTGATGAAACCAGGCAATGACATCGCTATTTATAACCGACAATAATGGACACATGACATAAACCAATGGGGAACAAGGCACATGACTAAAACAACCAATGAGTAAACAGAACTGATAATCACATGACAAGACAATAAACCAATCAGAACATGACACAATGAACAAGAGGAAGCAATAGCATAAAGACAAGAGGGCAAGGGAAGCATTACACAAACAGCAATCGAACAATAACAAAATAAAAGACATGAAAACATGAACATGACAAAACCCACATTACACAAAAAAACAGGCAGCTGTGAGTTATGTTTATGAACTTCATAGGAAACAATGCCATCTAGAGAACTTTGCGTGCATGCAGGCCTACATTTAGTCAAAAAGACACAAATCCCACATTTGCTGAAAAGCTATAAAACTACATCTAAGACCCCCTTTCGTTATCCTGGTTCTGTGCCACCCAAGTGTAAAGTCCTGAACATTTAAAAAAAATTCATCTCAGAGACCATGAAAACCACAGTGAGAATGTTTCATAAAGATGACTCAGAGATAAGAGCGTAGAGTGTGTTTTATTGTGCCCTGTGGTTTGTTCTGCTCCATCAGTATGTTTCTCATCTCTGTTGCAGGCAGTGCTACCCATCATAACAGCAGTTTGGTTAAAGACTATCGTTATCCTTAATCCAGGATTTAGCCTGTGGCTCCATCAGGGCTAGGACTGTGTGTTTGTTGTTAAAGTTAATATCTATTAAAAAACTAAAGTAGTGTTGCATGAGGCAACTTCAACCATAAACTCAAGTATTTTTCCACCCCTCTTTTTTATTTATGAGCTTTGTCTTTTAACAAAGGAAAGTTGCATAATTTTGTGAATATATGTTGCTGTGCTAGTCTTTTGTATGTCTCTTTATCTTCCACTGGATCGTTCTAGACTGATCTCTGTCCCGTGACTGATGAACACTGTGAGAGAACATAAAAAAGGGACTGTTGTGCCTCAAGGGGGAGAAGCTGCTCTGTATCTGATTTTCTGTTGTTGTATATAGCCATAGCTGAACTTTTTATGTTAATATTTGCCATAGCATGCAGTCGTTTTTGTGTTCTTGCTTGTATTACTTGCACTCCACTTGTGGTATAAAATATATTTTTTTTAAAAGTGTAAAAGAATATTATAACTGATGTTGTGGCCCCACCTTAGATGGGGTCCTATAATTGGGAATTATATACAGATTTAGCTTTTGGGGTTTATTCTTTTTGAGGCTTAAAATATAGTAATCATGCTAATTGAAAAATATGACAATTATACTAACACCTTTTTTAGAGTCCTAATGGGAAACGAGAAACATTTGAAATCATTACAGAACTTAAGGCATGAGACAATATTCTTGATTCGTTGGTGCCCCCATGTGGCCACTATGAGATCTGCAAAGTAAGGTGGGCAATGCGTGATTTCATGGGCGAATTCCACTTCGCACGCGCAGCGTTGTCAAGGTAACACTTGGTCAGTCACTCCCTTCACCACACTTCAAGGGCTCTGCCCTTCGAAGGGAGTAGGGCATAGGGATGCTCACTCCCGTTTGGAATTAGCCCCATGTTTCCATTTTTCTTAACCCTTTGGAGTTTTTTTTTTTTTTTAATGATTGCTTAGAGACGATTTTAAATACTAATTTTGTCAAAACACTACACGCACCCACCCACCCACACAATGTTCCTTCCTGTTTTCCCAGCACGATGCCATAGAAAGTACGAGGTTTGAGAAGTTAAGGCGGGGCAACAGTTAAAACATTTCATAGTTAAAGTTCATGCAAACAGATATTAATAGACAAGTTTCAGACAAATATTTATGGTTTAGCCCTATAGCAAAACCCAGTGTTAAAGTAGAGCGCAAACAATTATATTTGGAACATTATCCAATATGCGGTCACTTCCGCGTATTCATTCCGGGGCTAAAGAACACGATTTTTTTATGGATCACATAGTTATGTACAATAACAATGTAGGCCTACAATAAAACACTACATAAGAAAACTCAGAGATGGTTTAAATGTCCTTTGAAATAACGCTGAGCACTTGTATTGGTATAGTGGTATTTTTTTTTTTTTTTTTGTAGATTATTAATTATTACATTTACATTTTGTCATTTAGCAGATGTTTTTATCCAAAGCATCTTACTAATGAGGACAAAAGAAGCAATCAAAACCAACAAAAAAACATTAAAATGCAAATGCTATGACTAGTCTCGGTTAGCCCAACGCTTGAATTTATTCTTGAATGAATCAGAATCTTGAACGAATAGATTGAATAAAAGGCTTCTTTATTAACACAATGACTTACTGCCACCTAGTAGCATTTCATTTTGTCATTACGTATTTCTGTGTTAAAATATTGTATAAAACATTAATCTAATTTCATTATAGAATTGTAATTGCTATGTAAAGGCAGCCGTCTGATCAGCATTAAACTGGTAATAGGCCTATATCTAAAAGCAACTTTAGACGCAACTTCTATCTCTGAAGGCTTGATTAATACTGATTTAATTGGTAACAACCTATT
The DNA here is from genome assembly GCF_018340385.1 of Cyprinus carpio. Lineage (NCBI taxonomy): Eukaryota > Metazoa > Chordata > Actinopteri > Cypriniformes > Cyprinidae > Cyprinus > Cyprinus carpio. Next base: position 14,332,962 of record NC_056613.1, on the reverse strand, counting down.
GTTATATTACATGTATTCTAATTTAACAATAACATTTAAGAATTTAACATTAAGGAGGACATACATATTTAGGCCTAATATAAAATTCTGTTTAAATTGATATAAAAAAAAAAATTAGTTGCCCCTAATGGGAAAGTTCTGACACTTATAGAATCATCTCTGGTTTATTTCTAGTTGTGAGTGCAGGTATTAAGTAAATTTGTAAGATAAACGAATATTTCACGGGTAGGTTGCAGAATTTATGCTGCCTATAGAAAGCTCTGTCTTCCTCGGTATGGTTTGTGGCAAGCCATTCGTTAATCCGGCTGTTTGATGAAGAGAAAGAGATTAAATGTAGTAGAAATAAAACGCATTAAGAATCCGTAGAAGCAGAAGACTATTATTATGTTATTATTATGTATTATTTTTTTTTTATAACTATTTTTATGTTGTAATGTTTGGTTGACCAATCAGCAGAAAGGGGCTTTTTATTCCCGCCCACACGTAGAGATCAATATTCAAGCCATTTATTAATTTTCTATCCCTGAACGTAAAAACGAAAAAAGTTTGAACAAACGAAAAACAAACAAAAACAATGTGCCTTTTTATTTCAATTTTTCAGATTTCAATATCAAATTTAAAAAGATTGGGATGATACCCTGATTAAATCCTGATCCTGATTCATCACATAGTCTACGAGACAATCTTGGCTATTCGTTTATTTTATGTGAGAATAAAGAATCAAAAATCAGTAATGGATAACTGAAGAACTGCACAACGCAGTAGATTAGCTGATGCTAAGAATTAGACATAACAAAAGGAATATATTCATTTGTTTTATTTGTACAGATTGCAATGTAACTATAAAAATAATGTAAATATGTAATTTCATAGTTCTGTACATATTTGTTTACATGTGCATTGGAACTGTTTGTAAGTTGCTACTATGGAGATCTTAAATTTCAAAGTACAGCTGTGCAATAAAGGTGTTCTATTCTATAAATTCAGTATAATGAAAGTGTGTCAGGTGAAATACAATTACAATCATTATTACAGTATGTCAACCATTGCCTTTTTAATTACATTGTTACCTTTAAAATTGTTATATTGCAAAGCAAAATATATTTTACATGAAGTAATGCAAATGCATCTTCAAGAAACGTGTCTAACTCTAACGTCTCTAACTCTAGCACTGTCTATTCTAATTATATGGTATCTATTAATCTTTTTTTATAAAAAAAAAAAAAAAAATCCCAGAGTGTCTATTTACACTAAGTGTAAATACTTAGTAAAAACACTAAGTGTCTATTTACACTAAGTGTAAATAGCCCGCCTTGTTAGTAGAGGCTATTAACATGAACTCCACCCACCAGCGTGTGATTTGAATAGTCAAAATTACAAAAGACAGTTCCGAACTGCCAGCTTCAGTGGCGCAGATGGTAAATCAAGTAGTGTACTCATTTTGACGCTATCGACCCGGGTTCGAATCCGCCTTTTGGCAACCTTTTTTATCTCCCTTTTCAGATTTCCGATCACATCAGAAAAGCATTTATTTTCAATGAAAATGAAGGAAATAATCAAAAAGTTGAAAATAAAGTATCAGGTAGGGTTAAGGTAGGTGTAGGGAGGGCTTTATTGTCCCAGTAAGGTGGCATCCATTTAATGATTTGAATTAAAATTTACACTCAATAAGTTACTATTGCATACTGTATTATAATGTACTTGCAATAAGTAGTATAAATAGCAGAAAATCCTGCTATTTTAACAGTGTAAATAGAATCTATAGCTATTTGCACTTAGTGTAAATAGCATATCACTAAAAAATGCTGCTATTTTCACTTAGCGTAAATAGCCTCTATCACTATTTATGCTTAGTGCAAATAGCCACTGCCAAAAAAACACTTGACCCTCTATCATTTGCACTCTCCATTCGTTTTCTAACCGCTTGTTTTTCTAAAAAGAAAGGAAAGAAAAAAAACTCCAACACTAGCTTTCTGTATTCTTTTTCAGTTCTATCTGATTGCTTTCTCTGTGTCTGTGTGTATTTATGGATGTGTGTTGTATATATATATATATATATATATATATATATATATATATATATATATATATATATATATATATATATATATATATATATATATATATGTAAGGATATGTGTTGTAAGGACATATTCTGGCATGCCAGTGGAGCACCCTATTCAAAATAGCTCTGTGGCCAAAGATGATTCTCCCTATTCCTCTTTTGATCAGTTGGTTCATATGTGTAGCATTTTGGAAAGCAGTGCCTTAAAATGACAAAGAAGTGACATTATGTTAGATTTCTGCGTCTAATGTACAGAAGTGTGTTTAGTGTCTTGCAAAACAATGTGTAATGTTTTAGAATGTTCGTCTGTAGTCGTATTAAAAATATTTTATGACATTATAGTCATATCTGGTACTTAATCTGGTTTATGTAATAGATTACATTAACAGTAGGCCCATCGCCATTATAAATCAACTGACATGATCTATAAAGGTACAAAAATGCAATACACATATTTGAGAATCAAGGCCTATTTCATTATGTTTGGGAATATTTTGAATAAAAAAGAAAAAATTAAATAAAACAAAAGCATACTGTACCCCACCAACCTCCTTCATTCGTACTTCTGCCTGTGCCCCCTCAAAAATAATAAGTGCATGATGCCCTTGATTGATAGCGAGTTAATTTGATGTAGGATTAATCTTTTCACTCATAACTGCGGAAATATAATGTGCTTTTATGCATGACGCATTTTTATAAGCATTGATTAGTTTGGCATAATCATTCAGTAACTGATTTCTCTTTCATGAAGATATCTAACATTTAACAAATCGCCTCTGTTTAAAGTATTATAGTCTTTCTCAGTCACATGGGGTGCGTTTCCTAAAAGTATAATTAGCCAACTGTGGTTGGAAGTTCTGTTGAACTCGGTAACGTCAGAACTTCCTGGAAACGCACTCGCGGTACATTTCTCAAATAATCATCATCAATCTGCAAACCAGTATGTGTATTTCTCAAAACTATTTGTACAAACAGCACCACACAGTGGGGTAGATTACCTGCAAAAGCCTGTAACTTGATCAAAATCTTTCGTTCATCTAAGCTTTTATGTCAATGAATAATGCCATCAGAATAACAAGTCCTAGTGTCATGTTGTCAATAGGCCTAACAGTATCCTATGTAGTTATTTCCTGATGTAAACTATATGGTTTTCAAGACAATGATTGAAAAATCACAGGCCTGCACATTTTCTGTATGATATTTGGTCTATATCAATTTCAACAGTACAAATTTACACATTACTGTATATAGGATATATACGGGGCTCATGCTGGCTTTTTGCAGGCACAGTGGGTTAGGGTCAGCCCATACCAAACCTAAACAAGCCCAGTGCAGGCTTGCCCTGGCAGGGCCCACAGATTTTGGCTCACTGGACTGACACTAGCGGACTGCCCACATTAATCCCATGATGCATGGCTCAGTGTGGGCCAGCCCAACTGGGCCCAGAGCAACTTTTGTACCTTTGGTGCTCATGCAGGTTGTGTAGGCAGCCCTGTAATGCAACTAGGAGAATACTAAAAACATTGATTGGCCATTCATTAGCCACTCAGTTGAACTGGAATTGCTCAAACCAAAAGAGACCTTTTTAGTACCCGAGGCTAAGAAGTGTTGTAACAGGTAAGCTAGCATGTAGTTTTAGAAATAGCATATATAAATTACCACACATAGTGTTGTTTCATATAGGCCTATTTGCATTTCAGAGGCTGTATAAAAATGCTCCTTTCAGCCAAGTCTCAGTACCTCAGTTTCTTCTGAGATTCTTTATGTGTGCTGTTACACTCATTTGTTTTTAAGTCTCTCACAAAGAGACAAACAGTGAGCCTCAACAGCGTGACCTTGATACCAAATACACTATCTATTATCAACCGCCATTTACATGGAATGTTTTTTATAAAATTAATACAATTAAATTAAAATTAATAAAATAATTTGTATTTATTTATTTTTTATTAGTTTTTTTTTGTTGTCTTTTATGTTTTAATCAGGTTATCTGTCCAGTCGGGCAAGTAAAAAAAAAAATAAATAAGAAGGCTGATCAGCTGTAGCTCGACCTATATTATTATTATTATCATTATTGAGAACAAAAAATGCAAAAAGTGCTTGACTAACTTTTCTTCCACCCTGCTCACGGTCAACTCACTTTTTTCTTCTTCTACTCCCTGTGCGCCGTGCTTTCCCTCTCCATCCCCACTCTTTCCCTCACAGACACCTCCCCCCAACAGCTGGTGAATCAGGTAAACACATTTATAACAGAGAATAAACAGTGTCATCGCTACACTGCCCCCTCCACTGGCAGGTAGCCCATGCCTCAAGGGGTTAGTCCGCCGGAACTCCACATCCTGGCTGCTACAACGACCTCCACTGAAATGTCTTCCGCCAGTCAAATGATGATCAGGGCTCATTTTGCGATCTTCAGGTGTCCCCAACCCAGACTGACCCAGCAGAACCCAAGACCCTCCCGGCGCTGCGTGTTCAGCTCCTCTGAGAGTATCCAGAGTACCCCCAGGAGCCCGGGTCAAAGGGTCACCCTCTTCACATCCCGCTGAGGGTGGGTCGCCCCAGCGGTCTGCCGTTGACCTCTGCTCTTGAACGGTTGCTGTTCTCCCATGTATGGAGCCATCCTGTCCTGGTGTAAAACCACCGTCTGTCCCCTGGGCCACTTCCGAACATGGTAAACAGACTCTCCAAGCCTCTTCACTACGTAACAGGGTCCTATCCAGGCACAATCCAGTTTAGGTGAACATCCCTTCTGCCTCTTCGGATTATAGACCCATACCAGCTCTCCAGCATTAAAATCACGTCCCGAACAATGATGGTTATATGCCTATTTTTGCCGAACAACTGCCTGCAAAGCCTGACGATGAGCAAACTCATGGGCTGACTGCAGCCGGTCCTGTAGCTGGTGGGCATACTCCAGTCCAGTGCTTTTGGTGCATCTGGAGGTTGACTCATCAACAGGGAAGATGGGGTTTGCAGTTCTCTGCCCAGAATGAGGAGAGATGGCATACATCCAGTGGTCTCCTGCACTGCACTCTGACTTGCAAGCAGGACCTCTGGCAACTGAAGATCCCAGTCTTTTTGATCCTGGCTCACACACAGGGCCAGCTGGGTGGCCAATGTTCGATTGTACCTCTCTACTAAATCATCACTGATCCAAAAGCCATGACCTCTTTCCACGTAGGCCTCCCTCCAGCTTCCACCCAGTCGATGACTACCTGGAACTCGGGGTCCTTACGTTGTTCAATGGCCCATTCTACATTTGAATCAGGCAGCACTGCACAACAAGATGCCTCCATCCCCATCTCACCCCCTTGTCAGCTGGTCCCTGCATCACATATCCAGCCAGTCGCTCACATTGTGGGCAGGATGCCATACAGGTGCGCCTTGACAGCCCATCTGCATTCTGGTGACTCTCGCCCTTGCAATGCTGAATGGTGAATTGAAACTCATGCAGGCGTTCTATCCACCGTGTCACGTGTCTCTCTGGCTCCCGGAAAGACAACAGCCAATGCAAAGAAGCATGATCTGTTCGGATCACAAAGTGAAGACCGCAGAGATGATGCCTGAAATGGCTGACTGCCTCCACCACAGCTAAAAGTTCACGTCGGGTCACACAGTAATTAGGTTCTGCCCTGTTGAAGGCCCGACTGTTGTAGGCAATGACCCTCTCTCCCTTTTCCCCTTCCTGGGAGGGAACTGCACCCAGACCTACATTGTTGGCGTCTGTGTCCAGGATGAATGGTAATCTAGGGTCTGGGGCGGCCAAGACTGGCGCATGACACAAAGCCTCCTTCAGGCTTTCAAAAGCCTGCTGCTGTTCTTGCCCCCACTGGAACCTCTGTGATTTCTTTGTTAACTCGTGGAGGGGGGCGGCAACAGTTGTGAACCCAAGGACAAATTTCCAATAATACGATGCTAGTCCTAGGAAAGCCCGCAACTGCCTAAGGTTGCATGGGACTGGCCAATCACGAACAGCTGCCGTCTTCTGATTATCAGTAGCCACCCCTGGGGCACTCATATAGCCTGGGATATCCTGGTCATGACAAGGTCGAGGGCACTCAGGGCTGATTCAAAGTCTTTTCCATGCACTAAAATGTCATCCAAAAAGACCAGGCATGCCTCTCTCGGAATACCCTCGAGTACCCTCTCCATCAGCCGCACAAAGGTTGCTGGAGCATTGCACAGACCAAAGGGCATGGTCTTGAATTGCCAGAGCCCTGTCCCTGTCGTGAAGGCATGCTTCAGTCTTGCATCAGCACTGAAGGGGACTGCCAATACCCGCTACGCAGATCTAGCGAAGAGAACCACCTGGACCCAGTGATCCGATCCAGTGACTCATCAACCCATGGAAGTGAGTAAGAATCTTTGACAGTCATCTAATTTAGGCATCTGAAGTCAATGCAGAAACGCCAGCCACCATCCTTCTTAGGGACCAATACAACTGGTGAGGCCCACAGGCTTTCAGATGGTTCTATAATTCCTGAAGCCTTCATCTCTTCTAGGCAGTGATCTGTAGCCGGTTGCCTTATGGGAGGTAACCATCGTGCACGTTGCCGGATGGGTGGTGCATCCCCAGTGTTTATACAATGCTGTACCAACTTTGTAGCCCCGACATCACTGGCTGAGGCAGCAAAGATGTTAAAATGGCATTCCAACACCCGCCACAATTTCTGCTTCTTGAGTTCCTCAGAACCCTCACTACTTCTCTCCCAGACAGACTTTGCAGCTTGCATTGAAACAGGGCTCTCCCCCCCTTGACCGTAGTTCCATCTATTAAAGACAGTAGGTGGTGAAACAGTGGAAAGCCTGACTGCAGAGCCAGAAAATGGTGTCTCTACAGACTGTAATGATGGTGACAAAGTGGAAGAGCTTGAACCTGGGACTCCCTGGGCTTGTGAGCTAGGATTTGGAAGGCCCATGACTGTAGCATGACTGAGGACCCGGCCATATAAAAAGTGAATGGGCAACGAACACTTTCCAGCTAGCGTTAGGGTTGCTGCCCTCAAGTCCAAATCTGCAGCTGCCTGGTGTAGGAAGTTGATACCAAAGAGACAACATTCCGGAATCTCAGCAGCCCAGACCCACATTACCGTGCTGTGTCCCTACACCAAGATTTCTGCCTCACAGTGGCCCATCAACAATGCTTTCTCACCCATGACAGTCACCAGGGGAAATTGAGTGTTCTGAAGGACCCTTTTTGTCAAGAATTTAAGATGAATAATGGTGACTGTAGAACCAGTATCCAACAAGGCACGCACCGTTTGTCCATCCACTTTGGCCTCTATCTGGCAGCACTCTACTGGACTAACCAAGTCAACAGATGATCCACTGGGAGGTTCTGGAATGGTTGGTGGGCCGAGAGCACCTCCCTCTTCTCCAGCCCCTGTCCATTTCCCGATAGAGGCGTAGCCACAGCCACATCCAGGGTAGCACATCCCAGGCGCAAATGACCTGTTTTTCCACAGCGCCAACAAACCACAAGCTCCCTCTGGGATGCATTTGCCTTAACCGTTTGTGATTGAGACTGGTCTGGAGTATGCAACAAAAACATTATTTTTGCTTAGCATTCCGCTGGGCTGTTCATCAAATATCCCCTCTATAACCTGAGCTAGATCAAGGGCTTCATCAAGGTTAGATGGCTGAGCTATTCGTACTTGCTGCCGTAACCGATCTGGGGCAATCCTCATACGAATATGTCCAGAACCAGCACATCCCTCAACCTTTCACTGAATGTCGGGTAGCTACGATGGGCTACGTGTCACAGGTCAGCCATAAACACATGCAGGGGCTCTTTTGGTTGATGGGTGCGCTCCTGAAACTGCTGCTGTAAGGCCATTGGGGGTGTAATGTCCCCAAAGCGGTGAGACAAAGCCTGGTGCAGCGCATGAACACTATACACCTGACTTCCTTGGACATCTATCAGTAACTGTTGCGCATCGCCATCTAAAGCCGATGCAAGCTGGCACACTCTCTCAGTTTCGTCCCAGCCATTAGCCTCGGCCACCAGCTCAAACTTCTTCCAGAATGCCTCATAAGAAGTATGACCATCATAGTGCCCCAATTTCAGACAGCTACGATTTTTGCTAGATCCTCATTCAGGCATGAATGTGACATGCTGCGATGGAAGGTTAGAAAAGGAGCAGCAGGTGGGTATGGATTCTTTGGCTGGGGACTCCAGGAGCCAGCGGTGAGAGGCAGCTGAAACAGTTGGATACATGCCCAACTCTGCCTGTGTTTCCGTCGTTTGTTTCATATTACTCATCATTGACAAATCAGAGTGCTTGTGGACACAACTCATTTGGTAGGGGGGGTTATACGGCAGTGTGGTTGGCCACTGAGCGTAGTAAGAGGGGGCGACTGAATAAGGTTTATTAACCTTTTCTGATAAACCCAATGGGTTAGCTCGACTGGCAACTGGGCTGTACAACTCATTAAACAGTCCCTCTTTAATGGGCATATCATTGTTTTTGGATGATTATAACTGTAGCTTGAATCTTCAGGACAAAAAGAAAATGTTTCATCTGTATAAACCCATGTACAGCGCCTCTGTTTACCTGCGTTTCAATCCACGATCTGTGTTTCAGACCGGTTGTTATTATCTCCGCTTACTTCCGGTTCCGTGTCAACAGGTAGGACGCACGTGGGATCACAGCCTCTTGCGATCGGATTGCTCATGATGCAAATATGTTCACCAAAAGCACGAGACATGCTAAAACAGGGTGTGGGGGACTTTTGTCCAGTTTTAAGACAACATTCTTGATCATATTCATTCAGCAACATCAGCAGAAAAGGATTAGTGGGCGCTAGCGTGCTGATCAGTGCATCTCTTTCCATTATGGCCCGCTCTCCCTCATCCCGCCCATACCAGAGCTCTCCTTTGCTTTGCTCTAACTTCTCAGTGGACAACTGGAGCGATCTTACCAGTTTTATTCTCCATTGTCTTCTGGGAATAACGAACAGAATGCTATGGTATTTATCCCACTTCTGACACCAGTGTCAAGTTTTGCACTTTCCCAGGAGAAACAGACAGGAGAAGAGAATCCGGTTTGCAAGCACCCAACAGACTGTGGTTTATTACCTGAACATTTACAGTCTAAACGCGGGTATCAGGAGGTATCTTAACTTCCCCCCAAAAAACAACAAAACACAAAAAGTGCTTGACTAACTTTTCTTCCGCCCTGCTCATGGCCAACTCACTTTTTCTTCTTCTACTCCCTGCGAGCCGCGCTTTCCCCTTCCCTCCTCACTCTTTCCTTTCTGGACACCTCCCCCCAACAGCTGGTGAATCAAGTAAACATTTATAACAGAGAATAAACAGTGTCATCACTACAATACTTTGACAGTAATGTGACCAAAAAATATTTATAAAACATTTTAAGACTTTTTAAAGGCCTTTTCTTAGGAGCACATTATTTAAGACTTTTTAAGGACCCACGGACACCCTGGACGCAGGTGATGTGCGTGTCTTTCCCGGTACCACTTATTCTATTGCAGCCTATATTGATACCTGCTAAACACTGACAAAATATGCTTCTACTAAGTGAAACCCTAGCTAAACTGTTTCCACCTAGCCCTATTGGTAATTGGAGTATTACCAGATAAACTGGAATTAACAACGAAAACATTTGTTTGTCATATAATTATACTTTAGTCAATCTTATCTCCATCATTTACCACTGGCATGTTACCTCTTTTCCTTATCTTCTTGCTTTTTTTTTTTTTGCTTCTGACTGCCAGAAGGATAAGTCCTCTTCATGTTTAAATTAGCAACTGCACCAGTGAGCTCTGTGCCAGTTTGAAAACGGCGGTTGATGCATCACAACGTAACGCTCTTTGGGGGGATGCAGATATATTGCTCCATGTTATATAAATAATGACATTTCCGATTGTTCAAATGGTCAGTTGTCGGGGCCCCCTCAAAATGTGGGGCCCCAGGCAATTGCCTGCCTTTCCTGCCCCATTGCTACGCTTCTGTGTCTGCTGACTAGTTGAGAGACCTTGGGGGAAGAGTAAGCTTTGCCACTGAATTTAGTTCACCAAAACATATTTTCAGCAGAGGTCAAAGTACTAATTTGATATTTTTGTTAATTTGTATTATTTTTTATATTTGTTGTTACAGCAAACTGACTGGTAGGGGCGCCCCTCCCAGCCAGAATGCACTAGCCAGGGCCACCAAGTGAAGCTGATCTACTAATTGGCAGAGCAAAGACATACCCTGCGTCTCAATGTTCATACTATCCATCCTAAATAGTATGTGAGATTAGTGTGCCCCAAAGCATAGTATGTTGAAAAGAGTATGCCAAAAGTCCCCGGATAGTCTACTATTTTGGGTTGATTTTTGAAGTGTGGATCTATGCACACTCTAATGGCTAAAATTGCCCACAATCCATTGCGCTTTGGCGAAGGATTCTGTCTACAACTACAAACACGAATAAAACGTGTTAGAAAAACTACAAATGTGGCGGATGTGCGCGATCGACGGTTGGGTAGAGAGGATAACAAGTTTACAGGGGTTTGAGTTACTAATAATCAACATTTAACCTGGTAAAAAATATTTATTTATTGTTATCTGTGTTATATTTCATCTGCAACAGCAATGTGAACTTTCATAAACATCCATTTGGTCGTTAACTTTTAAATGCATCATTATGCAAAAAATATGTGCAGAGCTCTCAGCATGAAAGACCTGTGACTGGCAGATCTACTAGCAACTTCTTTTCTCTCCAGTATGGTAGGAAGTTAAATGAAATGTGGAGGATGGTAACTATGACAAGATTATTGACAGGCCAGTTTGCAGTGACAGGGTGCGTGTAACAGGTTCGCACCTGTTACACGCACCCTGTCACTGTAAACTGGCCTGTTTACAGAGCAGAGCAGTCCTTTAAAGATGCAATTGTGTGACATGATAGTATGATAGTATGTACCTTGCCTACTCTTCTACTTTTGTGCAGAATTAATCCATTTAATCCCATTTTTTTCCCAGACATGAAAATATCCAAATGATGTGCTATTAGTAACCCTTTGAAATAATCAATAATTATTTTTTGACATTTTTTTTTTTTAGAAAAGTGTGTGAAAAATTGTTTTATGGTCGGTCACAATTGTGACTGGTGGGATAATGTGTGTACTGAATTAACATATTTCTGCAGTCATAAAAATTGTTATATATCTTAGCCCAGCTATTTTAAACTGTTTGATCACATTCTAGGGTTACTATTATGCTTAAAAATACCTTATGCAACATTGATAGGAACACTGATATACAAGATTTTTACTTTTTTGTAAGATATAACATAACATTTTTATATTAGTGCTACCAGTATTACAACATCAATATTGTAAATTTGTAACATTTGAATTTTTAATTTAGTGCAATATTTTGTCATTGCAACATTTTAGTGTAATTTTCACCTATATTATATCTGAGTTCACTGTTATCAGTCACTATTGTAACCATCAAGATGTTTACTCATTCTATGATCACACTCAACAAAACGATGAATATATGTGAATTCATATATTAATAATAGACACCTTAAAAATAATGTGTACCAAAAATCTTTGTCATATCTCAATGTTAACATACTTCACTAGCCTTTTGTTTTGGAGCTTTGATGCAGTTATCATCTTCTCAAAGTGCAAACAGGAAACTAGATGAGTAAAGTTTGTACACAAACTTTAATTTGGCTTGAAAAAGCCTAGCCAGAAAGTTTGAAGTAGTATTAAAAGCTTGCAGTCTAAAAGTTTTCAGTGCCAGTGAGCAAAGTCTCAGGCTTGTTTGCAGGGTATAGTAATGTATGACTGCATACATTTGTGTTATATGTATCTTTACAAAGTATATTTACTGTGTAATGTAAAATGAAAGTGGACTACTATAATACCAAACATTACAGGAAGTATACAGTTTTACAGTACAGTGAACAATGATAAAAATTTAAAACTGTTTTGTTTTTTTTCTGGTTGTGTCCATTATAGGGTGAAAGTTGTCTTAAAATCATACTTTTTAGTACTGACATCACTGTTAGAGACAAAGTAGGTCTGTGATTATCTTGTGTGATCAAACCATTAATGATGCATTAGATGCATTAATGATACATAGATGATCATTTCACTGGCCCCTGTGTCAGCCATTAAGGACCCATTAGTGGTCTAATTATCAAACAATATTCATCCTCTTTATTTGACTAATTTGAGTTTATTCTTCCTAACACTTTCATGTGAGTCATTATGGAGAATTTTTGCCATCAGCTAACTCCATTTGAAACTGTAAACTATAATAGAAAACACTCAGCAATTGAGTTTTTCAGAATTTTTTTTATGTGGTGAAAACGTTACTTCATGTTTCAACCTGATAATTCTGCATAACACGTCGAGACTTGACTGTAGTGCACCGGACTTCCCCAAATAACTGTGAACATGAGTAAAAATAATTTGTAAGTTTTCATCAGCAGATTGCACATATTAATTTAGAGACTGTAGGTGCATTTCGGCTGTAGACATAATTTGCATGTTACAAGATCCACTATGAGTTATTGTTATAGAGAATTAATATGAATGTTTTATTCATCTCATTATATAAACAGTAATACAAGCAAAACCTCTTTCCTGTTTATTTATCTGTCAGGTTTTTATTGAATACCTTGATCCAACATGCATTGTTTTTGCTAGAAAAAAAAGTGAGCTCAATGACTGCTTTCATCTCATAAATACACACAAATTAACTATTGGTCCAACAATTTTGGAAATGTCATTTTCTGATTAAGGCAATCTTCAGAGATAAGGTTACTCAGAAAATAGTTATTTATATTCATGACAGAATTACAAATGAGAGTTTGCCTAAGTCAACAGTCAACAGATAGCACACACATTTAATTAAACACCATAGTGACTCGACCAATCAAATGCACCGAGGTGAAACCCTTAGCCAGTTCAGTATCTGCAGTCATTTCCTATATGGTTAATGTCGATTTGCTACTTCCTCCATTAGGAAACCATTGAACAACAGAGTGATTCATGGAGACTCTAAACATTTAGATGTTTCCAGGGCCATGGCTTGATTTCAAAATATTAAGGGTGGGTCTCGTGCGTGTATGTTCAGCAGTGTTAAAATGTGTTTTATAGTCTTATAGTCTTCCTTAAGAAATAAGAGGGTGCATGTATTAATGTTTTGAGTGTGACATATTTTTGTTCTGTTTTATTTTAATTACTGCTGCTTTGATTAGCATATTTGGAATGTTTTTGTAACTTATTTTCCTTTTGGTGATATAATTTTTGTTATTTGGTTATTATTTGTTTTATTGGAAAATCAATAAAAAACATTGTTGAGAAAATATGTGTTTTATTGTCCCTTCTTTCTGAAGGGACATGGAAAAAACATTTCCGGTGTCCTGACATTTTATCCTACCCATCAGATTTTCCTACCAGGGTTTATTGCACATGCGCACATCAATATTGCATCCTTTTTCTCATGCTTTAATGTATCTGCATTACTGTAAGGGTATGTTTAGGGTTAGGATAGGTGTAGACTTTAATAAAACAATCTAATAGGCAGGAAAAAAAGTATTTATTGTTGGTTTCCTGTAGCTGTATCCCTTCTTGCTTCAACCACGAATATAACACATAATTTCTGTATTTGCATTTCTGTAAGGGCAGGTTTAGGGTTATGGTAGGTGTAGATGTTAATAAACCATAATTTTACCAGTAGCGTTTTTGGTTGTCGAATTGTACTACCCACTGTTTTAATGGGAGGTAGCAAAATCTGACAGGGTAGCACAAATCCACAGAATATCAGCACTTCTAGAAGATTGTCTTGATGGTTTTTAAGCACTTCAAATACATCACACTATTTGAGATATACTGACGTACAGATGACAAACTGACATACAGTGACAAATCAGCAATAAACAATCAGGTCAGACACTCGCAATATCATAGCTTTGTGGAAATTGATTCTACAGTGTATTGAAGTCTGTTTACAGTTAATGTATTTTTTTTTTTAAGTGTGGCTGTCAATATACCATATAACCATACATTTTCTTCATTTCCTGCATGGGAAAAGAGCAATGTGTCACCCGTTCTGTTTCCTTTCTTCTCTTCCAGTCATAATGTTGCGTAAAACATTACACATACACACTATATAACAGTAAATAATAGATAGGAATGTTTAATTAAGAATATAAGTAAATGTGGTAACACTTTAGTTTAGGGACCAATTCTCACTATTAACTTGTTGCTAATTAGCATGCATATTACTAGGATATTGGCTGTTTATTAGCACTTATAAAACACATATAATGCCTTATTCTGTATGACCATATTTTAGATCCCTTTTCCTATACTCCACACCTAAATTAACAACTACCTTACTAGCTATTAATTAACAGCAAATTAGGAGTTTATTGAGGCAAAAGTAGTAGTTAATTGTGAAAGTTGGTCGTCATATATATAGCCATGGGAAAGAATGTGGGAAAGTTAAAATTATTTTTTTTTTCCAATGAATTTGACCATATTTTTTTATTAACATGGGACTGAATCATGGTCCAGTGAGGTCTCACAAGACACATTTTTTGGAAGCCTTTTAAATTCCTATTGGGAAAAACTACTTCTCTTGAATTTTGATAAACAAACATAAGATGACTATAAATAGTCAAGGGCAGTGAGCCAAATTATCATCTTAGAGGACTCTGAACGGCCTTAGACTTTGAAGGTTCCTGGCAGAGTTCTATTTAACGAGTTACCCCTCAAAATAAAACAGAGCAGAGATTCATCAACTATTGGCAGTGGCGCAAAAAGTGGGTATGCGCTATATGCGGCGCATAGGGGCGCCGCACCATGGGGGGCGCCAAAGCGATGGTTAATTTTTTTTTTTAATAATAAAAGTTATATATATAAAAAAGTTATATAAATTTTAGAGGACTAACAAGCTAGAGTAGGCGCCGGTGCCCTCATAAGATTCCATCATAGAATTTAGACATAGAAGGGTAATATCGCGAATGGGCGGGGCGCCGTGAGCGCTGAGTGAGCAGCAGTAGTTTTAGTGAGTTGTCGTTGAAACTCGAAAAAGACGGATAAAGCAAAAAAGCTATCGGGGGCTAAAAATAGAAAAAAAAAGAGGGAAAAGGAGATGGCATGGCAGGGGATGCGACAGCAGCTAAATAAGTGGATGGTGAAAGGCAACAGGTAGGATTTAAAATGTGACGTCTATGCTTGGAGGCTTGCAAATACGTTATTCATGTTAACAGACTAGCGTTTGCTAACACTGGGAATGTAGCAGACACAATATGTAGCTAGCTTAGAATATGCAAAACCGAGGTTGCTGAGCTGAAAACTGAAAAATATAAGGTAGCATTTACAATAAATGACAAGAATCTGGAAAACAACTTTAACATCTCTGGTTTACCGTGGAATCATGCATAGATTTGCTAACAAACTTGGAGGCTTGCAAATATTAATGTTGACTGGCAAGTGTTTACTAACTTACTGTTAAATAATGTTGCTGATATCTACATTTAGATTTTGGTTTAAACCCTATGGTACCAATCCATTGCATGACATATCTCAATTTTATTAAAGTAAAATAACAACTAGTAAATATAAGGTAGCATGAACAATACATGACTAGAAGCTGTAAAACATTACTTATGCAATAAGGCTGGTTTATCATGGAAACAAGTAGATTATTTTTTTTTTTTTTTTTTACCATTAGCTGTTCATGTTAGCTCAGCTGTGCTTTCAGACATACAGGCTACAGTTACATCTGGCTGGGTGACATTAAGCTGTAATTAGGGTCACATCTCTCTCTCTATCTTTAAAGATCTTTGCTATATATATATATATATATATATATATATATATTATATATATATATTATATATATATATATACTATATATATATGTGTTTATGTGTATATATGTGTGTATATGTATGTGTGTGTGTGTGTGTATTATATTACAGGCTTACAGTGGCTGTCTGATATACTTTAAAATAAACATTTATTATTTTAAGTCCATACATGATGATGTCCGGCACACTTATTTATTTAAATGTGGTGGGGGGGGGGGGGCAAAATTATTTTGCTGCATACCCCCCAACACTGGATAGTTGCACGCCTGACTATTGGTTTGAACTTTTCTTAAAAGTTCCCAATGCCAGTGCGTTTTTTCCCCGAACAATCTCATGAAGAGATTGTGGATAACTGCATAACTTTCAAGCTTATTAATATAAACGAAGTCGTATCACAACGTTCTCTGGAATACAACTGGTGTGAAAAATAGGAAGTGACAGCGGGAGGCGTGACTGTGTGTTTATGAAAAGCTGAGCGCTGAAGGCGTGAACGCTCACAGCGCTGTGCTCGAGCATCACAATCACCGGGAACTACAAGGTAGGATAAGAGATAAATGTAGTTTTGTGATCATTTAAAATAGTTTTTAATGGGTTAAAAGTTTTTAATTGTTAAAAAATATGGAAAGCACACGTAAAAGTGTGCTTTTTCATGTGTAATAGACTAGAATAGATTATAGATCGGCGTCGCTCGCAGTAGACCGCGTGCTATCTTGTTGTGATGTTCTGTTAAGACAAAATTGTGATCAGATATATATATCTGCACTACATAGCATATTGTCACGCAATATAAGCTGTCTGTCTCAATGGAACCTGACAGTAAACGGCAGCTTTTCAGCAACAATACGATATATTATACAATGTGTGTTGTTTACACCATATATATATATATATATATATATATATATATATATATATATATATATATATATATATATATATATAGTTCTGCTTGTATGTCGGTTTGGTGAAGATGCAGTATTGCCACATGTAATGCTGGAAAAGCCCACTGTGATTCATATGCAAAAAAAGTCCCATACAGTGTGATATTTAACTTAAAAGTACAAATGAACAATTTATTATAAGTGTAAAGCAAATATTGCGATGTAATGTGAATAAGTAATGCCATGGTCTGTGGTTCTGCTTAAAATTACGCTATTGTAATCAATTATAGGGGAGGTTGGTGCTAGAAAATAGGCTAAGCATACATTCAGGTAAATGTCTGCTATTTAATGCTGTCACTGTTTTATTGTGAGACATTGTATAATATATTGTATTGTTGCTGAAAAGCTGCCGTTTACTGTCAGGTTCCATTGAGACAGCTTATATTGCGTGACAATATGCTATGTAGTACAGGATGTCCCCTTTGCATGCCATAAAGGGTATATGGGCAGTGAAGTTCCTGGGTGATAACAGCAAAAATGTTCACATGCTGTTTTGAGGTCAAGGCTTTAAGGTCTCTTATCAATAGCTTCTACATTATTTCTACATTATATCCCGAAGAATCATAAACTGAATAACTTTCCTATTTAAAAAATGCTGAACGAAGAGTACTTTATAGTATCTGACATTGTAAGTCTTGGTTAGAAAAACATATTTTGATGTAATATGGTGTATGTGGTTAAAAAAAAAAAATACACAAATTCATTTCCTGCTTTCACTAAGAGATTGCAGATAGACATGCAACGATGAGGGAAAAAAACCTAATGCTTTCCAGAACATGTAATCATGAGAAATAAGTGTTACCGCTCTCAATGCTGCTCTCCCACATTTCTAGTTAATAAAAGTGACATGTTCACTTATCCTGTGTTATATGCAGAGACATCTCTAAAGCCCAAATTATAGGCCTATATATTTACTACAAAAATGTGTTCTGTGTGAACAACCCAAAAGAAAGCAATTTAAAAGATGAAAGTGTAAACATCGTGTTTTGTGACAGTATCAAACATTGTCCAAACCAGTGTCTGAGCTCAGGGCAGGACTGTTAGTTTGGCCAGCCAGTGGCAGTCGGGGTTCAGGTGTTTGGGAAACCTGTTTGAAAACAGTTTCAAACTATTTCAGTTTCATTATTTCAGTGTAGTGCAGAAATTAGACACTTTACTTCTAAGGCAACACTTACCATAACAAAAACAAACAAACAAACAAACAAAAAAAAATAAAAAATTCTAACCATTATAAACAGACAGGGGAATACTACCTCCTCCGTCTCAGCCAATATCATTTTTAGATGACTAACTCCAAGTATACTAGAAGGAACTTAATTTAATTTTATATTGTCTTTTTGGTCTGTTTTGTTCTCAGGTGCACAAGATGACGAATTCTACCAATGGCTGTGTGACCATTGAAAGTAACAGCAGTGCCAGCGTATTCATTGACTCAAAATTTCGTTACACTGTCTTTCCCATATTCTATGGCCTGGTCTTTGCCTTGGGGTTGTTGGCCAACAGCTACGCTCTTTATGTGCTGCACCATATGCGGGAATCTAAAGCCATGAATGAGATTCGAATCTACATGACCAACTTGACCGTTGCAGACTTGCTGTTTGTGTTTGCTCTACCGTTCTGGATTTATTACTACAAAAATGACGGTCACTGGGAACTCCCAGATTTCCTCTGTCGTATCGCAGGCTCGTTTTTCTTCATCAACACATACTGCTCTGTTTTCTTCCTTGCTGTCATCAGCATTAACCGTTACTGGGCCGTTACCAGGCCGCTGGTGGCCGCTTCTTCTGACTGCTGGAAACGTGGCACAATCGTCTCCGCGTTCATCTGGGTCATCACTCTTGCAGCTACAATTAAATATCTTATTCAAGAGGGAATCCAGAAGGACAATCGCTGTTTTGAGGGTTATCAAAACCAGGAACCCTCTACAATATACCTAGTGGCCATCTCCCACTTCATCATTATTGGCATATTCTTTCTTGTTTTCTTGATGGTGATTGTCTGCAACATTTTGATTGCTCGAGCTCTTTTGACGCAACCCATCAGTCAGCCTCGAGCCAGCACAGGAAAGCGTGCCGGTGGTAATAAACGGAGAGCTTTGAGGATGCTGTGTGCTGTCATAGGCGTCTTTGTGATCTGTTTCCTGCCCCACCACGTGGTGCAAGGTCCCTGGGTGTTGTCTGTGCTGCACTTGAAGAAAGATTGGTGCATGGAAACTCACCAAAGGTTAAACGATGCTCACCAGATCACCCTCATGCTTATGGGGCTCAACTGCCTACTGGACCCGCTGGTGTATTGCTTCGCCACTACAATGTTCCGCAAGTACATCCAGAACCATTTCACAAAGGTCACGCAAAACAAAAACTATTCACGCAACACATTAAGCACAGCTATGTCACTGAAGAGCAGACATGAAAGTGAAATGTGAAGATCATAAAACTGCTGAGAAATATTTGGTATCTGCTTATTTTAATCACTTATAATCTTATATAGATTAAAAAAACTGCTGAGAAATATTTAATGTCTGCTTATTTTAACCAATTATAATCTTGTATATATTTATATCATTTTAGTGGAAATTCATTTCAATTCCAAATTAGGTTCTGTTTGGATTCTTAAAGGAAGAGTTACTCTCATCATTTACTCACCCTCATACTGTTCCAAAGGCATGCCTTTTGTTTGTTTGTGTGTTTTTCTGTTTTAAAACTAATTAAAAATGCCTTAAACAAACCAGTCAAAATCTCTTCTTTTGTGTTTCACAGGGGTGACCGTGAGACTGGGCAAATGATGACAGAACTTTCATTTTATGTGAACTATCCTTATAAATGTAATAAAATTATTGACATGATCTTCAATTGCTGCCTCTTGCAGACAAACAAGAGAATTCAAACTCTTCAAATTATTCAATGCATATGATAAATGCTTTATATACTAAAATATTATGCTTCTTCCACCTGATATTTGATTCATATATTGTCATATTGTCTTTTAAAGAAATAATTCACCAAAAAAAGTAATGTGCATGATTTTTCTTCTTCTTCTGTGTTATTTTTGGGTGAACTATGCCTTTAAATGATTGCACTTGTGTAGGTGGAATATCTATATTGGTTAAGCAAACATATTATCTGTAAAAGGGTTGTTGTTTTTGGTAAGATGGTGTTCATTCTTGTGTTAAACAAATGAAAACATGATGTCATATCAGTAGACAATCTTCTCTAGAATAAGGATGACAAATGAGTAAAGAGGATGCTGCGGTTTTTCTGACCAAACCAAAATGTGATAAGAACAGAAGACAGCTCAATTGTTTTTTAGACATAATGCAGATGAAAGAAGCTACATATTTCCTATAATACTAGAGCTTCAATGTCCATCTTAAAAAAGGGAGAGATTGTGGTGTTGCTGAAGAGTTTGGATTATTTTCCCTAATATAAATTGCTCTTCGTCAAAAGATGGCCAATTGATTTCTGTCTCATGTTAATATGACAGCAAATATTTATTATACTACCTTGCTTGTTTTGAAGTAGCTCTGTGAGGAGCATTCATGTGGGCAAGTTCTTATGCCACAAAGGAAACCCATGTATTCTTTTGCAATGGTTTGTTTACCAGAATGGAGAACTTGCACCGCACACATCCCCTTGAAATGTGCACTTAAACTTTTAAATGACCAATAAACTGCCCTTTTCTTGATCTCTTATATATTTTTATAAGATATTTATATCTCTTTTTTTATTTATATGTAATGCTTTGCAAAGTCATACTTTTTTATATATATATATATATATATATAAAATATGGGTTTAAATTCCCAGTAATGTCTTGCCATTTATTATTGTTTAACAAGGTGTGGACATGAGCTGTGTGGTACTTTAGACAATTATTCAATGATTTTTCTTTCCTTGTAGCATTAGCAAATTGTAAAACAGCATAATGCTTGTATGACAGTTGTTTCTGCTTAATCTTTCTCAGCAATTAACTTCTGCATTAAGCAGGAAGTTTTGCAAGATGGTGTAAAGTTATGAAACTCCAAACCTCTGTGACTTTCTTCTGTGGAACCTAAAGGAGATGCTATGGAGAAAGTTAGGGACTTGGGTTTTTGTTGAAATAAGGCTTTGAATGTCATGTAAACCAATCAGCACTAAGAAGGCAAACTAATAATAATAATAAAAACACTGAACTGTATGTTTTTGCTTTTTTTTGTGCATTCAACTTTATATGTTTTGTCTTAATAGATAATATATATATATATTAGGGCTGTCAAATGATTTATCACGATTAATATAAAAGTTTTGTTTACATAATATATGTGTGTATACTGTGTATATTTATTATGTATATATAAATACACACACATGCATGTATATATTTAAGAAGAATATGTTTATGTTTATATATTAAATATATTTATATATAATATAAAATATAAGAATATAAATATATAAATGTTATATACATGTAAATATTTTCTAAATATATAATTTATGTGTGTGTATTTATATATACATAATAAATATACACAGTATACACACATATATTATGTAAACAAAACTTTTATTTGGATGTGATTAATCGTTGATTAATCATTTGACAGCACTAATATATATATATATATATATATAGTTATATATATATATATATATATATATATATATATTCAATTCAATTCAAGTTTATTTGTATGCCACTTTTTACGATACAAATCATTGCAAAGCAACTTTACAGAAAATTAAGTTTCTACAATATTTAGTAGTAGCTTATCAGTGATGACTGTCAGTTTATGTGCATACGGCAGAAATGTTCGGAAAAATCAATAAAATATGTAAACAAACAGATGATTAACACTATTAACATCAATGTTATAGCAAAATGTGGTAGTTCTGTATGTTGTTTCAGGGTTAGCATCATCTGAGGTCCTCTGAGGGGTTGGCATCATCTCTTCTCGGGTGTTCTGGATCCAGACTGGAGCTTTTGTAAATCCTAGTTACATCCCGTGGCAAAACAGAAAAACAAATGAAGACATAATTTGCGTAGCTGCTGTTCCAGCCAAGTAAAATTAATTAGTTTAACCCAAGCTAAAGAATAATATAAAAAATAATAATGTCCAAGATTATGAGATGCATTATTTGAATGCTTGGCCAAAGAGATGTGTTTTTATCTAGATTTAGACAGAGAGAGTGTGTCTGAAGCCCAAACATTATCAGGAAGGCTATTCCAGAGTTTGGGAGCCAAATGCGAAAAAAGCTCTACCTCCTTTAGAGGACTTTGCTATCCTAGGAACTACCAAAAGTCCAGCGTTTTGTGACCTTAGGGAGCGTGATGAATTGTAGCGTGGTAGAAGACTAGTTAGGTACGCAGAAGCTAAACCATTAAGGGCCTTATAAGTAAGTAATAATATTTTGTAACTGATACGGAACTTAATAGGTAGCCAGTGCAGAGACTGTGGAATTGGGGTAATATTATCATATTTTCTTGACCTGGTAAGGACTCTAGCCTGCTGCATTTTGGACTACCTGTAGCTTGTTTATTGAGGATGCAGGACAACCACCTAGCAGTGCATTACAATAGTCCAGTCTAGAGGTCATTGAATGCATGGACTATCTTTCTGCATCAGAAACAGGTAACATGTTTCGTAGCTTGGCAATGTTTCTAAGATGGAAAGAATGCTATTTGTGTAACATGGGAAATATGTTTTTCAAAAGACAAGTTACTGTCTAATATAACACCCAGATTTTTGACTGTAGAGGAAGTTACAGTACATCCGTCTAGATGCAAATTGTAATCTATGAGATTCTGTGTAATGTTTTTTGGTCCAATAAGTAATATCTCTGTCTTATCTGAATTTAATAGGAGAAAATTATTGGTCATCCAATCTTTTACATTTTTAACACACTCTGTTTGCTTAGATAATTTAGAAGTTTCATCTAGTCTCATTGAGATAGTTGAGTATCATCAGCATAACAGTGGAAACTAATCCCGTATTTTCTAATAATATTACCAAGGGGCAACATGTATATTGAAAATAGCAGAGGACCTAGGACAGATCCTTGTGGCAATCCATATTTTAATGGTGATAAATGAGATGACTCCCCATTTATAAACAAAGTGGTAGCGATCGGACTGGTAGGATCTAAACTATCTTAAAGCCTGCCCTTGGATACCTGTATAGTTTTGTAATCTATCTATGAGTATGTCGTGATCTATGGTGTCGAACGCAGCACTAAGATCAAGTAAAACTAGCAATGAGATGCAGCCTTGGTCTGATGCAAGAAGCAAGTCATTTGTAATTTTAACAAGTGCAGTTTCTGTGCTATGGTGGGGCCTGAAATCCGACTGAAATTCTTCATAGAGATCATTTTTTTGCAGGAGGGAGCACAGTTGAGCAGACACAACTTTTCTAAAATTTAAGACATAAATGGAAGATTTGAAATGGGTCTGTAATTTGCCAGTTCACTAGGATCTAGTTGTGGTTTCTTAATAAGAGGTTTAATAACCGCCAGCTTGAACGGTTTTGGGATGTGACCTAAAGATAATGACGAGTTAATAATATTGAGAAGCGGTTCTTCTGCTACAGGTAACAACTCTTTCAGTAATTTTGTGGGTACAGGATCTAATAAACAGGTTGTTGGTTTAGATGCAGTAATAAGTTTATTTAGCTCTTCCTGTCCTATAGTTAAGTAAAGCACTACAGTTTATCTTTGGGTGCGATGGATAAAAGTAATATACGCTGTAGAATGTACATTTGTTATTGTATTTCTGATGTTATTTATTTTATCAGTGAAGAAATTCATAAAGTCATTACTATTTAACTGTGAGGGAATATTTAGATTGGGTGGCGTCTGTTTATTTGTTAATCTAGCCACTGTGCTAAATAAAAACCTTGGATTGTTTTGGTTATTTTTTTATAAGTTTGTGGGTATGCTCGGCCCTGGCAGTTTTTAGAGCCTGTCTATAGCTAGACAGACTGTTTTTCCACATAATTCTAAAAACTTCGTTAGTTTTTCTCCATTTGCACTCAAGACTACAAGTTTCTTTCTTGAGAGAGTGGGTATTACTGTTGTACCATTGCACAATACGTTTTTCTCTAACCTTTTTCAATTTGATGGGGGCAACAGCTTCTAATGTATTAGAGAAGATGGGGCCCATGTTGCCAGTCATTTCGTCATGTGTATTTATGGGTACACAGAGCAGTTGAGATAAATCAGGCAGGTTATTTGCGAAATCTGTCTTTGGTGGCTGGAACAATAGTTCTGCCCGGATGATAACGCGAAGCCATATAGTTATCATCAATACGCAGAATGCACGATACAAGAAAATGGTCAGTAACATCATCACTTTATATATATATATTCTCAACAAGTCATGTTACCTCTTATATGAAAGTGACGTGACATGTGGCCAAGTATGGTATGCATTTATCCCATCCAAAGTGGACACACACAGCAGTGAACACACACCCGTAGCAGTGGGCAGCCATTTTTTGTTGCGGCACCCGGGGAGCAGTTGGGGGTTTGGTGCCTTGCTCAAGGGCACCTCAGTCGTGGTATTGAAAGTGAGAGAGAGTGCATTACATTCACTCCACCCACCTACAATCCCTGCCGGTATGACACTTGAACCCGCAACCTTAGGGTTATGAGTCGGACTCTCTAACTGTTAGGCCACAACTTCCCCCAATAAATATATACATACATACATACATACATACATACATACATACGTATGTATGTATGTATGTATGTATGTATGTGTATAAGCTTTGTTTAAGACAAAGTTTTTAGAAACATGAGTTATCAGCAAGTGATATACAATTATTTACAACCAATAAATATTTACCATGAAAAGGAAGTCTTATTAATAATAGTAAAAACGAAATCTTGTAACATGGTTTTACAAGTCTCTCCCCAACACCAGAGAGAGCCCTCAACCAACTCATAAGCTGTCCTCGTCTGTTTTTCTTCCCCTCAATTTCTTCTTATATATATTCATATTGAATATCTGTGTGTTGCAAGACCATTCTGAGTGGGTTGAGTCGCGGAGTATAACATACGGCCAAAGAAACGACATCAACAACAAAAAACGTAATTCTAAATGTTTTTCTGATGCAAGACTTTTATTTTTAAAGATGTGCATGAAGCTGTTGAGACTTCTGCATTCTATTGTTATTTTCATAACTTGTTATGAAATAAAAATCCTCTCACCTCAAGCGCAGAAACTATGAGCATGCAACGCGTGAAATAAAAGTACAGCAAACACATAACAGGTACTGCGTGTGTAGCTGGGAAGGATTTGTATGAAGGTATGATATTCATTCTATTCAGCTTTCCATGTTTCATTAACTGTTTATGTTAGTATTGTATATTCACCATGGTACAGTATCTGTTGTTTCCATAAACCAAAAATACCATGTGTTATTTTCACTTTGTGTCATTTTGTATGTGTTTAACTGTGGTGGCTCATACCAACTTAATTGTATTAACAACTGCATTAAGTGGGTCGCAGCGGTGGCTTGATGACCATGGGATAATGTGGGTCCCACGGCCAAACCGGTTGAGAACCACTGGAACAGAGCACGCTGCACCCCATGTGGACATAAGGGTGAATCAATGTTATTGTCTGTTACCAAGATTCACAACATGGTGGAACATGTGATTTAGCACTTTTCTTCTTTTCTTCTCTTATTATGAAAAAATTATCCATGTTTATTTTTTTATTTTTTTTGACTTACATTTTCTGATAAGTTGTAACACTTGGATGTACAGTATGTCAAAATGAGGAAGAAAAGATCTGTAGCTATAATTGTTGTATCCTTGCTGAAATTAAAGTATTAATTTTTTTTTTTTAAAGAATTTAATTTCAGCAAGGACACAACAATTTGATTAAAAGTGACAGTAAAACATTTGTAATCTTACAGAAACATTATATTTCAAATACATGCTGTTCCTTCGAACTTTCTATTCATCAAATATTCAGTAAGATTTTTATGTTTTTGAAAGGGTATGTATTTATCACTAATCTATAAAACACCAGTCTGGTAAATAAACTGTAAGTAGTCAACTGTAAGTAAATTTTGTTTTAGTGTGAGTGAATTGTTTTAACATTATCTTGAATTACACACAGTCCCAGTATTTCATGTTTTCTTTAGAAATAATAATTGTATTCTCTGTCAGATCTGTCCTTAATTATGTTAAAAAAATAAATATTTTGTGAAAAATACCCATTAGGGTATGAAATTAGGGTATTTTTCACAAAATATATATTTTTTTTTAATATAATTAAGGACAGATCTGACAAAAAATAAAATAAAAAAAATAAAAATAAATATATATAGTATATATAATGCTGAGACTGAAAAATGTATAAATATAATGAATACTGAATAAATAATAATATATATTTATTTTTAATAAAAAAAATGTAATTACATTGAACAAGCCAGTAAAATAAATTAAGATACATAAATAATAAAACATAAAAAATATTAAATCAATTTAGTCTACATAATGTTAGAAATCTACAGCACACTAGTACTAACGCGTTAAAGCACTCACATGCTGTAATAATCTAGTGCCCCTCCTCTTAATTATACTGTACTCACCTCACCTGCTGCTTCCAGTCCTAGTGTTCATCAAGGTGAGGTGCACACAAGACTGAAGTCAAACTCAATGAGCAATGCAGAAACTCATCCTCCTGCAGGTGGAGAGAACAACGAACAGAGAACAGTGAGAATATTCAACAAGACAGGCAGGAAAAAGGAAAGCGCAGAATGAAAGCAAGACAAATTAATTTGCTTTGTAAAATCCCTCCAAACAGTTGAACTTAAAGTGCTTTTACTAAGAGACTTATTACAGCAATCAATTTAGTTTTGTTTCCTTTGTCCCTCGGAAACCAATTAGTACATTTAATTTCACTCAGATTTACTACAGTTTCACTTAGAGCGGGAATGTAGAAACTAAAGAAGACTATTGATCTGATGCTAATAGGAAAATCTGCACGATTGGGGCGGTTGCGTTGGGGTGCGCCGAAGAATGAGAGAGACAGAGAGTAATGAAAACCCCAAGTTTTGCTGTTCAAAGTAAATGTTTGATTTCCCACTGGGAGAGATAACAAAGTAATGGTATTCCACGCATTCACTTTGTGCGCAGCTCAGCAGTTCGCTCGTAAGGCCTGCTGTTGTCTTTTAACGGCTGCCATTTTAATGAATAATCATAGCCACTGTGTGCTGCTTTTCTGCTGTCATTGATCATTCATCCTGCAGCGACAACTGCTGCCATAAATCCACCACTAGGTGGCGGCAGCAGGCAGCAAATGACACGCATCTGTCTAGCAGGCCTCCTGCTTGTTTTTTTGTCAGGCCTCTTGGTTTCGCTGAGGCTGTGTGGTCATGACGTCATAATGACACAGGAGAGGCTGTACAGATTGACAGTGGCATCCCAGAATGACAAAAGAGTTTCACCGGTAGTTCTTCTGACACAGTCGACATTCGTTCAGTGAGTTTGAGGACTATTGTTTGTTACAGGTGTTACAAGAGGTCATGATGGCACAGTTAAACGGCCTGTCAGGGCCCCGCATGCCGCAGTGTCTGTGTCAGCTTCTGCCTCCGACACGGATGCTCCTCGCAAATAACAACTGCCACTGCGCATCTCTGTTCATTTTTCCCCCCTCGCACCTGCCCTGGTCGTTCACTCAGTATGAGATGAGATGCCATTCATGTGTTTGATGGTGCTGCTTGTGTGGATTCCTCCCCTGAGGCAGAGGAACGCCGCTGTTTATCATGAACGGGAGTTTTGCAGTCTCATCATCCATTTTGTGGGAAGCTGGCGCGCATGGGGGAAATTGGATGTCAACTGTGTTTGTCACATTAATGGGAAACATGTGTGATTGTGACAGACAGGAGCTCGCTGTGGCGCTTCACTGCTTCCCTCAGAGCCCTCCAGAGAAAGATAGAGAGAGAGAGAGAAAGAGAGAGATTGGGGGAGGGGGAATCACGAGAGAGAGAGAGAGAGAGAGAGAGAGAGAGAGAGAGAGAGAGATGGGAAAGAAAGAGAGAGTTACATTTCTAGAGAGATCATGAGAAGAGAAAGGGAGAGATAGAGAAAAATAGATTTAGTCTGAAGCTCCACATGTATCATGGGGCATTTCCCTGTTATGCTGCCACCACAAGAACTTATGAACTCTTAAGTATTTTCAAGGAACTAAAACTAATGTGGTCTGCAATATCTGGAGAAAGCCGTTAGCATTTTACCATTTATCCCAATAAATGTTGCTGCTTGGCTGGCACAATGGCTCTTATATTGCTTGAAAAAAAAAATAGCTTAAAAAAATGAATAAAAGCTTTTGAATTATGTTACTTTTGAATTATTTTTTTTCACCTGGATGGTATAGTTGCTATAATATAATGTGTTATATATAGCAAATTATTTTTAATAATAAATCATTATTACTTAATGATTGAAAAATGCTTTTTGCATCAGGATATTAAAATGTGTGTTATTTATATTGAGAGAGTAAAGGAAGGAAGGAAGGAAGGAACAGAATGCACAGCAACTTCTTAATTTCAGTTAAAGAAGATGCTTTCTGAATCTGGACAGTGCAATAATAATAATGCACTGCTGCATTTTAATGGCATTTAATAGAGAAATGGTGTTGTGTTCAGATGGTGCAATTACATCGTCTACCAGCAGGGGCTAACTGGACCATGCCAAACCTTACTTGACCTCTCGACTAAAACACTGAATTTTATTTTTAGATCGCTCATCTTTTCTCTTCCCCTTTTTTTCTCTTTCTCTCCATTGCGCATTGATGCCCAGAGGTAATTAGGCAATTAAGGGCTAATTGAAAAGCTTTGTATAGTGAGCTGAGGGCTCAGAGATCCCTTAGCAACACACTGAATCACCTTAACAAGGGAAAAGATACACACACACACTGACACGTGAGCTTGTGCACGCTGTTTAAGAAAACAAAGAAGGCAATATTAAAGATTAAAAAGTCATAAACCTGATCAACACCACATAAAAACAGCTAAACTGAAGAACCTGAGGACAAAGAAGTATTGATGATGCTGGCTGACAGTAAGCATGCAGAGGCTGCCAATGCCTGATAGAGAACATGCTGACTCTCCAGATGTAATTCATGGAAAATATATTCCATCTGAACCAGTTTCTGCTTCTAACACTATAAAATACTTTTAAAACTACATTCGGATGAGTGCAGTGCACCACAGCACATCAGGCCCCTGAGAAAACAGATCCTTTGGAGTAAAAGACAGTATTTTACAGTAGAAAGTCAATGTAAAAAGAATTATTTTGGGAGGATTTTGAAGTATTTGTTCAGGGAGAATTATGCATGCAAAGAAACACTGAACAAACTCCATTAATTTAGATAAGAAAAGAAAAAAGGTGTAAGGAAAGAAAGATTCCTCTGGGATGTGCAAGGCTTAAGATGGAAGCTTCTAGGTTAGAGGTCAGGGGATCTAGAGACTCAAGGGTTCTCTTTTCCATTTCCAGAGGTATTAAGTTGCAGATTAAAGGTGCTTATTGTCTTTGTCCAAGATTTGTACGTTTCTGAGTGATTCTAAATGGTGGTTTTACTTGGAACAACGTCAAATGTCCTCTTACGTTTCTCTAAGCTGTTCCATTTTTCAGTTTTTGCAGTTTTCTTAAGTGTTCCTTGATGTTCCTCAGAGGGTCTTCCATCTGATCCCTGGTGCTTTACAAAGGGCTACAGAAAGGTTACCATCTTTTTTTCACCTCATTCTGCTGTTTTCTTTGTGGATGGGGAAACTTTACACCAAATAACCCACTTGGTAAAAAAAAAAAAAATCAAAATGGATGGGCTCACACAAATATATATGCCTGCTGATACCTTAGCAAGTAGAACCCTAACATATATAGGCATTTGAACTGCTCTTGCCGCCAGCCTATGTAAAGTGAGTGTAAATAATCGTTATTCCTAATTTAAAGGCATTAAAGATGCATTAGCTCTTCTATAATTACTTAAAACTCAATTACGAGAATCCACTGAAGTGCAGGCCTCAGCTGCAGGGCTCAAGCCAAAGACAGAAGAACTGAATGGATGGAGAGATACTGAGATAGCAAAAGAAAAGGAGCACTACAGTGTTGAGTGAAGGCAGAACAGGGGCGTCACTTTGCAGAGGGGGCTGCTGTTCCGCCTCTGGCCAAGGGAGGCCCTTAGATCCCGAGTCAAGCCCAGAGAGGGCTCCTGTTTCCATGTCAAGCCCAGATAAGGCAGTTGTTCCCACATCTGGCTGAGGGAGGGCCTCATATCCCGAGTCAAGCCCAGAGAGGGCTGCTATTCCCGCGTCTGGCCCAGGGAGGGCCTCAGATCCTGAGTCTAGCCCAGAGAGGGCAGTTGTTCCCACGTCTGGCCCAGAGAGGGCCTCAGATCCTGAGTCTAGCCCAGGGAGTGCTCCTGTTCCCACGTCAAGCCCAGAGAGGGCTGTTGTTTTCACTTCTGGCCCAGGGAGGGCCTCAGATCCCGAGTCTAGTGCACAGAGGGCTGCTGTTCCCACATCTGGCCCAGAGAGGGCAGTTGTTCCCACATCTGGCCCAGGGAGGGCCTCAGATCCTGAGTCTAGCCCAGAGAGTGCTCCTGTTCCCACGTCAAGCCCAGAGAGGGCTGTTGTTTTTGCTTCTGGCCCAGGGAGGGCCTCAGATCCCGAGTCTAGCCTAGAGAGGGCACCTGTTTCCACGTCAAGCCCAGAAAGGGCTCCTCTCCCCACATCTAGCCCAGAGAGCGCTCCTTTTCCTGAGTTTAGCCCAGAGAGGGCTCCTGTTCCTGAGTTTGGCCCAGAGAGGGCTCCTGTTCCCTGAGTATAGCCCAGAATGGGCTTCTGTTCCCAAGGACAGCCCAGGGGAGGTCTTCGGTTCCAAAATGCAGCCTGGAGTGGACTTCTGAGCCCAGCCCAGAGCTGGTTCTAGCCAGGGGACCCGGAGACCCCCCCAAGAATTTTTGTTTTGGGGGGGTTATATGTCTCCGGCTGTAGTGGCCAGGCCCAGTGCTGAGGCCATGTCATGGCACCCTGAACTGCCCGCTTTGCCATGGCACCTTGTACTGCCCATTCTGCCATAGCCTCCTGAACTGCCTGCTCCACCATGGGTCCCGGAACTGGTACTTCCCTGGAGGCAGCCCGTGCAAGCCTAGCCTGAGAGGCTTCCAAGGCACCCCCCCACTCGCCCTTTGGAACTGAAGTGGCGCGAGGATGTAATGTCAGCCTGGTGTTCCTGTTTTGTTGGGTTTTTCTCCCCATGTGCTTCCCTGTGAACCGTAAACAAAACATTAATAAAAATTACATTTTAGCACTATACCGCCACTCAATATAAAAAAAGAAAGAAAGAAAAAAAAACAAAGAATCAAAAACACTACAGAAATTAAATCTCCTATTCACCAAATGGAGATGCTTTATCTGTATAACACACTGCTCCCATGAGCTTTTTCATTAAGTGTTGACAACAAGATCAGCTATGACAAAAGTGCTCAATGATGATCAAATTCTCAGTCGTATGACAACATACATGATCCTGAGGGAAACAGATTTACAGAAACTAAAAATACATCTAATTTAGATTTCATATGTGCAGCTCTGGGAATTTGTTGGTGTAACTAGTATGAAAATAAAATTAAAATAAAATGAGAGGGAGGAAGAGCGATAGAGAGGAAGGGATCTTTGGAGATTTGCTGGATGGAGGGAAAAGCAGATGGCCCAGCACGGTTTCTACCTGCTGGTGGGTGTGGGTGGATCAGTGTACACACTTGTGTACATGTGTATGTGTGTTCTCATATGTGTGTTTACATGGGTCAACAGGGTTACACCAGTTATATCTCTGTAGCCAGATGGTACTAGAGAAGAGGGTAGACCCCCACTACCATGTAAATAGGTTGCCAGGCCAACAGAGAGATTCACCAAAGAGGTATATAAAATATCAGGTAAACACTTTGGTAAACAGGTTTGTCTTCTTCAAAATAAATGCCACTGAGAGAATATGACATGTGACTACAGAATTACTGGAGTACTCAAATACTGTATTCAGTATTAGATAAAAATGTGTTCTTAATTGACAATCACTGCCAAACTAACAGTTATTAAATCACCCTCTTTGTTTCATTATATTCAGCAGTTAAGCAATCTTTAGTAATTCAATTCTTTACAGACAAATACAATTGACAACCTTTATCTTCCTCATGTTGGGAAAATAAAGAGTATATTAAAAATCATCATGAAATCAAAATAGGCCCTATTTACTTTCGTAATGCATTTCCCTGGTTCTATTTGAACAACTCATTGGTGCACATTATTCCAAATAAAAACAATTGCCGTTGCAATCAAAATCGAATAACTTGCTCTTCATCCTGTTTAATTCAAAAATTTGTCACATTAAGGAAGTAAAATAAATTGCAAATGGGAATTCACGCTGAGTTTAAGATGTGCACACGTTGTAAGGGTTGCTAAAGAATGTGCGAGCACCCCAAGATATAAGTCAAGATATTCCAGTATTTCTGATGTCATTTTAAAGAAGCCGCTTGTTTTCAAACTGTTTTATTAAACATAAAAATAAAACAATTATAAATTAATAAAAATGTAATACTGTATGTTCTTTGATAAAAACACTAGTTATTGAGGAAATCTGATATCAGGTTTTCATTAGCATTTTAACTCATATTTTTAAATGTATTAATTATAATTTATTTATTGAGATACTTTCAATCAGTCTGATTGAGAACAGCTGTTCTAGAGAGTGTCATGCATAAAAACATACTAATAAATAGTTTTTGAAGTTAAAGATCGTTTTTTTTAAGTTTGTGATTCAAGTATAAATACAAACCAATACACCTATTACAATTACTTTCCTTAAAAAGACCAGATACACGAACATAATTACTTTTTATAATGAGCAATGCTATTTTTACAAACACGTGTATGCATACATACAACTTTCCTCCCACACTTTCATATTAAAGTAGATATAGCCAAATGCTGAGAGACTTTAGTCTTCTCTTCAGTAGCTGCTTTAGATGACTAATAGGCAACAACAGTGAGAGAGAAATTAGCATTTTCCTGCTGCAGGAACTGCTCACTTTCTGCTCTCTTTCTGTCACATGCTCTTTTTCTGGTTCTTTCCATCTTTTCATCTGCTTCTCGCTCCCTCTCTCTGTCTCAATCAGGATTCTATTGTGTGCTCAGAGTATTTGGCACTCTAAACCAGGCATGGGCTTGTCAGTCTAGATTTGCTTTCATCATCAGCTTCTACTGTGTTTAAGTGGCTTCCAATTACTCCCTGCCTCTCCTTCTGTCTCTCTCTTGCACACCTGTAAACCATTTCACCATAAAGAGATTACCACGGTGAATGCTCTCACCATCCGTAGGCCTGCATGGGTAAAAACAGACTTTCTGGTTATTCTAATATTTAAAGGATTCTGGTATCGATTATTAAGACCCCCTGTGAATCTTTATGCCAATTATCAGTTGCTGCGTAATGTAATGTACCAAGAATTCTCCCTGTATCAACGTTTCATGCCCTGTGTTTAAGCAATGCTGTTCCTGTTGAATTGTAAAGCAGTTCAGCATTTTAGAGACAGCTTATCCTGCAAATTATTTAATATGTATTTATTTGAAATTAATTATATATCTTAAATGCAATTTCAAAAATTATTTAACTCTATATTCATACTCTCTCTCTGTCTCTCTCTCTCTCTCTCTCTCTCTCTCTCTCTTATATATTGCTAATGTTTTCTTATAAGTTCTTTGTGAACCAATATAAGGGGTCTTGAGCACCTGCCCTTTTTCTTCCTCGAGAGAAAGTGCTATTTGACATATCGGCCGTGAGGTTATTTTAATGATCCCATTACGTGTTTTAATTATCATTAAACCTGTATTTGATTATCGCAATTTTAAAAACTCAAAGTAAATACAGTTCAGCTTTAATCAAAGTTATTAAGAGTCTCACTCAGACACAACATGCAGAGTTGTTTCATTTTGTGTGAAAACATGACTGAAGGCAGACTGCTGAGGGAAATTATATGAAAGAATATATGATTTCATTATTTGTGTCAATGCATAATAGGAAGCCGACTGTCTTCTGAAAAGTTTAGATGGCTTTTGCTTTCCATCTTCCCTCCGTGCGTAATAAAGCAGTGTTTGAAGCACAGCACAGCTTTGTATGCAGAGGTTATCGTGGAAACAGCTCTGTTCTGCTGTTCATAAGCACCACCTTCTGTCAAACTGTGGTTTTACAAATAAATTTAGTCTGCCATATTATTGTTCAGACCAATGCGAAAATCGGTCCAAATTTTTGTTGTAAATCCGGTCGATGGAATATAGGCTACCTTGTTATCAGAAGTGTTGATATTTTTAGAATGCACATTATAGCTTATGTAGAACTGTTAATGGAGCAGATAACATGTAATTTATCATTCTGACTCATCTTTATATATATATATATATATATATATATATATATATATATATATATATGTGTGTGTGTGTGTGTGTGCGTGTGTATAAAGATTTAAAGGCTGATATGTTAAAATTTTATTCTAAAATGGTCAAAACTTTATTTGAACATGTAGTACATGTCAGTAGATAATATGTTATGATTTTTTTTGTTGTTGTTGTTGGTTTAAAATCTGCCCATGATTTTTTTTAATGTTTTATTTCACTGTTTATGCAAAAAAAAGTGCATAGTGCTGCTAATTTTATTTTTTGGCTTTTGTCGTAAAACTTGGTAAAATTATTTCAGTGTGTGTATCAGTACTTTAATATTTCCAGCATATTTTAACAATGCCGTGTATAACAGTTTGGATTGATGCATTATTTAAGAGATTTAAGTACTGTATAACATTGGTAGCTCTAAGCCACTTTCATTTTTAAAAAGTAGCTCCCGAATGAAATAAGGTTGGAGACCCCTGAGCTAAAGCAAACGAAAGTCTAGTAAGTTAGACCAGTGCGCGTTCTTTCACTGCATGATTCATTTCATTAAAATGCATATAGAATGATCACAAAATTCAAGATATGGGGGCAGAAATGTATATATTTATATCATTTCATATAGTTAATCAGTATCACGTAAAGACTGACCTTTTTCCACCAAAAAGCAGCATGATTACAAATGTGATAATGATTTTATACAGCAGTTCAATAAACAAGAATTTAATATTAAGATACTGACTGTTTTTGCTCTATTTCTAAATGATTCAGTTTAGTCGCTTACTCGCTTATTAACAGTGACTTGCTGCCACCTACTGACAGTTTTAAAATTTGACATTTAAAGTATCTTTTCATTTTTTACAAATAATTTCACATTTCAGTATTCAACATTTTATGTTTAAAATATCAAAACAATATTACTTCATTTGTAACTACAGGTTAATTGCATTCATGTCCTGCATTAAACAGTGTGTAAATGCATCTAAATGCTACTTCTAATGCAGCTAAAAATCAATTGAAACTTATTTGCAAAGATTAATTTCTATCTTTGCTGTGAACTGATCACCACACAGAGTATGCAGAATATCAAAAACTTTAGGAGTCAGCTGTCCACTGTAGTCCTTAAGGTACCATAACAAAAACACACTCAGCAAAATATCGTCTAATTGTCGTTATCCCAGAAAATATTGAGATATATTTTTGTCAGTATCGCACACTCTTAATATATTTAACGTTACTGAATTCTGCCCTCTGACACCCAAAACACACCAAACTCCTCACCTCTCCTCATCACTACATCTGGTTTACGAACAAACAAAAACAGTTCACTTGTTATTACTTGCACTACTGTCTGTTCATCCCAGAATACTGAATGATCAATTTGCACACTGGAATATTTTAGATTTTCTATGCACTTTTTTTTACTGTCAATTGCACTAGTGTAAAGGATGTTCATAGTTTCTGCTTATAGTGTACATACACTTATTACATAATCCATCTGTAAATTATGTCCATAGTACTGCCTTATTTGTATATTTATTGTACATTTGTAACATATTGTAGACACTGTATATCCTGTACTTACTGCTTATTGCACTTCTAGTTAGATGCTAACTACATTTCGTTGCCTTGTACCTTTAGTGCAATGACAATAAAGTTGAATCTAATCTAATCTAAGTTTTGTTTAGAATTTTTTTTTTTTTTTTTTTTTTTTATAAATATGAGAAGTGCCCTTTTTTCCCCACTTGAGCCCCTGCCCCTCAAAATGTCTGCACGTCCCTGATTGATATATTCAGATATTTTCTTTTAGCTGCCTTCTCACTTGTGGAAGCAGCAGTTTTCCTTCCTTGCAAATGTGTGGAATTAAATTCATGATATTTTTCACAACAATCTCTTAATCTTCAGCAGAGACTCTATCGAAAGAACTGAATAAAACTGACGTTTGACAGTGTGATTGGCTGTTCACTACAGATGTCATGCTTTCTGGTGCATACGCTCCAGAGTTAATCATAAACCCACTGAACCTGATCCAAACCTGTTCGGATTTGTTTGTTTTCGCCAGCTCTAAACTTATTCGGAAGCTCAACTAGAACTTGTTCGGCTAGCTTTATGTAACAGGCCATAAGGAATTTAAAATCACAAACAAATGACTTTTATTGATTCTTGTTGGTGAATCAAAAACATATAGAGCAACTGGTGTAGCGTTATTTAGAGAAAAGGATGATTTTTACAGCTGATACATTTTGCTAGTCAAAAAACATACAGTGTGACCAATGTGAAGCCCTGAAACAAATGACCTTTATGAGCTGGTTTGTTTAATGAACAGTTCAGACAGGTGAGTTACAGATTCGAATCAGCAAATTCAAAATCAAATCAAATCGAGAGCTTGTGAAACAAGAAATCTGGATTGAAACCCAGCTCCAACCACATACTTCACAAAAAATAAAAAATAAATATCCAGACAGAACTGGGAGGCAGAGACAAACAGAAACAGCCTTAAAGGCAGACTAAATTACCACCGTCTGAATTTAGCCCTCACGTGTTTGATCAGTTCATAAACTTAAAAGACTGAATGCAAAAGGTCAGTTCAATAAAGTTATCTGCCTAAGAGCCAACACACAACATGACACATTCCATCTCTCCTTTCTCTCAATAGACCTCCAGTTATTTTCACACCTGTCCTCTGCCTTTTTCTCAGAGCTATAGATAAGTTCAGAACACCTTGACCTTTTTAATGGAGACCAAATGACCGTGGGCTCTTTCTTAAAAGTGCACAAACACTGTATGCTGTCTGTATGGTTTGATATTCATGAGATAGCACAGAATAACCCTCCAGCCAGATAATTGGAATTTTAATTATGCATGATATTAACCTTGAAACAAAAACAATGCTTTTCTATTACCCCTGTGATGTTGTCTGTCTTGCAGTGATTCCATGAACCATTTCATTCAGAATTAACTCAGTCTGTCAAAATGGCTTCAGCTGTAGGCAAAGCGTGCTGCAGGACACTTTTATGAGACAGTCATTTTGCAGATTAATTCCCTTTATATCACATCTTTTACAGAACAAAGAGAAAAACAAGAAAACAAGACAAGAAAAGGGTGAAAAATACAGAGAATCAAGAATGAGAAATAGTAGATAGAGAGGTGGTAGCTGCCCCCACACTGGATGGAAAAGAAAAAAAAAATCCTCCTTCATTATTCAACTAATGACTCAGATTGTTCCATTATCATATAACAAAAAAATTCACAGAGTATTCGAGCTCTACACAGAACTGCGGAAATTTGACATTTCAGCAAAATGACGGCTATAATTTGCTACATTACAATTTCAAATCTTGAGAGATAAACTATTTAAATTAAGCACTGTGCCATGAGAGGACTTGCCATCATGAGACTGTTAATACCAGCTTGTTATCCTGAACTAAAAAGTCTTGTGAAAAAACAGATTCTGTTGCATACATCAGTTCGATCGTCTTGCTATATTATATACAGTATACATATTTTGTATATGGGCACCCCTATATATCTGGGGTTCTCAGCTCTGGCCCTCGAGGTCCACTTTCCTGCAGAGTTTATCTCAGCCAACCAAGCTAATCTAGGTCTTGGGGATCACTAGAAAGTTAGAGGCAGATGAGTTTGATCAAAGAGTTTGATCAAGGTTGGAGCTAAACTGTGCAGGAAAGTGAACCCAGAGGGCCAGTGTTGAGAAGCCCTGCTGTGTATATTCTTGCTATACAAGGAGACTGAAAATGATAACAAAGTTCGGTGAGTCAGATGCTGATTCATAACCATTCTGGGGGATTCAGTTTAGTAAATGATTCATCAGACTGATTTTTCATTAATATACATATTAATTAAAAGAACTAAGAAATTTGTTCATGATGCAGATTACGCTAGTCTCTTTACTGGCTTTGAATCACTAAAACAAACCAGTTTGTAGCAGTCATTTGTTTGTGAATCAGAATATAAGTCTCGCTGTGTTTATGATTCATTAAAAAGCACAGTGAATTTGTTAATACTGGCCACGCTGTGTTGATGATTCATTATTACAAAACTAATTCATAAGAGTAATTCATGATGTGTTCACACTCGTAATTCAGTTCTCTTGGTTCTTTTGGTCTGGAACAAAAAATAAAAAATGCATTTTGTCCTTTAGCATTCACAATGCCAAGTTCTATCATGAAACTCTAGATGGCGCAGGCTGATGTGTCGGTGATGCAAACTGATGATATTTACAGTGTTAAGCTACTTGGCACAAGATGATTGGTTCATGTTTCATACGAAGCCAATAAGCTTGCTGCTCTTCATTTAAATGGCTGGTAAGCATTCACTAGAGAATTTTGCAGTGCGCTTTCAGAGTTCCCCTGAAACCCTCCACCTTACCCAGCTCCACCTGTATAGATCTGCTATGGGTTATTATATATGCTATTTGTGCAGCAGCTGTATGTCTTAAAGGGGTCATATGATGTTGCTAAAAAGAACATTATTTTGTGTATTTGGTGTTTATGGGTTTATGCGGTTTAAGTTTCAAAAAACATTATTTTCCACATACTGTACATTATTGTTTCTCCTCTTTGCCCCACCTTTCTGAAATGTGTCGATTTTTATAAAGCTCATCGTTCTGAAAAGCGAGGTGTGCTCTGATTGGCCAGCTATCCAGTGCTTTGTGATTGGCTGAATACCTTAAGAGTGTGACGGAAATGTTACACCTCTTACTATACTGTGATGCTGTGTGACCCGGAGTGCAGAGACAAAAATATTCAAACCCATTATAAACGAGGAATTTGTTGCATCCATTGGGGACATAATTATGGATTATAATGACAATACCAGCGGTTCTCAATTCCAGTCCTCGCGCCCCCCAGCTCTGCATAATTTGCATGTCTCTCTTTGTTAACACACCTGATTCAGATAATCAGCTCATTAGAAGTGAGCTCCGTGCATGAACTGTGTTCCAATTGACATGGTCCCCTACACAGTGTTCACTGCTCCCTACTCCCTGAGCAGGGGAAATCTGTTTAAGTTTACTTCACTTCGGAACATCCATTCATGGATTTGCGCTATGCAACATCTTCACACACGGACAAGTGTGACATCATATACCTCTGTAAATAAATATAGTTTAAATTCATGTCTCGTACACTTTAATGCACTTGAATGGAACATATACATTGGCTTCGAACTGGAATCATGGCAGAATATCCTGTGATGTCCACTTCGCAGGGCACTTACATTTGAATAGAACAAACGTCTAAAGCGATAAGAGAAACATACAATATGCGCAGAGCCAGGGAGCCGGGGGGGGGTTTGTGGTGGAGTGGCGCGAGGACTGGAATTGAGAACCACTGACTTATACTGTCTATTTAAGCCTTGCGTTGCGTTGCATCGCGCCATGTAAACATAAAACCATGACTGCATTTGCAATCGGAGAAACGGCAAACAACAAGCACTACTCTGCTCAAAATTCATGTTTGAATCATCAGTGGCAAATCCTTTACATATGTAAATGTACTTACAGACTGTGAGTCAGAACAGCCGGCAGATCAGGGAACAGTCCTCCATAAAATGCACTGCTCACATCTGAATATTTGGGTTGAACTGTTCTGGAACAGTGTTGTAAATACAACTTAACCACTGATTTCTAGTTGTGTCCTCTTTTGGAAGACCAAACAAAGTAGTTTAGCTTTCACAAGGAAACACACAGCGTCTCCACAACATGGCGGCGGTGTCGACAACAGCGAGCATAAAAGTTACGACTTCTTTCTTTGCGTGAACATTTGGGCAGTGTTATGCAAATCTTCCCACATCATGACGTAGACATGTGGGGGCGTGTTAGAATGAGCCGTTTTAGGTTGGAGTGGTTGACTCTTAACTTAATAATAGTTAATAATATCTTTTTGGATTTGAGACTTTGCAACTTTACAGATCTTCTTTATGCACCAAGAGCTTGTAATGCTCCAAAGAGAAAGGAAAAGTTGAAATCGCATCATATGACCCTTTTAAATAATCACAGCACTGAATCAGCATATGTATTGGACTTTATACAAATGTACTGGATAGAACTTAAAGATAACAAAACAAAAGGCACAACAATATGGTCACAACCTGATTGGACAGCTTTTATATTTTGCGACGAAACTTACCGAACATTCAAAATAGCTTACAAATTGTGAAATG
Organism: Cyprinus carpio; assembly: GCF_018340385.1. Taxonomy (NCBI): domain Eukaryota; kingdom Metazoa; phylum Chordata; class Actinopteri; order Cypriniformes; family Cyprinidae; genus Cyprinus; species Cyprinus carpio. The sequence goes on along the minus strand of NC_056613.1, from coordinate 14,292,501 downwards.
GAGTTAAAATAACACAAGGAATTCCTCCACTGCACACACAAATAAAGATCTACTGCAAGGAGATGGCGGTTCTGATGCTTGTACTGAACTGTAATGGGCAACATAATCTAAAGCCCTATTCGGACGGGACTAGTTTTACAGGGGGTCGTTAGAGAAATCTGTGTTTCACAGACTTGGTGATTTTAATCCCGTCCGAATCTGCCACGTCTGTTTTTTTCTCACACAACCTCTGTGATAATTCCAGAGCAAATTACCTACTGTTTTTCAGCAAACTCAGTGATCCTCTGAGAAAACTAATCCCATCTGAATGCGAATGTCTGTGATTGCCGGTGATATTTAATTTCACAACGTGTTTCCTTGTCTGTTTTGGCCAACGTGAATTACCGTAGATGCTCTTACCGCGCGCATGTTTGATATATTTGCTTCCTGGCAAAGAAATGATAATAATAAAAATATAAAAATAATAAAATCAAGAGCCAGATCACGTAAACTGTTAATACTGGCTAAATATCAGCATCAGGTAAGATTACTCACGTTCATTTATGCACTCAGTTACTTAATGTTTTAATTACAGATGTACCTTTATGAAAATTAAACATGGGTTTAGCCTACTACAAAAAAAAGAGTTAAACTAAAGAAACCACACATTAACATGGTTTTGCTATACTAGCCATTGAGTTTTTAGTATTTATTGTGTAATAATACTAATGGTAATCAATCCGAATGACTATATGCAATGCACGCATACAGAGTGCGTCATCTCTGTGATGCCCAGATGCACAAAACAGACCCTCCCACCTCTATAATAAACACAGAGATGTTAGTCCCGTCCGAATTGGTACATGAAAATCGCAGATGTCATGTGGTAAGAATCGAAACTCAAACGTAGTTTAGAAAACTAGTCCCGTCCGAATAGGGCTTAAGAGAAGATTTTGGTTCACTTTGTCTTGGGTTCATGTCGCATTCATATTTCAGAGTTTGTTAGCAGACAGAGACCCTGGTCCAGGTTCGCTTGTTTGGTGAGCACAAATGTTTGGATGGCAGCATTCATACTTACATTTAAATGAACCGCACTAATAGCAATTGCATTGTTTCATTAAAACAAACCAAACCTGCCAAGTGTGAATACACTCCTAGTACAAAAATCCGACTACACTGTTTGCGGCTCTAGTCTGTATTGAGAACAACTCAATAAGGAGGTGCTTACTGCTATTATTCTGCAAAACATAGTCATTTGATTACATCTCTTTCATGCAATTTCATTAAATGTTAGCAGATTGCACTAACATTGACAGCCCTGGTAAAATATGATAAAGCACTGGCAGTATACATGAAAGAAGTGCAGGAACTACCAAACAGAACATTCTTCTAGTTTACATATTATGGCACATTCCTATAATTCGTTCTTCACTGATCCCACACAAGCATTTCTGCTCAGTTAGGTTTACCAACTTGGGTATTAACTCTTAATGGGATTCCCTCATTGGTTTCTGGCACACTCCACTGCTGCATCAGTCTATAATCTAGTTTCTTCTCAACTTCTCAAAGAGTTAGACCTGTTTCTCAGTGCATGCACAAGCAGTGTGTGAATGTAGCAGTGACGTACATTGAATATGTTGTATAATGATGGCCTCAAAGTATAAAACGTTAATCAGGAATGTTTCATTGACAATTATTACAAACCTGATCATCATTAACTAGAACTTACATGAGGAGGCCTGTCACATTTACATGGGCTACAGCTGATAATTAATCTATATGAAAAAGAAAATAAAACTTTTTAACATTATGTTGCTTTATAAAAGCCTGTATTGCAAAACACTTTGAAAAGGTTTTCTGCCACACCTCACACAACCTTATAACCCAAGTGATGAAAAAATGATATGCTGCTTTCATGTGCTGTGTAAAACAGCCTTTCTTAAAAGTGAAAATCAGAAAACAAAGAGTGAATGGGAAACATTTACTCTTTATTTTCCTAGCATGCACTTCTATGCTGACTGAGGGCAATAGGTTCCACCCTTTTCTTTTAACCATTATTCTTGTACTTATTTTTCTCTTCTTCAAAGGGGGCTGAAGTCAAGTGTTACTTGGTCGCTTTCTGCATCAATAGCAGCCTGTTCAATCAAAAGAGCCCACCTCTCTCACACACTCACCTAAATTACCCCAATTAAGCCACATCCATATTTTCCTTTCACCCCTTCTCCATTATGTGTCTCTTTCTGTCAAAACTGGCTTTTCCTCAGAGCGGCAGGACAATGCAACATAGGACAGCATGTCACAAAAAATAGCTGGGTTGCCCCAGGATCACAAACCTTGAAGTTGTCTTGAATCTTGCTTTTTCTCAATATTTCCTTTACTTTACTAATATTTAAAGCTTTTCTGCATATTTATATTTGTTCTATAAATTCTACTAAATACTTAAATTAATAGACATTTACAACATGTACATACACCAGTAATGCATGTCTACTGTAAGTCTCTTATAAAAGAAATATATATATATATATATATATATATATATATATATATATATATATATATATATATATATATATATATATATATTTCTTTTATAAGAGACTTACAGTAGACATGCATTACTGGTTATCAGAGGGCCTGGAATTTACCCATAGTTTTCAAGAAGTGTCCCAGGAGATAGTCCTGTTAGCAAAGTGACATTTGGTGTAGCTTTTGGGAGCATGTAATTATTATATTCATGTGTCATTATAATAACAGAAGTGGTGTTTGTTTAAATCATATAATTTAGTCCCTAATGTTTGCCAGTGTCATTTAAGCTAGTGACAACAGGACTGATGTGATTGTCATCTGCTAATTAGTGCTTTGTTGATGTGTAAATTGGAGTTGAAACATACCAGTCAGAAGAGCTGTGCTTTAATGGTGTGGTTTGATCTACACTTAAAAGGGCTTCAAATAAAACATTCTTTTATTAACTCATTTGAAGCATGTTGGTGCTAAAGGTTTCAAGTTCTTAAAACAAACAAACAAACAAACAAACAAACAAACAAACACTGAAAAAATACAATTAAATTAAAAAAGTTATTAAGTCTGATAGAGTCTGATAACAAACTGACAATGGGCTTTAATTTACCGCACTCTTAATTATACAGTTAGGTCAATATGTATTTGGACATTGGCACAATTTTTATTATTTTATCTGTTGACCAAAACATGTTCAAGTTACAGTTATATAATGAATATGGGCTTAAAGTGCACACTCTGAGCTTTAAATTGAGGGTATTCTCATCAAAATTGAAGGAAAGGTTAAGGAATTACAGCTCTTTAATATGTATCTCCCCCCTTTTCAAGGGACCACAAGTAATTGGACAATTGACTCAAAAGCTGTTTCATGGACAGGTGTGGGCTATTCCTTCATTATTTCTGCATCAATTAAGCACGTAAAAGTTCTGGAGTTGATTCTAAGTGTGCCATTTGCATTTAGAAGCTGTTGCTCTGAACCCACATCATGTGGTCAAAAGAGCTCTCCATGGAAGTGAAACACATAATTGTTAGGCTTCAAAAATAAAAAAAATCAATCAGAGAGGTAGCAGGAACATTAGTGGTGGCCAAATCAACAGTTTGGTATTCTGAGAAAAAAAAAATGCACTGGTGAGCTCAGCAACATAAAAAGGCATGGACGTCCATGGAGGACAACAGTGGTGGTAAAGAAAAAATATTTCACAACATCCAGCCAAGTGAAGAACACTCTCCAGGAGGTAGGCATGCCACTGTCCAAGTCTACAATCAAGACTTTACAAGAGCAAATACAAAGGGTTCAAGGTGCAAACAAGGCCAGATTAGACCTCTAAAAAAGGTAGACCAATTCTGGAAAATAATTCTTTGGATGGCTGAAATTAAGACCAACCTCTACCAGAATGACAGGAAGAAAAAAGTATGGAGAAGACTTGGAACTGCTCACGAGCCGAAGCATACAACATCATCTGTGAAACATTGTGGAGCAGTGTGATGGCATGAGCATGCATGGTTTCCAGTGGCACTGGGTTACTGGTGTTTATTGATGACGCGATAGAGGACAGTAGCAGAAAAATTCTGAAGTGTATAGGGATACACTCTCTGCCCAAGCAGATTCAGTCAAATGCAGCAAATTTGATTGGACGACACTTCATTATACAAATGGATTATGACCCAATACACTGCAAAAGCAAGCCAGTAGTTTTTGAAGGTAAAAAGTGGAATATTCTGCAATGGCCAAGTCAATCTCCTGATTTCGACCCGACTGAGCATGAGTTTCACTTACTGAAGACAAAACTAAAGGCAGAAAGACCCACAAACAAACAACAACTGATGTCAGCTGCAGTAAAGGCCTCGCAAAGCATCACAAAGGAAGAAACCCAATCTTTGGATGTCCATGAGTTCCAGGCTTAAGGCAGTCATTGCCTGTAAAGGATTCTCAACAAAATATTAAAAATGAACATTTTATGTATGCTTGTATTTATTTTTCCAATTACATTTGAGCCCCTGAAAATGGGGGGACTGTGTATAAAAATGGTTGCAATTCCTAAGCATTTTATATTTTTGCCCAACCCCTTGAATTAAAGCTTAAAGTCTGCACTTCAAGTTCATCTTCATTGTTTCATTTTAATTCTATTCTGGTGGCATACAGAGCTGAAATTATTGATTTTTGTCCCCAGACATTTTGGACACACACACACACACACACACACACACACACACACACACACACACACACACACACACACACACACACACACATATATATATATATATATATATATATATATATATATATATACAGTATATGTATATGTACACATGGACTTAGACAGTCATTTGGGTGGTGATTGTGGAAATGTTTAATAGCATTTTTTATAGCCAAGACTTCATGTGTCAATACAACATCTTTCAACACAGAGACTCAATAAAAATAAACTTTAGAAATATCCACTGCAGTAAGAGGTGTTATAACTGCCCTCTATTCTATATTTAGCTAAGCAATGGATTGGACAATTTGATGGCTGACAGGATTGAACAAAAGATGCATTTTCTCTCTTTATGGCATTTTAGTGCAATCAGGCATTTACTGAATATGCTCTTTTGTTTCATCAATGTGTCGTTAAGATGTGGGACGCATTCTCTATGACTGAATACAGCTTGATGAGTGTTCTCTCTTTAAATGGCTCCAGTATATTTTTTTTTTCCTTCAGGTCGCTTGCTTTGATACAGTACTGCTGCCTTGCAGGAAAGATGGCACTGACCTCTGATGAAGCATTTCCATGCATTTACAGCCAACACCAGTGACACACAATCAAAATTTTCACAGGAAGCACATCAAACTCTCATCTCCAGGTTGTCCATGTTGTGGGCCAGAAGTTTTGCACAAAAAGGGTCAGATTAGAATATTCTTTTTCAATTCAATTCAGTTCAATTCAAGTTTATTTGTATAGCACTTTTTACTATACAAATAGTTGCAAAGCAACTTTACAGAAAATTATGTTTCTACAATATTTAGTAGTAGCTTATCAGTGGTGACAGTCAGTTTATGTATATATGGCAGAAATGTGTGGAAAAAACAATTAAAGACGTAATCAAACAGATGATGAACACTATTAACAGCAATTATTATATGATGCAATCAAACTTATAGCAAAATTTGGTAGTTCTGTATGGTGTTTCAGGGTTGGCATCATCTGAGGTCCTCTGAGGGGTTGGCATCATCTCTTCTCAGGTGTTCTGGATCCAGACTGAAGCTTGTGTAAATCATTACCACAGAATGTCAATTCCATGACAAAACAGAGAAACAAATAGAGACATAATTAGCGTAGCTGCTGTTCCAACCAAGTAAAATTAATTAGTTTAACCCAAGCTAAAGAATAATATAAAAAATAATAATGTCCAAGATTATGAGATGCATTATTTGAATGCTTGGCCAAAGAGATGTGTTTTTATCTAGATTTAAACAGAGAGAGTGTGTCTGAAGCCCAAACATTGTCAGGAAGGCTATTCCAGAGTTTGGGAGCAAAATGTGAAAAAGCTCTACCTCCTTTAGTGGACTTTGCTATCCTAGGAACTACCAAAAGTCCAAAGTTTTGTGACCTTAGGGAGCATGATGGATTGTAGGGTGGTAGAAGACTAGTTAGGCATGCAGGAGCCAAACGATTAAGGGCCTAATAGGTAAGTAATAATATTTTGTAACTGATACGGAAATTAATAGGTAGCCAGTGCAGAGACTGTAGAATTGGGGTAATATTATCATATTTTCTTGACCTGGTAAGGACTCTAGCCGCTCCATTTTGGACTACCTGTAGCTTGTTTATTGAAGATGCAGGACAACCAGCTAGAAGTGCATTACAATAGTCCAGTCTAGAGGTCATGAATGCATGGACTAGCTTTTCCACATCAGAAATAAGTAACATGTTTTGTAGCTTGGCAATGTTTCTAAGATGAAAGAATGCTGTTTTTGTAACATGGGAAATATGGTTGCAGTCTAATATAACACCCAGATTTTTGACTGTAGAGGAAGTAACAGTACATCCGTTTAGTTGCAAATTGTAATATACAAGATTCTGTGTACTGTTTTTGGTCCAATAAGTAATATCTCTGTCTTATCCGAATTTAAAAGGAGAAAATTATTGGTCATCCAATCTTTTACATTTTTAACACACTCTGTTAGCTTAGATAATTTAGAAGTTTCATCTGGTCTCGTTGAGATATATAGTTGAGTATCATCAGCATAACAGTGGAAACTAATCCCATGTTTTCTAATAATATTACCAAGGGGCAACATGTATATTGAAAATAGCAGAGGACCCAGGACAGATCCTTGTGGCACTCCATATTTTACTGGTGATAAATGAGATGACTCCTCATTTAAATAAACAAAGTGGTAGCGATCGGACAAGGTAGGATCTAAACTATCTTAAAGCCTGCCTTTGAATACCTGTATAGTTTTGTAATCAATCTATGAGTATGTCATGATCTATGGTGTCGAACGCAACACCAAGATCAAGTAAAACTAGCAATGAGATGCAGCCTTGGTCTGACACAAGAAGCAAGTCATTCGTGATTTTAACAAGTGCAGTTTCTGTGCTATGGTGGGGCCTGATACCTGACTGAATTCTTCATAGATATTTTTTTTTTTTTTTTTTTTTTTTTTTTCAGTAAGGAGAACAATTGAGCAGACACTTTTTTTTTTCACTAGGATCTAGTTGTGGTTTCTTAATAAGAGGCTTAATAATTGCCAGCTTGAATGGTTTTGGGACGTCACCTAAAGATAACGACGAGTTAATAATATTGAGAAGAGGTTCTTGTGCTACAGGTAACAACTCTTTCAGTAATTTAGTGGGTACAGGATCTAATAAACATATTGTTGGTTTAGATGCAGTAATAAGTTTATTTAGCTCTTCCTGTCCTATAGTTGTAAAGCTCTGCAATTTATCTTTGGGTGCGATGAATAAAGCTGAAGTAATATACGCTGTAGAATGTACATTTGTTATTGTATTTCTGATGTTATTTATTTTATCAGTGAAGAAATTCATGAAGTCATTACTATTAAACTGTGAGGGAATATTTAGATTGGGTGGCGTCTGGTTATTTGTTAATCTAGCCACTGTGCTAAATAAAAACCTTGGATTGTTTTGGTTGTTTTCTATGAGTTTGTGGGTATGCTCGGCCCTGGCAGTTTTTAGAGCCTGTCTAAAGCTGGACATACTGTTTTTCCACGTAATTCTAAAAAATGTAGTTTTTCTCCATTTGCACTCAAGACTATGAGTTTCTTTCTTGAGAGAGTGGGTATTACTGTTGTACCATGGCACACTACGTTTTTCTCAAACCTTTGTCAATTTGATGGGGGCAACAGCTTCTAATGTATTAGAGAAGATAATGCCCATGTTGCTAATCTTTTTGTTTAGTTCATGTGTATTTCTGGGTATCAGGCAGGTTATTTGTGAATCTGTCTTTGGTGGCTGGAACTGCTTTGGGTGTGAGTGAGCTAATGTTTATGATCCCAAACTTTAAAAATGTTTTTTGTTCATTTATTTTCATTTTTTTTTCTGGTTTAATCACGATCAGATTTTTTCTAGATCCGTCATTGAATTTATATTTTGACCTCACTATTCGGGGAACAGACACAATCTTATTAGATTGGACAGCACAAGTACTTCTAATTTTTAAGCGGGTAGAACAAAAGCCATCATAGCAGTTATTTGAGAATTGGCTTACTTTTTGAGAAGGCTTTGGACATTTCTTTCTGGAGTTTCCAGCTGGGAGCTCCGGTCACAGACACACCAGTCATTACTGTCTGTGTGTCAAAAAGAAAGTTTTTTTTTTTTTTTTTTTTTTTTTTTCCATTTGAAACTTCTTGGTGTCAAAGGAAGATGCCCTCTTTCTCTTTCAGTCTCTCTCTTATCTTTCCCAGACCACCTGATGCTGGAAGACCAGTTGAGCTGCCTCTCTTTCCATCTGCCCTAGCAGTCCCTTACTTCCCAGGCAATGACAGGCGCTGTTGCTGTGGTGATGGATGACTTTGTGTCGAGTGGCAGAGTTGGGGGGGGGGTCTTAGGTGAAACCACCTGTCTTCGAAGGAAAGCGAGAACGTAAGAGAGAAAAAGAGAGAGGGCATCTTTCTCTGTTTGACTGACAGTCTATTGTTTTTGCTCCTCTTTTCTTCCCACTGCATTTCTCAGTATTTTTTTCATATGAATTTAAACTAAGCCTGCTATACATAAACAGAGTTTCCATCATTAGGGCCCGAGCACTGATGGTGTGAGGACCCTATTGGAATTGCTCAGTTTCTTCTTCTTCTTCTTTTTTTTTTTTTTTATTTATTTATTACAGGGACAGTGCATATTAATAAACATTTCTGCCAATATGCCAGAGTTAGCCAGAAGGCTATTTTTCATCTGCAGTCCCAGGACAGATGTTAAAAGTTACCCTAAAAGACAGTAAGAATACATATAACAATAAAAAAATTACAATACATTTAATAAATCCTATTATGTTAAAAAGTACAATCGAAATACAGCAAACCAACAATCAACAACATCTGACAAAACATGACATATACACACACACAAGGCAAGAAGCCAGCAGAGGATGGAGCAGGTCTAGAAATGTGTTAATGTTGACAGATCTGAAATTCAAGAAGCCATTTCTTTAAATGGTTCTTAAATATACAATATGTGTTTTGATTTCTAATGATTAAGGGAATGCGGTTCCATTCAGTAGCAGCTTGAACAGAAAAAGAAGTATGACCAAATACACCTTTTCTAAAGGGAATGACACAATCTCCCCGCGCTGCACCTCTGGTTCTGCTGTGATCAGCTTTACGGATGTTAACAAACTGGTGGAGTGGAGGGGATGATAAACCATTAATAATTTTGTATAGAAGACATAGATTTGAGTATTTGACCATGTTTTCCCAACTGAGTAATCTGTGTTTTTGTAATATTGGACAATGATGAGAAATAATTGGTTTCTTATCCAGAATTTTAACAGTTTGTTTGTAAAGTGACTGCAGAGGATTCAGAGATGTAACACCAGCTTGTGACCAGATGGGTAGACAGTACGTGATATGTGATAAGATCATAGAGTGCATGTACATTTTTGCTGCCTGTGTGGACATTTGATGGCGAATGTGATGCGGTTACAGACCCTTTTTACATGTGATGTAAATGACAACTTTGAATCAATCAAAACCACCAGATATTTGTATTCTGACACGATCTGCAGCCTTTCCCCAGAAACGAAAATATTTGGCTCAACACTGAAGTTTTTATTGGACTTCGTGAAAAACATTGCTACTGTTTTTGATGTATTCAGCTGCAGGCAGGATTGTTTTAAACAAACTGTAATATTATCCATGGATTTAGTGAGCTTCTCGGCCACCTGAGAAATATTCTTACCATGAACATATACTACAGTGTCATCAGCATACATCTGTACAGAAACATCAGGACAGACGGACGGAAGGTCATTAATATAAAGTGAGAACAACAGAGGCCCTAAAATAGATCCTTGAGGAAGACCTGTGGACAGACTAAGGGCGGCTGATTTAAAAGACTGGACTCTGACATGTTGGAGACGGTCAGTGAGATAAGACTCAGTCCATTAAAGCGCATCCGAGGAAAAGTTAAAACTGCATAATTTTGCCAGCAAAATTGTATAATTAACAGTATCAAAAGCCTTCCTGAGATCCAGGAACACCGCACCAACAACCCCACCTCTGTCCAACAGAGCTCTGATGTTTTCAGTAAAGAAACAAGTTGCAGTCTCGGTGGAGTAATTGGCTCTAAAGCCAAACTGCATAGGGTGGAGAGCAAAGGGTGTGGTATTTAGATGGTTAATAATTTGTTTTGCTATTAGTTTCTCTGCAATCTTAGACACTGTAGGCAATAAAATGATGGGTCTGTAGTTTGACATGGAATGATGATCTCCACTTTTGAAAATTAGAGCAACAATAGCTGGTTTCCACATGCTTGAAAATATTTTGTGAAATAGACATGTTGATTATTTTGGTGATGGGGGATGTGTCAGATGTACTTAGTGCCTTGAGCATTACCGTATCCATATCAAAAATATCTTTGCATTTTGATGGTCTGAGTGATTTAATGGTCTGTGATACCTCTGATTCTGTGACATTAATTAAACTAAAAACAAATTGACTTTTGTCTATTGACGGAGTGCATATATTCTCTGGTGTAAAACAGTTCGCTATGTTAGCCACAGAATCAATAAAATAGTGATTAAATGCTTCTGCTATAACCAGAAGATTGTTTGTCAATTTTGCATTTATATTAATTTCTGGAGTGTTTTGTTCTTTGGGGCGATCACCTATCATTTTTCTTAACTGGTTCCATATTATTTTAGTATTTCCATTGGATATTTCAATTATAGTGAAAAATTGAATCACATTTTTGAGGGCCTACACATGCTCCAAAACTCAAGTAACTTTGCATACACATCAGAACTGGCGAAAACACATCTGATATGGTTTTCAGAAGTGGGTGTGGCAAACTGGCTCGATTTCAACGGAGTGCGCCTCAAGCTACGTTTTATGTACATGTACAAAAATCGGTACTCACATGTAACACACCTTTACCTACAAAAAAGTATCTTAGTACAAAATCCAAAACCCAACAGGAAGTACGTTATTTTGAATTTCCTGTACAATTGTTGTGCAGTTTTTGCCTTTTCCAGGCCTCGTACTTTGACGAACTCCTCCTAAAGTTTTAATTGGATCATCTTCAAATGTGATGAGGGTTATCATAAGACCTTTGTGACATTAAATTGTGAAGATCTTATGTTTTCGTTGAAGGTCAATTTTGATGTTTCGCCATGAACCAGGAAGTTGCTGTAACTCAGGCAAGCAATGTCTGATCTGCCCCAAACTTCACATGTTTGATAGGAGTTCTGTACTGAACACAGGTCCATGCCCATATTCAGTTATAGTCAAAGTGCCACCTGCTGGAAATAGGAAGTGTCATGGTTGACACTGTTATGGACTCTTAGGAACATATTAAAAAGCGTCAACGTGTTAAATAGGCTGGCAACATGCTAGAAACATACTAAAACATGCTAGCAACACTTAGCTAAGTGCTAAAGCATGCTATTAATGCAGTAAAACAGGAAGTTGATGTTAGTAATATATTAAATTTTGATTTTAACTTTAATTTAAGTGGTTTGGTATGATTTCTGTCCTGAACACATCTAGATGCCAAGATTCAGTTATAGTCATAGTGCCACCTACTGTCAATAGGAAGTGACATGTTTAGCACTGTGATGCACTATGAGCAACACAGTAAAATATGCCATTGTATGTGTAATATGTTAGAAACATGCTCAAACATGCTAGCAACAATTAGCTAAGCGCTAAAGCATGCTATTAACGCCATCAAACAGGAAGTTGTTGTAGCTCATGCATACAATGTCTAACTGCCTCAAACTTCACATGTTTGATTAGAGTCTTGGCCTGAAGACATTTACATGCTCATATTTGGTTATAGTTATAGCGCCACCTACTGGCAACAGAGAGTGACATGTTTAACACTGTGATGCACTAGCAACACAGTAAAATATGCCATTGTGTGCTAAAAATGATAGAAATACGGTCAAACATGCTAGTAACATTTACTAAATGCTAAAGCATGCTATTAATACCATGAAACAGGAGGTTATTGTAACTCATGCATACAATGCCCAATCTGATCCAAACTTCACACGTTTTATAACAGTCCTGGCCTGAACATCTTAAGGCCAATATTAATTTATAGTCATATCGCCACCTAAAAAAGCATATTGCTCACTGTTCGCTACTTTCCTATGGCCACCGGGTGGTGATGAGCCCGGGTGCGAGGGCCCTTTCATCGCTGCTTGCAGCTTTAATTCTTCTTCTTCTTCTTCTGCAAAATGAATCACATTTTTGAGGGCCTAAACGTGCTCACAAAAAGTCATGAAACTTTGCACACACATCAGTACTGGCGAAAATGTACATCTGATATAGGTTTCAGAAGTGGGTGTGGCAAAATGTCCCGATAGCGCCACCTATTCACTTTCAGTGAAGTGCCCCCCCCCCTTATTTAGATCAACTCCAAATTTGGTCAGTGTAATCTAAAGACCTTTGTAATGTTAAATTGTGAAGATCTTGAGTTTTCATTGAAGGGTGTGGCCGTTTCACCAAGTTTGATAAGAGACCTGACCTGAACAGATCTACATGCCCATATTCAGTTATTGTCATAGCGACACCTGCTGGCAACAGGAAGTGACATGTTTTACACTGTAACAAACTCCTCCTAGCGATTTAATGACATGAAAATTTTATTTGGTCAGTCTAATCTAAAGGCCTTTGCGATGTTGTGAAGATCTTGAGTTTTTGTTAGAGGGCGTGTCCGTGGCACGTGACAAAGTTCGAAGTCACGCCATGGGAATAGAAGCCATAAAATATGCGATCTGCCCAAAACTTTACACGTTCAATAAGTGTCCAGGCCTGAACATATCTAAAGGCCAATATTCCATTATAAGCATAGTGCCACCTATTGGCAACAGAAAATGGCTTGTTTTACATTAACTTAAACATACAATGTCAAATCTGCACCAAACTTCACATGTATGGTAAGAGTCCTGTCATGAAGCCATCTAAAGAACAATATACAGTTATAATCTTAGCGCCACCTGTTGGCAATATGATACGTCATGCTTTACACTAACTAAAACGTACCATGTTCATACGTTTGATAAAAGTGCTGGCCTGAAGACATCTACATGACAATATTTAGTTATAGTCATAGCGCCACCAGCTGGCAGCAGGAAGTTTGACACATAAAAAATGACTTTGACATATTCCTCTTATATTTACCACTTTAAATGCATAATGCTTACCGTTCACTGTTTTCCTAAAGCCACCCGGGTGAGCCCTTTCAATGTGTGCCCTTTCAACACTGCTTGCAGCTTCAATTTGTTTTGTAATTTTTAGATATATATGTGAGTATATGTACAGGATCTTTGTCTTCTTATCCTAACCAACTTTTTATTTTATTGTTTTGTGTTTATTACCATTATACAGAGAACTAGAAAAGGAAGTCCCACCTTTCAAATACATGCAATAACAAATATAGAAATAGATGTAAAAAGTATTCAATGTTAATATTTAATGTAACAGAAGGTGTGTACAGTGGTGTGAAAAAGATTTAGCCCCTTCCTGTTTTTTTTTTTTTTTTTTTTTTCTTTTTTGTTTTTGTTGAATTTTTATGATTATGATAATCATTTTAATTTTAATATTAGATAAATACAAATTGAAGTTTTTGTTTAATTATTTAATTTATTAAGGGAAAAAAGCTGTCCAAACCTGTCTGGCACTACGTGAAAAAGTAATTGCATCTAATAACTGGTTGTGCCACCCTTTGAAGCAACAACTGCAATCAAGCATTTGCATTAACTGGCAATGAGTCTTTCATATTGCTGTGTAGGAATTCTGGCCCACTCTTCTTTGCAGAATTGTTTTAATTCAGCCATATTGGAGCATGAATGGACTGTTTAAGGTCATGCCACAGCATCTCAATTGGATTTAAATCCGGACTTTGACTTGGCCACTCCAAACCTTAATTTTGTTTTTCTTGAGCCATTCGGAGGTGGGCTTGCTTGTGTGTGTTTGGGATCATTGTCCTGCTGCAGAACCCAAGTGCGCTAGAGCCTGAGGTCATAAACTGATGGCTGGACATTCTCCTTCAAGATTTTCTGACAGAGTGCAGAATTCATGGTTCCATCAATTATGACCATCACACTACCACCACCATGTTTGATTGTTGGTATGATGTTCTTTTTATGAAATGCTGTGTTGCTTTTATGCCAGATGTAATGCGACACACCTTCCAAAATGTTCACCTTTTGTCGCATCAGTCCACAGAATATTTGCCCAAAAGTCTTGGGGATAATCAAGATATTTTTTGGCAAATGTGAGACGAGTCTTTGTGTTCTTTTTGGTCAGCAATGGCTTTTGCCTTGGAACTCTCACATATATGCCATTTTTGCCCAGTCTCTTTCTTGTTGAATCATGAACACTGGCCTAAATTGAGGCAAGTGAGGACTGCAGTTCTTTAGATATTGTCCTGGGTTCTTTTATGACCTCCTGGATGAGTCGTTGTTGTGCTCTTGGAGTAATTTTGTTAGGCTGCCCACTCCTGGGAAGGTTCACCACTGTTTCAAGTTTCCTCTATTTGTGGATAATGGCTCTCTGACCGTGGTTCGCTGGAGTCCCAAAGCCTTAGAAATGGTTTTATAACCCTTTCCAGACTGATACATGTCAACTGTTTTGTTACTCATATGTTCTTGAATTTCTTTAGATCATGGCATGATGTGTTGCTCTTTAAGCATGCTTCACTTTGTCAGACAGGTTCTATTTAAGTGATTTCTTGATTCAACAGCTCTGGCAGTAATCAGGCCTTGCTGTGGTTAGTAAAATTTAACTCAGCTTTCTAAAATAATGTGGTTAATCACAGTTCTTTCATGATTTATCAGGAGGGGGCAATTAATTTTTCACGCAGGGCCATGTAATATATAAAAACTTGCAACATCTAACTAATACACATACACACACATACACAAGACACAGATAAAAAAAATAAAAAATAAAAACCCACCAATAACCCCACACACTGAGAGAGAAGCTCCTCATGCTGAAAGTCCCATGAGTTCCTCTCCTGTCAAAAACCATCATCCTCAAACAGCAGCTCTTTGACAGAAGCCCACAATCTAGCAGAAAACTCTCCACTCAGTGCAACAGAATGCACTTTGACACTGCAATACACATCAGAAGACCATACCACTTTCTCTTCAACCGTGTGTTACAGTGTCATTGTTCAACACACTGTAGTCACATTATAAGACACTCCCTTACAGTCCACTGAATGTAAACAGTAAGAGAGGAAAAAGGGTGTTCTGAGATAAACTAGACCAGTAAACCTTCAGTAACAATGTATTGACCAAGAAAAATTCACAACCACAGCGAATGCAAGTATCATGAAGTTCAGGACAAACCGTAGCACATCAATAGCTGTTAGATCTTTTAAAAAGTGTAAAATATGGAGAGAATGTTAGAGATCTGTATCAAATGCTATAACCCATGTGACAACATCATAAATAAGGATGATAATTAACATCTTGAGCATGATGTGCCATCAAGACTGCACAAAGTGATTTCTCTTTTGAGGAATCTTTTTTTTTTTTTTCACTTGCCACATTGGCAGATTCTTTCTTCTAGTTAGATTGTTCTATGAGATGTTGTGACAAACTAAAATACAAACCGATACCTCAGACACCCTCAAGCAATCTAATGGTACATTCACATGGGGCGTCGGCGTTGATGCTTGATGGAGGGCGTTTCTGAAGCTTGGGGCTGACGCAACCGTCATAGTGATAACAGCCAATTATATTAGTTTTCTGGTGTTGTATGAAAGCGTGTATGAAAGCATGTCTCAAAACCAAGTTACTGTTTTTTGCCTACATGGCTAGCTGTTTAATCCGAGAGCATCAGAATCTGAACTGATTTACTTCACTTTAGATGCTCTTTGTAGACAGCAAATTCATTAATAGCCTTTGTTTCACAGTGTAAATAATACCATGACTCACTGATTTTTACACTCTTAAAAATAAAGGTTGCAAAAGGGTACTTTTGCAGGGATGCCATAGAAGAACCATTTTTGGTTCCTCAAAGAACCTTAAAACCTTCCTAAAACAACAATTTAATCTAAAGAAAATTTTTTCAACTATAAAGAACCTTTTCTGCATCTGAAAGTTTCCAGGGATGTTCAAGGTTCTTCACAGAGCCATTGATGCAAAAAAATAACCTTTATTTTTAATAGTGTAGATTAATGTAATTAGTACATGAAAAATTAAGCTCATATGACAATGTGGTGCAATTACACATTATTTTTATACCACTTACATGTATAAACTGCATTAGATTATTGGTTCTCAACTGGTTTTAGTATTATGATTATTTTAGTTGCATTTTATTACTTTAGTTACTTTAGTATTTTAGTTGCATTTAACTTTTTTTTTCTTCAATGAGAATATGTTAATGAGCATATACTGTTCATCCAATCAGAATTTAGATTCTGAATCTGTTTTATAACATCACATAACCTATGGATATATTTCACTAAGGTTGACAAAGTGTTCAAACATTTTTATTCTTAAACCAGTCGGTTTTAAAAACAAGCAGATATAGTAGGGATCCACTGATAGACGCAGCTTTCAAACGTTCTGTGTTAGCGCTTGGTGAAGAGAGTGAAGCGATGAGCTTTGTAGCCAATCACAGACATATCTGTTAGAGTTGTGAAATGATTTTTGTATCAGATGTGTTAAATATGATTGTGGGAAGTGATGGTTTTTTAGGTTTTTTTTAATTAGTTATCTGAATGTTAATTTAGTCGGTACTTTTGACAACCCAAATTTTGTTCAAATAAATGACACATGGCTACTTTTTATAACCACTATACTGCCTACCATTTGAGACACCAGCACATCAGGAACACAAATATGTTGCCTAAAAATGCTGTCCAGGTAGATTGCTCAGTACATTTGAAACAAAGCTTTCAAAGTCTGCCTGATACCTTACAGACACTTCTAAAGCATTTTACCTTACAGACCCTCATTCAACTTCATTCAGACTCTAACCTCACAGACCTTCATTCAGAATCATGCGGGAGAATGAGGTGCAGCCATTAAAAGACCAATGTGTGTCTAATTACGTGAGTTCAAACTTCCTGCCTTTGCAATCAAGTTCACAAAAGCAAGTAGCGTTTAATAATTATGGTCAAAATGAGAGTGTGATACTGGGTCAGCTGCCACATAATATATCACTTACAGCCAAACACGCCACAGAAGTAGATGGAAAACAGTGACCTAAATAAAAGGTGAAAATACGTTAATCGTGCCAGCAATTTTGACTTAACACATGTCTGGTCATTGCTCGCGCTGACAAATAATCCACTTTATCTTGATTGAACTAATCTAGCATTGCATAAATCATGTGACGCAGATATTCTGGATTGACCACTAAAATTGCTGTTATTTTATTGGACTGCTCAGTCTGCCTTTCTCATTTGTCTCGGATAGCAGTGAGAAACGTCAGCCCGAGGCACGGCCCAATCGATCAGGGCTGTACTTTGCCTGATTGGTGGCTGTGGAGGATGGGGCGAACCGATCGCCATGGCAATAGTAGTGACAGGCAGCGGGCGGTGAGATGGCTGCTGTGACAGACCCTCATTAGCCCGTTGCCACGGGAGACAATGGGGTTTCTGGGCTTGAAGTGGAGGAAAGAAAGGGAAGGAATCATGCAAGATGCAACTGATGTAAATAAAATGCTCACAAGTGATAAAAATACCAGATTTAACTTACAGCTTATATAGGATTTGAAAGGGCTGCCACATTAATTTCCTTCTTATGTACATGCTCTGATCAAAACAATCCATGCAGGAGACCAGATATATTTAAATTAATCTTAATGAGCAGGAGATTTTCTCACTGTTCCTAGCATGTTTGGTTTAAATAAGATGATTTGCTGTCTGTTGAAGGCTTTGATGAGCTGTGACAGTGTGTTAATTTGTATCTCTCCTGCACCTGCAGTCTGCGAGTATGTGGAAGTGTTTCTCCATCTGGGTGTTTGTGTTGTGAGTAGTTGCTTACCAGTGACTCTTATTGATAAGGAATGAATGGCAGTAATTAGGATAGGAAGTATAGCTAATTGCACGCGAGGGCTCAGGGTAGACTGTGTGTGTGAATGGCCTTTTGAGCAACTGAACATTTCAGGCCTGTAGAAAGTGGAATGCACAAATGAATTAATTAAGAACAGCTTGTTTCGATAGCCTTTTGTACACGCTGTCCTATTATGTGGTTTCTCGTCATTTTAACCTTCTTTTATAAAAAGCCCTTCCAGTTAATGATGGATACTGACAGAAAAACAATAGTAGCAAATATATGAAAAGCAAAGCAGCTTTTGTTTTAAAAATAGTGTCAAGTGTGCGGTATAAGTGATGTCATGGCACGGCTAAGGGAAAAAGTACATCTGTTTTCTTCATGATAATTACGGGTAGCTGTGGACTTACATTTTGGGAATTTTGTGGGATAAAATAAAATAAAATAACTGTTACCTATTCTTGTCATCCAGACAGGAATTGCATCATATGACAGTAAATACATTTACTATAACTACTATAAAGAGTTTGCAGGCACAGGTATTCACTGATATATTTAAACTTCTAAACCAGATAAAAAGACCAGTAGAAATCAGAATATATTGTGATGCTTGAAAATGGGACTAAATGTATTTAAATCTAGTAAATATATAATGCTACATTTATGGGGAAGAAAACTCACCAATCTCGATAATCTAATTATATATAATTAGATAATATAAATTAGAATTCATTAAACTTTCTGTCCATCCATAATTGATAGATTTTACCAACATAAAACAGAATATAAAGTTAAAAGTTAAAGTAATGGCTTCTAAGAACCTAAACCAAAATTTAGATTTTTTTTTTTTTTTTTAAGATTTGATGCCACAGTTTCAAATATAACCCCCCAAATTTCCAGCAGTTTCATTAAAACACTCCATAGCACTGACCATATTAGTAACGAACCTGGTTTGTATCTTTCTGTCCATTCGCCACCAGAATTTGCCTGTGCTTTACACTGACTCTTGCACCACACAGACTGTCACAGATCACCCTGGACTACAGTTTCCACAATGCATCTCACTGATTACAAACACACCTGAGTCCAATCACATGCTCTACAAAAGGCTCGCTCTCTTGCTCATCCAGACCAAGTGTTGTTAGAGATTGTTAGCTACCTTGCGGAGCCATTTCCCTGTCTGAGTTCCATTCGGTGTCTTAGCCTTAGTTCTTAGTTCCTAGTCTTAGTTCTACTATTCTAGTCATTTCGTGTCTTAGCTTTGGTTTAATAATTCTAGTTTCATCCTGTGCCTCAACCTTTTGCCTGCCTTAGTTTACCTCTCTAGTCTTGCCCCTGTTGGACATTGTCTACCCCTTGCCTGATCATCGCCTGGATACGGATGACCCCATTGGACTACCCTACTGGATATTGTTTGCAGATTGTAGAATCACACACGCTGATGCATCACTCTTCATCTTGTCTCCTCTGTTCCTGTTTGCCGGTGTTTGATCTTAGCCTGTCTTACCATGTGGTCTAATAAAGCTTTGCATTTGGATCCGCACGTTTCCTGTACTGTCACCTACGTAACAATATTACCTTTGACATACCCTGTGTTCCATTCAGAAGGACTCATCAGAATGAGCTTTATTGGCAGCTATGTTTACACATACGAGGAATTTTTTTTAGTGACAGAAGCTCCACAGTGCAATAGAATGACAGTGACAAGACAGGACACTAATAATTTAAAAAAATTATAATATACAAAATAGACAATGTACAAAAAAAAGGATAAAAGCATATATAATATAGACAATTATGTATGTACAGGTATGATGTGCAAATTTGAAATGTAAATAAGTATGTGTGTTAAATAATGTATAATAGTATTGTGTGTTTCACATGCATCATGCAAAGAATCTGCGCAAAGGATCGTGGGAGCCCGAAGTCTCCATCAGTTGTACCCTTCGAAAACATTCGTCCGGAAGGGCCCATTGAAGTGACCAGTTTTGAGCACTTCGGTTTGGAACGACCCTTCAATATGGTGGCCATGATTGTTTTCACTCCGAAGTGCCCTTCGGAGGGCTAATATCTCATTTGGAATGCACCGATAGTCAATGTCTTTGAATAATCTGTGGAAGATCACAACCTTTGAATCCCAAATGACTAAATGATATCAGAGGTCACAGGTTAAACAAAGACTCACATCATTAGTTAATCCTCGGCCCTCTTAGATTTAGTCTTATCACTAGTTCACATTTCTATCTACTTAAGAGGCCAGCAGAGCTTACTGTATGTGTGCGTGCTCTCACGCTCTTTCTCTAATGGGAGATTTAAGCTGTGTGTGCAAATGTGGAGATACATATTAATTTCTGATCCATCTGCAAACCTTGCAGGCCTCTGCTGTAATCATTAGTGTATTCCAGCTGGACCCAGCCAGGATGAGATGATCACACTCTTTAAATGTCAGCTCTAATGACCTGCAATACACATAACAGTAATGTAACATTTCTCCTTATGGTCAGTGTTTACATCTCCATTTAGATGCTACATGAAGTTTTTGGGTCTGGATGTTGATACCTCATAGACACTTCTAAATACTGACCAAACTGTTGTGGCATATCTTGTGCATTATATCAAGTAATGGGAATTCCTTGAATTGTAAATATTTGGATGAGTCCGGATTCTTAAAGGACAGTTCACCCAAAAATGAAAATTCTGTCATGAATTACTCACCCTAATGTCATTCCAAAACTGTAAGACCTTTGTTTATCTTCGGAACATAAATTAAGATGTTTTTGATGAAAAGACAGCAAGAGCACTCCCATGGTCAAGGACATCGTTAAAAAAATAAAAAAATAAAATCCATGTCAAATCAATGGTTCAGCCGGAATTTCCAAAAATGAATGAAGGCCTTACAGGTTTGGAATGACATGAGGGTGAGTAAATTAATGAAAGAATTTTCATTTTTGGATGAACTAACCCTTTAATGGTTGAATTAATGATTCTTTTAGTATCAAAGGAATAAATATCTGGAAAACAGAAATGTAATGTTATTAACAAATGATGACATTATATTAATTAAGAATACATTTAAAATGATTGTTATAAAAGGTGAGTTTACAGAGTTTTTAGACATGGATGCAATCCAAGACTTGGCCTTCCATGAATGGATGCACGCATATATATATATATATGTTTGTATAACAATTCAAAACATAAAATAAATCATTTTTATCATTAATTGCTTTAACTGCACACTGTCATGTGAACAACCACTCACTGAACCACTCACAGTTCGGGAATTGAGCTAGTGGCGTAGTTTCATTTTGATTCACCAAAATGAACTGTCTAAGAGTCATTCTTCTTAAGGAATCAGCCTACATTCGTTGCGCTGCTTCGTTTTGATGTACTAAAAGGAACCAGCTCATTGGAGTTATTCATTTGGGAAATGGACTACACTGGTTACTTTGGATGTTTTTAAATCACTAAAAAGAACCGACTATCGTGTGCTGTATGTTTCTGATTAAGCAAATGGAAATGACTCAGAGACATTCTTTTAGGAATCAGACAACACTACTTGTGCTGTATTTAATTTACTTAAATATCCACCTCATGAGATTAATTCGGGAATCAGACCATACTCATACTAAAAGAATGTATGGGCGAGACCTGCTAACATATAATGTATAAAAATTTAAATTATATGTAAACACAAAAATTAAATCATCAAGCATATAATTAAATGTCTTCTGGTTTATTAAAGCTGTAGTGAAGTGCTAAACAAAATACAGCTGTGTTGACCAAGAAGAAACCATAAATGTTCTCTTCCAAGAGAACATTTATAATGAAGCTGTCGGTTGATTTTGTGTTGTCATCATTGGGCTCCTGGCCATCGTATTTGCATGACGTTTTGTGTTTGTGTGTGTGTGTTTCCCACCGCACTCATCTCACACTGGAATCACAACACCATGACCTTCTCAATGCATATATTACAGTGCTGCAGAGAGAGCGAGAGAATATGGAGGAGGGAGAGAGGGAGGGAAGGAACCGAAATTGAAATTGTTTTTATCACTAGGCTCTTAAATTAAGGATTCCGCAGACAGCTTGTTAGCTTCATTGTCTTGGCTCTCTCTTTTTCCGGAACAATTACGGAAGACAATACCTTCCTAGACTGGGTGGCTGCCAGTGGGATTGGAGCATTTTTTTTTCCTTCTAGTGATTTCTACTGCTGGTGTTGCCACACAAATCCAGCAGAACAAAGCAGCTGTGCTGTGGTGCCAGCTTATTCTCCCAGAACCCTCTGCAACACCCAGACAGCCCTCCACTGTACAAACAACTGCTGTAAATAACTGCTAATCAATCAAATCAATCATTAATCGAAACCAGTGACTCTGTGCTGCTTGTAACAGGATGATGACATTATCAGGAATAATGCAATGATGTAAGACCAAGTCATGAATCTTCTAAAGAGAGATAAGCTCTCTGACATAATTTCCAGACTGAAGTATGCCCTATATTCAATCTCAAATCATTTAGAACAATGTTTAGTATTAATTCATTAACATTATGAGTTTATGAGCTTGTAGTTGAGCTGATTTAGATTTTTAGTTGTTACGTTTTCAGCCACAGCACATAAACTCATATTCTTTTTTGTTCTGTTTTTCTGTCAAAGTCTTTATTATAAGCCAAAATTGCTTTCTTTTCAGACATAAACTGAAATTGTACTGAATCAATGGACAGGTCATGGGAGCACAAACATTTTGGGAACAGACTGAAAATTAAACAACTGATTATTCTGAGAAAGATATTGTTTTTTGCCACATATATGTTCAGTTGTGTAATATATATATATTTACTAACATTTTTATGATAAGTGATCACTAAAAAGTACAAATTTTTGTGTGTCACTCAACAAGATTCCATAATTTCAATTCCATAAGAAAACTGAGGTATTATTTGACAGTCACCGTTATGGTGATTAGTGCAATAAGCTAGCTAGTGATTACTGTTTTTAGCCAATTCAATTGAATTTATTACATAAAAACAACACTATTTTATATCACAAATCTCAGTTCAGTATGTTTGCTATGAAATAAAGTTAACTAATTGTGAAGACAACATTACATGGCCACAATTTCTTGGTTATCAAATATGGCTCCCTGGTTGATCATCTAATTGTTTTTCCATCCATCTTTTTCAGAGAACAGAGAAAAAACATAAACAAGGAAAAAAGTGGAGTTATGGGATGCAGTCAACCATCTAAATCAAATGTCTATCTTTCCTGTGTAATATGAGGAGACAGGTGCCATCTTCTCCAATCTCTTATTCTCTGTGGGTGTTTGTGTGCGCACACACCGGCCTTCATTTTCATTATGTATTGGCAAAATGTTGTCGTCAAAACTTTAAAAGCTACAACTTCAACAGAGCGACACAGTCAGCATACAAAGTTATTGAGCACTTTAAGAAATTGTGGTAGGTTGGAACTTCTTAATGGCTCCATAAAGCAGAGATCTGGGGTGCAGGAGTCACTATATCACTGTGGTTTAGCCTCACCTCCCTCACAGGGGAAACGACTGCAAAACAAATGGGGCTCAGACAAAGTCATATTTTATGGCTAACGTAAAAGTGCCCTGAAGCTGCACCAACAGCAAGACACTGCCAATGTCAGAGAATGTGCTTCTTCAAGGATAAAGCCTTTCCCTGCCTCACCACACTTCCTCCTGCACCAATAATGCCTGCCTCGATCCAGCAGGCAACAGACGGTATAAGAGTCATTAGTCATTTTTAGTTTCTTACACATACACTGTTGAACACAGCCGAGGTTTAGAGGGAATCAAAGATGACAGCAAGGTGTGTGTGTGTGTGTGTGTGTGTGTGTGTGTGTGTGTGTCTGACATAAACCGACACTCCAAACGTGGCAGCTGGTTTTTGAATGAGCTGAAAAGAAACAACAGCAGATGTTCAGTATTACAGTCAGTAAATTAATGACAATAATTCCAAAAACTCCCAGACACTTATAGTTAAACTAGACTTGGAATTTTAAAGCAGTTTAAATAACTGTCATTTAGTCCAGGATAAAGCTGAACCTGGGTCTAACAAACACTTGTGGGTCATTCTAAAAAAAAAAAAAAAAGATTATCTGTCTTACAAAAGTGAAAAAGTATATAAATAAATGAAAAAATAAGTTTGATGTTTCTCTAATGAAAGTTGATGCCATTTATTCATTTTCACATTATTACTACGCATAAAACACTACTTGGAATTTTTTTTTAATTTATTTATTTAATTTTTTTTTTTTTTTTTTACTGCTAAAAGAAGAATTGTAACACTAATCACAAATGCTTTAAATGCTCAAAAACTAATCACAAATCGCAAAAATCAATAACACCAAATCATTTTCTTCAATGAATATATTTTACATAAACATTAACCAAATGTATCATGACATTTAAATGAACAATATGGGAAAATGTATATTAATACCTTTTTCAGAAGGCAAAAAAATAAATAAATAAAAAAAAAATCTCTCTGTGCATAATTTTTATGAACTTTAACCTTGGAAGTGCTTTTCCACAGCATTTTGCATGTTCAAAATACAAGTTAACACTGTTAACGCAAATAAAATAAAATAAAATAAAATAAAATAAAATAAAATAAAAAAGATATCTTTAAAAAAAATGTTGATATCATTAATGGATTATTTTGCACACTTTGGACTAAAATGTAACCCCAGAAAACAAAATGATTAAAAAGAACTGTAAATGTCACATTTACAATACCAGATGAAGTTAACAAAGAGTTTTTCAGGTACTTGACAAATTCATTTTTAAGTTTTTTGATTATTTAAAATCTTTTTTTCATGACTGAATATTCAAGTGATGTGTCACCACAATTTTTGAATGATTCATGTGAGAAGATCAGACCAACACTTATCAACAGATACAAAAACAGAACAATAATATCAAAGGTCTGTGCGCAGAAGTAGATATCAGTTGCTGTTCTGGGCTGCTAGTCCAATATGTTAACAGCACAGCTTGGATGGGTCTTGTCATTTTTGAACTGGAATATTTTGTGCATTGATAAAAAGTTCTGGACATTGAGCTTTTGTGAGAAAAATGACTGCAATATCCGCACTGCTGTTGTATCAAGACAATATTCTACAATAGTCTTTTCATTAGAGAAATTTCACATCCCTGGCATGTCTAATCAGGCCTTCCTCTTTTATGCTGACAAAAGCCTGTCGTTCTGGAGGTCTCCCAAATGCAACTGGGGTTGAACAAAAGACCTCTCAGCTCAGATATGAAAGATTTCATTGTTCCCAGTGCAATCAGTCATCTTTATGACAGCTCATTAGGAGATGGACAGGAAGTTGCCATATTTGGCAGCCAGCATGTTTATCTCCTTGGTTTTTAATAAGACAGTTATCTGAACGATCTAGACTCTCATTGAGTCTTTATGGGAATGTTGGAGTCTTTTGTTTTGCGGGTTTTTACTGTGCCTACTTTACAGGACCGTGGGTAATTGTGCACATATATAATAGCAGAGTTCCAATCTCACACTACCATCACATTTTAGATGGTTAGAAGGCCATGCAACAGGATTTACACACTGCCACAAGGACAGAAAACAAGACTCTTTCTCCATGTGTCTGTAAATATAGTATGGTATTTCTCAACAAAATGATTTAAGAAGCTTTTCTGTTTTGTTCACTTGTTCCCAGATAAGAACAAGATTGTCCTTCAGAATCTGTACTTAAGTGATTCTTTTCAAACCTGTCTGTATCTTCTGAATCAATTCGCCTGTCTCACGTCTCGCCTGTCTCTCTGAAACAGAGTAGAATAGCCCCACACCTGAAGCAATCCCAGCATGTTTCAGATCTTAGTAACTCTCTGTGAGACTGGAAAAAGCTGCACGGAAGTGCAAAGATGTGGCCTTCATGTTAAATAGATGAAACTAAGTAAAACTTCAGGGACAAGTATGTAATTGAATCCTTCTAAGGGTTAAAAGAGAGTTGGCAAGAGAAGGGAGAGAGAGAGAGAGAGACTCAATTTCATGGAAACACTGAATTTTTCAGAAGTCTTTTTCAGTAGTGAAGAGGAAATTTAAGTTTCCACATGCTGATTTAAAGTGCAAACAGCAATAGCGCTCAACCATATAGTCACAATGTAGTTACTGGATGAATGAAAAACTTATATGGCTCAACGTGAAAATAAACAGTTAACGGTTAAATATTGCAATGGGGGTTGGAATTTAACACAATTAAACATATACTGTACATACATATATGCAGGCTGTGCATATAATATATATATTAAATAAATAAAATAAATAAGAAAATCAATTGAAAAGTGCATATGAGATCTGATGTTTTCACTACATTTAATTTAATGAAATTTAAAATTAAACAGCTAACGTATATATTAAAGTATTGCATTTAAGGAACTTACATCACTCATACTCAGCTGTGCTACACAATGTGTAAAATATTTCTACTTAAGAAAAAAAGGTAAAGAGAAAGGGAAAACTAAAAATAAATTTATTTTAAATGAAAAGCAAAGACAGAAGGAAAAAAAAACAACAATTTTGCTGGAGGGCCATTTTCTCGGCTCCCTGTGAAAGGGTCAGTTGGCTGGTTCATGTATTAAAATGTGACTACTGATAATTGGTTTTTTATCATTCATTAAAATTTACAATGCTCCAAGGCACAAAACTATTACCGAAAACATTTTGCTGAAGTCTAAGGCCTTTCTGACTGAGAAGAACATTTTGTCCACTCCTTACCTTCTCTCCTCCACAGTCATCCCTCTCTCCTTCATTACTGAGTATGAAATTAAGATACTTCGGTCCTTTTTCCTGCCTCTATCACATTCCCTTTATTCTACTCTCTCTCTCTCTCTCTCTCTCTCGTGTCACATCGACTGTCAGGTTTTGTGCGTTTTGTTGGCCACTTGCCATTTTTAGCTGGACCAGAATGAAGGCACTTTTGTAGCAGTGAATAAACGAGTCATATTGGCGGAAGGGCAGATCTCTGACATCCACATCTATATCCCTAAAATAACACTTACAGAAAATAATACTGTCTTTTTTGTCATTCGTTCATTTTCTTTTAAAACTGACTGAAGTGTGATACTAAGGTTTATCCTGTCACCTTTAGATATATGGACGGATCATGGATCAAGTGTTGGCTAATAATTTAAGCCCTTAAGCCCATAAAAAATACAGTTTAGCTGAATGAAGGTCATGAAATAAAGCTTTTAGGTGTATCTAACCTGATGGGAGAGAGGTGACGTCATCCCGACTATAACAGATGGGGTCGGGTGGGGCGGTCACATCAGGCTGTGCCCTGTAGTGTGTGTGTATGTGTGTGTTTTGACGAGTTGCAGCTGCCTGACTTTGGCTGAAGACTCAATGAGGCAGGAACAATTCTAGGGGAATTGTGGGCAATTGTGAAGCATCTGGTGTGGGGTTCTGGATCTGTTGTCAGGGGGAACACAGAGAGAAGCAAGTGAGTGTGTGTGTGTGTGTGTGTGTGTGTGTGTGTGAATACATGAAACAGTTTTAATAATTTAGGAAATGAATGTTGCCTTTAATATAGCAGAAGAGAGGGTAAATATGGAGATATTATTATTGTTTTATAATTATTTACATGAACATGCATGTATTTAAAGGCTATTTTTATTATGTTCAAAAATATTATATAAATATCCCTCTTGCTGTGCTTAATAAAATCAAAGTACTGATTGAAGACATGAAAGATTCTTGTTTCAAATGAAGGAACTTAATTTTGTACGTCAAACATAAAATGTATTCCAATGGTGAATAAATTGAATGATAAGAATATCACCAGGCACAATTTCTAAAAAAAAAAAATGTTTTATGTTCAAAAATAAGATATAAATATCCAATCAACCTTGCTGTGCTTAGCAAAATCAGAAGTGTAGATATAAGACTTGAAAGGTTTTTGCTTTAATTTTAACTTAATTCACTACATCAAATATAATATTATATTGAATAAATGTAATGATTAGAATATTAGCAACAATAAAAAATACATTATAATTATATTAAATCTTATTTAAAAATGATTTAAATAAAATAACAACAACAACAACAAACAAACAATTACCCTCTCTTATGATTTAATCCACGCAGTTGCCGTTTCTAATATAAAATACCAGCCAAATAGCCTTTAGTTTGTAACCAAAGCCAATTTTTGCTAATTTATGAAGTTTGGCAGGTATTAATTTTGAATCCTGCACAACCACACATGAAAACATACACACACACAAGCTCAAAGCATATATTTCATTTTTTGCTATCTCTCGGTTCATATATGAATTCCTCACACAGCAGTGAGGAGCTCAGAGACTGAAGAAGCCATAGAGACGTCTGTCTGTGTAGGGAAGGAGAGGACACTGGTGTTATTTTAGACACACAGACACCTTCTGCCTCTCTGAAGTTAGTGACTGTCAAATGACCTCTTCTGATGTGAAAGTGTTGCAGCTCTGCATTGAGGGAGGATATAACCTGCACAACCTTTGACCTCTGAGCCCTTCTTCACACTTAGAGGAAAAGAGAAGACCATTATGACATCTGGTCTGTCTGGAGAATTCAAAAGGGGCTTAAACGCCTTCACTCTCCCATATAGCATTGAAAAGACTGATGCTTTTGAGTGAATCACTTCACAAATAAAACATTTACAGTAGCTATTTGAGTCCTTTAAATGCATTTGGCATCTTTTATAGCAAAATATTTTGTTAAACACAACTATTCATCAGTGGTTATGTTTACAATGTTGATTTAGTGTACATTTATATTTACATGTTTTATACTATAACGTAACAGAGATGAAATAAAAATTCATTTATTCAAAATGCCGCATTGTTTTTGTGCCAGAGAAAAACAGTTCTGAATTATGTTTATATACTTTTATATACTGTAGCTTATTTATTTATTTTACTAGTTTTTAAGTGTACTGTATCTATCTGCTTAAAAAAAAAAAAAAAAAAAAAAAAAAAAAAAAAAAGAAGAGTAGCTTGACTATAGTTGAACTGCCTTAAATAAAAAGTTTTGGAAGATACAGTAAAAAAGTTTTTTCCTCAACACTGATCAAGTGTATGTGTGAACAAACAATGAATCGCGAGTTCACAGCAGACCCAGTTAAAAGGTCTGAGTGTCTGTTAAATGGATGTGAGATTCCTCAGTTAGACAGTAGAAACGATAGTACCAGGATTTTAAAAGACTTGCGGCTCTGCAGTGCCATAATTCAGTCTTAAAATGCCTCACTGAGCCAACCACATGGATCTGATTTCCTCGGCTAAAATAAGAGTACAAACCCAATAACAGATACACAAGGAGAGGGAGACAAAACCAAGGGTGGAACTCGCATGAGGATGAAATTACACCTCTGGCTGATGTTTTGTAAAAACAAATTAAAATCTACAACTAGCTGTGTATATTGAATTCAAACCTGTAGTGTCAAAGTACAAACACATGGTCAATAATTCAAATGAATAAAATCGGTGCAGAATCACTGTGTTTTTTTCTTTTTTGATTAGAGACTAAACTGTGTGACCAAATATGGATATGTATGGGGATCTGCAGTGTTTTGACTGCGGCTCAATCAATATCCAGCTGCATAATCGACGTGTCAACACAGATTGAGACTGTCCCATTGAATTAGAAACACTAGAATGAGCACATGATATACAAACATCTAAATAATAGTTATGGATTTAAAACATTTATCTTAAATACAATTATATTCATGGATAAAGGCATCTATATACGTGCATTTGCAATTTTTCATTTAGCAGACATTTTTCATCGATTCATCATAAAGAGGAAATAAATACGTAAGGTAAGGTTTTACCTTAAGATTCTGAGACATGCATATAATAATACAAATTTTAGCACCAGCTTAAGTGATCTTTAATATTCCACACAAAACACAATGATGGTGACTATCAAAATGTCATTATTAGGGGAAGAAATGAACACCACATGACACAAAGGGAACAACAAATAGTGCAACAACAGCACACATAATCGAGTAAACAATGAAGTTGTAATTTGCATGATTTGTTCATGCTGTGGTGCATGCTGGGAAACACAGTCCAGCATCAGCTCTTTGAGTCCAATGACATTCATCATATTCCTCTGATTTAAAGCTAAACAATGGAGCTTTTTTTAATAAAAAAAATTATTAATGATTGAGTGTAAAAAAAAAAAAAAAAAAAAAAAAAACATAATCCACCATATCTGCATCCAAATATACTTCGATCCACATATAATAATGATTGATGTTATAGAGATCTTGGGTTTATGCTATTTGTGTGTCACATCATAAACATACAAAAAAAAAAAAGTAACTCTGCTGTGAGCAGCATGATATCATAAACCTGAAAGTTTGTCATCACAACAAACAAAAAAAAAATTGACCATGGAGGAATTGGAACAGCTAATTTAGTGCTTAATGCACTTTAATTGTGCGGAATTAGTGCTGAAGGCCAAATAAAGATACACCGAAATATATTTGATTGAATGTGCTAAAGTGGAACTATTGCAAATATACTTTAGGTACACTTTAAATATATTTCCGATATTATTCAAAGATCATTGATCCTCATCAATAGTCACATTAAAACTTAGGCCTAATATTAAGAAATATGCATTGTGCACAAGTAGTATAACAAATAAAGTTTCATTATAATTTCATCATTATAATTATCAGTAAGTCTTGAGTTTTGAACTACTGTATACTTAGTATGAAATAAATGTATTTTGAATATATTACTTTTTTACTGGGGAACACCAATGCCTCAAACCACATTCATCCACACAGAGAAGCAGAGCCAAAGAACAAGCAAAACAATGTTCTTCTACAAGAAACATTTTATGGTGTAACCATTAAAGGGCCAAAAGTTACAGAGTGTAGCTTGAAGAAGGTAATCAGTTTCCAGTGATTTAAAAAAAATCTAGTGCTGAGCATTAAGTTTACCTCATATACCTTATACCATTATCCTACTGTAAAACTATGTGAAAGAGAAGCTCACATTCTTTTCTTTTTTTTTGGTCACACCTGTAATGTAATAGTATGTAGAACAGGGTATAAAAGCTTACAATCCAGACACTCAAGCAATACTGTCACCACCTGAGAGTTATTACTCCCACTGAGGAACTCATAGGAAATTCTAAAGGTTCAGAAAGGTGTGCAGGTGTCCTTCACTTTATGCTGCTCAGTTTCACTTGATTTAGTTTGGTTCTCGTTTATATCGTTTCCATTGTGCTTATGAAAAACAGTGTGAGGAGGAAAATGTATCCCCATCTGCTCTTCAAATTGAGCTCTTTTGTGCTTTTCACACAGAGTTTTTTTTCCTCTTTCATCAACTTCACCAACCACAGACTTCAGATTTCCTTTTTCTGCTCTTTCTCACTCACTCTCTCTCTCTCTCTCTCTCTCTCATTGCAGATGGCAAAGGCACTGCAATTCATTATTCAGATTCGACTTCATCATTTATAATGGAGGGTGATGCATTTCAAAATGCCTCTCTAAGTCGTGACAAGTGAAACCAGTCTAAAATATGAAGCCCAGCCAGGCCTGAAGGCTGCAGAAACTCAAATCAACACATGGCTGGTTTTAACTGGTCTTACACTCATTTTGAAATGAATGAGTGGGTTTTATTTGCAGTTTGTCTCAAGGAAATAAATGCCACCATCTCTAGTTTTCTCCTCAGGAGAGTATGTTTGCCTCTATAAATGCGTAGGAACCCTCTGTTGAGGTTGACTGGCTGGTGGATCTCGGAGCAGCGTGAGGGGAATGAGAAACCATGTGATGCTCATAAGCATTAAATTTAATTGTCAGAATGCAGAGGAAATGATTCAGAAGCTAAACTGTAAGCATCATCCTTCGTGGCAAAGCCAGTCCTAAAGGAAACAAAACGGTGTTAAATATAATAGTTTCTCACATATGTATTACCATATACTGTGCTTATAAACACACAAAGTTGCACACAAAATAACAATGTATTACGAAGAATATAATCAATTATTTTTCTTATATCTATATATACACTGGAAAACTGTGTTAACTAGGGTGACCACCTCCAGTCAGACAAAATGTGGGACAAGTAGCATGGTAAAGTGGGACAATGTGGGGACAGACGTAATAATTTTAAACTTAAGATATATTGTCTATCTAATTTACCAAGAAACATTTTTTAAACCACCGACTAAAAGATTCAGACACTACCTGACCCAAAATATCACCCAAAGTTTCTACAGCTTAAGGCATAGGCCTATAAAAGACAAAACACTAATTTTGCAACATCTCGTCTTTATTGGGACTATCAAATTAGTCAACTGTCCAAAGGACCAGGCATTACGAAACTAAAAAAAATGCTCTCAGTGAATCAAATTCACCTTAAAATACAAGACACAAAAACATATTAGGCCTAGCCTATTTAACCCTTTCGCACGTGAGTTTAAAATATTCAAGCTGAGACCCCGGCGTGAGTTCTTTTTCAGGCGACCGTTATTTAGAGTGTACCGCCTTATTGTTTCCATGGCGACGCGTCATGCTTGTCATGTGACACACCAAAGCCAAAATAGATCTGTATGACACATGGACCGTTTTTCCTGTTTTATTTAAAATATTCACAAACATACTCACTATATTATGGTATATCTGATGTTCCGATTCTGAAAACATGTGCAATTAAATATATTTGGTAGTTTAAACACTTTTATATCGACCGTGTTAGTTGATCTATACCGGGTGATGGGCGCCGCCATGTTAGTTCGCGCTGAATCCGAGCTGTGGGATTTACAGCACGCAAATTCATCCTTTCCTCCCGAAACACGTTAAAGTAGGTCTCCGGTAAACTCGGAGAAAGGCAGAATAAACTTTATAGTTACCTACACAATCTGCATATGATATCAATAAAAACATGTAGTCAGATTATATTTGTAAGGGTCATTATTGCCGTTTCCATAGACATCAGCGTGTATGTTTTTGCTAGTACTTATGTGTTTTTAAATATCTGAAACCTAAAATAAGCATTATATGGTTAAAAACACTGAATATTTGTGATAATATGTCCAGTGCTCAGCGCGTCCGATCTGGCTCTGCGCCAGCCAAAGCGCGAAAGCGGATTTAAATTCAGCAGTTGATGACGTGACGCACTGAAAGTTCTAATCACACCGGTGTGATCGTACGCTTCAGGGACCAGCCAAGACTGATCACACCGGTTTGATCGTACGCGCTAAAGGGTTAAGTTCAACAAAATATAAGGCCTAGCCTATACAGTGCAAAATATTTAGGGCTTGCCTATAGAAAGTTTAACTATTTCAGTGCAAATAAGGTAAACCAAAATCTTTTTTGATAAGAATGGCTATACTTTGATATAGAATAGGGAATACTCACCAAGATTAGGCTAGGCCTACATGTTTTTGTGGAGGAAGATTATTGAATCCACTGTAGATGGCTTCAGCGTGTTCCTGTGCTCACTGATGGTGCGTCCAGCAATATAACCCACTGGCTCATTATTCTCATTATAAACATGGTCAAAACTCAGACTTTGCTTTAGTTGCTGGTGCAACCAAACGTTATCGCCAGAGGCAAGCCTCCGTTTCACTTACTCAGCATACATTTTCACATCTTTCTCGCGCTAATCGAAACACATCACATTACCGCTCATTTACCTCGCAAACCGGAGCGCAAGCCCGAGCCCGGCTCGAGCCCGTGTAAAATGATATAAATTAAGCCCGAACCCGACGGGTCCCATTGGGTCCCGTCGGGTTCGGGCAAAGATCTTTGGCTCTAAAGTGCATCTTCTCTTTTTCGTGGCCACACTGGCCATGGCTGCTTAACCTGACCGAACCGCGCTCGCGCTCTTCAATTTGAGATTGTTGACAATGTTGAGGAGGCGTTCGTTTACCAGTCAACAGTTTGATTGACGTACGACTCAGCCTATCGACTAACGCTTTTATTGCTCTCCTCTGAACTATTGGACATAAGTTAACAGTACGCCTATGGACGTATCCGTGTATTTATTAGGCAGGGTCGAATGAAAAAGCGGGACAGATGCTCAATTTGCGTGAGGCGGGACAAAGGGTAAAATTGCTGTACAGTACAACGTAAAGCGGGACAGGTGGTCACTCTAGTGTTAACACTGGAAAAAAACTCAGAAATTGTTAGCAAATTTCACAAACACAGAAACCGCAAGTGACACACATAAACACGAAATTTCAATCAGTACTAAAACTACAAGATAAAATATAAATAAACTAATGATATTCATATATTTAATAATAATCTTAAATAAATAAAATTCAATTAATATCAATATTAAAAATATTAATATCAAATTATGTAAAATAGTGTACAGGAATTGCAAAAAAAACAATATGGCTATATTTATACATTTCGTTCAGTACTAAAAATTATTCTAAAAGATAAAATATGAAGAAACATTTAACAAATAATTTTCAAAAAATGTATATGAATAATGCAATTAATATTAAAATAGTAATATCAAATTGCATTAAACTGTGTATTAGAACACTTTAACCAATATTTGTGTCTATTTTTATGCTTATTATTACTATTACAGTATCAAGCTGTACATTAGCAGCATACTAACTTCGATCTTTACGTACGGAGCAATGATGCCGCCTAAAAAATGAATATCATCTGTCACTTATGTGCTTGCATAAACATTAGGCAGCTGTCTATGTAGACAGCATGCAGTGAGGCTGCTCACTAGGTTTTGGAACAGAGCTATAGACACAGATCTGTGTCCTCAGTCTCTACAGAAGTGCATTGTGACCCTGCCAGAAATGCTGTTCAGTGGGATGCCAAAAAGAGCCAATCAGTGTCATGGCTCCCAGTAAGCCATTCTGCAAATCAAGAGGAACAAGTGGCTTAATGTTCATGCCCATCTTCTGTGTGTGTGTGTGTGTGTGTGTGTGTGTGTGTGTGTGTTTGTGCGCTGGCAACACAGCAGCAGCAGTGTGCTAACAGATGCACATTACACAATGCATGACTAACCAGAGGTCAGAGGCAAAGAAGCCATGTGCATGCAAGCTAATAACCACGAACCAACACACATGTAAAACATACACTAATAAAAAAAAAAATCAAGTATTTGAAGAAAAGGTGAAAGGAGGAGTCGGAGAGAGGTAAGAGAGAGAGAGAGAGAGAGAGAGAGAGAGAGAGAGAGTGCGGTGACGCATACGGCTCTGAAATAGACTGGAAATGACATTTTGCAAAGCGCTTCCCGCTATGAGAGCAATTTTCCCAATGATTTAACCTCAACCGGCATTTATTTTGGTGAACTGTGAGCTTAAAAACAGCTTGCTGCATGAAAAAGCCACTCTCAAAAGAAGAGGAGATTTGCCCATAAAATGAATGGGATTAAATGCACAGTATTATTTCTTTTTTGCAGAATTGAAAAGTTCACATTCGCATTAATAGTCTTTTTTATTTTAGCTCGGTTTTGCATTAGTGTCACATTGTTATGATGTTCTCTGTATGTTTAGATTTCTTCTTGATTATCTTCTCCTATAATTGAATCTCTTTATCAATATTTCATGCAGAAGAGGGGCCAGATTGGACAGACAGCAGGTGGCATGATTCCCCACACAGCTAAGAGGCCACACAATGCTAACTTCATTACTTCATGCTGGCCTGACCACACAATCCTGATTAAAATAAATACATCTCTGACGTCAGACAGGACAAAACCCGATTCTTCTGAATTTGAGGTTAATTATTCTTAGAGAATTTTAGCAAATGCATAACTGTAGAACTCCAGCCTGTGAAAGAAAAGAGCGATGTGTCAGCTTTCAGTGCAGAAAAACAACAGCTTGAACAACTTAAACCAATTTATAGGAGTTTGCTCATCTGGTTTGCTGGATTTAGAGGTGTTTTGAGAATTTGTCCAGTTTGCCAACCAGCTTAAGCATCTAAGAACCACCTCAGACCAGTTTAAGATATTTATTTTTTCAGTAGGGTAACCCTATATAAATGAAGGGGTAGGACTGAATTTTGTTTAGTATGTATGAAAGAAGGTTAGAATGAAACAGAGAAAAATGGTTATGGCTAAAAAGTCCAAACATAACCTATCTAGAAAAATGGCATCACTGTGTGAAAACATGGTTTAAGACCTAATAGCAGCATTAAACAGTCTGGAGGTGAAATATTACAGCACTTGGACAGATAACTACCACCTGAGAGAGAAAAATAAATGAGAAAGAGACAGAGGGGGCAAATGTGGAAAGGGGTTTAAACAGAGAGACTCAATCAGAAAGACTGAGCAGTATACAGCAAAGCAGTTTAATGCTCTTTCATTTCAAGTGTGACTAAATTACATGGGATTTGATTACAGATGATTTACAGATGTCTTTTTTTTATTTTATTTTTTACTTTTTTTAAATCTCAGTTTGCGATATCAAGTGGCAAAACAGGTTTTTTACAGCAAAAAAAAAGTTTGCAGCAAATGATATCTGGAAGCCGCACACATTTAAGTAAAAATGGTCATGCCCACTCTTATGAAAAAAAAAATAAAACTCTTTCTATCTCTGTAGTATATACATATTCTCCATTATATGCTAATTTTCTGTATGCATGGGACACCCAGATGATCTATTACATCTGACCTACATAATGTATCCCAAAATGCATGCACTTACCATTTCCATGTGACCATTGAACCAGAAGGAATGTCAGCCATGATTTTTATCATGTCTTTTTATCTATTATTTAATGAGGTAACCAAGAGTCCAGGCCAATTTCATAAATGATAAGTGGACATGACTCGCACACATACATATAATGAGGTCATGTGCCAACAATGTACCATACTGCATGAAAAGGCGCGTTTCCGGACTGTTCACATCAGCACACAAACCCGTAAACTGAATGTTTCCGGCAGTTTCCGTGTAAGTGCCCTGCATTTCTGGTTTCTTGACACGGACAGAAACGGACACTTTTGTGCGCAGCAGTTTTCCAGTCCGCTCACTAACTCGATAAACTCCCAGATACGGACGGAAATGTTTACACACACGTAAATCCAAGCAGGCCTACAAATCATCTATATATTAAATTACCAGTGGTGGACGAAGTACACAAATCAAGTACTTGAGTAAAAGTACAGATACGTATAATAAAATAATACTCCAGTAAAAGTAAAAGTACTCCTTTTTCAATTTAACTCAAGTGAAAGTACAAAAGTACTTGATTTTTTATGTACTTAAGTAAAAAAGTAGTGATAGATAGATTTATTTAGCAATTTTATATAGGCTACTTAATTAAATTTTATATTAGCACATATTTTTTTTATAATCCTACTGCTCAAAATACCTGGAATTTTCTCAAAATAACCAATATATGGAGTCAAAATATAT
This sequence comes from Cyprinus carpio, assembly GCF_018340385.1. Taxonomy (NCBI): domain Eukaryota; kingdom Metazoa; phylum Chordata; class Actinopteri; order Cypriniformes; family Cyprinidae; genus Cyprinus; species Cyprinus carpio. Next base: position 14,254,926 of record NC_056613.1, on the reverse strand, counting down.
TTTTGGTGTTGATATGGACTACGCTGATGAGAGTGATGTAGTAATGTTCACTGTGAAGATACACTGCAATGTACCTGAGAGAAAACAGATTTGTGAACCTGGACCACAAAACCAGTCATAAGGGTCAGTTTTTCGAATTGAGATTTATGCATCATCCAAAAGCTGAATAAATAAGCTGTTAGGAAAGGATGATATTTGGCTGAGATACAACTATTTGAAAATCTGGAATCTGAGGGAGCAAAAAAATCTAAACATTGAGAAAATCACTTTTAAATTTGTCTAAATGAAGTTCTTAGCAATGCATATTACTAATCAAAAATTAAGTTTTAATATATTTATGGTAGAAAATTTACAAAATATCTTCATGGAACATAAACTTTACTTAATATCCAAATAATATTTGCCATAAAAGAAAAATGTATCATTTTGACACATACAATGTATTTTTGGCTTTTGCTACAAGTATACCCCAGCGACTTCAGACTAGTTTTGTGAGTCCAGGGTCACATCTGACCATCAGATTTTCACCAGTAAGAAAAAAAGTGTTTTAAAATTTATTGTTTTGCAGAACATCACCATTATATATGACATGAGAATAAGGCCTGAAGTTAGGAAGAACATTTTAAGGAAAAAATAATAATATTTGATGATAAAAAATAAAAAATAATAATGATTTTTTTCTTCTCAAACCTTGTCTGTGGTATATATATAAAAAAAAAACCCTGGCCAAATGCCCCCAGAGAACATCACAGCCTTTCTTTTCCCTCAGATGTAATCTACCTAGGTGACTGAATAAAAATATTTGGACTTTATTTTTAAAAATTACCTCAACTTAGCACCAAGCTTGTTAGCTAGACAGTTAGCATCAGCTACCATTATTTACTTATTGTCAGTATGGTTATGAATAAACATTCATATCTGTCTACTCGGCTAGTTAATTCAAACAATATAAACATTTATACTGTTGATAAACAATATAAAAACAGACGTCACATAGGGCTAAATGCCTAGCATTTTTAATAGAACTGTTAATGTTATGGCAGCGGGGAATTTGAACGTGCATTAATTATTTTATTTAATCTGTGTTATTTTAATGTTTTGTTTTTTGACGTAAGAGGCACTGATGCTGATGTGTTTGCATTCAAGCATTTCAGTGTGCTTAAATAGATCACCCTTTACAGCAGATTAAGTTCCCAAATAAATGACAGTTTTGACATAAATATGATTTTCAGTTACAATAATTAATCCTAAAATTCGACATTAGTACCTTACTTTTAGCAGCATCAGTCGCACGCGCGCTCACAAGATCTCCCGGTTGTGAATTGAGTTCACTAGAGACTCGCACTAAACGGTTCATTTGAATCAGTGAGTTGTTGACTCTAGAACAGCTGCAATCTAATCATTCTAATTCGTAAATGAATCTTTTGGTGCGATTTGCGAACCGATTTAAAAGCTTCATTGAAAAGAATCAGTTCGTTCTTGAATCAGAAACCGCTTCTGCGTGTCGGAGCACGTGATATAGCCTATTATAAGGAGTAACGATATGTTTTATGAAATGTAGTGAAGTAAAGAGTACGATCTTATGCTTTGGAATGTAGTGAAGTAAAAGTAAAAGTTACTAAAAATAAAACTACTCCAGTAAAGTACAGATACTTGAAAAATTTACTTAAGTACAGCAACGAAGTAAAGCTACTCCGTTACTGTCCACCACTGTAAATTACCGTACACTTAATATAAATATTTTAAATGCTATGGGCCTTCTATACAAAAAAAGTAAAAAATAAATAAATAAATAACAAAAATGCAATACTGCAAACAATAACAGGACTGCAAATATTATTAAACAAACTCAGCAGGACTCAAACATCATTTAGATTGAGAAAAAGACACTTCAAGTAAATCATTAAACTGGTAAAAGAAATGAAATAATTTTAAAAAGAAACAAAAAAATGTATACTAACCAAAAGACAGACACAATAATGAATACACTTGCAATGGATACTGCAAATCAGAACAGTGATTACCACTCCATCTCAATCAGACAGTCACACAATGACAGTCACATAATGGCACCATCAGGACCATGCCATATTTTTTTTCATTTCATTCTGCCTTTCAGAAGATACAGAAGATACTTTTATGCTCATAAGTTTACATACCCCTAGCAGAATATGCGGTCATTTTAACAAAATAAGAGGGATAATGCATGCTTTTTTTAATTAGTACTGTCCTGAATAAACAATTTTACATAATAGATATTTACATTGACTTAATTTATAAAAAAGAAAATGTATAATTTATAAATAATGTTCAAAAGTTTACATACACTGGATGACCCACAGCTGTTTTTATGTTTTGGGATAGTCAGCTGTTCTTCAGAAAAATCTTCCAAGTCCCGCAAATTCTTTGGTTTTCCAGCATCTTCTGCATATTTTGCCCCTGTCCAACAATGACTTAATTTTGAGATCCATCTCTTCACTCTGAGGAAAAATGAAGGACTCATACACAACTATTATAAAAGGTGAAAACATGTTTTCCCTGATCACCCAATTCAAGTAGTTTACACCCTGTGTCTCTTAATGCATTGTGTTGCTTTCTTGAGCATCAGTAAATGTGTTTGCCTTTTGAAATAGTTGTGTATGAGTCCCTCAATTGTCCGTGGTGTGAAAAGATGGATCTGAAATCATACATTCATGGCTAGAAAGGTTTCAAATATGCAAAAGATGCTGGAAAACCTGAGAAAGTGCAGGACCTGGAGAATTTTTCTGAAGAAAAGCAGGCAGTTGAACTGTTCAGGACAAATTAAGGACTCATAAAAACACTATCAAAGACAAACATGGACCACTATTTCTTTTTATTTAATCAGCTATAATTCTGACTAGCAGACTAAATGTAAACATCTGTTAAATGAAATAGCTTTATCAGGCCAGTCCAAATAATAATTATAAAAATAATAAACTTATTTTAATAACATTCTGCAATGTGATGTGAACTTTTGACAACAACCGTAACTGTGAAACAGTGAGTACAGCAGGCTAATTTCAGTGACATATCAGTACCCCTATCATCCTCTGCCATGTCCTTTCTATTTATCATGTGGAAACTGTCACTGGTGGTTCAAAGGGTTCACATTTTCACAGTCCTTTGGCTAAATGGTTGGGTCTGGGAACAGAGGATCCTGTGAAAAAATGAATATAATAAAACACTTTCTTAAAATACATTATACAGTTTTCATTATTTAAACACAAGTTAGAATGATGAAACATAACAAGATAATACACATGTAATGAAAACAGGCAGCTTTATTGTTAGCTGAACTATACAGCAATTCACAAGTTCACATATGTACATATAATAGAGAGAATAGGCATATTTGGCCTGCTGTCGTCTGGGAATAGATTATCTGAAAATGTTTCTCCAAACTTTGTTAAGATAAACTTCATTAAGATTTGGAAAATAAATCAAAGCTAGTCAAAGTGCTATCTTGCAGATTTAGTAACTGAATAAAATATAAGATCATTTTGGATTTTATTCATTTACTAAATCTGCAAGATAGCACTTTGACTAGCTTTGATTTATTTTAAGATAAAAAGATAATTTTGGTAATTGAATGGTATTCAAAAACTTTTTCTGAGTGCAAGTTACCGGACTGATGACTGTTCTTTGAAGACCAGCAGTTTTCCAGAAGAATGGCAGCATATATATATATATATATATATATATATATATACAGGTCCTTCTCAAAAAATTAGCATATTGTGCAAAAAGTTCATTATTTTCCATAATGTAATGATAAAAAAAATTAAACTTTCATATATTTTTAGATTCATTGCACAACAACTGAAATATTTCAGGTCTTTTATTGTTTTAATACTGATGATTTTGGCATACAGCTCATGAAAACCCAAAATTCCTATCTCAAAAAATTAGCATATTTCATCCGACCAATAAAAGAAAAGTGTTTTTTTAATACAAAAAAAAAGTCAACCTTCAAATAATTATGTTCAGTTATGCACTCAATACTTGGTCGGGAATCCTTTTGCAGAAATGACTGCTTTAATGCGGCGTGGCATGGAGGCAATCAGCCTGTGGCACTGCTGAGGTGTTATGGAGGCCCAGGATGCTTCGATAGCGGCCTTAAGCTCATCCAGAGTGTTGGGTCTTGCGTCTCTCAACTTTCTCTTCACAATATCCCACAGATTCTCTATGGGGTTCAGGTCAGGAGAGTTGGCAGGCCAATTGAGCACAGTAATACCATGGTCAGTAAACCATTTACCAGTGGTTTTGGCACTGTGAGCAGGTGCCAGGTCGTGCTGAAAAAACGAAATCTTCATCTCCATAAAGCTTTTCAGCAGATGGAAGCATGAAGTGCTCCAAAATCTCCTGATAGCTAGCTGCATTGACCCTGCCCTTGATAAAACACAGTGGACCAACACCAGCAGCTGACATGGCACCCCAGACCATCACTGACTGTGGGTACTTGACACTGGACTTCAGGCATTTTGGCATTTCCTTCTCCCCAGTCTTCCTCCAGACTCTGGCACCTTGATTTCCGAATGACATGCAAAATTTGCTTTCATCCGAAAAAAGTACTTTGGACCACTGAGCAACAGTCCAGTGCTGCTTCTCTGTAGCCCAGGTCAGGTTCTTCTGCCGCTGTTTCTGGTTCAAAAGCACACGCCTGTGCACGGTGGCTCTGGATGTTTCTACTCCAGACTCAGTCCACTGCTTCCGCAGGTCCCCCAAGGTCTGGAATTGGTCCTTCTCCACAATCTTCCTCAGGGTCCGGTCACCTCTTCTCGTTGTGCAGCGTTTTTTTGCCACACTTTTTCCTTCCCACAGACTTCCCACTGAGGTGCCTTGATACAGCACTCTGGGAACAGCCTATTCGTTCAGAAATTTCTTTTTCTGTGTCTTACCCCCTCTCGCTTGAGGGTGTCAATGATGGCCTTCTGGACAGCAGTCAGGTCGGCAGTCTTACCCATGATTGCGGTTTTGAGTAATGAACCAGGCTGGGAGTTTTTAAAAGCCTCAGGAATCTTTTGCAGGTGTTTAGAGTTAATTAGTTGATTCAGATGATTAGGTTAATAGCTCGTTTAGAGAACCTTTTCATGATATGCTAATTTTTTGAGATAGGAATTTTGGGTTTTCATGAGCTGTATGCCAAAATCATCAGTATTAAAACAATAAAAGACCTGAAATATTTCAGTTGGTGTGCAATGAATCTAAAATATATGAAAGTTTAATTTTTATCATTACATTATGGAAAATAATGAACTTTTTCACAATATGCTAATTTTTTGAGAAGGACCTGTATATATATATATATATATATATATATATATATATATATATACTGTATATATAAATATGTATCTCAATACTGTATATACTGTATATATATATATATATTAAAATATAAATTTAATCACATCATAATAAAACAAAATGCATTGTAGATTTCTAGACAAACAAAAGGAGTGAAATTTACACTGCACTTTGAAAATTATGATATATTAACACACCATTTCTCCTCCAATGCTGTCTCGGGAGAATCAGAAGTCAGCTGCAGTGTTTGGAGCCTCTGAAAACAGTTGAGGAGAATGTGTCTGCAGATTTTCAATGGGGAATATGTTAAAGGGTTAGTTCACCCAAAAATGAAAATTAGACTGTGTTTTACTCACCCTCGAAGCATCCTAGGTGTATATGACTTTCTTCTTTCAGACGAATGCAGTCGGAGTTATATTAAAAACTGTACTGGCTGTTCCAAGCTCTATCATTGCAGTCAGCGGGTGTTGCAGTTGAACAGTCCACAAGTCGTCAAATAAAGCGCACACATTCATAATAAATGTGTCTCACACAGCTCCTGGAAGGGGGGTGGCTGAATAAAGGCCTCCTGTAGCGAATCGATGCATTTTATAAGAAAAATATCCATATTTCAAATGTAATAAACACTTTTCTCTCACTTCCGTTATCTGTCATATGCGGAAGCCGTTCTGGCGGATGACGTAAGACATTTTATTGGATCGATGGGTTTTTAGATATACTAATCTGCGAGTTTGTTTATAGGAGCAAAGGAAGCAAGGTTTCCTTACTTTAGCGAAGGAAAACCAGTCTCCTCTTGGTTTATATAGAAATCCTCCGACATTTTTCTTTGCAAATCCTTGGTTTGTACTTCTAATTCCCGCGGGTTCATCACTAATCACGCAAAGCTGACTTCTTATGTCATCTGCCGGAACGGCTTCAGTGTATGACAGATAACGGAAGTGAGAGAAAAGTGTTTATTACATTTGAAATATGGATATTTTTCTTACAAAAACTCATGGATTCACTACAGGAGGCCTAAACTTTAAACAACTAAAGCATGCTAGCTAAACTAACATTAATTAATAAACATGTTTATTACACGGCTCTGTGGAATACTTGATTCTGATTGGTCAGTCGCGACATTCTGAGGTATGTTATCCCTAAATAACAACCTGTAAAATCTAATAACACAGGCTCATCCGGGTAACAGCAGTCCGCGCTGTACTCTTGCTTGAACTATTTTTGTTTTTTTTTTGGTGTTTGCTTTTGTTTTGTTTATGTTATAATATTTTAAATTTTTTTTAAATGTGGTGTACAATTGTTTAATTATGGCATCCTGGTATCGCGGACTCGCTCTCGTTTCATACAAACGCAGCTGCTGCCATTTTGCTACGATTGTTTTGTACGCTGTAATGGATTATGAGAGAACTAACAAACTGGTAAGGTTTTAAAACATTTTCGTCTTAATTTTTTTATTGCCTTAACTATTTTGTGGTGAAATGTGCAATATGTGGTTTGCCTGCACCGTTTCTCTTACATGCCTGTTTAGTTTGAATTTGCCGCTTGCTCGCAACTGCTGTCTTCATGGAAGCTTTGCGTTCAAGTATTTCAACTCAAATCAATATTTCGCGTCTAATTATTTACTTATGTGGCAAGTAGCCATGTAATGAGCGGGATAATGTACATCCAGCCGGTTGTTCTTGCAGAATAAACCCCTTCAGGCTGATCTAGACCATCCTGATCACCCTGTCGGGGTTTATTCTGTGAGAACAACCGGCTGAATGTACATTATCCCTTACATATTGTAACGCTAACTTTTTCTAACTTTTTACATTTTATGTAGCAGTTTCTAAGTACCAGTTAGCAGTTTACCAAGTTAGCTATAAACCCCCTCAAATATATCCATTAACAACACTTAACATTAAGTTTTGGTAAATAGCTTATTTAAAATGTTTCTTCAAATTCTTCTTTACTTTCTTCTGATATAAACTGCACCTGTCAGACATGTTCCTCATGCTGTTCTTTGTCTAATTTCGCTACACTTACAGACAAAGCGGTAAAGAAGAGCTGAAGAGGAGTAGAAATGACCAATTGAATCGTACCACAGAAAGAAATAAAGGATTGCAGAAGATGACATTTCTATCGATCGCAACACATATTCTCCCTGCGGTTGAGACTGCTAATCTCAGAGGGCTGTGATATTGGCTCTTAGTGAGCGGCGCTGTGCGCACCTGTCAGACATGTCCAGACACCATGTAAGCTCTTGATAAAGTTATTGTTTTCTCAGACATGGACATGGATTTTCAATTTCTCCCCTCGCTCTCATACTTTCAGGGGCACACAATCTCTGACACACACCCAATCGCAAGATAAGAATTTACTTTCTTTTTGATCAAGAAATCATCAGATTGAAGTAAAAAAAAAAATGTGTGGCTCTTTCATGTGAAAAGCACATTATAGAGAGAAAGAGCCAGGCAGACAGAAGGGAAGAAGCATGGGGTAAGTGAACGGATGCGCTCCCTCTGAGTGGACGGTCTGGCCGCTTCTCAGGAAGCCTTCCTGTTCCTGTTTGTTGGCCGGAGCGAGTGCTGTCAGCACTGCCAAAGGCATGCTGGGTAACACTGACACACTGCAGCCAGCCCAACTCACTCACACCAGGAGGATGGGAGAGGAGGGAAGTGGAAAGCACAGGATGAATGTGAGGGAGGAAAAGGAAATTAGAGGATGGGAGAGCTGAAGAGAGGCACAACCCCTCTCTGTGCTCGCATATGCGAGAGGAGAGTAATCTCCGAGTGGAGAGCGGAGGAATGCCGAGAGAAGGAGATGGCTAGGTGTGAAAGGAGAGAGTGAGAGATGAAAGGAGTGTGGGAACGGGCAGAAGGGAGCAAGATGAGAGGCGGCGTGCTGAGAGAGACACATGGTGTGTAGTGTGTGTTCTGTTCTCTTTCAGTAACACACAGCGGGGTCATCTGCCCAAGACCAGCACCATTGTGATAGTCTGTGCAAAGAGGATTTATGTCTAACTAACACACTACATGTTTGGTATTAACCAGCATGTGGCAAAGATGGTTTGGAAGCTATTTCAGTTTTATTTAATAGGTTAGATTGTTCAAAAAACAAAAACTCTGTCATGATTTACTTAAAAATTCACCTTCATGTCATATCAATTTGTTTTCTTCCATAGAACACAAAAGCTGATATTTTGTAGAATAAATGGGGACTAGAGATTTCCCACATAAAAATAAGAAACACACACACACACACACACACAAAAAACTAGTGTCATAAATGTAGTTGTTGTGCTCTGTCTTCACAAAGGTAAGTTGTTATTCACCCATAATCATCTACTCCATGGAGCCGTTAACCAGATTAAATTCGGAAAAACAAATCAGTGTGATTCATGTACGAATCATTCACATCACTTTTACAAAATGTCTCAATTCTTTGAAAATATCTGACTCAAAAGAATGATCTGTCTATGAATCAGACATCACTTACTGTATCTCATGAACTCGAATATGCCCATGTTAAAAAAAGATTGCCATTTACAATTATTTCTCAACAATCATATGACATTGAAGACTGGAGTAATGGCTACTGAAAAATCTAGCTTTGCCATAAGAGGAATAAATTGCTTTTTAATATGTATTAAAATAGAAAACCATTATTTTAAATTGCAACAATATCTGAATATTATTATTGTACTGCATTCTTCAACATATAAAAGTCTTGGTGAGCATAACAGACGACTTTCAAAAATACTTGAAAAAAGCGTACTGACACTAAACCTTTGAATGGTAGTGTAGGTATTGACTTCAGAAGACTAGAATATAGCGTATGGACCAGTTTTATGACAAGTTTGTTGCTTTCCGTCCTTTTATGTTTCCAGTTGCTAGCTATTCATTGTATTTGCATAGAGAAGAGCGACAAGTACAGTCCTTCAAAATATTTTCTTTTTGTGTATGAAAGAGAGTGAGACAGGATTGGAAAACATAAGGGTGAGTAAATTGAGACAATTTGGGTGAAATATCCCTTTAACTCGCTTCTGATGTGGTCAAAGAAAAAACATTTCCTCCATGTGAGATTTGAGGTCTATAGCAACAGCAACAGAGCCTGGGCATTTTTAAACTTTCCCGTTTTGTGGATATGACTCCTCGGTCCTAGATGACCTTTAATTTATGACACAATAAACCACATAAAACTCTTGGTTGTTAAGGCAGCGGGGATTGTAGGCAGTTCTGAATAAAAAGGGACTCATTTCAGACATCTTGTTTTCCCATCATGTGTTTCCAGACAGAATGTAGCGTTCATGGTGCTCTGGAGAGCCTGATATACAGAACAGCCCTTCAGAGCTCTGGCCAAAACGTGCATTGGAAACATACAAATTCATTTTATAAGAACTTTTATAAAAGAGATGCCTTTAAAACATGCAACTGCAACAAAAAAGTTATAGCATGAACATAGTTGAGAAACACTGAGTCTGTTAAATCTGTTTCTGGTTTCAGAAAAATAAATTGTAACCAAAATAAACAAGCTTTCTATATATTTTTATATGTTTACGCATCAAGTTGTCTGGAGGAATCAGCATTGCTATGGCTACCATATCCAGCCCACTTTTCATGGATCATAAACTGTAAATTGTAGCATTTCCACATTTTGTTCAGGTAGAGTCTGTTCAGCACTCTTGTGGAATTTGTGTCCTTATTACTTAGACTGGGGAGCCTCTAGGAAAAACTGTCAGCAAAAAAAAGTAAAAAATCAGCACCAACTGACAGGCAAAGTTCAAAAGCTTCTCACTTTCTTCCCAGAAAACATTCACATCCAGACAAAAAACTAAATTCACAGTCCCTTCTCAAATGACAAAAATATCAGTATTATGTTTTATTATGTATTATCATTATTCAGTTGTTTCATTACACAGCTGTCTGTAATACTTAATTCCGATTGGTCAATCACTTTCATTCTTCTGTGAAACACAAAAGGAGAAGTTTTGAATAATGTTCATGCTGCTCTTTTCGATACAACATAATTATAGTGACGGAGGCTGAAAATCTCCAAAATGGATGAAAAACATTTTAAAAATAAACCACATTTGAAGTTTTGTGGTAGTATGTCACATTGTGTCATGATTTTACTTCCAAATGCTGAGATGAAGACTTCAGTTCGCTGTGATTATTGTGGACAATAATGGCGTTAAGTGACTCTACTCCTGACATCACAATCAATATCACAGAGACCTACATACAATAGAGACAATTGAGAAGGTTGAAGGGAAAATGAGAGAGAGAGAATCCATAATAAATGGTTGTCTATAGGGGTTTTACTGTGTAATATTCGGTGAGCACTATTGACTGATTTCGCCCCATTGAGAAGAACACAATACCAGAAGTGTCAGTTGCTCTATGCTCTGACAACAGCTCAGACAGAGGAAATAAAGATTAATAAAAATAAAATCAGTCTTGGACAGCTTCTTGTTCCCATGTCTCTCTCCCATCACTGTTAATAAAGCAGCTCTGCACAATTCCAGACTAAGCAGAATGAGAAGTACATGTTTGTATAGTGTACAACAGGGGTTAAAGGACCCCTTTGGATTTTTTCTAAAAAAAAAAAAAACTTGCACAGACCCTTGAAAATGCTGACATTGCGTGTACTGGAAAAGTTACCTGATTCAAATAATAAAAGTAATTGAATTTAATAAGGAAGTAGTTTAATTTTAAAATGTGTTTTTGTTGTTGTTCTTTTTTAAAGAGTCACAAAATGCTTTTTTTTTTTAGTTTTGTAATGCTTTCTCTACAGCTCAGACCTGCAATGTTACATCTCTGACAGAGGAAATAAAGATTAATAAAAATAAAATCAGTCTTGGACAGCCTCTTGTTCCCATGTCTCTCTCCCATCACTGTTAATAAAGCAGCTCTGCACAATTCCAGACTAAGCAGAATGAGAAGTACATGTTTGTATAGTGTACAACAGGGTTAAAGGACCCCTTTGGATTTTTTCTCTAAAAAAAAAAAACTTGCACAGACCCTTGAAAATGCTGACATTCCTGTGTACTGGAAAAGTTACCTGATTCAAATAATATTTAAGTAATTGAATTTAATAAGGAAGTAGTTTAATTTTAAAATGTGTTTTTGTTGTTGTTCTTTTTTAAAGAGTCATGAACTGCTTTTGTTTTTTAGTTTTGTAATGTTCTCTAAGGTCCACTTACAATGTTATCAAGATTTTTGCATCAAAAAACATAATTTAGAAGTAATAGGCTATTCTGTCCTGTTTTTAACCACCCTCTTTAGAATGCTCTCTTTGTAGACTTATAAGTAAAAGCCCACTGCTATGATTGGCTAACTGTTGTGTATGTTTGGTTTTAAAAGTAACGCTGTTACTGCAATACCGTGCTATTGATGAGCAAACTGCAGAGGAATGCAACAACCCCAGCAACTGCAATTTTTGCGTTTTCTTTTTTCATAGGGTTATGCCCTTCTCGTTTACACTTTGTGCATGTGTGCTGAATATTAAATAAGTTAGTAATGATAACATAATGTGTACCAGGCTGATTTGTACAGAGGCTCTGTAGATTTGCACTTAAATCTAAACAGATAGTGAATGAGAGAGAGATCAACTGAGCATGTGCGATTACTTGCGAGTCAATGATGATTATTTATTTATGTATTACAAAATGTAAATAATAATAATAAAATAACAATATTTTTGAGTAATAGTCTGGTACGTATTGAAAGTATTAAATCAGCTTGAACAAAATTAAAATGATAAAAAAAAGTCTTCTACACTGAGATAGAAGTTGTTAGAAGTAATTTTTTTTTAAATGTAGCCTACTTAAATTTTTTATATAAAATAGTGGAAAAATTCTGCAATATCACTATATTATTCACTATCATACAAATCAGTGTCTTTTTTTTCTCCAAATGTGGCATAAAAGGCCCTTCCTATAAAAGGCCCTTTGATTTTTTATATATATATATATATATATATATATATATATATATATATATATATATATATATATATGTTTGCCTTCATATAGATGCAGCTGTTCATACTTGCACCAGACTCACTCACAATGGAACTTAAGTTCTAGTGAAATAAGAAAAATGTGCACAAATCTCCTTTGAATTAACAACAGACATGGCACACATGTCTTACATGTAAGATCGCAACGACTGCCAACACACACACAAAACATCAGCTTTTATAACTGTCATATGATATGACAAGTCCTACAGAATCTCTCTCTCCTCCCACAGATGTAATCAATATCCAGCAATGTCACTGTGAGGGTCACATGGAAACCTTCCTCGCTAATGTTAGTAATTTCCTGCTGCCTGACAGGCTCCTGATGCCGATGGCTGAACCAAATCAACCACAGAGCTGAGCATCATGACACCATGTCTGCTGCAACCGCAGCTCTAGTGCTGTGCTAAACACTCATCCTGTTACCCGGGTTATGGTTTACCAGGGTGCTCCTAATTTTAACTCTCCATCCGGTCCACACCATGTCTGGAGACCAGACGTCCAACTACTGCTGATGAAAAACAGAGATGAGGAAGTACAAGTTCAGTTCTCCACAGCACGGCTTCATGCATAAAACCTGTTCTGCTTATTGCCTTGATTATTAATGTACAATGAAAAAAAATCATGTATGATTAAAAATAAATCAGAAAAGAATCTCATGAAATAGAACGCTAGCTGTTACTCAACTTGTTTTGCTTTAGGGCCCAGATTTTACATTGGTTTTAATGCTGCAGACAGTCACCACAAACCATGTTTATCCTTGTTGCTAGTGAACCTGTATTTAATGTAGTCTGGATCAGGTTTTTATATACTTTGCATGGTTTTGTTAAAAGGATACTCCACCCCAAAATGAAAATTTTGTCATTAATAACTTTCGGGATGATACAGAAGAGCATACACAGCATACGGTGATATGGAGGGACACAGAGGAGACTGTTGACAAAGGAATTATTGAATAAAGTCGTTATTTTTGTTTCATTCGCTTACAAAAAGTGTTCCCGTCGCTTTATACAACCCAGATTGCATGTCTGATGGCAGATGGAGTATTCTGACAATGACTTTAATATCTTTTATGGACCTTGACACTGTTATTTATTTGGCAGTCTATGGGACATTCAAAGGCCTCCCGGTTTTCAACCAAAATATCTTAAATTGTGTTCCGAAGATGAACAAAGCTTTTACGGGTTTGGAATGACATGGGGGGTAAGTGAATAATGACAAAATTTTCATTTTGAGGTGGACTATCCCTTTAATGGGTTTAAAAGTAGGGCTGTTGCGGTAACTTAATCCCATTGAGAATTTGTGGTCAATCCTCAAGAGGCGGCTGGACAAACAAAAACCCACAAATTCTGACAAACTCCAAGCATTGATTATGCAAGAATGGGCTGCCATCAGTCCAGGTGTGGCCCAGAAGTTGATTGACAGCAAGCCAAGGCGAATTGCAGAGGTCTTGAAAAAGAAGGGTCAACACTGCAAATACTGAATCTTTGCATAAACTTATTGTAATTGTCAATAAAAGCCTTTGGCACTTGAAACTGAAATGAAATTATTGTAATTATACTTCAGTATACCATAGTAACAGCTGACAAAAAGATCTGCAAACACTGTAGCAGCAGACCTTGTGAAAATTTATATTTGTGTCATTCTCAAAATTTTTGGCCTGAATTAGAGATTCACTGGAAAACTATTATGCATTTTCAGTTGGCTAACCTGTTTTTGTGATTCTAACTAGTGTCGTTACTGTAAACTACAACTAAAACTATTAAAATTGTTTTCATTAATTGAAATATAACTTAGAAATGTTGTCTTGGCAAATAATTAAGTTAAGTTTATAAGTAAAATAACTAAAATTGCTCAAACTAAACTGAAATAAAAATAAAATATAACAGCACAAACTAATAAAAATAACAAAAGCACATAAAAAAATTACTAAAATTAAAATTAAAGTAATAACTGAAAATATGAAAGCTAATTCAAAATATTAATAAATAAAATAAAAGTATATAAATAATACAAAAATTCTAAAATATTAACACAAATTCTGACCATGCATGATTGTAGCTGCATTTTCTTGCAACATTAGGCATCATGTTTTCCTGCTGTCTACTACCCTGTGACCTAAAATATTTTAGGTTGCAACCCACTAGTTGAGAATGACTGATCCAGACATTTAGTTGAGCTCTGCGTGGGTTCAGAGAAATTAATTTGTACATACTTAGTAATAAAAAATAGTTTGAAAGCTACACTTAGATTTCCTCAAAAACCATCAAAATTGAATTAAACTATATTAAATTAAATTTGGATAAAAGTGGCTTTCAAATGTAAAATATGAATTTCAGAGAACATGCCAGAAATAAGTGGCAATCAATGAGCTGCTGTATGACCCACCATTTCTAGAGACACACTTAAAAATTCATTTTGCATCTTTCACAGACACAACCTGAGATCCACTTTATTAATGGTTGCCTGGCAACAACCAATCCACTGGCAGCTCTAAAGCGGACAGAGGTCATGATGGTGGCATCCTGTTTGGCAGTGGGTAATTGGGGCAAATCACTGTGGGCACAAAACACACATGACCTTGTGACCTTATGGTCCTTTGGGTTATGACTGTAACTGAAATCAAAACAGCCATATGTGCACAAAGAAAGAGTTTGTTTATGCATGAGCACTGTGTGTGTTTCAGAGACACAAAGCTAAAATACGAACACGACTGAAAAGATGGATTTTTGATGGGCAAAAGATGAAAGTCTTCTGTGAGCTTGGGGTGTTACAGGCCACTAGATGGAGGAGGCTGAATGGAGGTGGCTGATAGTCAAAGGGAAGGCTGCAGAAATGAAAATGTCAAAATTCTTGACAGAAAAGTAAGTGAGACAAAGTGTTTTAGTGTGTGTGAGTTAGAGAGAGAAAGTGTAAATGTATAAGGGAGTCAGAGGTACAATGAATAAAAGACTAGCTGAGAGAAAAATTGAATTGAGAGAAATTCTCCCGAGGGTAGAAACTGCAACCCCTCATGTCATATGACAACCATGAGGCAACAGTAATGTAGCTCGCTCAGAGAGAGAGAGAGAGAGAGAGAGAGAGAGAGAGAGAGAGATCTAAGTGCTCTTCCTCTTCCTTAAAATATCCCCAAAAGATCATGGTAGCAGAAAGTTTTTACTCCACATGCCTCTGAAAAAAAAGTACATCAAAGTTTGCTTAAAAAGTATGCACTGAGTTCACTTCTAGCAGATATACACATTTAAAATTAACAGTCTTTCTCTTAAATGGAGCAAAACCACTGAATACTGAGTTGTATCATTGATGATTCACATGCACAGATGTGACGCAGGAAAAAAAATGTTAAAGCTTTTTTAAAAATTACACAAGTCTTTTGACGAGTGGCACCCAAACTTCCTGTTTCACCAGACTTCACCAGACAGAGAACTGCATTTGTTGAGTCATTTCATGGGATAAAACCTGCAAGGCAAACAAGCTAATAGAAAAGAGCATCTGACAGTTTTGCCACCAATTCTGACAGAAATAGCTCGCATTGTTTCAATGATTTGTGTGAACTTGCACATTGCTAAATTCTGCCCCCTTGGTTACTGATGTTAACTCATAAACTGTGTGATTATCAATAAAATATGCTCAAAATGTGGTGAAATTTGATTGGACTTTATTCTTACGTGGACTGGAATGAAGTACGACATCCAGAGCATTTTTACTGTACGTGACATTTTTCTTTGAAGGGATAGTTCACCCAGAAATTAAAATTATGTCATTAATTACTCATCCTCATGTCGTGGTCGCCCTGATTTTGCCAAATAAGACATGTTCCTGGATCAACATCTTTTGTCCAAAAATATAGACTTAACCCAATCCCTACCACAAAACCTAACCCTACCCATTATTTATTCCTAAAATCGTTGTCAAATGATAGCTGATTAACAAGAGTGTAGAAGCACCTAACCTCCATCATAAGCCTAAAACAGATATTTCCTGAAAAGTTATCCCTCAATTCTGATTGGTTGATCCAGGATCAACAAGGATGTTGATCCAGGAACATGTTGTACTTGGTGAAATCATGCTCACCCTCATGTCATTGCAAACCCGCAAATGACACGTTCAAGGTTGCTGTCTATGCAGGGTTCAGAAAGGTCTCAGATTTCATCAAAAATATCTTAATTTGTGCTCCGAAGATAAATTTAGGTCTTAAGGGTTTGGAACAGCATGAGGGAGAGTAATTAAAGAGTTAGTTACAGGGTTAGAGGGTAACCCTCATGTTGTTGTATCTTCGGAACACAAATTAAGATATTTTTGATAAAATCTGAGAGCTCGGAGACAGCAATGCAACTGCAGTGTTCCCAGTCCCAGAAACATAGCAAGGACACTAGTAAAATAGGCTAGTCCATGTGACATCAGTGGTTCAACCGTAATTTTAATCAGTGTAATCAGCGTTGTTTATTTTCAGTAGAAAGTGCACGCTGAAAGTAAACAACGCTGATTACGTCCTGGAGTACTCTCCAAAATGGCGGAAGACGGTAACTCGGGGAGATGAATTGTTGAATAAATTATGTTATTATTGTTTTCTTTGTGCACAAAAAAGTATTCTCATAGCTTGGTAAAATTACGTTTGAACCACTGATGTCACATGGACTATTTTGCCGATGTCCTTGCTATGTTTCTGGACCTGAAGAGCTCTCAGATTTGATAAAAAATATCTTCATTTGTATTGTGAAGATGAACAAATGTCTTACAGATTAGGAACGACATGAGGGTGAGTAAATAATGACAGAATTTTTGGGTGAACTAATCCCTTAATTACGACATTTCCAATTTTTTGTAAAATTATGCAGTAAACATAATTGGAGCGTAATTAGTTTAATTGAAAAATGAAAAGATGACAAATCAGAATCAGAGCAAATGCTTTTCACAGTCAAGTGAAAAAAGAAAAATCTCAACTGAAAGCAATATAACTGATAATGAACAGACCTATTTTAGATATTTCTACAATGTTCTCACTACAATACTGTGGACTCTTAAATTTTATTTAAAACCACCCAGACATACAGATCTTCCTTAGACTTGCATTATGAGAGAACAAACACTTGTTTGAGGAAATGATTTAAGACATGATTAACATTTGTAAGGCAGGGCATAGCGAGGAATCAGCTTCATAGCAGTGTGTCGGGCAGTTCAGTACAGTGGCCTGGTGCAGTTCAGTGTGTCTTTAGTCCTGAGATTAGAGTGCAGAGCCACTCCTGTTTTTACAGACTGCAGACCAGTCGTCCGCAGCCTCAGGAGTTCGGTAATTAAAGCAGGATAGAACGCTATCAAGAAAAGCAGCTTATCTTCAATACAGCCAACCATGCAGGCAGGCAGAGCTTCACGCAGACACACACTTGCTCACAAACACACGTACATCCTGCATCTATAATCCCACCGAATACATCAGAAACCCTGGGACGAAGTGGGAAGTATTTTCAAGATTTGCCAAATTTCGAGAAAACATTTCTCTCTGCGTGTCTATGTTCAACTTAACTTCTCCTCTGGATAAATGTAGCTGTCTTTATGACACAGATCCAGGCATCTGTTAGCAGATGCATGGTTTTATGCTACATGCGATGCGACGCACAACAATTTGCTTTCTTAACATTGTATCAAATGAGTCTCTCAAGCCATGGTCTGATTTATCCACCATCACAAATGTTCTCCAAAAGCAAGCAAAACCCCTTCAGTACGTCATGCATCACAGGCCCAGTTTGGTTGCTTTAATGAGCTGTAATCTCTAAGCCTTCGATTCATGCTTGAACCTGAAATAACTCTAATTCTGCTCAGAGGGGAATGTTGTCCTTTAAAATGTGACACCGCTAACACTGTCTGCAGCCTGAGCGCGCCGGATTTATGCTCTGATTAATGAGAGCGTCTTTAAATGGGGTTAGATCAGGTTCTCTCCGCAACCTTGTCTAACAAATCATGAACATTCTCTTTCTCCCTTTCTCGCTCTCCATTGGGGGTATTAAATTTCCCCAAGTCGAGACTTAGAGGCTCCAGGGATCAATGCGAGCTGCCTGTCCAATTTTTTAAAAGTGAATGGAGATTAATTATCTCCTAATGAGCCGGCCACCGTGTTAGAATTACGTTAGAACTGTGAAATATGAAATGTTTTCTTAGCTACGTGCCTTCACACCCGCTGGCACCATTTCTGTGAATGAGAAGAGGCAGGCAATGTGCATAGATGAGGGAGAATGTTCTCGTGGCCACTGATAACAGAGTGTGCTGTTCTCTAAAGCAGTGGTTTTCAGCAAGGACTTTTGGACATAACTCATGTTTGATCAAAATCCATCCAATATTTTAAGTACCTCAAATTTTCAATCTATTTTTTATTTTTTTTCAGCGCTAATAGCTTCGTAGGCAATGTGCCGACATATAGAGCCATTGTGCTTTGGGCGTCCCAAGTTCGAGTCCTGGCTCATGCCCCCCTCTCTCTCCCACTTGCCTTCCCGTCTCATATATTGCCCTATCCTAGTAAAAAAAAAAAAAAAAAAAAAAAAAAAATATAATATATATATATATATATATATATATATATATATATATATATATATATTTCTGTCTCATATATTGCCCTATCCTAGTAAAAAAAAACACACAAAAATTTTAAGCGGCATAAACTGTTCTCAACATTGATAATAAAAAGAAACGATTCTCAAGCACTAAATCAGCATATATGAATGATTCCTGAAGCATCACCTGACACTGAAGACTTAAAATAATGGCTGCTAAAAGTTTAGCTTTGCCACTACAAGAATGAATTCCATTGTATTCTATTAAAATATAAAACATTTATTTAAAATTGTAATTCTATTTAACATTATCACTGCTTTTACTGTATAATTGATCAAATAAATGCTTGATGAGCATAAGACACTTCAGTAACACTTTACAATAATGTCCCATTGGTTAATGTTAGTCTATGTGTAATGCATTTGTTACAGTATTTATTAATCTTTAGTTGATAATATACAACTGTTCACTGTTAGTTCATGTTAGCTCAGGTCAAATAACATTAACAGATATAGCTTCTGATTTCAATAATGTACTGCATTAATACATGTTATTGCATCAATGTGCATAGATGAGGGAGAATGTTCTCGTGGCCACTGATAACAGAGTGCGCAGTCCTCTAAAGCAGTGGTTTTCACCAAAGATTTTTGAACATTGTTGAAATGAACATTTACTAAGATTAATTAATGCTTTAAAATATTTTTAGTATTATTTTATTAGTTCATGTTAACAAATGTATTCAATTAATGTTAACAAAGCGTTACTGGGACTTTAAAAACATTAAAAATGAGAAAAAATATCAATATCAATAGCAAACAATGTAATATTTTCTCTTATTTGTCAACTGTGAGATTTTTTCTTCATGTGTGGAGTTACAAATATTCAATCTTTAGATATATTCAAACTATAAACTGATGTTTAACACCCAACACCACACAGCTAAGTTTCTCTCTATGTAACCCATTGTTTCAATTTCCCAAGAGTGTCTGGGGTCACATGGGGTCAAGGCCAGAGTGACATTTCTCATACCATTTCTGACCCTCAGTCACGTACACAAAGCAGCCAGAGGCAGATCATAAAGCAATGAAGCCCCAGGGCCCACTTTGCCTCTAGCAGCAGACCACTTATCCTACTCTAACCAACAAGGTCAGCTGGTTAAAAACCAAATAAATTAGGAAACACATTTTTGATAGGCTTACAATATAAATAGCAACTGAAGGCCCAAGTGTACATCTTCCATTGGCAGTCTAAGGCTTTTTAGGCCCCTGAGCATTGGCCCTCGGTCCATAGTCCAGCCCAGAGAGTAGCTTTCAGTGCTCTCGCACATGAACACAACCCTGACTGATCACCCAATGGAGCCTGATTTTTCATAAGACACATGCCACCATCAATGCTGTTCACTTCTGACTGTCCCTGCTGCCAGTTCAAATTCTGCAATAAACCCTATTGACCCTTGAAAGTTCTTACATTCTTGTAGAAGTGTTGTTTCAAAGAGAAGCCAGCAATTCAGCTGAAGAAAAAAGTACTATTTCATCGATCACATGTAAAGAGTGTAGGTGTGTTTGTGTAAAGCAGAACAGTTTGCTCTTTAAGCGTGCGCTGCTCTGATGCATTAACATAAAGCTAAATGAGAAAGAAATTGCAGGTCTCTGGCAGGCTGCTGTCTAAATTGGGTAAAATTACAGCATAGGTCCCTATCTGTGCATCTGCTGTCCTGGTAATTACAGAGTGCCGCTTTCATTGCGAGAGGAAAATAAAAAAGTCTGCTCTGATGAGGCTGCCATGATTGCTGCCATTTACTGCATTTGTTCAGATCACTTCAGCGAGTGACGAGGTATTTGTTTTTCCCCACCTCTCCCTCTAAATTCACAGATTAGGAAAGGGTTGACTGAAGATGGTTAGTGTTCTATTTAAAGTGCATTTCTTGTTGCAGGCTTCCACGATTGAGAGTTTCAAAGAGGTGGACCTCAGACACTGTAAAACGGCTGTGAAGTTAAATGAACTTGCAACAATAGCAGCATCGGGTGAGAATGGGGGCAAGACAGAAACATCAGCTAGACAGACAATAGAAACGAGATTACAATTCGATGTGGGTTTGACAGCTGTGAATAGGACAGCGTTTCTTTTCATGTTTTGTGTCAGTGTGGACGTTTTTGAGGGAAAGGATTGAAGACGCCAGCAGATGTAAGCAGTTTCATTCTGCAGAGCCAAAGATGTTTTTCTGTTGCCGTATTTGCCAGAAATGACGAAGAACAAGAATATGTGGCCTTATTTCTGCCTGTTTATGGAAGATTCTTTCATAATGCGTAACATTTTGTTAAAACACGAAAGAGCCAATGTTGACAAGACCTTCTGATTTCACTGAATACTATGTTAAGTTGCACAAATTTTCAGCAATTAAACACATTTAAACTTTCTGATTATTTCACGGTTACTTCAAACAAAAGCTTACTGCACAAAAAAGCATTTGTTTTTTCTTAAAGATACACTGTGAAAACTTGATGTTTCTTGTGTTGTGATTGCTGTCTGATTACAGTCAGCAACAGTAATGATAAAATAATCTGCCAGCGGCCAGTTAAAAAATTAGAGCACGCCAAGGGTGTAGAGCTAGGAGCTACTTTTCCTTCATCGTACTGACAGAACCTTTTCAAACAAGACAAAAGTGTTGCTGTTTGCTCTAGTCATATCGACTTGCCTGAGGGTCTGTACATTGGTCCAAAATTCCTTTATTTTTCACAAATGGAGTGTCTTTTTAGAGAGGCTAGAGAGGCTTTTCATGCAGTAACCTCACAAAAAAGCTTGGAGACTCTTGGACTGTGGAGAATGTCTGTCAAAGCATGTGCACTGAATGAAAGCTGTATTGTATAGCTGCTGAACAGAGCAGTTCTCTGTGGTCTTCTACTTGTCCGAGCACATCATGTCCACTCTGCTTCAAAATACTGTGTGTTTCCTTCACTTCCGTTTCCATTCAGTGACATTAAAGGAGCTAATTGTGAAAAGAATAAGGGATGAAGTAGTCACATGCACTAAAACATGCACACTCAAATTCTTGGGTCAAGAGTAGGTCCGCTTCCTCAGGCATAGTTACGCAGATTAAGATGTTACTATAAATGTAGACTTAGACAAAAAGGTTAAATTATTGGCCTGACATGATGTGATTGTTCTTTGTTTAATCATTGATCTGAAATTGATTTTCTGACAGTTTGAAACACACCAAGTGGGTCATGTGCAGTTGAGTTACTAGAATAATATAGTAAGTGCATGATTATGTTAACATGAAGCTGCCACAGAAAAGGCTGTTCACCACTGCTTTGAGGTCAAATGAAACCAAATTAGAGCTGCATTTTTAGTTGATTTAAGGCGAGACACTGCAGGTGAATAGGGAAAAAAAAATAACTAATAGATATCACCTTACTTACCAAGTTGATTGATTACATTGATAATTGCAAACATTTTTTTGTATTACAAGTTTTCTAAAATGTTATATTTAAATATGCAAATGAGGAATTATTTAATGAAATATGCGCTAATTTGCATAAATTTCTAGTACAAAAATCTGAACACTGGATTAAGTCAGTTTCAAAATTCTTGTTTAATTTTTTTATATATTAGAGTCAAATGTTTTTACAGAGGGAATTCTGGGTATCTCTTTTTGTCACTCCATAATTCAGAAAATACTTTGAACAGCTAGAAAACAATATATTTTTACCATTTTTTGGGGAATAAAATGTTGTATATAATCAAGAAAATGATATATGAACAAATCCCTCTGTAAAAACCTTCAGAATATAGACAGGAATAAAAATGTAAAGTTTGGTGTGTGTAAGTGCCACTGAAGTGGAGATATATGGCTCAGAGTTGGAGAAAAAACTCATTTTGAGAAAACGGCCTTTAAAAATATGTATTGTAATTGAAATCTATTGACATAAATAGATAAAGTGCTATAAAAGAAACACTTAACAGTGTCTTTTGGATGTTTTCTTTCCATAAGTCTGAAAAAAAACACTTTATGAAAAGCCAAAAAGCCCAAAATCTAAATATTGACAGGTGCATGAAAAAACACTGTTTTTGCCTGCAGTGTCTCCCCTTAAAAAGGATAAATTAAGGTGTACTACTGTAAAATTTGAACCCAGACAGTTTACTGTCAGGAGTAAGAACTCTACCTCTGGTTGATGATTTTATTGTACTTAAATACGTTTCAAGGAGGCAAAATGTATTTGTTTTTAAAAATCAACAAAATGTCACTGTTAGCCTTTTTAGCAACCCAAGGTCACCTTCTAAAACCAAGAGATTTGGTACAATTTCAACACTTGTCATTTAATGATATGTACTGATCTTATTAGTGGTTGTAGGTATTTGTACATAAAATAGGTCTAGGACACACATTTTTATAATTTTGCAGCAGACACTGAAACGTACATTATTAATGTATTGACAGCAGTAAAAATGCATTAAAATAACATTAGAAACTTGATTTTATATTAAATTATATCATGCAATTTGATTTCATTAATCAAATACACTACATTTCATCTCATTATATTGACCTAATTTGACATTATAATGGTTTCTTTCTGTTTTGTGTGATTAATCTTACAGTATTTAACAAAATTTGCATTTCCATTTGTAACTATAACTAGTAGCTAAACTTCATACCTCATCTCAATGGAAGAACTATAAATACTTAGGAAGAAGTACATAACTATGCAAGAAGCATTAAGCCTCATTCTGTAAGCAAACACAAAACAGAAATGAGTTAAACAGTCGGCAAGGTCAGCAGTCTGTGGGAAAGAGTGGAGTTTTCCATTCATCTCCTGTCTCCCTCTGCTCTCCTGCACAATGCAGAGGTGTTTGCCAAAGACATTTCATCATGTCATCAACTTTACTTGTCGTCTGAGATTTTGATGATGGATGTTGGCAAGTTGGAAACGTGATGTGCAGATTATTAATTGACTATTGATTGAGGACAAAGTTTTCCCTCTTGAATGTGAAATCAACAGCTCTGAGAGTCACTATCCTTCGCTGACATAAATCATTTTTAAACAGGACAAGGCCATGATTCATTCTTAACTGCAGCCACACACTGTCGCCAGACCTAGAAGAGAAGGTCCTGAGGAGCTGGATAATTTCGTCTGCCTGGTAAGGTTGGCATAACTGACTCTCAGTTATAAACACTCTCTCTCTCTCTCTCTCTCACACACACACAGACACACACACACACACACCTTGAGATGACCATCTCAGACAGTGAGTCAGGTGGGCATTTCCACACTCCACAGTAATGTCTGACAGACAGGTAATAGGAGACACACATACCTGACAGACAGGAAGGGGGAGAAGAAATACATAAATAGACGTGCACACTCACAGAAACACCATTGCATGTCTCAGCACCTACTCGGCTGAGAGAGTGGCGTCAGCAGCGGTCCTTGTGTCAAACTCTTTAAGCACCAGTCTGACACACACACACACACACACACACACACACACACACACACACACACAAACAGCTCCCTTCCCGCCAAGGTGCCAGGGCCAGACCTTCACCATGTTTGATTTTGTTTGTGTGTTTTCGTCTTTCATACCAACAAAGCTTGAAATAAATATGTATTCAAAATGGTAGCGGTGTCCCAGTGCTGTCAGGAACCTGTCATGTCCTCCTGCTGAGTCTGACACACACGTAAACACACTCACGGTCACACCTCATAGATTTTTGAGCCTCAGATGTGGGAAGGAGAGAGGGCAGACTTCCTAAAACTCTTTATAAATACATTTCATTAATCACAATGTTTTTTGTGGTCAATTCAAAACATGACAATGAGGAAAATTGTGGCAAAAAAAGTAATATTTGTAAAATGGAGTAAATGGTTATTCACTGATTACCTTCACCATAAGGTTGACATGTAGGCCTAAAAAAATTCTAGTCTGTCTATTTTTTAAATGCACTTAATCTTCTAGTGAAAGGATAGACTTACAATGAACTGCAAGCTTGCATTCAGATCTGCTTGCATCTAATTTGCGCCACAGTTTTTCCATTGGGATCATTTCAGTTGGATGTTCATCAAAATATGGAAGAATATATCTCTCACTACTTCCGTTACATTATGACTTTAAAAATGATACATCAACATTATGATATCAAAATGGCATAGTTTTTTCTGTGTGAAGCAACCAAATGATTTATAATAAATTTAATTTACCAAATGTATGACTTCAAAAGATGAGTAGGACCAGGTAAAAATTTTCCAATGCTGATTTGGGGGAGTAATTTGAGAAATGGATTGAGTAAGGGATAATGTACATCCAGCCGGTTGTTATCGCAGAATAATCCCTGGCTGGATGTACATTATCCCACTTATTACAGGTCTACTTGCCAAATAGGTAAATAATTAGACACAAAATATTGATTTGAGATTTGAGCAAAGCTTCCGTGAACACAGCAGTTGCGAGCAAGCGTCAAGTTCAAATTAGATGGACATTTAAAGAACAGTCAAAGCAAAATGGCAGTAGCTGCGTTTGTATGAAACGAGAGCAAGTCTGCGATACCAGGATGATATAATTAAATATTTGTACACCATTTTGAATCGAGCTTTAAAATTTTATTAGCTAAACAAACACAAAGCATCCACCAAGAAAAACTGTTCCTAGCAAGAGTATAGCACCAACTTCAGTTACCTGGATGAGCCTGTGTTATCAGCTTTTACCAGTTGTTATCGATGGATAACATACATCGGAATGTCGCGACTGACCAATCAGAATCATTATTCCACATGGTATTCCACAGAGCCGTGTAATAAAATATGTTAAACAGAGCTGAAAGTGCTAAGTCATAATCAAATTAAAATGTATTTATTTTTTTTATATTCAACAGGTTAATTCACTCAAAACTTAAAATTCTGCCATAATTTACTTACCCTCATGTCGTTCCCAGAACAGCATGACTTTCTTCACTGTAACACAAAATAAGTAGTGCTGTCAAACGATTAATCAGAATTAATCGCATCCAAAGTAAAAGTTCTTGTTTACATAATTTGTGCATGTACTGTGTATATTTATTATGTATATATAAATACATACACATAAAGTATATATTTAAAAAATAATATTTAAATGTATATATTTATATACATATAATTTATATTATATAAAAATATATTTAATATACTGTACAAACATAAAATTTTTCTTAAAAATATACATGCATGTGTATTTATATATACACATAACAAATATACATAGTATACGCACACATTACATAAATAAAAACTTATTTTGGATGCGATTAATCATTTGAGAGCACTAAAAATAAGGTGTTTTTTGGTAAATACAATAGAAGTCAATTGACTCCAATTTTGTAGGTTATCAACATCCCATCTTCTTTTGTGTTCCGCAGAAAAGAACAACAAGTTCATACAGACATGAAACAATATGTGGGTGAGTAAATGATGAAAGAATTTTCACTTTTAGATAACAAACAAACATACAAGGGCCAATGAATATGTAGAAATTTACATTCCAGTTTTGTGGAAAATGCACATATTCTACCTGAGATTTCATAAGTCATTTGGACTGATGTATTTTGTTCATTTTGGAGCTTCACAGGCCTTGGTCACTATGTAGAGCCACAAATAATAATAATAATAAAAATAATTTAAAAAAATGGAAATTGTAAATTCTACCTTTCTGCTTTAGTGTTTTGAGCAGCAGGTAATTTTCCCGTGAACTATTTATTCATCTGAATAAGCATAAGTTCTGTTTCAGCTTTTCCTCATCAACAAGTAAAACAATGACTGCATCAGAGACTGTTTGTCTATCAATATTTAATCAAGCATATTTCAGTCTTTACTTTGCCACTCTATAAATCTGCTTAAATATTAAGATGAATCAGACCTCATTTAGAGAAGAGCTGGTTCATTTTAGTACACACAACTGGAGCGTTGGTTGTTGTTTTTTCAGCGGAGCCCTAAACTCATTTCCTCCCCCTCAGAGTGAGCGTCACTGACTCTTTCCTCCAGACTGGTGTCATGACACTGTATTGATCATGTTCCACCCACTCTGCTTTCCTATTCCCACTTTTCATTAATATTTTTGCAGAAACAATCTGCTTCTTTTCTTCTTACTTCTCTCCCTCTCACTCTTGCTCTATTCACCTGTTCTTCATTGTGTTTCTTCATTCTCTCTCTTTCCCGGAGCCTGAGGGCACTGGCAGCAATTAGCTGGAGTTCTGTTGTTCTGGGTGAAAGCTGCCCTCACAGGCAAACAAATTCTCTCAAGACACAAGAAAACAGAAAAAGCCAAAGTGGAAAAACACACCAGCACTCACAGATGGAAATACGCTACATGATGTACTGTTGATGATGTTGGTTTCTAATTGTGTTTGAGACTGTAGTCATCACTGAGCTCTTAGTCTTAGATCTGGGTGCCCCAACTCTGTGAAGTAAAAAAAAAAAAATGTATATACTGTGAAAAATGAGATTTCCCTTTGGTGCTGTAATGGCAGGAAACCAGTGTTGAATTCCAGTATCATGTTAACAAGCACAGTGTCAAGTGTGGTCAGCAGAATGAATGGTAGTACTCGGGATCATGTGCTGGTAGTGGATAGAATAATAAATTAAAAAATAAATTAAAAACAGGAGAATTTTGATCATGGAGGTCAGTCATGTGTCAATGCCTTATGGAATCTAATACAACTGTAGGAAAAAGTACACTACCATTCAAAAGTTTGGGGTCAGTATGTTTTTTTTTATGTTTTTAAAAGTCTCAAATGTCCACCAGGGCTGCATTTATTTGGTCAAAATACAGTGAAATATTATAACAATGTAAAATAACCTTCCTATTTGAATATGTTTTAAAAATGTAATTTTACACTGTGATGGCAAAGCTGAATTTTCAGCAGCCATTTTCTAGTCTTCAGTGTCACATGATCCTTCAGAAATCATTCTAATAGGCTGATTTGGTGCTCTAGAAACAGGACTCTTTAAATTAAGAGAATGTTTAAAATAAGTTCTTATTTAAAATAGAAATCTTTTGAAACATTATAATTGTCTTTACTGTCATTTTTTATCAGTCTGTTTTTCTATCAAGTCCCAAAAATAGACAAATAAATTCTGCTTAAATAACACAAGCAATTATATGATTTTGCTATGCACAAGAAGCACTACCTGATGTGAACCATGGATCAAAGAAAAGGTACAGGGTAATGAAAGTATCTCTGCAAGTCTTGATGTTCTTTGGTCCACTGCAAGACAAATCGTCTATAAATAAAGTTCAGCACTGTTGCTGTCCCTAGAAGTGGGATTGCTGCAAACATGACTGCAAGAGCACAGCAAAGAATGCTCAGTGAATGCCAAGTGAAGCTCAACTGAAGCTGGCTGATGCAACAGGACAACGAACAAAACACAGAAGAGATTCAATAACATAACACCTTCAAACCAATTCAGATGCTTCAGCATGACCTTCAGAGAGCAATTCATGCCAGACCTCCCCAGAATATTGACAGCAATGACAAAATTCCTCATTGTCCAGGTCTGATCTCAGAAATAATGTAGTGGGGGTTATTATCACTGCCTATAGGGTCAAGCATTTATTAAATTCATGTGCATTTGGGTGTTTAAGCAGTTGTCAATGTGTCGTTTTAAGCATACTGTGATTGTCTACCATGACATATTTAGTTTCAGAAATCCCAGCATCCACATACAGGGCAGTTCTACTAAAATCACTTCTAAGGCACAATTATAAGTAAGAAATGTTGACCAAAGTGCTGTACTTTAAGATCAACAGACGAATCAAAGCAGCAGAGCTGGTATGGTATGCAAAGCACAATATATTGTGAATAAGTCACAAAATGTGAACAACAAAAATATCACTACTGTACTTGCATAGTCTCAAGCCAGGGGAGAAAGAAAGATGCATGTCTTGAGATGGAATTTAAAAACATCAGTGGTAAAATATGATATAATTTGGAGTGGCATGCTGTAAAATGTGTGGCCACAGCATGAACAATGTGAGAAAGTCAGTAATGTAATGAAGTGCCAAATGCATAACCCTTAGAAACAAATAAAATCTTACAAGTCTGGGAAGAAAGGCCATAAGAGGAGAAATACTGTCTGTCTTTGTTCTTTGTTACAGTCAGGCATATTATACAGATGGGTCCAAGATGACTGACAAATACACACAATTAAAAAAATACATATAAGCTATACTTTAAAAAGAGATTTAAAAAATTAGCTGGAGTATTTCCAAAATGTAATTACACTTTTAGCAATGACAAATTCTAGGATTTAAAGCTCAAGGTCATCAAAATAGCCTCAAACTGTGAAATTTTCACAGATGTAAAAAAGCAATTTAGATGGATTGTTTATAAATTTTAAACAAGGTTTACAACAAGTTACAGTATTTATCTCAGTTAATATCATTTGTACTTACAGAACTATTAAGCCAAAAAAGTAATATTTTACCACTAAAAGTTTAATGTTAAAAAGTCAGATAAAAGCTATTTTAACATTAGCAAATGTATTATGAACTAACAACGAGCAATGATATATTTGAGTGTCATCAACTAAGATTATTAAACAACAGTGTTACCATAACAAACTAGTTCAAATAAATATTCATACAAAAATATGTTCTATTTCAAGATTTTCTTTTAAAATACACAACCATTCAAATGTTTGGGGTCAGCAAGATTTTTCAGCAAGACGTCCCTTATGCTCATCCAGACTACATTTGTTCAATCAAAAAATACAGTAAGAAAATTATTACAATACAACTTTCCTTTTTTAATAGATTTTAAATTGTATTCTATTCCTGTGATGGCAAAGATGAATTTTCATTAGGCATTACTCCTGAATTTTTCTAAAAACTAACAGCTGCTTTATAGCCAACAGAGTATTGTTGTCCAGATAATTCAGAGATTAATCAGTGCTTTTAAGGGTACGTTTATATGATACTGATTGTACTACAAATGGAAATGTTTTTCCTTTGTGTTTTTGAAAAGCTTTGCCTGCGTGCACATATGCATTCCTATAGACGATGCTCATGTCATTACAGTTTTCACAAATTTGTGTTTTTGGAGGTGAAAACATTATCATTTGCAAGAACTTGCTCTTTGAAACCCATTTCAAACATTTGTGATTTAAGGCCCCCAAAATGACTCTCAAAATGTGTAAATAAATGGCCAAAATGCATAAAAAGTTTTCAGTTTTTAGTTGAAAATGGTGTTGTTTAAATGCCCATTAGAGATGTGGCTGACACATTTGTTTGGAGGAGAATGTTTAGTCCAGCAGTGATTTCACAAAATGATATGAGTCATCAGCACATTTGCATTTCAAGACATTAAAAACAGCAAAGGTTTGAGCAGTTCATTCTCTGAGTGACTACAACACAACATCCCCTCTAGGGAACATTAACAGCATCTTTGTTTCCATAATGACAAATTCTTCTCACTTGTTCACACATAACACAGTTTTTTGAGCAATTATGTCTTTCACTCTTTATCACTCAGCTGCTTTGACATAGAGGACTCAGCATTACAAAATGCAGTGTATGTTTCAATAATGCAACATATGTCACGGCATAAAGCAGTCAGGCTCTGTGTGAAGATGGAGGACTGAAGCATATTACGAGAGAGAGAGAGAGAGAGAGAGAGAGAGAGAGAGAGAGAGAGAGAGAGGAATCTCAGCAGTTTGTGCTTTCGAGTTGCATTTCAACAGTGTGCAATGAGTTTATATGGAAACGTGTGCTCGCGTGGCATGAAATAACATGGCATTTCAGCTCGACTGATGAATTTTATTAAGAGTCTTTATATCTGGGGCCTTAAGCTGCCCTGATCAGCATAATCCCTGTCCAAACAACAGATAATGAATCTGCCTCTGAAACAGCAGGCGGCTGCAGGAAAACCCACTGCTGATCTGCAGAAGATGAGCACAAATGATTGGATTTAAACCAGCAGGAGAATTTCTAATGGGTTTGTAGTAAGACTCCCAATATTCATCAAAAGTGTCCTCTAGTTCGGGACAGACAGAGAGAAGCTTTACATTCCACTGACACACAAAGATTAGATGCACTAATGCGAGTCATTTGCATGAATAGGCCAAACACAACCAGACTCGAAAAATCATTGCGCTTTATGAGTGGCAGAGAAAAGACCCGTCTACATTAAAATGTCTCTCTAGGATTAGAAAACAATAGGGTGATACAACCAAATGATAATTGTACCACTAAATGTGTCCAAGGACACATTTGATAGATGTCTCATAACAATTTAATGTCTCTTATGATCCTTCTACATGAAATATGGTTATTTTCTCTCCTCAAATGCACAATCTGTCCTCTGTTATGCATGGGAAGCGTTCCCTGGTCTTTCTGGCTGACACACACAGCTCAATTCAAATCACTGCAGTCTGCTTTGGCCCAAACTGATCCAGTCAAACATGACACGGGCCATTGCAGCAACAGAGTAGAATGAATGAGGACAGCAGTTCATCTCTCTCTGCTGCCATGCTCTGGTGGATCGCTTTTGAGTTGGGAAATGAATGCTTTGTTGATGTAAAGAGAGAGAGAAGCTGTATCTCTGTATTCCTAAGTCTCTAAAGCATCTGTATGAGGTCTGTTAAAGGGTTACTCTACCCCAAAATTAAAATTTTACCCCCATGTTGCATCAAACCCATAAAAGCTTTGTTCGTCTTCAGAACACAATTTAAAATATTTTGGATGAAAACTGGGAGACTTGTGACTGTCTCATTGACTGCCAAGTAAATTATACTGTCAAGGTCCAGAAAAGTATGAAAGACATCATCAAAATAGTCCATCTGCCATCAGTGGTTAAATTGTAACATTATGAAGCGATGAGAATACTTTTTGTACATGCAGAAAACAAAAATATTGACTTTATTCAACTATTCGTCACCTCTGTCTCTCCGCATCACCATAGCGCCATTTTGGAGAATATCCGCTTAACGCAAGCGGCTTACGCTCTTCTGTGTCAGCCGCGCTGCACAACTGCACAAAATTTTCATTTTGGGGTGGAGTAACCCTTTAATTACTCACCCTCATGTCATTCCAAACCAGTAAGAACTCCGTTCATCTTTGGAACACAAATTAAGATATTTTTGATGCATTCTGAGAGCTCTCTGACCCTCCCATGTAAGTAACACGATCAACGTCTAGAAACGTAGCAAGGAGATCGGTAAAATAATCCATGTGACATGAGGGCTTCAACCATAATTTTACGCAGCTATGAGAATACTTTTTGTACACAAAGAAAAAAAAATAACGCCTTTATTTAACAATTCGTCTTGAAGAGTATCACATACATAAACAACGTATGCTGTTCTGTGTCACCCGCAGCACATGTAGAAAACATATCCGTGTGGTGCGGCTGACACAGAACAGCGGAGGAGACGAGTTGAATAAAGTTGTTATTTTTGGAAAGACATGAGGGTGAGTAATTAATGACAAAATTTTCATTTTGGGGTGGAGTGACCCAAGTATTTCTTAAAAAGTAATGTTTTTAAATTTTATTTTGTAACCGAACTTACTCCCTTCAATTTTCTAAACGTACAAAGCATTTTCTGTGCGCTATGTGAACGAAACCATGCTAGACAACTTGTTGCCCGTTTCTCGTGAATGTTGCATGTTTTAATGTGTGGTTTCCTTAACTCACAGAGACTGAGGTATGAGCTGTATGTCTTCCGGAGGCTTTAGATCCTGGCGCTGTCTTCCACTGGAGCTACTCTGCGTTTATGCCTTGATTGGACTCGACTGACCTCACTGGTATCAGTCGTGAAAAGACTTTCCATCTTTACAGACGTCGCCATCTTTTAATTTGACTTATTTTAGTAACAATCGCTATGGTCACGGGCGATTTTCACAATTATTTTCATGACTTGACAATTAGCTATTCATTAATTTATCTAATGTAGATTGTTTTAAAAAACAAGAACAAAATCGCTTTTTTGTATAATAATGTGAAAACATTATTTTTAAATGCTGATAAATGGTTAGAATATTATTTTGCTTCTGAATATTTTTCTTGAAATGTTAAAGCAGGCTAAAGCCAGTGGCAACAAATCAGGTTTCTTTTAAATGTCATTCCCTTCAAATGGAAAATGTCAAATACTACAGTGCGGTAAAACACGTTTAAGTGTTCCATTTAAGACGACACTACCATTCACTACGATTGGAGTTCAACCAAGTGCATCTACCTTATTTTTAAAGTGAGAACGGGCAACTTCCATTTTTAGCTTGAAAGTGTAAGGCTTCCGGTGACAGCCGCTTCCAGTTATTTTAGCTGTAAGGTACAAAAAACAGTCAGTTATACTGCTTGTTATTGCTAAGTAGTATTTGTTATCATTTTTTAAAATGTATTGTCATAATCATAAATACACAGTACCACACCAAATTTACCAAATATAGTTTTACCAAATTTACTGCATTTTATAGTAATTTACATGTAGCCTACCTTAATCAGGGCAGACGCAATATTGAATTTTCCGAGGATGAAATGAGATAGATTTACAGTCTGTACAATGGCATGTGCTCTATAAAGCTCCTAGATTATGTACAATGTTCACAACTGGAGTCTTTGTCTTTTGAAAAGTTGTTTTGTCAGCTGAACAGTCGGTATATTGTTAAACAACAGTACAATCCATTGAACACACTGTACTAACCCTCAGCCTCATTTTCATTGCTGTCAAAAATTTAATCTGGCACTTCCCTGACTAAGGTCTAGTGGTTAATGAATCACAAGTTTTGCACATGCACTATGATAAATACATAAAACTTTAATACAAAAAAACTGAAGTACTGTCTGTGTGCATTCATGAGGGGAAAAGTTCACCAGTCCAGTACTGACCGCACCAACTGCACCAAATTCTGGAAGGATATGATGTGATAATATGTGTCTAGCAAACCTCAGTCATTATTATTCTTGCAATTTTGTCAAATAAGATGTGTTAGGAGCTGAGTGCATGCGTGTGTTTAATGATGTAGCTGACCATAGCACAGTGAGCTCTCAGCTTGTCTTCTGACCATCAACTCTAGAATCTACTCCATTATTACTGCCGTGCTGTGCTCCTGTCTGAGCACCTCATTTAACTGATTGATACGAGGATGCAGGCGAGGGCTATTCCACAAACAATAAAATGACCACGACCATTTTATCTCTGTATTTTGACGTTTAAGTGAAGCTGTGAATGTGGAGGGCTGCAGAGTGACAGCTGCAACAGAAAGACAAACAGAGTCAGTCTGAGTCCTCAGGCTAAAATGACTCAATGCACCCGCTGCTTTTATACTGTTTCACAGAGCCATTAAAACCTGCAGGTCTACTGGAGCAGGACTCAAAGGGAGAGGAAGGATGGAAAGAGACAAAGACAGAAAGAAAAGAAAAGCGGGCCGGCAGGAAGAATAGGGGAAGAAAGAGAGATAGAAAAAGCTGCCGCGTCTGACAAGAACCGACATGTACAAGCCCTTCAGTGACTTCAGTGCTTGACTGGAATAACCCTTACCTTCAGCACACAGGCATGATAGGACTCTTACTCTCTCTCTCTCTCTACACACACACACTGTGCCTCGGGCCGAACTGGGTCAGATTCTCGGATAGAGTGTCTCTCCTGTAAATTCTGACTCAGTTTGTTGGAGGTAGACGGGGATTTCTCTGCGTTTCAAAAGGTCAAGTGGAAAACAAAACAAAGGCAGTAGTATTCATAGATGCTGCACTGCAGTTATGTAATAATGAAGCCAAATGGAGTAATAGAAAAACAAGTTCTGAACCCAAACAAATGAATGACATTAGAACAGTGTTATGGAATGTTCACATCATGACAAAATTTCACAGTATCGAGCTCCCCACTATTAAGGCCTGTTCATAAGGACTATAAATATAACAATAATTATATTGTTGTCCATGCCAATGGATTATAATCTTCTGTTTATTATGAGCATGCACTGCATTTGTTGTCTGCTGTTTTAAATTTGTAAGCTTCTAATTTGTGTTACACTAGACTTAGAGAAAGGCAAATGTCTACAGAAAGTGCAATGATCATAGTAAGACATTACGTGTTGAACATATAATCGTATGGAAATCATGGCCTAGTGGTAAGAGAGTTTGACTCCTAACCCTAAGGTTGTGGGTTTGAGTCTCGGGCTGGCAATACCACGACTGAGGTGCCCTTGAGCAAGGCACCAAACCTACAACTGCTCTCTGGGTGCCGCAGCATAAATGGCTACCCACTGCTCCGGGTGTGTGTTCACGGTGTGTGTTTTCACTGCTGTGTGTGCACTTTGGATGGGTTAAATGCAGAGCAGCAATTCTGAGTATGGGTCACCATACTTGGCTGTATGTCATGTCACTTTGTCAAAATGTAATCAATATTTTCATGTGAAATTCAATATGTCGTCTGAACTAAAATCTATTCTGTCCAAAAAAAAAAATTAGTCATCACAAGCTCTCTTAAAAGTCACTGATGCTCTGGTTCCTTCTGGAATAGATTGTCATTAGGATTTCACAATGTCCTCTACAATCAATTTAAATTGTGACGTCACAAAGTCCTCCTGAAATCAAATCAAGTGGGGGAAATCCTTTATCTGTGTAATTATTTCCCAATCACTGTCTCAGTGCTTTCTATGATGAAGAGGATGTGAAGCATAAATTTGATGATTAACTGGATGGCTTTCGTGCTGTTTGCTTTGTGTAGGTCACGGCTCACCTGTGGAGAGTAGCATGTAATCTGGACCGAAGCGCTACAGTGATTCTGGCTGAGAAATAGATGTGCCTGTCACATCGAATTAAATTTTCGAAGAGCTGGTCTGGACCTTGATGAAAAGAGAGGCTTCTCTACACCAGAAAACAGAAAGAGAGCGAGGGAGGTGGAGTAGTGTGAAAAAGAACGAAGGAGAGAGACAAGGTATGAAGGACAAATGCAAAGCAATATCAACAGGCTAAACAACAGCCTCACAGGTGTGAACCTGTCTGCCTTATAAATGCTATTAGTAGTCTTTTATCTGAGTCGACTGCACACTAAATGCAGGGACGGTCCCTCTGGAGTAATTGGGCGGATGAATGTCTTTGCTCAAGGGCACAGTGGTGATAGTGGATCTGTTTAACTCTCCAGTTCATAGGTCAGTGTCATCTTGGTTTAAAACCATGAGCTTGTGTGTCAAGGCTTTTTCGAAACCATTTCACACTCTTAAAAATAAAGGTTCCAAAAGGGCGTTTCATATCTTACTATAAGAACTGTTTTCACACTCTGTGCCGTCTTTTAAAAATCAAATTCAACAAATATCTAAAAGGTAAAAAAAAGGATTAGGCTATAATATGTGACCCTGGACCACAAAACCAGTCTTAAGTAGCACAGGGTATATTTGTTGCAATAGCCAACAATACATTGTATGGGTCAAAATTGTCGATTTTTGTTTTATGTCAAAAATCATTAAGTAAAGATCATGTTCAGTTAAGATATTTTGTAAATTTCCTACCATAAATACATCAAAACTTAATTTTTGATAAGTAATATGCATTGCTAAGAACTTCATTTGGACTTCTTTAAAGGCGATTGTCTCCAATTTTTGATTTTTTTGCACCCTCAGATTCCAGATTTTCAAATAGTTGTATCTCAGCCAAATATTGTCCTATCCTAACAAACCATACATCAGTGGAAAGCTTATTTATCTTATCAGCTTTCGTGTGATGTATACAATTAAGAAAAAAAAAAAATAACATCATGAGTGGTTTTGTGGTCCAGGGTCACATATAATGTTAAAGTTTTTTAATGGAACTATTGATGCCAATAAAGAACCTTTATTTTTAAGAGTGAGTCACCAGACTGCTACTGAAATGTAATTGTAAGATCGGGGCAAACTTTTTTGGTTTTGTAAAATGTTATCTCTATTTAAATCAGCGTGTACCTGTGTTTTCTGCATGTCAAAACTAACACAACGCGAGCCAGGATGGCTGAGTCACGATCAAATGACTCTATT
The DNA here is from genome assembly GCF_018340385.1 of Cyprinus carpio. Lineage (NCBI taxonomy): Eukaryota > Metazoa > Chordata > Actinopteri > Cypriniformes > Cyprinidae > Cyprinus > Cyprinus carpio. The sequence goes on along the minus strand of NC_056613.1, from coordinate 14,218,071 downwards.
GAACTGGTTCATTTTAATGAGTTAGTGAAATAGATTCACATCGAACACGTTCGTTAGTTATCGCTTTAACCACTGTGCTCAGTGAGCCCGCTGTTTGCGACCTCTGCACTGAATCTCGTGTCTGATTCGAAACCATCCAGAAACCACTGCTGGGATGTAACCTATATGCTTCAATGTGTCAACACACTAATGTGTCAATATAATGTGACAACGTGTTAAACAGTCATATTAACAGGCAGATATATTCTTATAAAACAAATGTGTGATATGTATGTGGCACAAATTCTTAATACAATTAGGGAAAAGCACTAGTTTAACTTTAAATGGACCAGCAGCATGATTTGATCAAAAGAAGCAACACTTGTAAGTTATCAGTTGCAATCATTTTACTGATTATTCAAATGTATGTTAAAAACAGCTGATTTGAAGATATTGGTCTTTGCAAATCATGTATACTTACATAGAAAATAGCTGCCTGGCATCTGGCAGTGTCACATTTTTAAGATGCCATTTCACACCATCTTTTTTTCTTTTTTTTTAACAGCAGAGCGTGTCCTGTATGAATGGTCCCTTTGAACATCATAAGACCTTGTCTGCCCTCTGGGAACATGTTTCTATCTCCCGCGCTCTCTTGAAGCAGAAGAATCTTTGACAAGAGAGATTAATCTAAGATAGAGGAGCATAGAGTTTAATGTTTACACCCACCAAACAGATTAATTAGAGGAATAGAGGAAGCACACAGTCAGGGACAAAATGCTCATTTATCATGAAGCGAAATGATGGAGAGCGGGCGAGATGTTAATGCACTGTCCGTCTGCTCTACAGAGAGGAAGTCAATGTCGTAGTGTTAATTGTAGCGAATCATATTACAGGCTTCTCATCCTCTGGAAATTAACACCATTCGGACACAGAAAAATAACATCTATTTCTGGACGCTTGTAATTCACTTCTTCCTGTGTGAGAAAATTTGGCTTTGTACTTTGAAACGTTCCAGTTCTAGTGTCAATCATTCAGTCGTACTCTTCACTCCTTCAAAACAAAATGACTACATCAATGATCACACTCCAAATCCACTGACTCTAATCCATAGGTGAAATGTTATTATTATATTTCAGTATATTGTTTGAGTAATATTACCCTTTCAGTGTGTACGCAGGCTTATGGATAATATAAAGTCCTCTGATGAATCAAATGAATAAATTCAATGTGTAAATTCAGTTATTTTACCCCAGTATTGATTATTAAAGCAGCATGAAGTAGAATCAGGGCATGGAGCAATTTTATTAACCAAAAAAACAAAAACAAAAACAAAAAATCATACAGGTTTGCCATAAATAATGACAACATTTTCATTTCTGGGTGAACTATGCCTTTAAATTTGGCCCATGAGAAATATTCAAAATCAGAATCTGAAATCTATTAAGCATTAATAGATATTCATTTCAGTTTCCGTAATTATAGTACTTCACCTTATTTTATTTTAGTTAGTTGCCAAGGCAACATTTAAAATTATTATTTTTTTTTTTACATTTAAGTTTGTCATTTAATATTTGCATTTTATTGTAGATTTAAATGCATTATTATTTTTTTTTTTTTTTACTTATTTTTGTTGTTGTTTTTAATTAACATTAACAACACTGTCAAAGGACTGATGCAACATTCACACAGACTGACCAATCTGAAATTCCAAGTTTATTCCAATGTGGAATCTGTAATAATGTGGTATATTTTTGATATTTTGACAATAAATGATTCTGACAGACTTTGCATTAATGAGAATGCAACTAACAGCAAAAGCAATAGTATGTCCTCTCTCTAAATAGACAGATTTGGAATGGTAGAAAAGTTCTTACACACCAGCTGGTCATTGAGACCTGAAGCACAAGACACTATTCATCAACCTCCACAAGACGCCAAAAACACAGAACAGAGCATCTCTCTCTCCTTCACACAGAGAAATACACACACACCACACACAGCTGTGTCCTGATGAATGCTCCTGATTTATTCTGCAGGAACTGGGATCATTTGTTACTTGCGACACCCCTCCTCTCTTCCTCGCTTTGATAAAGCTGCCAGCTGCTCCAGTTACAAACACGCTTTTGATCTCTCGACTTCTGCTGGCCAAAACTGACTTCCGCCTTCATACAATACTCAAAAACTTCTAGCCATGAGCTGATGGATTGAGAGATATACTATACTTTTGAGTAAGAAAGTTTAAAATCCACTCTAAACTTGATCCACTCCCTTTTTTAAGCATTTATGTGCTGTTACATTAGGACAGATCAGTAGTAAATCTGTTACTGCTATTAAATTCTCTAGGGAGATGTATTACATTAAGTAAATAAAACCAAACTGTGCAGAAACCTCTGACATTTAATCACCATATCCACACACACATATATATATAAAACAGATAATCTTTAGACTGCATTTCAGTCTCTCACTGGTCTCAATAAACACAGAGTTCATAACACCTTTCATCAGTTTCTGGCCTAAAGGGTCAGACTTCACAAAATCTGCTTTATTTTACACCAGTAAACACAGACTTGATTCTCCATCTAAATTAAACCTGTGACATTTAGACTCGCTGCCATTTCTTTAATTGAATGTAACTTACCTGAACGCAAGGCCACAGATTCAAACCACAGAGAATTTGATCAGATGTCCTCAGTGAAAAATGGTTGAAAAACAATCTCATCTTACAGCAATCAAACAGCAGCATACTGAAAGCACTGCCCTTTATTGCACACATTACAAAGCTCCTTTTAAATCATTTATTTTGCCATGAATAACAGGTTCTTTGCACAACTTTTTCATTTCCATACACAAAAACTATATGAAGACTTATTTCAAATAAATGTATTTATTAACATATACAATATATTATATAATGTGTATGTATAAATATATATCATGTATATAAAAATATTAATATATAAATTAGTATATATATCTCAAACTTGAAATCCTAGCACAAACCTGCTTTGTGGGGCATTTTCGCAACAAGGTCTCTTTAAAAGCAAAAGGAAACACTCTTGCTTTTAAGCTTTTTATTTGAGAAACGTGCTACAGCACTCCACACAGAAACTACTGGACCAAATGCTTTTATAAACCACAATCAATCAATGAATTATCAAAATAATTATTTAATGACTTGAATGCTGGTGATTGTGACCTGTGAGGAAACATTCCCGGGGGACATTTTTGCTTGTGAAACCTTCCCTTTATTAATATAATATTAAGGCTTTGTTAATTGCTCTTCAAAATGAAGATGAATACAACTTCAGTCAGTCAACATATAATGCATTATTTCCATTCTGAAGCTTCACTCAGTCGGATAAAGGTGGTAAAAAAAAAAGCCCACTTTTTATTTGTGCAGTTGCAGTGCATTTCAAATTAGTGAAAAATGTAGGATTAGGACAAAAAAATAAAACAGAAAAAAATTACATTAATACACATTGTGCTTGGGTTGTTTACAAAACATTTCCCCCACAGAAAATATTGAATAAATAAAAAGAAAATCTTTTCACGTATCCTAAATATCTCATATGGTGAGGACACTGACTTTAGTCTCCAAGGCAACAACACCCAAGCAGTTCCTACAAGGGCAGACTAGTTTGTTAGTACTTTCGTTCACTTAAATACTCTGAAAGCAAACAGCCAGCAGCCCTTGCAGACACCTCATCTCACCGCTGCCTCTGCAGGTCAAACGACCTTCAAAAACTCCACATGACCCCGACATATGAAGTCTGATGGCTGAATGACGGAGCAGAGCGGAGATCAGATGCTCTAGAGAAGTTTAGGCAGGAAGGACATTCATTTGCACTGATGAGTCGGGCTAAAACAAAATACCATCAATGTTGGCAGTAAATGCATTGATTCCTGAGGCTCACCAGGACTTAAAAATGAAAGGGCACTGTTTAGAGCCTTTTCAAAGACAAAGAGATTCCAAATTGGACTAAATATTTCCAGTTATCATCGGGTTCTGTAACAGGAAAAAAGTTGTGCTTTACTCTACAGAGACCTAACTCCCAATTTTATCCACTTCTAAAGAAAGCAGAATTTTTTTCCAAACAAAACAAAAAGGAAACACCAGTAGCACCATTAAACTGCGTGAACAGTGAGGCAGACAAGGCATGGCAGCACACACTTGGGAAGATTTCTACAGCGAAAAAGATGAAAGTGCAGGAGCGGAGTGAAGGACGGACTGCCTCGTGCACATTTACCTGTTAGACTGCGTGGAAGTGTGCGAGAACTGTAAATGTGTATGGACCTCTGTTTGAATGTGTGTGTATAAAAACTGTGAGGGTGTTCACACACCAGATTTAATCGTGTTAGTCCGTGAACCAGACCAAAGTAGTAATTCATTAAACTGGTTAAAAAAAGAACACAACACAAAATAATATCAGCAAAGTTAGTAAAATTCTTACTAAGAATGTTTATTAAAATAAATGCCAAGGAGGTTAATAAGAAAAAAATAACAGCATACACCATAAAAACTAAATGCAAGCATGTAAAAATACCTATGACAAGAGGAACTAATAAGTCGCTAATGAGTTAAACAAGCTAAAGAATCAGCAAGAAAACAAAATAACTGTAGGAAAAGGCAACACTCCCAATGAGAGAGACAGATTAGAGTAAAGAGTGGGCTGAGAGGGAGGGCAGAGGAGGAGAGAGGACATGGAAGAGGAAAGAAAAAAAAAGGTGTAGTGGGTTTCATCACAAAAGGAGATCAGAAACAAAATGACTTGTACATAGAAAATGAAGTTAGAAAAATACATTAGAATCCTGTAACAATGGCTGTAATTTACATTATTACACATGAAGTAGGCAGGCAGAAGAGAACACAAAGGTTTTCTCCATACACCTGATAGACTAAACCCAACTCCAAACATTAACAGCATGTACTGTAGTAACATGGCAGAGGGGATTCCTTTAATACTGTCCATTTCTCTGCAGTCGTCTTTGCTCCTCTCTAATATTGCATTTCATTATTTCAATGTTTAAAAACATGTATTTAACACTGAGAAGAGAGAAAAAAAGACATTGACCTTTTTGTGTAACACAGGTGAAGAACAAGACTTCATTAGAGACTGCCAGGGTTACAGGACACAAAGTTGAATGTAATCTTACTGAATGTTATGAACACCTCCGCTTGTTCCAATGATTGAAAACTGCTGATCTTGGGCGTGTGATTTGATACTGTGGCTCTTCTGTGACTGTTCGGGTTTGGCACTGATGAATATCCCAGTGACCTTCCTCTCAGTAATACTTTGAGTAAATGTGATATTTTCCCTCTCCAAGCATTATTTGCGCTTTTCAGATCAGTGCACTGTAAAGCTACATCTATCCTTTGTAAAACACCAAAAAGGCTGAATACCCCCCACACCCCCATCCTGTATTTCCTCCGGTCTTTAAAAACAAAAAGCAAAAACACTTCCTTGGCATAAAATAAAGTATATGTTTTGGCAAATATGATCGAAAGCTTCCAGTTTGCAAATCTTGAAACAAGAGGAGGTTACAGTTAAAGTCCAATTCATTGAGAGATCTCCCTTCTAAAACACCTGGCAGACTTCCACATAATGACTGGCAGTTGTTCTTGACAAAAAAATCACAGTAACCAAATACATAGACAGCATTGCCGATTTTGTCCTCATAATATAAGAATAACAATGCAATAAAATAAAGAGAAATAAACAGTTTGTTCAAACTGGGATTAAAGAAAAAACAACAAAACAAGACTTCAACTTAATTTTGGGAAGACGAATCATGGCACATAGTTAGCTGGTCAAATGACTGCTATTCCTTTGCATAGAATAGATTCAGTGGCACAACACTGCAACAGCCTGGTGGTTTAACTCTTGGGGTGCTTCCTCTTCTCAAGCCCTCCCTCACTCTGCGCTATCCTTGTTGGTGCTGGATATTATTGAACAGAATGTAACACTTGGAAAAGAAACGACCGTCAGTAAGGCACTTATCTCTCTAACTGTACTCTTCTCCTCTCACGTCATGCAATTCCTCCAAAAGGTTGGACTATTTTGGTCTGTTTTTTCCCCCTGGCCAATAGTATCCAAAGTCACGCAACCTTTCTTTACCACCTTTCGCTGTACTATTCTACAAATGTTTTTATATATATTTTTTGTATTATGTTTCATATTTTGTAACTGCAAGTCAAGTATAAAAAGCTAAAATTGCCAAAAATATATATTTCTTCTCCAGCACCCTGTAAAAGTATCTAATTTTGATCTTTCTATATTTTAATATGCAATGACATATCTACATTTGTATACATTTTTTATATATATATATATCATGTATGTATAAAGCAATTCGAACAGGCAGACATGGCTTTCACATCCTATGTTTTCTTAAGAGGGTGTTTAGAAATGAAAGTGGGCTCAGTAGCTGGGGGTGTGCAGGACACATTGTGGATGGGCTATTTGAAACAATTCGAAATTACTCACAGTTGCTTCCCATTCGTGAATTTCAATTCATGAAGGCAAGAACACTTGCATTTAATTTCAGCTCAGTTGAAGTAATTGTCGGAAGGTGGGATGGGGTAGAGAAATTCAAACAAAATAAAAAAAAATTTTTTTTTTTTTTAGATAAATCAGCAGTGAGGTTAAACCCTCTCCTGTTCGGTCTACCTTATTCATCTTCCTTAGTGTTCATTCCTCAAGGAAATTAGCGTCTTGTGGGACAATTTATTACCATTTCATCCATCTTTTGATTCTATTATAACAAACAGATACAGGCATGACATCAAACCTTTTCAAACTCTAGACTAAAATGACAGAACCCTTGGCGGTTAGATACATACTCTATATATTCATTAAATGGAAACCCTTTGGCTAAATGCGCACACATTTTTTTTTTTTTTTGTCTTTTATCTCACAGCTCATTCAAAGAAAGATTTTAAGAAAGTTCAGGCACTGTATGTGGGGAGGGGTTGAGAGTTTTTGGGATGGCATAGTTCAGTAAACTGATTCCGGTTCATATCCCAGCTGTCCAACCCTGAATATCCTAGATTTGAAGACTCCAAAAACACTTCACCCCAAACAACTCTTGCCCTGCCCGACTCTGCCTACAGCCCCCTACCGAGCTGGCACATATACTGCAACGCGCAGCACGTATAAACCTGCAAGTATTGCCAAATGCTAATAAGATACATGGAAACATAAGAAACAAAATAGGGAGAAGTAACAGAACAAAGAAATCAAAACAAGCTTTTTGCAGTTTGTCATTGTAGCCATGCTCTAAGTCAGTTGGACAGGCACACCCAGAATGTGTCAGCACAGTAAAACTCATCAACTGAAAAACACAGGATTACATCAGAGAAGGACAGGAAATACACAAGTTGGTGTGAGTGCAGATTTCTTTCCTTCTTTTTCTTTTGCTGATTATTCATGGTGACAGTTTAAATGGGTGGGGTAGCGTATACAGAATATTTGGATGCCCCACTTAGCGTTATGACTAATAAAACTAGGGTCACCAAGTTGTATTTTTTTCTTTTTTCCCCATTTTTTTCTTTTTTTTTTATATTGGAGCTTTGAGTATAAATGCATTTAAGGGCTGAATTAGCTGAAGATGCTTCTTTATTGCTTTTAAACTTCAGTGCAGATTTCGGGTAATGCAACATCACTGTTAACATCCACCCAGTCATTTGAGATTTTAAAAGAAAAAGAAAGAAATAATAGTAAAAAACAAACAAAACAACAACAACCAAAAAAAAAAAAAAAAAGTATCACCGTAGTTATCGCTACACAATGTGTGTTGGTATGGAGGGTTGTTGTGTTTTATGTTGGTTTATGTTAGGATCACTGCTCGGACAGGTGCCTCTCTCTCTGCGTCCACCAGGCTAGCAAAAGGCAATTACCAGTTAATCTGATCAGCAGGCAGGCTTGGGCGGCTCATCATTGGGTGAAGAGTTCAGAGTTCAGAGGTCATTTGTTAGTTGCCGGTGGCGGCTAGGTAGTTAGGAACAAAAATGAAAACAAAAAGAAAAAAAAAAAAAAAGTAGAAAAGATATTAGTTAGCAAGAAGAGACCGGAATGACATCATTTTAACAGCAAAATGAATGCAATCTTTGTTTAACCCCTTAATTCCACGGCCAAGAGACAAACACAGGCTAAACCTGGTTATGATCATGACTCTAACGTCATGATCAGTTCAATCAGAACGTTATTACATGTAATTAAAGCGCTACAATGCCCCAGGTTCCCACAAACAAAAGCAGAGAGGTATCACATAGACAAACGAGAAAAACATACAAACAAAAACTAGTAACATTTTAGTGTCTTGAGTCGAAATGCGTGTCATGAACAGTGTAATTAGTTGTGAGGGGGAATCAGAGAGCTAGTGCTACGTTACGCAAATAAACATAAACGTTGCGAAATATCGCTTTGAATGTTTTCTTTATTTTTTAGTGAACGTATACACAGGATTCAAAAATACATCTGCTATTAAAATAGTACCTTCAGTAAAACGAAAATATAACGGTGTAAAATACATTTTTCATTTAAAGAGTTGAACAAACAAAATCCGATGATCTTAACCTGAGATATTTTATACTGAGGTAATAGCTTAAGCGCTTAGCCAATGGCTGGCAATGATGGCATTGGAAGCTTATTCTAGTCCCTTTGTATCTTAAAAATGATTAAAAAAAATACAACAACAACAAAAAATACAATCTATTGTTTTGGATCTAAACGTAGTTAAGAAATGCACTGATATATAAAGCTATGAAAAAAATGGCATTTAATTCAGTTACAGTCATAAACTTCTGCAAACCTGAATGTTTCCAGAGGCATTTCATATGTAAACACATTTCCACAGTAAAGATACGCAGTGTATAAACATGTATGATCCCCCATTCAGAGATAAACAAATAATTAAAAAAAAAAAGGTAGAAGTATCTTATCTAACTAACCTCTGTCTGTGGTCACTATCCTTTGGTAAGGATGGACCCGTGAATCGTGTCTCCGCACTTTAGTAGCCATTGCACCTAGATTACAACAGGTCCATAAGGTTAGACATGGTTCAGCCCAGGAAACAAAACATACATGTAAAGCCTGTGGGCCACAGCTAGACCACATAACGCTGCAGCAGAACTCCAGAAACCAGAGCAATACAGAACACATCTGATTTTGAACTTTTATTTAAAAGATCCATTCAAAATCAATCTCAATTTGAACTGGATAGCTGTGAAACAGGCTTTACATGAAATCTAATCTATATTCAAATTTATGCATATTTCTACATATAATACATATTCACAATATCAACACATTTGGTAGAAATTCATAAAAACAAGAGTAATAAATGATATAACTTACATCTTAAAATTACATAGTTATTTTTTTTTCTTACAAGATTATAAGATTGATTGAGACGGGCTGGCAAGGAATCATGTTTGAAAAACAAAAAAAACAAAAACAAAGATGCGTTTTAGTAAAAAACGATTTACTATAGTGGAAGCAGCATCGTTTGATAGCAAATGGTAATCAAGTTTTGACACCCTGTGATTACTGTATGACAGCACCTGGCTCGTGCTAGCCACATTTCAGAAAATCGGCAAAATTACAAACGTTCTCAGCTCTGCTCACAAGAATTCATAAGTGAAATAAGGAGAAAAAAAAAAAAATTAGAACAGCCAGCAAATTCTAAGCACACTGATGATAAAATTAATTAATTTACATTATCTCCTTGGTCAAAGGCAACACACAGAACAAATCAATTTGAAATAACTCTTGATAGCAGACTAGTAATTGGTTCCATAGCGAAGGTCGATTCAACACCAAGAGCGAAATTTCCATATAAAAATTGTATCACTTTCTATATAAAGTGAAAATGCATGAATGAATCTTTTTTTTTTTTCTTTTGCTCCATATGTTGATTGCTCTCTCTCTATATATATTATAGTTATTTATGTGCCTGTATTGGAATTCCAGATAGTCGTGGAGTTGGCAGCTGTTAATACTGTGTTGGTCTCAGACTAAAAAACAAACAATATAAACACTGGTAATGGAGAAGACATACTTACAGTACAACTTGTTTATTTTTATACGGTGCTATATTCCTATGTCAAAGCATTCATTTAAATAAAACTTTCATTATCAGTTGTATTATTATTATCATCATCAGGTTTACAATGCAACCCAACTGATAAAACTAATTTCACTGGTAAGTGAATGCGGTGTTGAGTTTTGTAGGTTACTTTGCTTTAAAGTGAAAGAAATATGAAGGGTTGCATTTTGAATTAAAGTAAGAGAATTTTGTAAAAACAAACTTGATGTAACAGAGCATGTGAAGTGCCACAGTTATGTTTTGTTTCGCTCTTGGCATGCACAGACCTTGAGACGTATTGGTAAAGGAAGCCTTATTTCAGTCTCCCAATCAACCAAAGATTTCAAACTATGCAAAATACAGTACAAAAACATATGCAAAATATTAACTGACATAAAAAAAAAAAAAAAAAAAAAAAAAAAAAAAAAAGGGATTTTAAATATTGACCGTTTATGAGTCCAGATAAGAATTTGTAGATGTGGCACGTTTTTTGGGGAGGGGAATATCTGTGTAATGGATTTAAGAACAAATATGTGCAATATCAGATAAACACAGATATAAACAGAAATTAGTTTCTTGTAGTGGAACCAAATTATTTAACAAACACCTGAGAGGTTGGTTGAGAATGACTCTGCAGAGCTCCATGTGGGCCTGCCAAGGTCTGACGACTGTACCAAATCACATAATGACATCACAGAAAAGTTGCTAAGGATGAATGTTTTTACTCTCCTCTGGAGAAATTCTGGAAGTGCTAACGGTTCCCTCTAACCGTGTGTGTGTGTATACGCCCACATGCTATGCTGCAACAGCAGATGTCCAACAAATCACTTCTAAATGCACAGAAGCCCAGCGTGCAAGCGAAAGGGAGAGAGTGAGAGAGAACATGGTCTGGTCTGGGGATGGTTTGATGTTGGATCGATACTGTAAGTAAATAAAAGGCTGCTAAGCTTGTGAGTGTTTAACTTTAAAAGTGGAAACGCGGCACTGTCAGAACAAGACCCAAACGTGCCAACTATACAGCATCCAGTGAACTGAACTCAGAAATCCCTCCATTAAGTCAAAGACAAACACTTACCAAAGCTATTCAACCACAACATTCGGCTTCTGGCACACAACTTCATCATGCTATTGATTGCCATCACTATTTAAAATGTCTGATTCCTAATGTTCACATTGGTTTGATGCAAAGCCTCGAGTCTGTAAATGAGGTTGTGATGTTGTGGTTATTATCTATCTTCTTTGCAAGTGTTTGCAGAAGCCCCTCACTAGGCAGGGGAGTATGGGTAATTCTCTCTGAATAGGGTCGAGCGCTCAAGTTCACAAGGGTAAAATAAGACAATTGGATACAGTTAGAATAGTGGAAGAATTTAATGAACATCCCCAACGGGACTCTGGGCTCTTTCTCTCTCTCTGCCGCTCAGCACTGGTACCAATGCCTGCTACAGCAGGGAAGAGAGAAATGATTTCAAAAGCCAGGAGAAATCCGAGGGGATCCACCAGTAGCCTGCCTGACAAAGCCTCCAGCAAGAGAGAGACGAAAAAAAAGAAAAAAAGAAAAGAAAGAAGATGTGTGCAAGCAAGCATGTCGCCACTGTCTGCGAGAGCGAGTGTGTGCGTGTGTCCTGAGAAAAGACTTCTTACGCAGCAGCAAAAAAAAAAAAAAACACCTTTTTTGAAAGATGAATATACCTTGTTTAAGACAGATAAGTGGTCCCTTTCCCAGCCCGTCTCAGTGGCATTTTTTTTTTTTTGTGTGTCTTTAATCACCTGGGTTACCCAGCCTGCTAGCATGAGCTAGTCATTACATATTTACCTTTCATTGAGTCCTGAACTGGGCCGGGTGATGACCCATCCAACATGCCCCCGTAAAACACTCCGGCAATGCCCTCTTGTGGGGCACCGAAGAGTGAAGTGCCAAGCCCCCACGCCCGCTTACCTAGGACTCCGCCGTGCTCTATGGGATATTCCAGCAGAGACGTGGGTGCCAAGGCATAAGGGTAGTCGTAGGGCGTGGTGTAGATAATGCCCGCATCGGGCGACGGGGGCACCAGGGTAGGGGTGCCGTTGGGTAGCACAGTGGCCATCTGAGTGGGCCGAATGATGTTCATGAGGGGGGTCCCTGCCGGAGTGGGGGGCCTGAGGGCGGACGGGGGGAGGACCTGACCCGCAGGGGCTGCGATCAGACGCTGGCCTTGAGCAGCTGCTGCCGCTGCTGCAAGAGAGAATGCAAGGGTGGCTGCCATAAACAGAAGAGTGAAAGACAGAAAGAGCAAAAGGGAGAGAACAAGAGACACCAAGAGAGAAGCAAAGGGAGAGATAGAGCGATAGGGGAGGTTGGGTGTGTGAATGTGTATAAAATTTTTAGAGCAGAAGGGGGAAAAACAGAAAAAAGGACAGAAGGCACAAAAACAGATGTGTGAAAAGCACAGGCAGGGAAAGGAAAACAGAAGTATACAAAAAGAGGGAAAAAGGGGATGGGGGAAAAATAAAGGAAAATTAGTCCATGCAATGGTCAATGAACCACAAAAAAAATTACACTCTAAAGCAAACTAAAACCCCACAACCAAAATCATTACAAAAATGAATCAAAACTAAAACACAAGTAGGAACTGATGATTGATTATATTGGGGCAAACCGATCATCAAAACAGAGGCACTAATACACAACACAGAATCACTGATTTAAAGCAGCACATCTAAACCCAATGTCCTGCGGCATGTAGAGGAAAGAGCACTTCAGTTTGTTTGCTAAAAAATGCTGATGTTATTTCTTATAGTTGTAACTCTGAAGTGCACTTTCTAGAATTGATTCTACTAACTTGCCATAAGCTTTCCCACATGAATCAAAACCGCTACATGCCATTGGGACATTTAGTGCATATGTGGAGAGGAAATAACCACAACAAGGCTAAAAATTAAAACGCTTGTAAACATTCTGCACTGAAGTCAAACAGATGTGTTTCTGTCCATGTCATATATACCCAAATATGCATGCTCACAATCATAAATCCATACAATCATATATACAGTCATGCAAATATTACTCTACAGAGCAGTAAAAGCCCCAAACCCTTTGTCAATGTGGAAATGCATTATATTAATGAATATGTATGACATGGGTGGAATCGTATGCAAATATCTTTGAGCAATAATACAAGTTTATGACCGAAAGACAACTTAAAACACACAATCATGCAGCAAAATGATTCTGTATGCCACACCAAGATTATGCAAGCTGTGATTGCAATTGGAACAGCTTTGAAAGGAGGTGAGCGAGAGAAAGAGGGAGAGAGGGAGAAAGAGAAAAAGAGAGAGCAAGAGACAGAGGGAGGGATAAAGAGAGACAGAAATACTAGACTGTGGGCAGATGATTAGATGTTTTCTTGAGGAGTGTGCAGCGAACAGGATTCTTTCTTGAATTAAAATGAGAATCTTATGTCTGATGAACTCATGTGCTCAGTGTTTTTAATTGCCCATTTATGGTCAGAATAAGTCAGCACAGAAAACAACATATATATATATATATATACATATATATATATATATATATATATATATATATATATATATATATATATATACATATATATATATATATATACACACACACACACACACACACATATATGTGCGTCACTGTATGTGTACATTTACATGTGGATTAGGGATGGATACAAGAGATGGATTATGGCTGGTTGTGATTTTATATTGTGTGTGTAAGCCCTGTGCCCTAACAAATACGGGTGTGATTTTGTGTGTGTAAGCATTTAAACAAATCTCTTTAGTCACTGTGCAACACAATCATAGCTGAACTCACATTATTCCCTAATAGTTAGCTTTATGACTGTCTTGTGGGTGTGCTGATGTTCAAATCTATTTATTCTGGAGTGTGTGTCTATATAATGTTCCTCAGCATCTAGCTGTCGATGTGTGAATGTCTCCTTACGCGTTTTGATGTTGGTGTCTCTGTATGTTCCGTTTAGAATGGCCAGCTCCATAAGCTGCATCTTCTTTAGATTATCTTCTCCTTCCGCCTACAGAAAGAAAAAGACCAATCAAAGGGGAACCCCATTACTCACACAACCAATCACCAATCAGTATTCATGCAGAAAAGGGGGACAATCTGGTTTCAATAATAAGAAAAGCAGTGAATAACAAAGTAAAAAGAAAAAAAGTATGAGATTCATAAAAATCTAATAAAACTAGATCAAAGATGATATATCATTAAATGTATTGCAATAAAATGGGCCATATGCAAAATGTCTAAATATAATGAAAATTATTTAAATTAATAAATAAACACACACAAAGTGTTAGAGCAGAATATGAATAAATATTTACTCTTGGCAGGAACTAGACATCTAGTGCTTCTAGACCCAGAGAAAGAGAAAGATGCACTTTCAGTTACTAAGAAAGAGTAAACCAAACATGAGATTTCTTAACGCAGAGCAACTAAAATGCAAAAAAAAACAAACAAAAAAAAAAAAAAAGAAAAAAAAAAAAAAAAAAAAAAAAAAAGTGCAAAGAGACTTGTATTTCCACCTTCAGAGAGGAGGAGAGGGGAGAAAGATAGAGGGAGTAGAAACCAGCTCAATTCAGATTTACACATCAAGCAACAGATACACTGGAGGGCTGGGACACCTTTAACTTTTCATGGTGTTTCAGAGTTTCCTTAGGAGAGCACACATCAAAGGACAAACTACTTTAACAGACACCATATTTGAGTGGTATTGTGAGAGTTGCCCTTAAGGGACTTTGACTGCAGAAATAACACAGTTCTAGATTAGTACAACTCTACACATCCACAAGACTCAAAGCTGAGAGAAACCCTGAGTAATTTCCTCAATCAGAAAAACTAAAAAAAAAAACTAAAAACTGCACTGAAGCTATGGATGCCTCCGCATGAATGACTCACCAATTCCTGAGCACTTTAGTAATTCAATACAGACAGAAAAACATTCTCTTCTAGAAAGCGAAGCTTTTGTTTGAACCCTTCACATCCGAGGAGCTTGTGGAGAGCCAGTGAAGATTCATCTATGAACTTGTTACAATAACACCACTCATGTGAAGACAGAACAAAAGAAAATGGGCTTAGGCTAATCAAATGCAGTGTGGAGAGACGAAAACACTCTTCATTTGTCCATTTAACTTCTTTCGAGCCCAACAGGTGAAAAACTGTCTTCAGCGCTGTCCTTCACAGGTTTCATCCGGAATTAGTCTTGCAAATTTTCTGAGACAAACTCACCAACCCCCCCCCCCCAATACACAGTGAAAAAGAAAAAAGTTTCTAATGACTGAGTAGCACATCCTTCCTCTGCCTTTAAAATTATGTCTATTCGCTCTTATTCTAGCCAGCCGATCTCAGTTTTGGCATAGTCACTCTAATACTGTCTGAATTGACAAGGAGTTGACCACTTGACAAGGGCAAAGATCTGCTCAAGGGTTTCCTGCTCAAGCATTTCACTGGCCACTTCGATATGTTAAGCTCCAAAAGAGGTGATTCACAAAATAGTCTGTGAAGGTAGAAATGTGTCATTCACTTACTCCCATCATTTTAGAATCGTATGACTAACTTGACACATAAAATGTAAGATAATAGGAGATATCTTTCCCATTTCTACTCTTTTCCATTTAATGTAAACGGGGGCTGTCAAGCCCCAAAAAAGCACAAAACACACCTAAAGGTCACCATGATATTACATGTACATAAAAACACACACACAAACACGTACACACTAGAGCTGCACGATATATCGTTTCTGCATTGATATCACGATTTGCGCATCCATGATAGTCACATCGCAGGATGTGCAATGTTTAGTATGCTGATCGTTATATCTATACTGATCATTTAATTTGCTCACACACAGACACCGTGTCTAGACCGGACGCAACAGCAGTACAGAGATACCCATTTTTAAATACATTTAGTAGCAGAGCTACTACAAGCGATTTTCCATTTTGCGGAAATCCATTTATCCTTTGTTGAAACTTCCATGTCGTCACGGAGTGCACAGGTCACAGGTGCTTAGCAACAGCAGATGCCACAAAAGTCAAGCTCCTGAGGAAAGAAGGAGAAAGCGGCGCAGCTGGCTATTTCCACGCATTTTTAGGAGCCCCATGTGAACGGCTTCAAAGTCTGTCTAGACTGGACGCAACAAAGCGACCTTTACAAATCATTTGAACTTCGTGTCAGTACATCATAAATAGGAGGCATCAGTTTACTGTCGGGGATTTGTCGTGTTGCGCCACATCCAGTGTAGTCAGTCACACAGCATCACTGATTAGAATTTACATTTAATCATTTAGCAGATGCTTTTATCCAAAGCGACTTACAAATGAGGACAATAAAGGCAATCAAAACTAACAAATGAGCACCAATAGGTAAGTGCAAATGATAAGTCTCGGTTAGCCTAATGCAGTACACATAGCAAATATAATAATAATAATAACAATAATAATAATAATTATTATTATAATAGATTATAATGGGTTGTATTGTATATTGTCGCGTTGCACTGTGCTGCTCGCGTCCGGTGTAGACACGGTGAGAGCCACGCAGATGCATGTGAACTCTGAATTCCATTCACTTCCACTACTATTTGTGCTTGAAATGACACATAAGTGCAAAATTATGTCAAAATGCATGTCTCTGCAAGTATCCTTGTAAAAACAGATGCTTATGGCTTAGGTGAAGGTAAATAATTAAGAAAAGAAAAGAGGATAATATATTCACAGCAGTTTAATGTCCTTGTTGCTTTCTGTGTCATGTTAATCAAACAACAAAACAGAGAAAAATAACTTTTTTAGTTTTAACATGGATTTATTAGATTTAATTTATACAGTGAAGACTATGCAGTGTTATTTTACAATTTATAGTTAAATTTCTGTACCTGAATACTGTTAGACTTGTCTTAAAAATACAAAGCACTATTTATTTCATTTGTATCTTTGTTCTATTATATTTATCTATGCTTGTAATTTGTTTATTTCCTATGCTGATTTGCTCACCTACAAAATATGTATGTGTGTGTATATGTATATATATATATATATATATATATATATATATATATATATATATATATATATATATATATATATATATGTATATGTATATATATATATACATACATACACATACATACACACACACACACACACACAGAAGAGTGATTAAACGAAAGTCATATGCACTGAGTAATGTGACAGTAACTGATTCATATCTGAGAGCTTTAGAAAAGTTACTTTTTAGATGGAGTTAACACTATTTTTAGTTACTACATTTGATTAGAAACAGAAGTAGGAAAGGAAATGCCAAAGAGAATGTAATCACCACATCCATCGTTATATAAACCATTATAATGGAAAAAAAAAAAAACATTATCCATAACTCATAGCAAAAACAAAAGCATCAACTTCTTGTATTAGAGCAGATTCAAACAGAGGGTCAGTGCAAGGAAGGAAATCAAGGTCTGGGGCAGTCGGGCCTATTGATTCCTGTAAGAGGGGTGAGGCAGAGGATAAACGACTTGAAAAAGCCCCCAAACACCATAAAGTATCACACTCTTTTCTGCTGAGCAGGACTTTGTGTGGTTGGCACAGCTCTAAATCCAAATAACAACATCTCAGTGCTGGCCATGAAAGCAGATGGAGTCGATTTTCTCTCGCCCCACAAACGAAGACTTTGTTTCTGGCTTATTCTGCAGGGTATTTAATGAGGTTGCAGTGCCTCAGGTCACTAGGAGTAATTCCCCACAGGCCTGCAATGACACTGGGTTTAGTGGAGAACAGACTTCCTTTGAGGGCCGATGACGCTGCTCCTCAGAGTCACTGTATAGACTGGACATTTCTGTTTGAGGTCAGGCCAAATAAAAAAAATATTTTTTCTTTTATAACACCCTCTTTCTTTGCTTCTTCCTCCTGGGCTAGAGGCATTCTCAGGATGTTTGTTAAAAAAATGCAGAGATTATTCCTAGTCGAGAGAGGGAGGAAGGAAATAAAGGAAGTGCGGCATTTCCAGAGAGCTGTGTGTCATCAGACGGGAGAGGCTCAGGGGAGACGTCCTCTGATTTAAGCAACAAAAGCTGACACAGAGACATCGTTTCCACACACACACTCTGGGTGTGAGACATCAGGGAAGGCTGCTCAATAATCCTGCTCTATCCACAGGAATCAGATTCAATCAATGGGGTCTATTTGTAAGGGCAGCGGAGTGAAGCAGCTCTCATTGGCCGTGGGGGAGGACAGGGGACGCTAGACTGTGACAGCAGTGCTTGTGAGCACATCAATTTTGTTACACGCACAGAAGTACAGCATTTCCTCTCCATAATAAAACGTTTATAGCCATTTCCAAATCCATTTTCTTTTCAGTGCAGATCTGTGAGATGGCTGGTGTCCACCAGCACGTGCTTATTTCCAGCAGAGATACTTGCATGCTTTTAACCTCAAAACATTGTAGAGATATATTACATACACAGAGCCAGGTCAGGTTTTTTTTTTTTCTTTTTTTTTGCTTTAAACAAGATTTTATATCCAAGTTCGAAATTTAAGAATGTTAAGACAGGAAAAGAATTGAGAAAGTTCTATTTGACATTATACATTTTAAGGACTTTGTCACTTCCAGCACTTCCCAAGTTCCCTTTACCACATAAACATCCTTCAACTCCACCCTTGACACCAAACCACCCACAATCTACATGATTCAGAACTCTGACTGCATTGTTACAGCTTTAGCATGAATTTCAGCAGTCACCCAGCCAGCGAAGAGAGATTACGGCACATGACAAGCAGTTACACCACCGTTCTCCTGTCAGCTGTGTAGAGGTAAAGCCCTGTAAACGCTCCGACAGCTGGCTTCAGTGAAACTAAACCTAAGCCTGAGAAATTTTCGGAGTAAAACTCCCTATCATTTCTTTCATTCAGTTAGTTAATGGAACAGAGGGTTTATTTTTTTGCACAGATGTGTCCCTGGTTTGTGAAAGTAATTCAATGGACTTCAGTGGGAACCTTCACTGAAAAGTAGCCTGCAAGCAGAGCCATCAATATCCTCAATGTATCATCAGCGACTAGGGATCCAACAATTCATTTTTTTCAGAACCGATCCAATCCGATACTAAAATTTCTGATTATCGGCCAATACCGATCCATCCGATACCAGCACAGCTTTTTTTTATCAATGTAAAATTTCCATACTTCTGTGTGTTGACCTGATCATCACTCTTGTGTGTGTTAAACATAATCTGCTAAATATAAACAACTTTATTTTAATAAAAAATATTATTATAATCTATGACAAAAAATACTATTATAAACTAGGTTAGTGGATAATTCAACAGCAAAAGTTATTCCAGAAAAATCATGGGTGAACATTTAGTGAAACAACATTATTTAGTGGGAAACAAAAGTTAATAAGCGTAGGACTAAATCTGGTAAAATGTTACACATTGCTTTTTGTATTGTTGTGAAATACATTCATGAAAAATAAGTAAATGCATAGCACAGTAATAAAGGCAGCAACATATGACAGATAGAACAGAACAAAAAAGACTATTAATTATCTTTCATTGCACAAAATTATTATACGAAAGGGTATGGCTCCAATACAGAGTGGCTCAAAGCACTTATGCGCATCCCGTGCGCAGAATGATGTGCCTGAAGCAACATGGAGTCACAGCGTGCAGCGCTCCGCATAGAAAAGGGAAGAGATATCGATGCATAGTGTATTATATCTGAGCGATATTTTATTAAGCCTTTTCTTTTGAACAGTTTTAAATCTCAGTTATTGTGTGCTCTTGAAGATAGTTTCATCATTTTTATTTGTAGTAACCGAATGCAACAGCAGTTCGAATGCTGAATGGAGGATGACAGACAGACGCAGTAGAGAGAAGAGTTTACGTGAACTTGACTTAAATATTCATCTGTACTTCACATTAAACTATGGAACGGCTTCAGAACACTTAAAATATAGTGCACGAAAACTTTATGGTGCTTTATGATGTTTTTGTGGCTTTCGTGGGGCTTAACAATAACACAATAGTATACGCACAATATCGGATTTGGATTGGTCTTGTCTGACCGATACCCGATCTGGCAGAAAATGCCAGCATTGGAGCCGATACCAATACTGGTATTGGATCGACCCATCCCTATCAGCGACATGAAATAAAATAAAAATACTGTAATGCATCTGTTATTCAGTAATCAATAATACCTTATTTGGAAATGGTCGCACATCAAAAAGGTCATTAACACAGATTCACATATTTTAATGGATGGCGTTTAAAATGAAGGGATAAAACACATCTATAGCAAGTATTCTCACAGTGTTCCTAATTTCAATACATCCAGCAGTTACGTCTCTGGGCTGAAAATGCAAAAGGTTGCAGGTTTGATATCTGAGCAGTTTTCCCCGAAGGTAAGACGCACAACATGTGTCACGTACATTGCTCTGGATAAAAAGCTCTGCAAAATGACAACCATATAAAATGTAGGCCAGGCTTGAGCCTGATAACTGTATTTAAAATGTCACACAGATGCTTACATGCACTGGACAAAGGCATCCATACGGGATTACGCTGGATTTCGCCAGAGCAGGATGTGAGGACAGAGATCAGAGTGAGCGAACAAACAAAATAAAGCACAACAGAAGATGAGGAGGGAGGGGTGCAAAAAAACAGAGGGAACATTAATGTGATCCATGATTTCCACTGGTGCAACACATTGTAAAACCTTCAGTTGACTTGCACTCCTCTATCTCGCTTTCCAATTTCCCCTCCCCTCTTACTTTCTCTCTTGCTGCCAGATGATGTTTTGTTCTGCTCCTATGATCCTATAATGCCACCCAATCGAGCCGAGAATATCTTGAAAGGATTTGGGAAGGCTGATCTGGAGGTTTAAATACTGCCGGATTTGCATCAGATTCCGAGATTTGAGAGTCAAAGCTGATCCGCGTGCTCTCTGTGCCGCCTGGGCTGTCAGATCTGGACTGTGACCCCACCTCGCCCGCTTTACTACCCCTTAACCTTCAGTTCAGTGTCAGGAGGAATGAATCAGCCGACGAAAAAAGGCCTGAATAAATAAATCTGTAAATCCCAATAAAAGCAGCACTCTTATGACTGGCCCTTGAACATGCAGTGGGGATTGATGGACCATATTGAGGCTAATTTGAAAACAGAGCTTCCCCAACAACCTAGCAGAGGTTGCTTCACAGTCAAGGTTAGCAGCTGCAAAGCAAATGCATGAAATGAAAAGTGTTGTCCAGCAAAGTCAAGGTCTCTACTACAATAGCCAAACTGCTCTGTGGGTCAGGGCCAATATATTAGCAAGCAGATGGCACAGAGCCTGATATACCAATGCATGCTGCGTGAAAAGATGTTTTGCTTGAACAAAATTGGAAAACATATTGCATGTTAAAGAGTCCACAAACAAACTTGATGACGTGTTCAGTTTTGCTGACTTCAGGACACACAGTGTACTGCCAATGGGAGATTACAAACGAAGAGTAATGGAGACGTATTGGGCCAAATTGCAACAAAAAAAGCTCCTAGAGAAGGTCAGGATAAACTAATCTAAATTAAACGGGAAAGAAATTCTCAGACCAGATCGGCTACATGCACATTTCTTGCCTATGGACTCATCTAACTGTGGCCTAAGATAGAAGTTATAAAATGCTCTAAATGCAAACAAATTTAGGTATCGCCTAAAACCGCAAACGTATGTCCTAACACAAACTTGTTCCACCCTCAAAAACAGTTTGAGAAGATGAAAGGAATCCATTCCTGGCTCTCTCCGCAAGATTGGTTTCGAGAGCATTCTCTAGATGCCATGGCTGATCCTAGTGGTCCCTGTCCCCATCTGACTCTGAATGAGCGGATAATTAGCCCAGACACCATGTAATAGTGGTGGGAGTGCAGAGAGCCAAAGGGGGGCACAAAAACATCCCATAACTAGGCTAGTGCACAAACACTGGCGTTTCAGTCTGTAGCTATTCTCCCCAAAGTAAAAGGATTAGTGGCCTGTTCAAAGAAAATGCAGTTGGACTGATGTCCACAGGGGGTCTTTTATGAGAACCAGAAGAGATTACAGCCAACTGTTTTCAGAAGAGTCTGGGGCTGGACTAACCTCTAGAGGTGGGCTGCAAACTAAGAGGTTTATGTTATTTATCCTGATAGCTTGTAACAGGAAGGAGAGCTTTGGGATGGACTCTTTAACTTTTCAAAGACACTAGTTGACTTTGTGCCTCTTTCCAGAACAAGTTATGATTATATCCAACACCCATTCAGAGTCTTTATTCGGGCCGTCTTGAGTTATTTCAGCATCCAACTCTATAAAAGTAAAAGATGCCAGATAGAGACTGTGGTTTCTGATATATCATCATTCACTCTTTGTGACCGAAAGGTGGTGAAGAAAAAGGTTTAGATTAAAAGTTTAGGTTGATTAGGGATGCATTAATATTAAAATTAAATTTTAATTCTGACACCGAGCTGATAATTATTTTCACATTGCTGATAACCGATAAATGACTAATAAAATTCTATACTCTCTCTCTTTTTCCTTCGGCAGCTCCCGTTAGGGTTCGCCACAGTGGAATTATCCACACTGCCATTTGGCACAGGTTTTATGTCGGATACCCTTCCTGATGCAACCTAGCACCAAGAGTAATACAATTCTGTGTCTAAAAAATATCAAATACTTTGCTTTAAATAAATTAAAGACACACACAAAAAATAAAACAATTGTGAATTTAGGCATCAAAACATTATAGTGTACAGTATGCAAAAATATATATTCATTTAGAGATTTGCTAAAAATTACACTTTGAAAAAACATTACAGATTTACTTCCCACTGTTTTATCTGGCAGAAGCATTCCCAAATTTCCAATAAGGGGTGTAGGATTGGAGGGGAGTGGAAATTAAAGCAGCTCCATCTCAGAATGGAGAGAATCATCTATTAAGTTTCTGTACAGTTGAGTAAATATTTTTTCAAAAGCTTTCTGTTGGCAGTACAGCACAGCTACAGTCAGAAAAGGAAACTTTTGAAGTGGTAATTTTGATTAAATTATCAGCGTATCTGCCTTCACACTGTACATATTCTCTTGGGCCTAAAGTTGATATTTTGAGGGGAGGGGGCATAATGCAAACTGCTCGACAAAACCCTTGTTACACTTTCAAGGACAATCATTTGACTGAACTTCAGGCTCCTGTGCCTCATCTGAAGTGAGCAGATTAAACAGAAACCCGCAAAGAGAGTGAGAGCAAGCAGGTCTGAAGGGAGGTGGCATGCCTGAACTGAGCTCTACCCAACATGAGGGCACCTACCCTGGGTCAAGGCCACCTGTTCTTTCCCTGCAGTAGCGCTGCTAGAGTACAGCTAATTTGGGCTGGACTAAGTGCGGGCTAAAAGATGAGGTCACGCTAGCTTAAAAGATTATGAGTTGTTTGGTTTGTTGCAAATAGACTGATCATTCCTTTTGAAAAGTATTACCTGCTTAACTAGACCTGGGAGAATGATGAAAACTGTAGCACCACTTCTAACCCAGCTAAATGCTGCAGTTGCACACTGCTATGCAGCTCAGCGTACTCCGAAATGTGTAGTTAGCCGATAACTGGGAGGCCCTCAGGGTCACTGTTGGAGCACTTTACAGGGCCATAGCAGTCTGTGAAGAGTGGGCAATTGAAATCCCAGAGAGAACAACAACTTAACGAGACAGCATGTTCGCTAGCTGAGATAAGTGGCATTAACCCAAAAGCACAAAATGATGCCTGTCTTTGTAAATTATGCATCAGTATCATAAAAAGACATTCTAATAGAACAGTCAAAAAACAGAGCAGTTAAATAAAACGCTCCCTACAGCATCAGTTTATCATTTCCACTTCAGAAAGGCGATTAACATTAGTATGCCTATTTTTCAACCATAAAACAGCATAACAGCAGACAAGAGCATCTAAAGTAATGTGATGTGAAATGTGATTTTTAGAGAGTAAATAAATGCCGGTCTCCTTTACTATGAAACTACCGTCTCATTTGTAGTGACACTTGTTTTGCCAGGAAAATCACTTTAAAGCTGAAAATGAAAAGACAAATCCCATTGCAGTGTGTGAAGTGGTTCACTTCGCACATCGCTGCTTGAATTTGTGCCTTAAAAATGGCAGGTGCACAGGTGAAAATAGGCACACAGTAAATCCCAGTCTATTCTGGGTCTGTTCTTTCCATTCTGTTCAGTGGGTCTGATGAACTGCCAGTCCAACGGAGCGTCTGAAGCTGCTGCCAGCAAAGGCCGGATTAGCATACAGACCCCAAGAGAAGCCTTTTCCTGTTGCGGTTCTAGTGGTCAGTAAGCCTGAGGTGCAAACCATTGCTCCAATCAAGAAGACCACAGAAAGTAAAGGAGGACAGCTGCTTTAGGGAAGAAGATAGTGAGGGAGAGCTTACTATAAAACAGGACATAGAACAGAAGGATAACAGTTCTCCACCTCTTGGCCCTCTAGTACTAAAACTGCCAGGACTAGCTACCATATCGACACCATCAGATGTTGGGGGGGGGGGGGGGGGGGTGGGGGGGGGGGGGTTTGCCAATGCTTCAAGGAAAAAAGCTCTGGACTGCTACAGGCGAATATATATTCAATATTGACCAATACCAGATATGGGCCAATAAATTATGTTACCAATTTAAAGTGAAACGTGCACAATACAACATTAAGCGTTACAACATTACGTCTACAGTATCAAGTCCCCTGACCCTTTGTTCTGTTTGTTCCAACACTTATGCAAGGAGCAGCAATGAGAGCTGATGGCTCTCCAGCTATCTACGAGCCACATCACTTTTACAAGCTCACGGCAGAGGATGTTCCCATTACCCATGATCCCATGCTCTAAACCCTGCAGCTGGGGCTTGAGTCTGATCGGATGTGACACATGCTCTGAAAAAAGGGACACAAGAGCACTCTCGGACGGGTTGCACTGACCTACAGGGCAACTTGTACGCATTTCAGGAGGCTGTCGTCCCAGGTGGTTGCATTCACTGCGATTTTTTCCTGTCTTTTGTCCTCCAAGATCTCCAATGATCTTAGCCCAATGAAACTCAAGCATCATTGAAGTAGTAAAATACAATACAGTTAAATTCCAGCCACTTCAAGGATAAATGCAGCTGCATGCTGTAAGGGGTAGTTCATTTACATATCTTTTCAAACACAATGCGTGTTTATTTTATCTGTGGGACACCAAAGATGTTATTTTGAAGAATACTGTTTTGCCCATATAATAAACCAAAACATTGGACCTCACTGACTTTCAACATTTTTCAAAATATACTCGTGTTCCACAGAATACATAAAATCACACAGGTTTGGTACAATATGTAAATGGGGACAAAATTTATTTTTAGGAAGAACTATCCTTTAATTTAAGAGGTGCTCAATAAAATGGTGCAAGAAAATGATAATGAATTTATTTTAAACAGAACGATTAGCAATTGGATTGGTGGCATTCTCACCACACATGCCGAAACAGCAGCAAGCAGCCAGATGGCATTTTGTTCTGGTTTGTCACATGGGCCTGATAGGAGGTGAGAGTGATTATGCATGTTGAAGAAAAGGTGTTTATTGATCAAGATGAGTTGGCCGCCCAGAACAGTCCTAGTTTCAGGCAGCATTCCACAAGACATGCGGCCCGCAAGCTGACGGCAAGAATTTGGCTGACGAGGACGTTACGCCCCACAGACCACGACGTATATTATACACCATCTGTCTCTCTCGCCTTTCCTCTGAGCCAAAGAGTGAGTGAGAGGTCTATAACCAGGTGTATGGTGTGAAATTAACTGCTTTCCTGAATTGGGAAAAGATTACAAATGCAAAGCACCCATGACAACTCAGAGAGGCTTGAAACCTCTCCAGATCGGGGACTCATTGTGCTCGGCAGAGGCACTGAATGTGATGGTTACTGGAGTACACGGGATAAAAGATGTGCCAAGAGAGACCGTGTGAGAAAGAGTGGGTGTGTGTGTGTGAGAAAGAGAGAAAGAAAGAGAGACGAGAAGGGAACAGGGCTTCAGGCTACAGTGCAAACACTGCTAACCCAGTCACTTTGTTACAGGCAAGGACAAGCCCATTCACGGAGAGATGCTGGAAGCGTTGTGTGAGCGAAGCTCCCCATTTCTCTTCTTCTCTTTCACCTCCCTCCCCCTTCCTTTGTGGCCTTTTAAGATACTGGACGCATCATGGAGGACATAGGGAGCAGCAAGTTGGTTCTCTAGTCGATTTCTGCCTACAAGCGCAAGAGGAGTTGAAACAAAATGCTGGAAAAAGGAAAGCAATAAGAAAGGAAGGAAAAAGGAAAGGGCCAGACAGCTGGGCTACAGCTACTATACGCACCCACGTAAAGCTCCAAAGCCACTGAGCTCTGGAGGCAAAATTACTACAGATATGCCACAATCTAGCAGGAAGTGCCTCCCTGACAAAACCGAACACAAAGAGAGACCAAAATGCTACATGTTCCTTATAGCCAGGGGCATCCACAAAAGAAACTATTAGCAGTACCGTACTGAATTTAAATAAGGTCTTCATCCACCATTACGATTTTAAACCTTTGCTTGCTCCTGTCAATGGCCCACCCAGTGCGCTGACATAAAATAACCCAGAAAATATTTTGATATGCCACTTTAATTAGCCGAGTTAAAGGGAATGGACACATTGTGGCTTAGATTCTTAATGAGATGTCATAGGTGTGTGCTTCTATTTCCCAGCATTCCCTAGTGCGCTGATGCCAGCTGGGAGCAGACACGCTAAAGTATGGTTTTGAGGATATATCGTACCATCCACAGCGAGGGGGTATTTAGGGTTAATATCTAGCATTTTCCCAGAAGGCCTTTCACTGGGCCTATGAGAATGTTGTGACTGCAGGATTAACACTGACCTCACATAACAACAGAGCTACTGTCAATCATTAAAAATAACTTACTGCTGTCTGTTAGATAGATTCTCTCTCTCAAACACACACCTCAAGGGGAAATGAGGAATGTCACCTTGTAGCACAGAATCTCTCTTGGCAATTTTGACACTGCATCTTCTAAACATCTAAATCCACAACACCCATCACGGGCGTCAGCTCTCCTGGGTTTAACACCCCTAATGAAAAAAACCAATTTGTCAGGTTTTTAACACAACTGAGAGGCTAATTGCTTCGTAGGAAGGAACCACACTGTTTTATTCTCTCTGATCATCTCTAAATGGGCTGGTGTATAAACCGTTAAATTAAATTAACAGGGATCTGATATGTAGACGTGTCCCCGGACTACAACACATCTCTGTTTGCAGCATCGGAGCTTGTCACGAAATCTGCTGGAGATTAGAGCAGCCTCGTAAGCACAGTTGCTATAATCCTGCAGCTTTCTCGGTCTTCAAAAACTGGGCCTTATTGAGAAACTATATAAAGTAAGCAAATTCAGAGACAAATTGGCATACATGGAATGGGTGACACAGCCTAATCACGTTGGTTACAAGTACACTAAAAGTACACAAGGCTTGATCGACTCAGCACATATCAAAATGTAAATTAGCAAATGCAGTTTTTAGAGAGAAGATCGCCGATTAGTTTTTAACCTATACCATTTTCAGTCACAGGTGGATTTGGCTAAAACAAGCAGTCTGCATGTTCTAACAACAAGTAAATTATTTTTAGCACATTGTAACACATAGACTTAAGCCACATTTAATACATGACCATAACAGGGATGTGCGTTCTATATTAAAATAGACTGTAAATGATCTTAAGGAAATTCTGAATAGTTAGAACAGATGCGTTTGTTAGGGGAGTTCACATAGGACGTGATCTTGTGTTCAGAAATAGCTGGACAGAGCACAACGGAATGGAGCTAGTGTAAACTTAATCTTAAACTCAATGTTCATGAAGCAAGATACTACAAAACACAAAATGTGTGATTTTAAAGGTATAACCTTTTGTCCATAATAAATCTGAATTTTACACTATAAGTCAAACTCAAAAAGATATGGATATGTAGATACGCACTGCTCTCAGAGTGTTTTATAGGTTGCAGTTTTATACTTCAACATGTGTGTGTCAGACAGGGTGTCCCTCCAGTGAAGTGGTACACAGAGGACAGGGGTGTGAGAGAGAAACTGTCTGACCAGTATCTGGTATGCCTTTTCCACCAAAATGATGCTGGTGCTCTTGCCGGGACAGTTTTACACTTAGATGTGCTTTCATAACAGTCATAATTATTTACATATACAATGAATGCCATTTATAAACATTATTCATAAAAAAAAATTAAGGATGCGCCAATATTAAACTATAACCAATAACCAATGAAAATGATATTATTAAAAAAAACACTTGAATAACAAAATAAAATAAGTAAATAACAAAATAAATAAACACACTAAATTATAAGATATTAATACATTTTAAAAATCTGCAAGACAGCAGAAAGGCTGTATGCGATGCCTTGATTAAGTGAAAAGACGAGTGAGACTGGAGCGGAAGAACTGTGGGAAGCGATCCGCATGTAAAAGAGTGGCTCGATTCTTATCTTTTTCCTTCCATTACATTCCTGCCTTAATCCTCTCACTCGCTACCACCTTCATTACCAGCCCACCTTCAACTCAAATCTCTCTCTCGATGTCTCTTCCTTCCTCGGTCTCTCGATGGGAGTTGAAAAGTTGACAGGGTCTTTGAGCCGAATCTCTCAATCACCCCCTTCTAACCCTGGCCTGTGGTCTGTGTGTGCGTGCGTACCCGCCGTTCATGCACTCTTTCCCAGTCTGATGATCATTCAAATGCTGTGTGTGGAACTGATTCCTTGAGCAAGGCTGAAAATTTCAATTTGGTCTCTGCAAACGCGGGAACCGTTCGGCTGTGGCAACTCTTCAGGGCCCGAGCCAGGATTACAGATTCATGCGGTAATGTGCTAGCTGCCTCTCAAGGTAGGTAAAAATCAATATTGCAGATGTTTATAAAACAGAGAGTCTCTCTCTGAGAGCTCTGAGATGCTACTGCCCCCCTTTTCTCTGCCCTAACCAATTAAATCCTTTCCACAATGACAAAATGAAGAGAGCTGAGGGGAAACAGACTGTGACCTCATCTGTTTTATGATGTATTTAATAAGACAATTTCATGCCTCTAAATGAGCCAAAGATATCCTTCATTAAGACTCCACGGGCTGAGATGGACGGTTTGTCATTTAATCCAGTTTAGCATGGCATGATAAAGGGCATTAGAGTCAATCTGCCACACACAAAACCAGCATGTTTAAGAGGGGCTTTATCTGTACAGCAAAACTTAAATGGACACATCAGCCAAGATGAGAATTTTGTCATCATTTACCACCACTATGTCATGACCACATGGATGTTTTATTATTGCAAGTCATGGTCACAGCGCCACAAACTTGCAGCAGGCAGTGTCACTTAAAAATCATCCTCTTATATTAAAGCAAATCAATTCAAACTTGTCAAGACATGGCTAAAAGCATATTATTTTACAAAGAAAGTCATAATGAAGGTTTTCACTTTTGGGTAGACTATCTCTTTAAGTAAATTAAAAGATTAGATACAAATATGTGCAGTATGTTTCATTTACACTACAAAAACAATCTCTTCTGGGAAAGATTTCAGTTTTGTATAAAAGACCAAGAGCGTTGTGTAACTCTGAATGAAACACATGAGTAGAGCAAACACAGGCCTCCTGAGAGCCTGAGCATAGTTTGTGTGTGTATATACGGTGAGGATGACTTTGATCTCAGGGGTGCATAAGGTCAAAGCGAAAATTTGGAGAGAGCATGTAGCCATTTACTCATCTCCCACCCACACACACTGTACAGAATGAGTCACACACACTCAGCCGGCCGTGTATGTTTGTTTTCTTTGACGAGCGTGTGTGTATACTCGTGTATGTGTGTGGAGGGTTTAAGGCCTCCCCGCTCAAACCGAACAAAAAAGACACAAGCAAAAAGAAGGAAGAAAAAAAATCCCCAAACAAGAGGCGAAATGTGGGGTTTCTGGCCTAGAGAGAGAGCCGAAAAAAATAAAAAAAACCCTGTACAAAGAAACAGGAGAAAGCGAGCGCCTGAGAGCAGTCAGAGAACGCCAAGGACTCTGTGTCCCACTCTGAAATGAAGCAAGAGGCACATGGCTGGGCGGAACGGCTGCTTCTGGCCAGGTTTCAGCGGGTCGAAGCCTTTCCACCATGTTGCCTGATAGGGAACAGGCTCTTGCAGCTGTCCAGCCATTCTGTTCACTGCAGGCAAAACAGCCTGGAGCCAGAGACCCTGACTTAAGCGCCCCCACCCCCTGCGGCAACCGACAGAGGAGCGGAGAACAGAAAGGTGGAAGGGGGCGGAAATATGTGGGAAGCAGGTTGCAGAGCGCCATTTGTTCTCTGTTGGGATCCTGAGATAAAAATATCAAATTTTAGCGGAAGACTGAAGTCGGGGTCAGGGGTGGGATTAAAATCCGGCCCATATGCACAAAGGCGTCACACACCTAGAACAGGAATCAGCATAAAGCATTTTGCTAAATCCAACACTGTTGCCTTACAAAGCACAAGCCTCGGGCAGGTCTGCAGAGAAGATCTCAGAGGTCAAAACATTTGTTGCAAATCACTTTCCGCTAGCACAAATAGGTTCGGTAAGTATAAATGTGTGTTTGCAACTTACTGCAGGCACCAATAGCTTCTTGACCTCTTCGACAGCTCTTCTCATCTTGATCTCGGCACGTGTCTGTGTGTCCTCCACTGTGATCAGCACGTGCAGCTCTTCATTTAGGTGCTCCCAGTTTGGCTTCCCTCTGTTCTGCTCCTCCTGAGAAATGGAGACAACAAAAGAGAGAGAGAGAAAGGATTTTTTAGAGGACATCAAACTTTGAGTCAGTGTGAAAGTGTGAGACATTTTTTTGCCATAGATGACAGCCGGCACTCTGACGACGGCGGTTTTTCAAAAAGCAGCTATTACCCCAGAGCACATTAACATGCGCTGAAAGTAGAATATTTACCACCACATTTACAAATAGTCAGGCAGCTGCCACAACCATCACCGTAAAAATGACTAATTCTGATAACTAGTAGTTTTGCCACTAATTTTAGGTGTGGTCATATGCTGTTCAGCACACACTAAACAATGGATTTTCATGAGCAAGAAAAAAACATTAAAATATTAAAACCTTGACATACCAGCCAACTGCAGACTTTATTTGTTCAGTATAAGTTCAATGAAGTCTAACGCACTGATCCAAGTGGAGGCCAAAAATATTTTAATTTTAATCAGAACAGGAAAAGCAGTGAAGGTATTTGAGCACAATTCCCCCAGCGATCATTTAAAATGGCCTGCAGTTGGTGTGCATGACCGTTTGATTGGCTTGGGTTAACAGCAGCCTCAAAAGAAAGCCATTATGCTACAGCAGAGTCATCTGAACAGTCGGAGCTGCTAAACTGAATAAAGAAGCAGATTCACACTCTTGAGGGGTCTTTCAAATTCAACAATTACCAACCACCCAAGCTTTCAACACCTCTCCAGAGCCTGACAGTTCATCTAGCTTGGAGTAGAAGCAACACTACAAACCTGATGGATGAAAGGTAAAAATAAATAGAAAAATAATATTCACCAGCCACCCATTGTGCCACAAAAAAACAAAAACATTTAAAAGGTTTCAGAGACTGAGGAGGTGTGTAAAATCAAAAACCTATATTAGAAACCTATGAAAGACTCATTTTGTACTATTTTTTGTAGTAGCATAGCAAAATAGCAAATACATCTCCACTATCCATCCTTCAAGTTCTAGATTGAGCAATTAATGCTAAAAGCATTTATTAAGCCCATGCACTTCCAATCTCACAGCCTTTATGCCTGAAACTATTAGCAATACAAAGACAGGATTCCAAGGTAAAGTAGTTTAAAGACCACTTGACCGGCCCTAACCGCCTCATTCACATTGATTACAAGTATAATGTCGGCAACTGTCCCTCCCCCCATGTTTCCCATGACGCTTTCAGATCATTGCTCAGTCAGACACCTCAATTAGCATGCCTGCTTCACAAACGAGCATAGAGTGCTGGATCTCAGCGGGGAGGGACCTGACATGCTTACTAATACACCGAATGAGACCCCGTTGAGTGCCTATGACACCGCTTTCCACAGCAATGCCATGGATACTGTTACTATAGCAATGATCACATACACAAACGAACATACTCGGGCTGTTTCAGTATTTTCACAACATTAAGGTATAATTCTGCCTCCTACTATGCTGGAATGTCAACCAGGTAGTTAATGCTAGCTGATTTACCACATGTGTGCAGTACCCGGACACCCGGATTAAGATCTCCCAAATGCAACAATTAATTAAATAAAATAGATATCCTAAATAATGATCCTGACCAATCATGGCCTGTAACTGTACAAAATACTCTTAAAAGCAAAAGCTACTGCATTGTTTTCAAGGTGAGCACATGCTGTGCCATCCATGTATGGAGCGAGACCTTCAGCTCAGAGCAGAGCAAAGGCATGGACTGTAAACACACACACATCCACTCCTGCCCATCAAGGAGCAAGGTCATTCTATGTCCTCTGAGGGTGGGTGAGGGGTGGGCAGAGCCGAGAAGAAAGAACAACCCGAAAGACTCTGAATAGGGCAAAGATTCTGTTTACCGACATACGAAACCACCGGCGAGGTGACACACATGTGATGGGAGACACATGTGATGATGGACCCATAAAAGTACAAGACTGAATCCAAAAGCAGCTCGTCAGCAAATGTGTGAAGGTTTGTGGAACTTTGGCATGTGTATACGGACCGAGCTGTCAATCTTGACTGTATGTGCACCAAAAGCAACAGAGCAAAATAAATCATGCTAAGTTTTCACCATGCAAAGGCACTGTTTCGATTCCACTGGCAGACATCCTGGCTGGAAATAATCCCACCGCCCTATAAATACTGTTCATATCAACCAGAGCAGACTGAACTCAAGCTACAGTCTTAAACAGCTGTCCCGTGTGGAGTAGTTTACAGGCACCTGTTCAAAAGGAGTGGAAAATTGACTGGGGGAAAAAAAAAACTCACACTACCAACATGGGGGTGGGGGGAACAGAATTTTTACTGATACAGTTGCTGGAAATGTTAGTATTCATTATAGTTTCACAAGTGTTGACAATCTTGTTTCATTTAAATTTAATGAACGTATATCAATGCTTCAAGTTTGCAACAAACTAGTCTGGAAAAACAAAGCATTAAATAAAAATTTACCCCATCTATTTTCTAAATGCATTTTTTGTGTGTGTGTGTGTGTGTGTTAAAAAAAAAAATACCAATGTCTGTTTCTTATTTCTTAAAATTTGTGTTGACCTCAATTTTTAATCAAATTATCAACTCTATTTTCCATTGAGACTTTTCTCTGGTAACACATGCCAGATTTCTCCAATTATCTGGTCCTCAATTCCTGCCTCCATCCAAACAACAACCAAGAGATAGGATCAAGTTCCCACCCTATTTCTCCAATCATATATATATATATATATATATATATATATATATATATATATATATATATATATATATATATATATATATATATATTTGTTCTTTTCCCTTGGAAGTCACAATATGGAAGAAAGATCTGTCGCTTCCATTACATGGTGACTTTAAGGAACTTGTTTCCTATTATAAATGTGTGCTGTGATACAGGTGTAAAGAAAAAAGAAAGAAAGGGAACTCAATTTAACCAAGAACAAAGACTTGAAAATAAAAAGAGGAGGGACGGGGGTGGGGGGGAGCTTCAGAGAGCCTACTGTGTGGCTTTGGAGAGGTTCTGTGATGCTACGGTGAGGGTGGCCGTCTGTTACATTTGATCTATGCTGTGGTTTCTGAGAGCCCTCTATTTGAACAGTGTTTGATCAGAGGACGAGGCTACACAGTGGGACAGGTTATTATCCTGAGTTTGTCTGTCCTGTCCTCTCCCATTACATTGGCCTGAGCTCAGCTTCAGTACACACACACAACAAGCGTGAGGATGTAGAGTCTCTTGAGGCTGTGCAAACTGGTGTATACGCAGCTCTTGAGAGGATAAATGGGGTTAAACCACCTTTGGGGAGCTGTTAAATAAAATGTCTGTCTGATTTAGGGCTAACAAAGCATTTTCTCCTGAGACTTCAGGTGAACCATGTCTTTACCTTTCAGAGTAAACATTAAACACATCACTAACAAACAACTCATCTCACTGTGTCGCATCCCCACGAATGACCTAGAACTAAACACTTTGTGATGAGAAAGACTCCCACTTCACTTCTTCTCTGAATGAAAGTCACTCCTTTTTCTTTCCTCTATTTTTCTACAACTGCATTGCTCTCTCAGTCCCCAGAGGAAGCAGCAAACTAAATTATTGAGCACAAAAACGGCTTGGCTAATGGACGCTAAATAAACAACTCCCTCAGCCCAGACTTGACTCTGCTCACAACTCTTCAGTCTCTTTAGATGGGTCTAACTATACGCACAACTGTCAGTTTCAGTGTGCGTATCTCAATATTTGCAGACTCAGTCTCAGGTTCACTACTGAAACATTGAGACATAAAAACATACACAAGACAATGGACAAAAATACAGTGATGTTAGATTGTTTGTTGTCTTTCATGAAGACCTGGGGTATTTCTCTTTACACTTATGTTTATTCTAAAAAAAATAAAAAAAATAAAAAAAAAAAACAGTCTGTTCTAACTCTCCGGCCTCTAATAGAGCATAAGGTAAAGTTAAAGATGTAACGACAGTAGCGACAGATCTTTTCTTTGGTGTTATGATTTACATTCAAGTAAAAAAAAGTAACAAAAAAGTAAGATGGGGACTTGGTCCTATCAACTGATTGTTAATTGGATGGAGGCAGATCTGAATGCTAACTTGCAGTCAGTTGTAACACCGTAATGACTGGAGAAGTCCAGCAAACAAAGACCTTCTAAATTAACAATTATGAGGTCAAACAAAGTTAAAAATAAAACATATGCATGAACGAATCATTCAAAATAAGATCAATAAAATGCATTTAAAAAAAATATGGTAAATTTTCATTTCATACCCACTTTAAAATGTTTTTCTTAAAACTACGAGCATGAACTAGAAGAAAAGAAAAGACCAAGCTCAATGTTGGATTGCGGACAGTAACATCAGTGGAACATAATGTGCTCCCTAATGTAGTAATGGTTAGTTATGTCAGCTTTTGGTTCCACTGAAAATCGTTGGAAACATGAGAGATTCACAGGTACCCCAGCCAAGAATAAACAACATTTCAGTGGAAAGGGAGTATGACAGAATCAGTCAGGAGACTATTCTGAGAAACTGTTAGGAAGCAAGAAAACACATTCTCTGTGTTGGGGAGTATTCCAGCAAGCTTTAGATTAGTCATTCAGACAAGAGTGTGTGTTTTACATTCAGCAGGGCAATAGAAGACATAACCACTACAGAAATGCTAAATAAAGGAAGAGAGACGAGAGAGAACTTCTTTTTAGGATTAATCAATTTCTGCATCAAGCCCTTGAGTTCACACATATGGTTTCTCCAGAGGGGAGCACAGCTGGAGCCCAGGTGTGTGTGTGTGTGTGGGGGGGGGTGTTTAATGTTAATGCACAGTGATGGGGATTTCCTGATAAAACAGCTCCACTGGGACACTGACAGAAATATGAAGAGAAAGACAAAAGACTACA
Organism: Cyprinus carpio; assembly: GCF_018340385.1. Taxonomy (NCBI): domain Eukaryota; kingdom Metazoa; phylum Chordata; class Actinopteri; order Cypriniformes; family Cyprinidae; genus Cyprinus; species Cyprinus carpio. Next base: position 14,182,308 of record NC_056613.1, on the reverse strand, counting down.
CTAGCCATATGCTGATTCCTGGCAAAAATGTCTCTGTGGGTTGAATTAAATCAGCACAGTTGCTTACTATAGAATCGTCCATTTCTTCTGATTTTTTATCATGTTACAAGTACAAATGTCATTTCGCCCCACCCTCGAGAAAGTCTCTGCTAGAGCTGACGGGGCAGTGCTGTTTTGTCTCTGTGCTACATAACTCCCACCTGAAGCCATAATTTCCCATCATTCAGGGTTTAGCTCTTCCTCTGCTGATCACACAGTGGGTCACACTTCTGAGGCTTAAAGAAAGAACTGGGTCCTACTTTATAGTATTTCTACCATGTGCTTTTGTTCTCTCTGACACCCACACCACCACAGCCAGTCCTGAAATAGAACTGGGCCTCAGCCGGAGCCGTGCGTGCTAACCATGAGTGTGCAGGAGATAGGAAAAGAAAGTCATTGGAGAGAACAAATGAGTGAATTGGCTCATTAGGGACAAACTGGATCCAAATGGCAAACGTCAGCAGAACACTGTCTGTGAAGGAGGAAGAGGGGATGAGAAAGCTCCAAATTGTGACTAAGTGGTCACATTTGTCCAAGCTGGTTCGACATGTCCTGCTGGTGCAACAATTTTGTCACAAGTTGTGCTGGTGCCCCACTTTTTCTTTTATTATGTGCTGAAATCTCAAACTGAACCACAGAGCATGGACAAATCATCTGCCAATATTGACAGTGCAGATCAGGACAACATGCCACAAATTTGACCAGTGTTGGCTCTGCTGTGAGAACCAGTTTGAAACATTGCTTAAGCATGAATTAGAGCACTATACTAAATTTAAATTGTCCCTGTATAAATTAGGAGTTAGATTTTTTTTAATTTAATTTACAAATGTTATTTTTGTTAATATCAGTAAATGTACGCAATATCCTTGATCAAAATGAAATGTTTCGTTGCATGTCTCACCTTCTTTCTGTCTCTCATGGAGCTTCTCCCTCTAACCATGATCTTGCAGCCAGTCTCTGCTTCCAGTTGCTTTGCTGTGAGTCCACGAGGGCCAAGAATTCTTCCAACAAAATTATACTGGAAAAACAAAAGGTAAAGAGAGAGGGAGATTAGAAAGCATTCAGAAACTCAGAGCATCTTTTATTGAAAACAGAATGTTGTGTATACAATGCTGATAAAGTAATTTTTAAATTTTAATTTTTAATTAATACTTTATTAATTGTTAATTTTTTAGCTATTTAAACCACCTTCCTGTTGTTCCAAAACTATAGGCCTTCACTTGAATTGAAACAGTCAATTGGTTCAATTGCAACTTCCATACAATGAAAGTGAATTGTGACTGAAACCGTTATTCTGCATAACATTGTTTGTGAAAAGAGAAGAACGGTGACAATTTCCCCACAGAAAGCTCACTGGAGAGAATCTGCATGTGGTGGAATGACATTTGGGGCAAAAAAAAAAAAAAAATCAAAATCAAAAAGACAACAATTCAATTAGCTGCACTATAAAATCCTCAGAATTCTCTGCCTGATATTGTGAGCATGGTGTGTAATTGTTTATTTCAAGCAATAGACACACAAAAAACCTCTCTCCCACACTAATAATTCAATTAGCTCCAGTGTAGCTTCTGACGAGCAAGCGTCAAGGCACTTTTTCAAATTAAATTCGAAAAAATAAATCAAAGACTGACGTAAATACCTCAACTGACCAGGCGGCTAATCACTCTTCCTCCTCTGGCAGCCGTTTATGAGCTACGGCTACAACGAATCAGGAAGTTGGATAGAAAAACGAGAGCTCAGAAACAATGTCAAGCTCATGTTTGCCAAACAGAATGCTAAGCAGTGCTGCAAAGCCTCTTTCTTGCTTTTCCTCCTTCCTGCTCTTCATTTTTTGTCCTTCATAATTCTTTCTTTCTGTTATCGTGCTCCGAGGCACAGAAAGGGGAAAAGCCGGCTGTATGTAATGTAAATAAGAAATGAAACAACGGGGGGAAATTAAAGGAGAGGAGGGGTCTTATTGTGGCCTTTGTCCCTGATGCTGTGCTCCGGGGCTTTGTCTGAGAGCACGCTTTATTTACCTCCGTAATCCTCCCAGCTTTACAGCGCCTCTCCGACAGCACTGCTCCAAATAAAAATAATCAAATAAAATCCACTCTTTTTCCACTCTCTATCAGTTCACTTCTGACTCAGGGTAAAGACAGAGAGAGTCAGTCTTCTTGTAAGTGCTTAATCCTGTCCTGTATGAATAGAGGCCACATATACACTGCAGCTTAATACGGTTGTCACTCCTCTTCCGAGTGCTTAATCCAGTTCTGCTCACACAGAGTTTGGTTATTTATGAGTGTTAAAACCACATTCTATCACTCATAAAAAGTTTAGGTACTGACTGCCAAATAAACACACACACACACACACACACACACACACACATACATATTAGTGTTGTCAAAAGACCTGGTACTTCGGTACCAAGTTGGTACTAAAAAAATGAAAATGTCACGGTACCAGGTTTCTTTAAGTGTGAGTGATTAGCCGCCTGGTCAGTTGAGGTATTTACGTCAGTCTTTGATTTATTTTTTCTAATTTAATTTGAAAAAGTGCCTTGACGCTTGCTCGTCAGAAGCTACACTGGCTTCACTTTAAGTACCGGTGGTACCAAGTACTGTTCTGAGTCACTTCACAAGCATTTTACCATTTAATTTGAGTAAAATGGTAAACCAGTGTCAATTTAAAGGTATTCACGGCAACCAGTCAAAATAAAAGTTCATTTTTACATAAAGGCATTGTGCTAGAAATATTACTATTATTTAGTAGAATGTCTGTGATACTGCTACTACTGTTGAAAAAATTAATAAAACTATTTTTTAAAGAAATAAATCACACAATATTTCTTCTGTTTTAATGTTAATAGCAAATCCCCTTTATTTACCAAAAAATAAAATGAATTTTAATAAATTTAATTAATTAAAAGACAAATTAAATTGTTTTTTTTTTTTTTTTTTGGTAATGTTTGTGAAAAAAAGACTCTTCTGCTCACCTAGACCATGTATTTAATACAGTAAAAACAGTAACACTATGAAATACTACAAATTTCAATATGCTTCTAATTTTTTTCTGGATTCTTTTAATAAAAAGGTAAAAAACAGAATTCTTTGAAATATTTTTTTTTTTTACACATTACAAATATTTTTACTATTATTTTGATCTTGATCAACTGAATGCATGCTTGCTGTATAAAAATTATGTCAAAATGCATGCCTCTGCAAGTATCGTTGTAAACACAGTTGTTTATGGTTTAGGTGAAGGTAAATCATTGAGAAAGAAAATGGATGTGTAACAGTATATTGGTTCACAGCAGTGTAATGTTCCTGTTGTTTTCTGTCATGAATGTTAATCAAACAACAAAACACATACTGTAAAGAAAAATCAATTTTGTAGACTTAACAGATTTATTAGATATAATTTATACAGTGAATACTATGCAGTGTTATTTTACTTTTGATTATTCGATTTCTGTACCCGAATACTGTTATTGACTGTTTATTTAATTTTTTATCTTCGTTCTATTACATTTATCTACGATTGTAATTTGTTTATTTTCTATGCTGATTTACTCGCCTACAAAATCACTCCAACAATTGATTATTTTTATTTTTTTTTACTAAATAGAGCTATTCAAGTCATCTTGTGATTCCCCATCCATCCCCCATATCGCAAATATATATCGCAAAAAAACAAAATATCGCAATGTGAGTTTTTTCCAATATTGTGCAGCCCTAATTGACAACTTTACCAACTAGGCCTAGCCCCTAAATAATAAACACTAAATTACTTTCTCAAAGTAGACCATGGGATTAAATGGGTTTAAAAAACAAACAAATCTTTGGACAATTTGTTTCCGGTCACTACTATTAGCTTGGTTATCTAACAGCTAACAGCTTTAGCTCTTGCCATGTTTCTTGTTAAAAGCCTTATACTACTGCGTCAACAACCAACACCTCGCACAGGATTTAATAGCCAAAATTAATGTCAGTCATCACTCCTAATACTTTGCAGTGGGCAATAAGATAATCAGAAAGGAACTCAAAAGACCGACTCACGATTAGTCCAACCCAAGCAACAAGCGACATGACCTGCCTGGATAAACAGGAAAACAATGCTGCTTCTCTCTAAAGGCTTATTGTTTCAACACAGATGACGCAGCATAATCCGACAGGTTTGACTGTGTAGGTGGATCAGAACCGCTGGAGTTCTACACAAATATTCCAAATGCTCTCATGAGACGCCGAGCAGGATACACGTGTAAAACTGTGTACTGAAGCAGCAGCGCCACACGCCACATCATGTGTCACCATCATCATAAGACAGCCAGAAGTGACAATGCCTTAGGTGAGCATGTGCGCTGACTGTCCCTGTCGTCACAGTCACGCACACTGTAAACAAATCAGATGGTGATAAAACAGCAGCAAAAATACATATGCAACAACATGACTTGTCAGGATGATCAGTTATCATCAGAACTTCCATCACTCCCTCTCTTCCACAGGAGCGCACCTGCATGATCTCGCCCTCCATGCAGATGAGAGCGGATTCTCCTCTGTGTGTATGTGTGTGTTGATGTTGATTGGACATGGCAGAGAGCAGCGGCCTGATGCAGTGGGGGAAATTGCTCACTTTGAATACTGGAACCAGACAGTAATTACAGCCTGGAGGAGATGCCACAATTTTACTTCCTGTAGAGGGAGGAAGGGAGGCATGAGGGGAATGATACAGAAGGAAGAGAGAAATACTAGAGTTTTTAGACGACAACATGAGAGAATGTTTTGACTATATGGCGGCACTCGTGTTTGCGAGAGTCTGAGAGGGGCAGAGCTCAACCGCCAAAAAGCCTGGAAATTTCCACCATGCCGCCGCCACACAAACGTCCGCCACTAAAAAACAGGGCTCTGTGTGTGTGTGTGAGGCACACATCAACTCATTTAGTCATTTCACCAACAAGGAAAATCAAATAAAACCCAGACACTTCAGACAGACAGAAAAACACAACAACTTGACCGCTGCAGTCATTTACACAAGTTAAATGAAATTGTACTCGCAGCATCCTATTCACACATATATGACCATGGACCACAAAACCAGTCATAAGGGTCAATATTTTTAAATTGAGATTATGCATCATCTGAAAGCTGAGGAAATAAGGTTTCCACTGATGCTTGGTTTGTTAGTATAGGACAATATTTAGCCAAAATACGACTACTTGAATATTTGGAATCTGAGGGTGCAAAAAAAAAAAAAATCTAAATATTGAGAAAATCGCCTTTTCAATGAGAATGTTGTCCAAATGAAGTCCTCAGCAATGCACATTACTAATCAAAATTTAAGTTTTGATATATTTACAATAGGAAATTTACAAAATATATTCATGCAAGCTGATCTTTACTTATATAAAAGAAAAATCGTAATTTTGACCCATAATATGTATTTTTGGCTATTGCTACAAATAACTTGAGACTGGTTTTGTGGTCCAGGGTCACATGCATGATCACTCAATTCAAAAAAATGTTTTTATTTCAGACAGACGTGGGGAAGAAACTGACTAGAATAGCACTGCAACCCATGAAAAATATGCATAGGGAGTTGACGTGTCATCACAGATTCAGATGCTTCTAGTGTAGACAGCTTTGTTGAGCATAATGGGAGCAATGTACATTTGTTGTGTCATTCTAGTCAGACTGTTGTTGTTTTCAAAACTTTTTGTAGTGAGGAAACTACTACAATCCTGCCATGGTTCTAAAAGACACTGATTAGCCAAAAAATAAAACACGCACATACCTTTCAGAGTTATTCAGAATCATTCAAATTAGTTATTTTTGATTTGATGAACAGGGGTCCTAATAGAGGGTAAAGAGAGAATCAATGTCCTTCAGCTGCTATTTTGTTACGTCACCGCGAACCTTGGTAACATACCCACATAACTGAAAAATCTATATGCTGTGCATGGGAGTGTGTGTGCGAGGGTGTCAGTGTTAAGCTGTAGGGATGTATAACAGAACAGCCTAAATGTGAGAGCAAGCAGAGAGTTGAGCAGTTCAGGGATGTAGCCGAGGGACCTGACAGAGACAAACGAGCAGCAACGCTAACGCAACATTATACCTCCTACCCACCCGCTCCCTCCTCTCTCCTTCAACCTCGCTCTCCTCCATCACAATCACTCCACCCTGCTTGTAAGGTCACGACCCTTTATTACAGAAAATTTAACACTTACTGGTAATGGCATCACCAAAAAAAAAAAAAAAAAACACATCTGTGTTAAAAAAAATAATAAAAAAGATGACGAGCAGAAAGAGAGGAAAATGGGAACACAAAATTCTGTCATTTCTAATCTGGGATGGAAAAAGACTGAAGGGCAGTCGAAACTCCAAATAAAACTTCAAGATGTGTGAAGGTCAAAGTTTAAAAGCTCAAGTGCTAAAGATCACAGAGAATAGAACATGTGCAACTGTGATCAGTTTGCTTGGTTTAACCAAAGGCTGCGTCTGTCTGGAGTCTGTGTTTTTCATGTGGAGAGAGGAGGAAGAGTGCTGAAAACAGCTAATCTAGAGAGTTGGAAAAGAAAATCGGAGGTAATGCATCCAACAGCGGCCTCCCAGTGGAGTGATACAAGACACGCTCTTCACACACACACACACACACACACACAGAAATAACAATCTGCTCGCCCCAGTGTAAGCACATCTGTCACCAGAGTTGTAAAAAAAAAAAAATAAAGTGTCACAAAACAGTCTTCTCTCTCACCACATCACTTCTGTATTCTGCTCTGTCCTCTATCTTTCAGATGGTTCTGTAAACAGGTGTCAGCACACAGCATCACCTCTGCCTCACCTCCCTCTTCCTTGCAGCTTTACACATCCTCTCTATTCAGCACTTCATTTCTTACCTTAGTCATCCCTGTATACCTCCTCGCTCTCTCTCTGCCCCATATTTGCATTTTGTCTCACTCTCTATATTACATTTAGTTCAATCCTCCAGAGGGAAGGAGGAAAACATTACAATCCATGATCATTCTGCTGCTGTCTCTGCAGCATCTGCTTGGTTTTCTGTATTATTTCATCGTAAAAAGTACAATATCAAAAGTTTCAACATATCATTCAATTAATCTATATGCCATATATCTAGAGAGAAACAGAGATAGAGAAATTGAGTGTGGGAGAGTGAGCGAGAGAGAGAGAGAGAGAGGGAGAAGCAGAGATAACCTATCGGATGCCCTTACTAATTACTAATTAACCTGTGTTAAGTAAGCGTGTGGTGTGGCAGAGCCGAGAAACAGTTTCATCTCCATCGGGTTGGGAATGGAATCTGGTTTTTGTTTTGAACTGGTTTTATTATTATTATTATTATTATTATTTATAAAAGTTCTAAGACAATAGATTATTGACTATTAAAAATTCACGGCTGTTTCGATTCTTCTATTGATGCAAAGGAACAGTCTATTAAAACACTCTAAAAGGTTTACCTGTGTTGCTACTGAATCTACATTGCCATGGTAAAATAAAATTGTTTTAGCCAAGTAGTGAACTTGCAGTCTAAATTGAATGTGATAAGAGAAAGACTTGGGTGCCAGATAATAATATAAAAACAATAAATAGACAAGATATGTTTCTATTGAGCTGTCCTTGCTGGCTGCCCATAACAAACTAATGACTCTTATGAGCCAGTCATTTCTTCAGAAATTGTTTACAAACTCATATGTTAATGCTGCAATACACCACAATACTCAGAAGTATCAATCTATGTACATGGATAAAACTGGGTGTCACTGGGGCTGTTTAATTCCGAAATCTTTGGAATCGAATCCGATTCCCGGCTCTGGAATTGATGGGATTCCATTCCAAGAATCGATTCCTCACTGTTGTGTTCGATTCTTTTCAATTCTTGATTTTTAGATTGGAGGAAGCTAATTTGGCCATGACTGCAGGATATAAAGGTCGTAGAAAGTAGCTGTAGAAAATTACGATGCATTTCTGTTGCTCTGATTGATTTTAAATTGTAATTTTGTCTGCATTGCATATGAAATTAGTCATAGCCCACAGCTCAGCAGTGGACATGCGTTTATAGCATGAACAAGAAATGAAGTGTCTAAAACATGCACAGTTAAGCTGAATGATGTTTACTTTAACCATATGCTTTGCACAAAATTAACAAACTGTATACCAAAACAAAATAACCAGAACATTAACAACACATTGATATAAGAGCTCATGGTTTATCTCTTGGCCACTGATCTGTGCTCTGTGTGTTTTCTTTCAGAATTATCTTTGGCTGATAGAAAGTTTAAAAAATAGCTTTTTATTTAAGATGTAAATAAGACCCTCGATCACATCATGATCTATTCTGTTGTGCAGCACTCAAAATTGTGGACAACATAAGCCAGTTCGGCCATAAAATAACCTTGGAATCGTTTTTTGAACTGGTTCATTAAAATGATCTATCCGAAAGAACCTTTTTGTGGAGACGAATCAGACTTCTTTTAAACACTATTAGCGAGCAAGAGGCAAATTAATGGGTACTTCTCAAAATGGAAGGCTGCATCGTCAACTCAGACAAGCTGACAAGCTACGCAAACTGCTTTCATTATCGCAGGAGATTCATCGCTGATTATGTACGCAATATTGCGCAGCTTGTCAGTGAACTATGGCTCTGTGTAGTAAATGCCACTCCATCTGAAAGCAAGTGCTGGAGATTTACTACTAATCACAGAACTGGCTTTACTGACAAGATGCACATGATAAACGCATGTGATTTATCGTGCAGCTCTACTCATTACCAATTTTTTATTTGGTGAATCGAAGTTCGGCAACGTTTGATCGAAAGATTCCCAAAGCCTCAAAATCAATTATTTTTGGAATTGATTCCCAGCCATGGGAGGTCACACTAAACAACTGAGGATCACACACTACCAATTTCAAGATGTTCTGAACACAAGAAACTCAAGCAGACACCTGTGCCTCATTGCTAGGAGATGCATGACATATTAAAATAATGTGTTCTAAAATCGGCTCAAAATTTCAAATATGTTTGATAGCCTCAGATTGGATATAAGCATTGGAAAATTCTAGCCTTTAGCAGTTTTAAAGCTTAAACAACTCTAACTACTGACGTGCAGCTCATATGACAAGTAAAAAAAAAAAAAAAACTGCAATGGAATGGAAACACTTAATTTATTCCAAATTATTTGTAGTTTAATACTATTTCTGCCAGACAAACAATACCAGCACATGGGATTGTTTGATCATATGATCATATTTAGAGGTCGACCGATGTATCGGTTTTGCTGATTAATCGGCACTGATAGTTGATTGCTTTAACAATCGGTTATCGCCAAAAATCCATGCCGATAGTTTTCCGGGTTGCGTCCGTTGCTGGAGCGGCCGAGAAAGGTCTGTTTTCATTATACAGTGTGAGAGCGCTATTTGTTTAGACACATGACGCTGCACCCTGAACAGAGCGAGAAACTTCAGACCCGGATTTAAATGCAGCTGACAGAGAATCCTGCCGCTGCACAGAGCGCCATTCACATAGTTTTCCATTAAATTACATTATATTCACCCTGAATCGTTGTTAATGTACATAATGAATTGTATATTGAGCATTTTCATCTAAATGTTTGTTTTTCTTTGGCTCGAATAAATTCTGTATGCTTAATTTATAGATCTATATTATAGATCGCTCTTTTTGTTTGCTCTGTTTTTTTTAAACACTGAACTTCAAACTTATATATGCCATATTTGTTCATTGTATATGCCTCATTGTTTCCATTTGGTGAATAAATAAACTGTTTTAGACCGCTGCTTGAGCTGAACGCGATGCGTCCGGAGTGTCTGTGATACCGATGAGTTCTCCTAGACTCAGTGCTGCTCTTTTATTTTGATTAGATAATCATTAAGTGTTCAAGAATGGAAGCAGTTAAAGTGTGAGAGTATACATTGTGCTGGTATAATTGTATTAAAAAAAAGTAGGTCATTACACTTAAATCAAATCGCGATGAGGACTAGTATCTGTTACTATTAAGCCGCAAAAGTTGATTTAAATATGAATCCTGCATGTTCTGCTTGACTCTAATGAACGACGCAGATGCGAGGTTTCATTTATACTGAAGCGCATGTGACGCTTGCGGTGATTTCAGCTTCTGTCATCTCTCTAAACGAGGACGTATGCAGATGGTTTTCCGGGTTGGGTCTGTTGTTAGAGAGGTTTAGTGGGCTTCTGACCGTTTGATTTGAGGAAAACTAGCCTCATATCACATACACAGAACTGTAAAGGTATTCACAGCAACCCGTCAAAATACAAGTCCAGTGTATTTTTCAGTAGAATGTACATAGCCTACTACTACTACTACTACTACTAAAATGAAACAAATTTTTTTTTAAGGAATAATCACACAACATTTCTTCCATGTTTTAATTTTAATAGTAAATCCCCTTTGTTTGCCAAAAAAGTTTGCTTAATTTTCAGTAATTAAAAGATAAATTAAATTAATGTTCCATGCCTTAATTTGATAACCATAAAAATTTTAATACACAACACAATGCTTGAGGGAAAAAAAAAAAATAAGGCTTCTTTAAGAAAAAATTAATAAATTAAGTTGTTTTATGAATTCAAATAAGTAGACATGCTAAAACACAGAATTTGGTAACAATAAAAAATATGGTGAGAAAAAAAATAAAACATTTCCTATGGCCCTAAACATGTAAATTTAGTTTATTAAATTGATGTGAAAATGTATAAGTTTCATGGTTTTAATTAATTAGACTTTAATTAGAAAAATTAAAACAGAAAAAAACAGAAGTCAGAAAAATTCAACTGGAAATAACGGAATTTGGAAAAAAAATAAACAGAATTTAGGGTATTTGTGGTAATTTTGATTTTTACTTTTACTATTATTGTTATTTTTATTTTTATTATTATTACTACTATTATTATTATTTAGTAGTGTTTTTTTTTTTTTTTAAATAAAGCATTTTTGTTTTTGTTCAGTATCCATTTTAAAAAATATCGGTTAATTAATCAGTATCGGCCAGTGTGGTCCAACCTAACTATCGGTATCAGCAAAATCCACTATCGGTCGACCTCTTATCATATTGTTGAAGTGTGACAAATCAAGAGTTTTCACAGAGATTTCTGATGAGGCCAACAAACAAATGCACATGCGAATCACACTCAAGACAATTCCAAACGTAGTCATCCAAACTGAAGTCGCAAAACAGCATTCCAACAGTCCAAACCTTATAGCCAGTCCAAATTAGACTTCTATATCCCTCACTCTACTTCTGTGTGTGTGTGTGTGTGTGTGTGTGTGTGTGTGCAATAATTTGGAGGGCAGAAAATCCAATCTGAAACATTATGACACGAGTCCTTTGAGAGCAAAGTAATTACTCTCTCTAAAGAGAATGAGAGATGGATGGATGAGAGAGAGAGAGAGACAGAGAGAGAGAGAGAGAGAGAGAGAGAGAGAGAGAGAGAGAGAGAGAGAGAGAGAGAGTGTTAGAGGCAGCCTGTTATCCCTAATATAAATCATCTTTTTTTCATCTAGTTACCTCTCTTTCTCACTTGTTTAATCCTCTCTAAACACCAGGAGCAAAATCAATCTTTGTAAGCTCCCAGCATTTAGTCCTGACACACAATAACAAAATATAAGCAAACAAAAGCCACATGAGCACAGTGGTGGAGCGGTAAACAGGTGGTTTAACAGATGACTAGTGTTACTAAAAGCTACAGTTCCATTTACATTAAATCATTTAACAGACGCTTTTATCCAAAGTGACTTACAAATGAGGAAAAGCATAAGCCATTTATCATTCGAGAGTCTGCAATATTAGCAGTACCAGAATATCAAGAGCAAACAAGTGCAAAAGATAGCAGAAGTGTAATTGTGGAAACATTATTTTAACTTTATGCACTTTATTTTTTATTGCATGCTAAAAACACCACAAGCAATTTATTTATATATATATATATATATATATATATATATATATATATATATATATATATATATATATATATATATATATATTGAATGCTAAATATTTATATATATATATATTTTACAGAGGCGATTGGTATGGGAACTATTAATAGGAAGCACCTTTACTTTTGGACTGGATAAGAATCCGTGGATGAAACCTGCATCCCTTTGCTTTGACTGTCAGTCCTGCCCTCTTTCTATCGGAGCCAAATGTAATTTGTGTCTGAATTAACACGAGCATGCTGAACAGGGCAGAGGAGGCAGTGAGGATGTAATCTCTCCCCCCCACCCTCTCTCTCTGAGTCAGCCCACTGCACTGGACACACACACAATTTCATATGCATCCCTGAAGAGGCTGTTGGCTTCTAGTCCACCTGCCAAGACTGTCTGCGGAGGCCCCCAATTACAGTCTCTGAAATTCATCAGCCACACACACACACAGTGGATTACTTTCAAAACGAGCTGCCTACATAGAAAATGTTTTTGGGCATCACAGGCATCTCGGAACACACCCATGATGGCCAAATCTGCCATCTTGGTACTAGAGAAACCAACACATTGGTAGGCTGAATATTAATGATTCTTTCTGTAACTTGTTTTAGTTTGTTTCATTACATCTCTACAATTAGATTTGAAACAGCCTTTGAGGCCTAAATTGCAACACCACCATGGTGCTTTTCCAACAATTCCAAAACATTCTGCAGGATAGCTGACATTAAAAGTGTTTCGAATGAGCAGTGGTGCTATCATTTTTAAACTACACTTCTGAGAGCATGCAGAAAATATGAAACATCTGCATATACAAATAGCAATTAAAAACGAGCGTCAGGGAAATGAAAAGGCGTGCATCTACAGAAAAGCAGTGACGAGGGGTCCTTGTGTGCGGGCGGGCCTCCTCTGATGAATCAGTGAGCTTTTCAGAAATGGTTCGGTGTCATTTGCAAGGCTCGATTGGAGTCCTTTGGCTTCAAAAGCCCCAGTAATAACCTGCAAATTAAAACTGGAGGCTTTAGTCTGATCTCCAAGCTACCAAACCTCAATATTGCCTCACATAAAAATGCTTTCCATCCCCCAACAGGCCCACCACCCTTCTCTCCCATCTTCCATCAGGCAGGAAAGAAAACCACAATGAAAAACCTTCAATAACAATCCCAGCATTAGACAGGAGACCCATCCGTCCTCAGCTCAAGACTGACTCTATTAATAGCTTGTTGCTTCGGAGGGCAAATAGCAACTGAACATTGCGTCGCTGGTGTTAAGTGAGCCAGAATCCAGAGGCGATCACTTCCTGAATCTCAGAGAAAAGATCAGATGTTTCAACTGCACACATATGGGCTGAATAATGCCATTGTGAGAGAGAATTTAGCTAAAACTGTGCAAACATAATGTGCTGATGCAGATGTGTCTGTGTTTACTGATACAGGTGTTTGTGCAGCGTGTGAACGAAATTACAATATGTAACCAGCTAAATGAATCGGAATTATTTATACAACCCTGTGGCCACAGACACTAAACCACAGACATACATCTTCATAACTGTGCAGCCTGCAACACACACACCGCAACATTACAGCAGAAAGCAGTTCGTAGACGACAGGTGATGTAATAGGATTTTGTCCAAGGAGAAAGGGAGCTAAACATCTCGCTGAAACTCACTGGCAGCACTAGAGGAAAGACAAAGATGGAGCGAGGGGGGGGGGGACTGTCACTTCCAGATAGACCTGGTCTGTCAGCCATCTTTTTTTTTTTTCTCCCAGACGTACCAGTCAGTCTATTCCATCTGAAAAGCTCTGGAGAGAATGACTGTTACTGTATATAGACAGAGGTTTATAAAGAGGGCAGCTACTGGAGTGCATTCAAAGATGTTTTGAAGGTCACGGGTCGACCCCGATGTTTGATCTAAGGTTAGATTCTTTTGATTGGCCGCACAAGTGTTCACAAGCTCACAGACACAAACGCTTGTAAACTAACAGGTCACGTTCGCAGGACAAGCTATTTTTAGGAAATGGACATTCTGTGCTAAAGAGAGGGGCCAAGACCTAATTACCCACAAGTATGTGTTAAATTCAGGCTCAAAATATTTATAGAATATATGTTTCTATTTTCTACATTGTGTTCCTGTTATACATATTTTTTCTTGCTTTTCCTATTCTTTGTTTGTTTCATGTTTATATTCTTTATTTTCATTCCATGTCCTTTCTAGTCCCACGTTAATTGTATTCTATATATTAAAAAAATAGCTATGTTTCCATCCAAAGATTTGAATTAAGCTTATGTGCAAAACTGGAATATTGCATAAAACATATGCGAATAAAGCACCGTTTCCATCCAACAAGTCACAGAGAACAAAATCGTCACTTTTGTTCCACCTTGTAAACTGTGGAACTAAATATCACTAAGAATATAGGCGAAGCCACTTAATATAATAATTTTCATATACTGTATAATAAATTACTTGCGCCTCAGAGAGAGCAGACGAAACACAATAAATGCGGTCATTGCTTTCGGAGGTGGATGCCAGCTGTTTCGGAACACCAGTCATGTAAGACTTTGCTCAGGCTTTTCAGAATGACCACAACAACATATAGATGCGGTGAACGAGATTGATCCACTGCTAGTCAAGTTATCCCATCTCATAGTCATATGACTTTTTCAATGCGCATGGAGGAATTTTTTCGGTAAATTTGTTTTGTTAGCCTACTCAAATATGCACACAAATTTTTTTATGCACATTTTTAGAATTTATGTGCATCTTTGCATTTTCATCCAGCGTTTTTTTATGCGATATTCCAAAATCCGCGTAAAAATAGGTGGATGGAAACAGTCACACATATGGAAAAGTCCAGGACTGGGTCTGTTTATTTTAAAAGCAGTGACCGTTTTCCATTTATTCTCAAAGCAATAGCGCACAACCAGACGTTTAGTCTGGAACGAGGGGCCTGACCTTGGTGGATGAGCCTACATGTGGTTCTTCCTGCATGCTTTTACCTTCTTACTCGACACTTTAAACGAGACCTCTCTCCTCCATTAGACTTCACTTTAAAGTAACCTTTTACAGTACAAGTGCTAGAATTGTGAATTGAGCTCAAAATGTAAAGCAAGCTCAACTGTAACTAGATCAGGTTTCAAACTGCAGTGTGTTTATCATACAGCAAGTTTATGTTATAAAACACCAATGAAATATCTTCTGACTGAAAGGCAACCTAGAAATCATTATTTAAGTATCAACACCTCCGAATCACCAATTATGGACACTTTTTTCTCAATCAGGATGCTGATTGGATGGCCGAGCCGAATCTCCTGCCTGAAAGAGCAAATCAGAGAGACTGTGACTGAAGAGAACGCTAGCGTTTCCCTGCTCAATTATTCTTCCTTTCCCTGCGTGTTTAGAACATTAGGGTGGAAACGTGTGTGTGTGTGTGTGTGTGTGTGTGTGTTGTGAAACAGTGACTCATGCTAACCACCAGGGGGAAGAATAATGAGGCGAGACTTGCAGGGAGCACAGTGAGAGAGAAACAGATTTGAGGGGGTCAGCTGGGGATTCTATGTACACTGGTGTGTGTGTGTGTGTGTGTGTGTGTGTGTGTGTGTGTGTGTCCTCCTACTTGCATTTGCTCAAACATACAAACAGTCACTCTATATTTCCATGGCATGAGAGAGCTGTGGTGGTCATTCCATAACCAAGTAAGCCATGTTTTCCAATAGCTGTTCCTGCTATTCTGAGACAGACACTCATATGAACATACTCAAACATCTATATACATCAAAGAGACAACTTGCCCTCAGCTTTGCAATCAGAGGAATAAACTACATTTTGACAACATATTAAAACAGAAAAACTAACTATAATAATGTTTCACAATTCTTCTGTTTTACTGTATTTTTGATGAGAGTCTTGGTGAGAGTAAAACTTTAAGTTTCTACCCCCGCTCAAATATGCATAATTACTAACAATACCCCCTTATCCATAGTAAAATTAACTTAATGTACAGCTTTCCAGGTCATACAAAGGTGAATATTTTTCTCAAGTAAAGCAGTAATCATTACAGGAATTGCTTCAAGTAAATGCCAATTTAAAAAAGAAACATTCTGCAAAAAATAAAGATAAGCAGAGCAGCAGCCTCCATCATAATTAACTGTGCTTCAAACTGAGAGAAACCTGGGGTTGTGTGTGTGTGGTGGTCCGCTGGGACAGACGGGGTGGCCTTTATCAGGGCCATAAGAGGGAAAACGCATTTTATGCTCTGCTGACCCCCTTTTCTCTCTCCCCTCTCCCTTGTCCACCTAGCAGAAGAATTAGGCAGCAAAATTGATCCATGTGACATGGGCCACCAGTGTGCGTTTCTGTCTGCGAATATGAGAGAAATGTCAAACATGATCACCTAAACCTCAAGCTACTTCATGTGTTCACTCGTGGAAACGGTTCTCTTCAACGCAGAACAGACTCCAAAAAGACCCCACTCTACTACTAGAACATGGCCTGTGGCATTCCGGCACCATTCCCAGTTCCCTGCAGGGGACTGATAAAAACTACTACTGCTGAACTAGCTTATGACAGAGAGTCCTCATTTACTCCTAAACGGCATGTTTCCCCCTGCTAGAGAACCAGGAGTAAACCTTCCAGGGATCAACACTAAAGATTTTTTTCTACTGGCCCAGTCGGTCAGGCCAGTGGTTAAAATTTTTACTTGCCCTGCCAACATTTTCACTGGCCCTGCCACAAAAAAATGTCATTGTTGCTTTTATCTTGTATTGTAATAAATAAGCTTATATGACACCAATTTTTTTGATACCAATAAAATTTTACAGTTCTCTATTTCAATTTCGATACCACATCAAAAATCGCTAGCCAAAAATAACCAGAAATATGAAGTTTAAACACTATTAAAGACAAGTGACAGCCAGTAAATAAGAACAAATTACAAATAATACCACAATTAAATATAGGCTTATAGCACAAAAACAGAAATGAAATGATGCTTTAGGTTTTTATGTTTGTAGATGTTCAGGTACAGAAATTGAAAAATCACATATAAAATAACATTTGCATATTCTTCACTCTGTGTTGCACCTTGATTTCTCATAGCCATTTGACATTAGAGGCAACCACTGCATTTTAATCATGAATTGGAAAAAAAGTGCAATGTTTGATTTATATAAGACTGAATAATTTCAAAATCTGAAGCAAAAAACAGAATAACCTGACTTTAGCTTTAGCATTTTTAGCATTTCATATAAAATTCAATATTTGGATTTTCATCCTATATTTCGCGCATCTTGAACAGTGATCTTGTTCTGTATGCTACAATATTTTCTCCTCTTTGTGTCCTTCTTTAGCCTCTTTAGAGAAATATTATCTCTAAATACGTAATTTTCCACACAAATGGCCACTGGAAAAATGATTGCAGTCAGTTTGTGTGCAAGCACGTAGGGTTGGGTATCGCTTTAATTTTATCGATTCCGATTCTTTTCGATTCCGAGTTTCGTTTATAATGTGATATCAAACATTTATCCTGTCTCTTTTTTGCAAACCATTTATTGGAGCGGAATACCATGAACAAAAATCAACAGTCTACATAAAACCTGGACTCTTTAAGAGCTGTTTGTGTGGAAAATAGAACTGCATGATTCTGGATAGTTTTTTTTTTTCTTCTTTCGAATTATCTTCTTTTATCTGAACTACAAACTTTATCCCAGTACTTCTGTGATTTGAATGTTTGTAACAGAAATAATGATACTGTGTGGCTGAAAAGACTGTGAAGCCGTTTCATTCATGACAGACAGCTGCTCTCTTTTAGGGGTGGGACGATAAATCAATGTGCCGATTAATCGCGATATTTCCGGGCGCAAGATGCTATCAATACTCTGGCACCAAGTATCTATATTTTTTTAAATATTCAAAAGATCTAAATTCATACCTACACTGTGACTGTTTACCACTTTGGCTTATCGGGGTGGCAGTACCTCCAGACTCCTTGTGGTGGTGCTTCCCAGATTGTGGATCATCAGATGAACGGAAATTGTAATTCATAGTGAAGAAGAACTACGAGCGTAATGGTAGACCAACAACAAATCAGAGATGCACTGGAGTCTTATGTTTATGGAGATGAGAACTAAAAACATATGCGTCAACATTTGAAATAATGAACCGGAGCGCGCAAAAGACACGATGATGAACCGATGATGAAATTTTGAGTGAGTGAGTGTGTGTGTATGTATGTGTGTGTGTATATATATATATATATATATATATATATATATATATATATATATATATATATATATATATATATATTATATATATATTATATTATATATATATATATATATATATATATATATATATATATATATATATATATATATATATATATATATATATATATACATACATATATACACACACATATATACACATATATATACACACCTAAAGGATTATTAGGAACACCTGTTCAATTTCTCATTAATGCAATTATCTAATCAACCAATCACATGGCAGTTGCTTCCATGCATTTAGGGGTGTGGTCCTGGTCAAGACAATCTCCAGAATGCACTTGCATTTTTCGAATACTTTTATATGTATTAGTGTGAATTGCATCCTGTTAAATCTGCCACCGTCTATGATCTCATCAGTAATAGTCAAATGGCAATAATGCTGAGGAAACTATTGTCTGTAAACTTTCGAACACTTATTTTAAATAATTAATTGTTTTAAAAAATAGCCTGCTGTGTTTAATAATAATAAAATAATAATAAAGTTAATTTTGCACAAAATAAATTTTATATAAAATTTATATGAAAATGTAGCCACATGCCGTAATATTGAAAACTGAGAATGTGACGCATTGTGATATTGACCCATAGATTCCCACCCCCAGCCACAATACCATGGTGCAGTGAGTGTTACAGTAAGTATATGGTAAATGACAGAAATGTGTAGACTGAAAAGCCTTCTGACTGTATCGTTGCACACAGTGTTTCTCCTCTTTGGCTTTAAACTAGTTTTAATCACAGAGTCATTTGTGTTCATCGCTGAATTCAAGCACTGGATCTCTGGATCGAGGAAAATTATACCACAATAATTATCGTTATCAAATTATTGCCCAGCACTAGGTGGAATCGAAATTTTAATTTGACAACAAGTATCTGATTCCTGACCTTAAGTATCTAATTCTGTAATCGGAATCGATTTTCGATTCCCAACCCTACAAGCACGGAACAGAAAATAGTCTGAAATAAAACAAAAAGATCGGTGCATCTGTACTCCAGTGTACAAATTCAATATAGATTAATCATTCTTAAAGCCACAAAGTTACTTGCCAGGACGGGTATTTTGACATACTTTTGTATGTATTTGCCCACTCAGGCGGCTGTCTGTGCGTGCTGTTCACACAGAACAGAGTACTGAAAAGAGTTGTCTTTCACCCCCACATGCTTTTTAATTGCTTGAATTTTTAAATTAAAAAGTCTTAAAAACACATGCAAATAATAAATGTTTTGGCGATCAGGCAATCTGTCTACTGTCCTGAACGTCTTTCACCCTGGCCCCGGGCCATCGGGCAGTCCTTATTGTCGAGCACTGCCTTCTCACCTCTAGATTTCATCAGACACTGTAACTGTCAGTCATCTGTCACTACAGTAGCAGTCAATCACTGTGCTTGACTCTAGCAGCAAAAGACAGAAAAATGTTCAAATTGCTTGTGTGAGACTTACATCTGGATACTCTTTGACTGGCACAAAGAGTTTCTCCTGTAAATGTACAATGGGTCCCAATGGCTCTGGTAACTCCAGGGGGTGTTTGTCCACCAGACCGTTCACTGTGTCGTTATACATGTCCTTCCTCACTCTGGTTATCTCTGCAGGTAGACAAAAAAGACAAACAGATCAGAAACGGCTGAGTGAGAAAAAATAAATAAATAAAAAAAAACTGACAAAAAGGCATGAAATGCAACATTCCTTTCTTTCATGCAAGATGCCACATTACAGTGTATTTTTCCCGAAATTTAGCTGCCAAATATCATGAGAAAAATCAACAAACACATATTTCCAAGTCTCACAGTAACAGGAACTCTCATCCACACACTGAGACCTTTTAAACAGAAACTCTTTCATAGCTGGCAGCTCCAGATGAGGTTAAACTGCTGCTGCCAAAACATGATTAAGCTCAGGATGTCCATTCCTGTCACGCTTACACACACACACAGAGTTTACCCTCATGCTCATTCCCTCCCTCACACATAGCGGCTGTGCTTTAAAACCTAGTGAGCTAAATGAGCTAATATAGTTAGGGTTTGAAACAACCAGATGGTACAGCAAACACACACCTGTTGTGGAATATAGGAGTGCATTAGACAAAAAGTACTATCTACATTAAGAGTAATTACTCGGGACACACCGATCTGATACCTGGAAAAGTGACGGAACGTTGGTGGCGTTTTGAAATGGAATGAGCACCAGGCATGCAAATCCAATACTAGGTTTAGTCATGGTTGTCCAAAACCGTGCAACGAATCGTGCATTATGTTCCACATGTTCTGGAGTTACATGATAGCCTTAACTGACAAACGAGCTGGAATTCAAGTCTGCTGCTCTCAAAATCATTCTCCACGGTGCAAACACTACTGTCAAAAAGTTTGATGTCAGTAAAAAAAAAAAAAAAAAATCTTTATCCACAGTGCAAACACTACTGTAAGAATAAATTTATTTTATTTATAATAAGGCTAAATTAGAATTATTTTAATTTAATTTTTTCTATTTGATTATATTTTAAAATGTAATTTATTCTTTGAAACTTTAAAACAGTGAACAGAAACATCAAAAGTACAGCATTTTTAAAAATAGAATTTCTTGAATTTTTGTAACAATTTACACAAGAAATCGCATTAAAATTGAAATGATTGAAAACACAAAGAAACAGTCTGCAAGTATCGAACTCTGTACTAGACATAATTCAGCACTGACGTGTTGTCAGCTGTCTCAGAGCAGTATCAAGAAAAGAAGGGGGATCACAGAATTACTAGTGCTTGCACACTAGAAAAAACTCTGACAGAGCGTTTGACGACTAGGAAAGTGTAAGATCCAGGTCAGTCTGAAATCAAGTGGGAATAGAGCAAATTGGATTTTCTAAAAGCCAACTGGACCAATCCCACTGAAATTCTCATTGGCTGCTGGATGCATATGTAAGAGTAATTTTTGGTTACATGGAATGCCACTTTTACAAACGCTTGGATTTTTCCCTACACACCAGTCCATATAGAACTCAATGGATTTGCAGCATTCTCTGATGAAGTGCAACTAATGTCCTACAACACCGATACTGAGTGTGTGTGTATGCATTTCATGGGGCCCCAGAATCCTAGGAGGGGTTGAAGAGTGACGCAACACCCAGATCAAAACATGGGCCATGTAAGGATGAAACATTTAACACAACATTTTTTCTCTCACACTAGGGCTGGGCAATACGTGAAAAAAAAAATCTTATCGATAATTATATCGCTTTAAAAATATCTAAATATCTAAATATCGCTTTAAAAAAAAAAATTGCAATATCCGATAACTAGGGCTGGACCAGAATATTCGATTATTCGAATATTCGTTTGGTGGGATGGCTTCTGATTTTCAATTTTGAGATTCACCTGGCATCCCCCGCGAAACGGTTCTCATTCGCCCTTGAATATGAATCACCCATGAGTGAACATCATGATTCGGTTCATCTAGAAGAGAAGACAAAAATGCCAAGACCTCAGCTGTGTTGGAGCACTTTGAATTGAGTGAGGACAAGACAAAGGCAGTGTGCCAAATATGCGATTTGAAACTGGCCTACCACAACAGCACATCAAGCTTGAAAAAAGTACCTGAATTCGTTAAGTAATACATGTATAGTATATCGTTGGAGTGCTTTTATCCGCATTTTTAATCAGTAACTTTACACACAATAAAAACGTGCATTTAATTTGCTTGGAAAATACTTGCGTATACGGCAGTCATAAAATAAAAATAAAAAAATAAAAAAAAAATAACCATACAGTAGCCCAACCTAATAAGTTTGTCTATATTTAAACTATTGCTCTTAACAGATCTGTGTGTTTAGTATCACACCGTCATGCGTGAAGTCGATTGGATGAACGGTTCTCGACATAAAAATGCAAACAGACAGACAGACAGACACACAGAGATTGGTTTGCTAAAGTCTGTAAAGTCTAAAATCATTTGAAATTTGTGCCAGTACGTCATAAAACGCAGCAGCAGTTTACTGTTGGGAATATGTCAGCTGCGTGTAATAGGTTCTATTGTATTTTGCCGCGCCGCCCGCGTCCGTGTACACATTGTGTTAGAGAGTAGAATATGTTCAGCCCCCTCCCTCCGAAGCTTCGAATATTCGGTGTTGATAACTACCGATGCTCCGAAGCTCAAAAAATGGTATTCGGACCAGCTCTACCAATAATATTGTCTACCTCTTTGCGTTCACTTAAGACATAACCGATTGTATTATAGGACATTTTGATATAATTGTGTGTATTTATCAATTCGAATGTGTAAGAATGCGAGAGAGCTCAGTCCAGTGTTCGCGTATATAAGAGGCGGCTTTTGTGCGTGCGCTGTGTGTGTGCAGCACAGAAAACAGCGCGCGAGTGTAGATGTGAGCTCTATTTCGTCTTCTTGCAGCTGGATCATAATAAATGTGCATACAGGAATCAAGAAGCAGAATCAAAATTTAATTTTATAACAAGTAATTCTATTCCTGAACTTATGCATCTGATCTGATTTCCGAAATAGGAATACCTTTTTGATTCCCAGCCCTCCTACTAAATTATTTCATTTTTGCATGCAAAAAGACCTGTATGATGACTATGAGGCTATGTAAAATATTTTTTTGCAACTTATTAGGTTTATTATTTGTAATTTTTATTCTGATAATATCGATAATCGTCTGTTACCGGACTGTTGACATCGACATTGCGATACTTACGAGACATTGTCGATATATGATAATATCATCATATCACCCAGCCCTATCTCACACATGCAATAAGTCCCAGAAGAGGTGACACAACTGCTGCAAGTATATTAGCCACATTTACAGAACTCAATCTATCTTCTATCTTGACCAGAGTTCAACCTCATATTCCTCCACCCTTCTCTTTTTCCATCCCTTGCTTTCACCAAGTGTCTCTCCTTCCACCTTTCAACACACTACAGCGGGAATGATTTCTCTCTGGCTCTCTGGAGTAAAAGTGCTGCATGTCTGCATGTTTAATATTCTTGGACTGCAAGAGAGTAGTTTAAAGTAAAAGCAGGAATTAAAAAATTTAAATATCCTCGACTCAACCACAAATGGGTCATGAACATGAATGCCGTCCATTTAAATCTTCTCCGAGGCTCACACAGTATACTTACCATATGACCTTTCAATATACATCAGAAATAAACTTAAGTGTAAATGATAATCAGTGTTATACTTGATTGTTTTATTTTTGCGTGTCTTTGTCACACACATACACACACTCAACCCTCGCACCTAAAAGCACTCTTTTAGTGTGCACTTAAAAAAAAGAGCCAATGAAAAACAGAAACTAAAGTGTTTCTGTTCTTTGGCTGACCGAGAGAGCCACAGTGAAATGCCACATTACCATAAAGTAGCAGTGAGAGAGAGAGAGAGAGAGAGAGAGAGAGAGAGAGAGAGAGAGAGAGAGAGAGAGAGAGAGAGAGAGCGCGAGCAAGCGATATTGAGCACATGCCATTAGCAGGCACAAACTCTGAGGTGAGTCCTAATTTCAATGCCCAGGCCGCTGGTAGCCTAATGGTTAAGTACCTTGTTTGCCAGCACAAAGGTTGCAGTTTAAACTTTATTAAGGGGTGAGGCGGGAATGTGGAAAAGTAGTGACAACAAATCCTGGTCCATTAAGCAAGACACTGAGCCCCACAATCGCTTAGAGGTCAGGCTGCTGGTCTGGGGTTGGTTTCTGTGACAGAGGGGGGTAAAAATGGTTGTGCAAGTTGTGACCGCTCTGGGTTCAGTTTGATAGGTATGCTGATGATCTGCTGCCTGTTCCACTTCCCATAAATAAACTACAGGTCACTGTGTAGTTATGAAAACGCAACATGTGGGCTACCCTAGACATTAGGGGTGGGGAAAAAGGTTTACAGACACATCAATAAAAAAAAATTATATATATATAAATATTGAATGGAATTTGAACGGTAGTATATGGAGGGAAACACAGGGTGATAGTCATAAAAAGGAGGAGGAACTGTAGGCTGTGTGTTAAGAACGAAAGAGAACTTTTGCTGATCTAATATTGCACCATATTAGAAAGCAAGACGGACAGTGCACACATTAAAACCAAAAAAATCCTCCACAAATACGGTGAGCAGGTAGACAAGGTTAAACACCCCAAGACCCTGAATCGGAGGCTGTCTGAACAGACTATTCTCTTTCTCTATCCAGTCCTTTCACTGCCAACCCATCCATCAAAACAACCATCCTGTCCTTATGCTTGCTAATATAAGCAGCATTACTACATCAGTAAAGATGAACTATAAGTATATAAAAAGGTTTATATAAATACATACAAATGCCATCTATGGCATCAGAAGTCAAGGAATAGAGAGGTCTGAATAAAAGGTAAACAGGAAAAGGCTGATGCAAAGACAGAACTCTTACTGTGAAACCTGCTGCTTTTTAGCACTTCAGCAAACATCTGAATCCATCTGTCTGAGAACTAGTTACTTAGGAGCTATTAAACAGACATTGATAGTAATGAAGCAGGAGCGAAAAAAGTCACATCTTAATTGTTATCAGTTAAAGGGACAGTTCACCTAAAACTGAAAATTCTGTTATTAGTTACTCATCCTCATGTAATTCAAAACAAATTCATTCAAAGGAATATAATATTTTTTTATTGTATTGACAAGAATAATTACAAAAACAATAAATAAAAATAAATCTTGTGTGTTCATCTGTCATTTGGATTCCTGCATAATATCAGAAAAGAATAACGGCTGTGATATTTAAATATACCAGTATTATTACATACAAGCAAATCAGTTTTTCAAATATCGGAACAAAAGTGTATAAACCTCAGCACAGTGAACAAGCCTTGGTTTCAAGGGTCTGAATTTACCATTTCTCTTAAAAAACCCTTAATGGATAAGGAAGGGAGGATGTAGCGGAGTGAATAGCGAGAGTTTAAAGAAACGGTGATTCCGCTGGTACTTTAGTAGATGTTACACAAAAGGATGGAGCGTGCTCAAAGCTCTTTAAGATTAAAATAAAAGAAAGAGGTGCTTGAGATGAAAGCTTGCTGATGTACAAGTTTTTCCACTTTGAAGCAATGCACTTCAGCTAACATAAAGCACAGCTAGCCTCTGCAGCCACAAGATTCCTGCTTAATGCATTCTCTACTTTATTCAAGCTGCAAATGACTTTCTCATCAGACAATTCAATTCTGCACTTACATTCCAAACTGAGAAAAGAGGGGATTCTTTTGGGGGAAAAGAAAACCCGGCCTTTGGAAAGTATGTACATTTCTTATCAAATGTCAACACCTTTTTTTGAAAGTGTAAAATCCTTTGCCTCCAAAACCAGAATTCAGTATATTTCACTGCTGACGGCCAGAAAGTAAAAATCCTTTCAGAAATGTTTGCTTTATGCATTAATTCTGTGAGCTCAGCACTGCATTTCATGTTTTGCCAGGGAGAATATTTTCCTGCAGCATTAATATGGGAATATGAGAAATATGCTGCAGAGTTTAAAGAGATGCAACAGCTTGTCAAAAAATCAGGTGATGGGAGCTTGTTTATGCAGGTACAAAATACAAGAGATTTTCAATTTCCTTGAAGCAGTCCAAATTTTCCATGTCATAAATAAAGAATTAAACAGCAAACACTTTATACTGTGAAAACATCATTACGTAAACATGCTATATAAAACAAACTAGACTGTGAATAAGAAATAAAGTTCTGCATGTATGTGAGTCCATCCCAAGCGGGAATTTCCTGGTCTCTCTCTTGAAACCAACACGGAAGTGACTAAAACTGCAATTCATCGATTGGCTGCTAGAGGCTGGCCCCAAAAGGTAGTCAGTCCCATAGACTCCCCATGTTAAAATGCCCAACTTTACAGCAGAAAAAAAAACACGTTTACAGCCTGGTACAAAAAGTGGTTTTGGTCTATATAGTTAATTTTGCCCTTCATGATATCTGTGAGGGGTGTGATTTTTTTAATTTTTTTTAACTCATCCTTTTAAATTATATTAAGCCTCAAAGTTCTGCATAATTAAGGGCGTGGCCACTTGAGTGACAGGTGGATTGCAACTTCTGTGACCACCGTCGAGCTAGATGGGCGTGGTTTCAGCAGCCAGCCCCGCCTCTTTGCTCATTTTTGATTATCTGGGAGTGACGTGCTGCCAAGATGGCAAGCTTTGAGCTTCAAAAATGCTCTTCATAAATCTACAAGTGATGTCACGGACACCATGTCCATGTTTTAATACAGTCTATGGTCCATCCCCACCAGGAATTAACTTGAAAAACTGTACAATAAAGAGTAATATCCATTCTAATTTTAACAGGGGTGAGAAAAGTATTGTCAGTGAGCATTGACTTGTCTCAGGGTAATAAACTGATTTTTTTGTTTGTCTGTTTATTGCAGTTTCTCTACTTTAACTGACGAGAGGCCCAAAGTAAAAACTGCTCAGAGAACCAGGCTTTCACAGAGACTGTCTTCTGTAAATATTAGAATTGAATTTCATAAATAAACATTCATTATTTTGGGAAGCACCTCGGCTCCGTCAGGAAGGGGAAAAAAGAATAAAGACCTCTGCTTCTCAGAAAGAGGAAGGGAGAGGTGAAACAGTCAAACGCAGAAGAAAAATCTCTGTCTCTCTCATTCAGAGCTTACATGTTTGGTGCCGCCACGCACCAACTCAAATGTAATCAGTTACCAGAGACCGAACTACAACACTCCCACTGAATGCTACAACCTACAGAAAATAATTTACTGAAAGGAATTTAACAACTCTGGTTCAAGTTTTCACTGAGTTTGAACATGATTATTGCAATAAATCCTTAAATGTTCACCCAACAACACTGATTACTTGGCCTCATTTTGTACTTAGTATTTTTTTTTTTTTTTTTTTCTGTTTGACTGATATTTTGAAGCTCAATTTGCAGGGTTATGTCTGCAACGTGTCACACTGTAATTGTTCGGCTCAATCCAGTGGAAGTGCTGGCCGATGCTGAAAGATTCCCTGGATCAGCACCAGCATCAGTTCAGTGGAAAAGAGGTAGAGAAGGCAGAGGTGGGGACTCTCAAATGAGCACACAATCACTGAACACTCTAGAATGCATGAGAAGCTGGTTAGACAAGTTTAAACACACCTACACTCACACCACTTCACTAAAAGACCATTAAACACTAAGATTTGAAAGCACGCAACAACTCACAAACAAGTCCCAGATTGGCATTTTGATGGGAAAACAGAGCGTTCCATTTTAAACCAGGGACTGAATGGAAACAGATGGATCCAAGTATGCCTGCAGTTCTCAATGCCCACGAGGAAACACATCAGCTGTATTAGAAACTTCAACACGTCATCAGATGGGCAGGAGGTAGAGGGGAAAGGCATTTTAGAGATAGAAGATCATTTCAGAGATAACCAACAGGTCACAAAGATTATACATATCCCTGCCAACAACAACAGGTGTTTCTGAGTTATATGATATCAGAAAGACTGAGGATTAAAAGATTAGAAAGCTGGACATTAGTAGTGGAATGAACCTGATCCCTGACCTAACACACGCTCCGATCTCTCCTTCATCTCGCTGCACATTCCCAGATTGTCCTACTGCAGTCCGGGTTTCCGCAGAGCCATTATGAGGAGCTAAATTTAGCAGGGAGGCTTGTCACACTTGATGATATGGTGCAGGGTTATAGAGTAGAGCTGTTGGGGAGGGGGTGGGTTTGGGTTATCATTCAGGATGAGAGCACAACACAGTTACTGCGGTGGTTTAATGGCTGCCCTGCAGGGCGCAGGGTCTAACCACAGCCTGTAGATTACTCTTACACCCAACCCATATGCTGCACAGGGAATCCAACAGCTTCAAAGTCTATGGTCACAAGAAGAGTCTGTTCAGAAGCAGGTGAGTTTGGGACACTGAGGAACAAAAGAACTGACACAGCCCGGCCGATCCAGCCAAATACACATGAATACACAAGCATTTTTCCTGTAGCACTATTCAGCCACGGTGCTGCTGTTGAATCACTGATGCAAAAGAAATATTTTTTGTTGTTTTGAGTTTGTAGTTTAAACTAAATGTGATTGAAGAGACACCATGATATGACACCAAAGAAATAAATAAATGGACAACACTGTCTGTCTATTGCATTATTTTTACTGGATGGATTTTACTTTTACTAAAATAATTACTCGAAATTTGGGATTTTAAAAAGAAAAAAAAGAAAAAGAAAATCTGTGGCTTTTCACCAGGGTTAAAATAAAATTCTTGCTCTCAACACTAATCGGTTAAACAGGAAAAATGTTTCGGTCAACCAATACTTTTCTTTTTTTCTAAGTTCTCCAAGAACTACGAGCAGGGAGACCAATATGCTTCAAGGACTTTGTTATCTCTCACACTCTCACTCACACACACAAGCAGAACAGATGTTACTGAAATTAAACAGGTTGTAGTAGAGATAAGAGAAACTGATTATACTATTTACAAATGTACAAATAATTCACTTAATTTGCCATATGATGTGTTGACTCCACTCCATCTGTGCACGCACGCACACACACACTAACAAAGGAGGTTCAGCAGGATGTGGATCAGAGGAATAACAGGAAGTAAACGGAGGATGCAGAGCTGGTGCAGAAAGAAAAAGCCATCGATGTTTTAACAGACCATCAAACCCTGTGAGATCAGTAAAATCAGATCAGTAACAGGCAACATGGAAAAAATATACACTCATATCATGGTTTTTACTAAAGATTAGTATGAAGATCAAGTTGGGCATTATTATTTATTAATTCCTCAGGAATGCCTTCATTGCACACACACAAACAGAAAATGCAGTAAACTTGCTAAACAATGACAGGAAGAACTGAATGCTCAAGCAGGAAGGAAGGAACCAGTCAGTAAATGTGCTAAGAGTAGATAACCAAACACCTCCTTCCTCCTGGACAGGACACCTCCCTTATCCTCCTTAAACATGGTAACAAACTGGCTTAGTATGACAAACCAAAAACAAAAAAAAAGATCAAAACAAGCTTCTTTGTTCCCTTTTCCATTCAAAACTGAACTCAAAGTTTTCTTTAAATAACTTAGTGTGGTGTTGAAAAACGCACTGTGGTGTTAGCACTAATCGCCAGTGGTGTGAAGGAGAGCAGAACTGATCTGATTCTGTGGTTTGGGCTCTGATGGTGGTGGTGGTCAAAAGCTAGCCATGGCAAAATATTAACTAATATAATATACTAACCTTCCTTTTCATCATTTCTTCTTTTTTTCTGTCCTCTAACAAGGCGAGATGGAGTGGCAGGGCTGCATTCCTCTGCTTTTAATTAGCAGAAATGAGGGCAGCCAATGACAAGGACCATTTACACCAGTGAACGAGAGAAGAGAGAGAGTGAGATTTCAAGGTGCTAGTTTCACTATGTAAGTGATCTCATAAGAGATGCCTGGGGACACAGGATGGCAGACAACACAAAGTGCCATCCTTCACAGGAGTAGTAATGACAGCAAAGCACTCTGGGTAACAGCACCACAACAACAGAAGCTCCTAGACAAGCCTGAGCATGACCGTGTGCGAGAGGAAGGAGACTGTCTGCCAGTCTTGAAGACAGGTTACACCAATTTTATTAAATTAAAGAGCGAGACAGGAGTATATTATAGAATGTTTCTCACTCTAGCACTTTGATGGTTCAATCTAATGTTTAGGTATCCTGTGCCATCTGCCCATGTCACTAGACGAAACCTGTACCAGGAGCGATAAGGTAGATATTTATCAAGGAACTTTCCAGTCATGCAGTGCAGAACAGCAGATGTGCAAAACCAGTTCATTCGCATTCTAAAGTGAAACTCTGCTTCAAAATCCAAGCACCAATCAGAGAACAGCACTACCTGGAGATTCTGTAATTTAAATGAGGGCGCCTACGGCAACTAAGATAAAAACAAATATTTACAGAAATGCTGTGCATGTGTGTGAGAGAGAGTGGGAAAGAAATGTAAACTGATTGAAACTTCAGCATTAGATGGATACCAGTAAGATGGTCTTCACACACATTTATACACAGCAGGAAAAAAAAACACACAAGGAAAAAAACAACAACAGATTCGCAATGTTGTCACTCAGTTTGGTCCACCGCAAGCCTTCAGCTGATGGTCTTAAGGACAGGAACAGAAAGATCCAGAAAGAATGGAAAGAAAGCGTAACACACTAAAAGCAGTATATTCTGCTTTTATTTTTGTGAAAACCATGACACATTTTGTCCAGGATTGTTTGATGGATAGAACATACAAACGATCAACATTTATTAAAAATTTTAAATTATATTTAAGTGTCTTTACTGTCACTTTTAATCAAAATAATGTATCCTTGCTGAATAAAAGTAGTAGTTTTAAAAAAATGTTTTGAAAAATCTCATACTGACCCCAAGTTCTTTAACATAGTTCAAAATCCCTTACTATATAAAGGCATATTTTTATATTCACAAACCCATTCATACATGTTATATGTATATGTGTTGTTTACATTCTCAAATCTGTTGTGCTATTCATAATAATAAACAATCTACTGAATCATTCCAATGAGTTTTACACAAAATGTTTCACCAATGCCATCACAACGTCAGACCTGTGTCCGAAAACCCCAACAACAACAACAGTTTAAAGCGAATCTTGCCGAGCTACCTGAATAACATCTATTTATTAGCACAGTCATCTGAAGGTCTGTGGTTTGTTGTCACCATGTTAAAATAAGAGCATAGGTTATCTATATACAACAGAATGGCACAGCGTGCATCTGCAGCTGCATACGTGTGTAGAATGTGTTTATGGCTTCCTTTAACTGAAAGTAAATGCTTAAACATAGGCGTATATATCAGTCTTTATCTAAATTACTTCAGTCATAAAGCCAAATTAATTTATGGTCACTATCAATTATCTGTGTGGCTACTGCTGCGAGCTTTGCTGAACGTTTAAAGAGTGAAAGAATGCAAAGCCTCACACAATCAGCTTTGTGCTGGTCACACCAGTGCTGTAAAAAGTCTCAAACAGGAAGCTGTAACCGAGGTCACATCCCATATGCCGGAGCAGTGATGTCATGTGTGTGTGAGAGGGTAATGTTAAACACACAGTGCTTCATTGTCCAAGCGCAGACACCCTGTGAAACCACACAGACACTCACCCACCCCCCTCCATGCAGGCTGACCTCATTCACAACACATACTATTTGTCTTTCTATGTGTCTTTCCCTCTCTTTTCTGCCACCCTGTCCTGTTCGACCCTGCCATCGCTCACTCTGTGAACACAATCAATCTGTTGACCCCACTAGCGCACTAAGCCTTCTCACAAAGCACAGTCGTGACATGGTCTTCCTCTCCCATGATGCGCTTTTGTTTTTGACACATTTAAGAGCTAATTGAGCACAAATGCAGCAGCATAACAAGGAGCTAGCAGACAAAGACAAATCTTTGTGTAGTGCAAAGGGCTGGCAATGGCTTCTCTGTTGTGTTTGACAGCGGGATTGATGGAGGCCGATATAACATCCACAACGAAACAAATCTCTCTCCCGCTCTCCCTCTCACACAAACAGTTGGCTGTAGTGGAATGTTAAAATTATAACAGGAGACTAATAGTTCGTTTCCACTGAGCGGTACGGTTCGGTACGCAATTATTTCCGTTTCCACTGTCAGAAGTTGTGGATGGTACCAAAATAGCGAACCATACCGTACCACTTTTTGGTACCCTTCCGCTGGGGTACCTAGCACAGCAAAGGGTACCAAAAGGGTGGAGCTAAACTCACTGCAGAATGTTGATTGATTGTTGACTAGAATCATCACTTTTGCGTGATACAAGGGGATAAAGTGTCCTTCACTTGTTCCGCTTTGCTGTCTATGAGCGCTGGCCTTATTTACATCAGAGTGTGCATACAAAAAAATAAAACAGTGTATTTTATAACTTTATATTTTTACACAGACAATAGCCGTTTCTCAATATGTGCTCTTTTCTGTTCTTGTGGACTTAGGGAATGTCTATTGGCAGTGGAAATGCAAGCTTGATCAGGGTTACCCATACCTAATCATACTGTACTGAACTGTACCGTGCCGCTCAGTGGAAATGAGCCATAAGCTTCAGTGAATAGTCTTTCTGTTTAACCTTTAGAACACACACACAAAATTACAAAAGCTTACACAGACACACACACACAGTCATCTGCCCAGAGCGAAACAGCTGTTCCTATCTGTTGTTAAGGGCTCTAGAAATAATCAATGGTTGTTCTAGAATACTGGTCTTGGTTTCACAATGTTGACGTGTTTTTTAAACATGCAGAAACTGAAGGATGTGTTCTGGAATGCTACTGTGTGGGTTCAGAGGAATAAGTGTTCTAACGACAAGCAGTTTGTCTGTCCACAATAAACATGAATATGCTGTATAATGACAAGCAATCACATTAACAATGCACTTCGTTAAAAACACTCGATTATTATGGCTGCTGACATGATGCATACACTACCATTCATGTGTGGGCCAGATTTTTTTCCCCAAAGAAATGAATAGTAGAATTATGAATAGTTACCGTAAAGACTTACATTGTTACAAAAAAATCATTTCCAAATAAATGCTGTTCTTCTGAACTTCACATTAATTAAAAATACTGAAAAAAATGAATTTTATGATATAAAATAGATATCAAAATATTTAGAAGAACTGAAATAAATTGTATTTTAAAATGTTTTGTTAGCAGAAATGAGCATCCACAATTAAACATTTAATATTGATAATTTTAAAATTCTCTAATATTGGTCATTCATGATATTACACATATATACTGTGCATCCCTAATGTGTACATAACCATAAATAAAAATGTAGACAGAGTGTACTGCAAGAACACTTCCTGTGTGTGTGTGTGTGTGTGTGTGTGTGTGTTTGTGAGAAAGAGAGAGAAATATTTTATTAACAAATAAGAATTAGCTTTAACAAAACAGGAACTTTTTTGAATGGAATCAGTCTGACAACATTTGCTGTAGAAAAGATAAATATCCCACTTATATCACAATGACATCTGCATTCTTCCATGAGGTCTGGTGCATGGCTCACTCTGATTGGCCCTCTATAAGGCAACACTCAAAACAGACAGGGAGGAGGGGAAATCAACACATTGGTTTGGAGACTCCAATTTCTGCAGTGAAATAAAGCCTGCAGTGTTGCCTATCTGCTGCTGAGAGCAAATTGGAGGTGAATAGTTGAAATCACAGGGTGAGACAATCAAACAGAACCACCTTTGGCCAAGGCCACAGTCCACATAGATCAATTCAAGGACCATTTTCTAGCCCGCAAGATATAATCATGATCATAATTACACCTAATTAAAGCATTTAAAGAGAAGGAACAAACATTAGATGGATTCAATTGCTTAATGAATGTGTAGATGAGCGCTGAGGAATACTGTTGTCTGATTTTGCCAAACAATTCCTCTGTTGCTCAATTAAAGAGTGCAAGAACTCAAGGAAAATACAAAGACAAACACAGTGTCTCCAAGCTGCTGGTTGTAAAACGGAGAAAAACAGTGCAGAAATGGCATGAAAGAGGAGTGTGAAGGGGTGTGGAGATATTTCAGGCAGTTGTGGAATGTGAAAGGGTGAGGCCCTTCCCCCGCTCCAGAACGAGAGAGAGAGAGAGAGAGAGAGAGAGAGAGAGAGAGGATAAACACCAACTGCTCCTGGAGAGATTTTCTTAACCACAGACACACATGCTATAAAGCATGACTTTTTGCTTTTCGGTTCTTATGAAAAGGACGCCTCCCCTTCCAAAAACACTGAATCAGTCTGTTCCTGTGTGAGCTGGCCCATGAAAGCCCTGCTGTTCTCCTACGGGAAGCACATGAGCATGAGTGTAGTTAGGAAGTTAGTAACCGTGTCTGAGTCATTGCATCACACTCTCAGCTACAGTAGCCGAAAGAGAACTTGTGATCTGGTTCAACGAGAGCCAAAACTCTTCCAACTAAATAAATTCTTCACTGCACGCGGATGGAAAAGTTGTTGAAGGGTGTGTGCTGGTGTCTCTGCGGTGTCAGGCGGACAGCAGTGCTGGCAGGGCAGAGTCTGATAAGAAACCCCTGCGCTCGAGAGAGACCCCCCTGATAAAGGGGCACAGCCTGACGCACACAGACATGACTTTATCAGGGGCCACACAAGGGCCAAGTCAGGGGCCACTCCACACACACACGCCATCACTGGGGGGGAGGAGAGAAAATGAGCGAGACTCCTCTGTTCACTGCGCTAACCCTGTCAACCTCTTCCTGCTATCCAATTTATCACCGCCCAGCAGGACACAGAAAAAGAGAGAGAAACAAAGATAGAGAGAATAAAATTATCTGCACACACACTCTACTGAACCCTGGCTCAAGCCGAGTACCTGAGCTAATGGATCTAGCTAGCTAATTAAAGTAGATGCTGTAAGGCAGGATCTCCAACCTTTTTTATACCACGGACTGGTTACATTTGGTTACGGACTGGTTAAGCCTATTATATAGTATTATAGTGGTTCAACGCAGTACATTGTGTTTTTTTTTTTTTGAGTATTTTTTTAAGCAAGAAAATAAATATTTACAGCACAATGACAATGCGTGAAGCATCTTGACATGAGCAAATTCTGTGAGTACATATGCAATTCGGTTTTTCCGCGCTGTCTGAAACATGTCTCTTATGTGGTTTAAAATTGCCTGAACATGTTAATTGGCAAATTAATCTGAGAATCACGTGCATGCTGAACAGTACAGTGTCTCGTCCATATGCATCACAGATCAACTGTGATCCGTTTAACCCCTAATATGTGACAGATCAGAGCAGAAAAGATCTTTCATTTACTTATTTAACATAAAATCATCAAATTGCTACTCCATATCAATCGCATACATGAAAATACTGAATAATAAGAACAATCATTAACACATCATGTCTATACACATTTTTCCCAGAACGTTCTTGCAACCCTGTAGCAATTCTTCCACGGCCCAGTAGTGGGTCACGACCCGGTAATTGGGGACCTCTGCTGTAAGGTGTCCCATGGGTCCCAGCCTGTAAGAATCACTTCCTGTTAGCACTTGGAATGACCTCAAATACAAATGCGGCATCTAAAAGTACTTGATCCTCGATGAAGTGGGGAATTGGTACTAGTACAGCTTATACACTGACCAATCAGAATCAAGATTTATATTTATTCTAGAGCACTGTATAATAAATTCAGCTACACTAATAAAACAAATCAGGTCAGCAAAATATTTTTTGTTGTTGAAAAATGAATATTTATTCAAGCATACATTCAATTTACTAAAAGTAACAGTAAAGACATCTATAATTTTACAAAAGATTTTTATTTTAAATGCTGTTCTTTTAAACTTTATATTCATTCAGAAAA
The DNA here is from genome assembly GCF_018340385.1 of Cyprinus carpio. Classification (NCBI taxonomy): domain Eukaryota; kingdom Metazoa; phylum Chordata; class Actinopteri; order Cypriniformes; family Cyprinidae; genus Cyprinus; species Cyprinus carpio. The sequence goes on along the minus strand of NC_056613.1, from coordinate 14,146,665 downwards.
GAGCACAAAAACTATTAAGCAGCACAACTGTTTAAAACATTAAGAAATGTTTGAACATCAATTTCTGAAGGATCGTGTGACACTGAAAACTGGAGTAATGGCTGGTAAAAATTCAAAACATATATTTCAGAGCCACAGAAAACAAACCATTTCAAGACAGAATAATTTCCTAACAACCTGTATGACCGTGAGAAATCAAGATCTTTAACCTTGACTCATTCCTTCCATCACTGTGTCCATTTCTGAACACTGCATGCATTGAGCTCTGGCCCTGGACTCAGCTGCCACTGACTTATCAAAGACAGCTCTAAAAACACCCGCAGGGTCACCTCTGAAGATCACAAGCACGCTGCAAACCTGTCTTTCTCTCGTCAGCCTGACACACACACTCAAATGGTGCGGGGAGAGGGAGGGAGAGCAGTTGTCTTGTGTGGGGAACAGAAAGGGTGATGAGGGAGACGTAAGGGTGTTGGTTTTCCTTTGCCATGACAACAGCTGCAAACACACATGATCCAGTAGAGTTATGAGCGTTTGTGCACAGCTGTCATGAGAACTCTTACAAGACGACAACTGAGAGAGCGTTCCCACATTTCACCTCCAAACCTCCACACGCATTCTCTCTTTTTCATCCAGCAGAAAAGTGTGAAGCTGCACTGAGACACTTTCAAGTCTGCACTTTATTTACGCATTGAACACTCCACAATAATAACAGTCATGCTTAATGAAATACCTAAATTACTATCATCTGTCTAACCATCTCATCTCAATCTCTGCTAATGCCTTTTTCAACTTATCTGGATTCTCTCTCTGATCTTAGATCAGTGCAATACACAGAAAAGATGGAGCGCACAGCCTTTCTAAAAGTCTTGACAGACCAAAACATCAACAATTGGTCCATTTTGTGATTATTCACATTAATAACATTCTCCGCCAGCTTTTCAGATTAATATTGCACATTTTCCATCATGAAACATTTTTGGATTTGAATAAATATGACTTATTAAATATACATGTTTAAAATGGCATTATATCACCCTGCTGTCTAGACATCAGTATCAGGCACTTAAAACCTGTATCAATCTGGTGTAAAGCAGAGGACAGGAGAGATAGCAGACGCTGTGTGTAGCTGTACAAATTTCCCTCCTTACACATTAAGTCTGAGTATTTACCGTTACAAATACATGACTGGCCCACATTACCCCGAGCTGCTCATTTGCATTGCCAAATCAGTATGCAAATTTAGCTGAGCGCAGCAGAGATTTTATACCTCGTCCAATCCATGTGTGTGTTCAAAGAAATGTGTGTCAGAGGGAAAAAAAGGAAGGATGAAGTTGTCCTATGCGGTTTCAGCTCATTTTTGATTGGATTGAGGAGAACAGATTACAGCAAGAGAAGAGCAAAGTTCGGGTAAACAGAGCAGAATGAGCCCAGATACACAAACATGAGGCTGTATCACTGCAGGAGGAACGAACACCTCACTGTTTGGTGTCAGAGCACACAGCTTCATGAGAATTCTCTCATGGAGACACTAAAGGAGCAAGAAGACAACTTCTTAAGGAAACACAGCTGTGCCATTTACGTATATAAAGAGAAGAAAAAGCCCTAATGTAGATGTAAGAACTCCAATAGTCTGGTAGATCATCAGTGGTAGCTCTACATACTAAGATATTAAAGAAATATTTCTTGCAAAAATTTTAACTCTAACATTTCCTTACCCTCATGCCGTTTCAAAGCTACTCTAGACTTGCTTTTGTGAAACACAAAAGAGCACAATTTGAAAAATGTGTTTTTTTTCATTATTCAAGAAATATTCTTTGTTGGATAAATGACAGAATTTTCATTTTTGCAAGAACTATCCCTTTAAAACGCATTTTCGCCAATAATAAAACAAAACTAACAAACAAACTTTAAAATTTTAAATCCATATTGAACATAAAAAGGGGATAGATAAATAAATAAAATTATATATATATATATATATATATATATATATATATATATATATATATATATATATATATATATATATATAACAAATCCAGTCGTGAACTTGGCAGAAGTTCAGTTGTGCGTCTGGAAAAATCAAAACCAACCCCAACCCCCCAAAAACCCAGTGTAAAGTGTGGTTTCTGGGGTTGTGTGTCGGAATGTGGAGTCGTGATCAGTCAAACCAAACTAGTTTATCCGGTGACGCACAGGGTGATTTAGCAACACACTGAGAGAATAGGAGCGCAAACAAAGCTGATACTGGATAACATTGCGGCAGATTTTGCGGCTGCTCGTCCCTCTTTGTTACAAGACAAACAGAGCCGCGTGTTTGCATGTCAATAGCACGAGCTTTCGTGCACTTCATGAAATTAATACAGACAGATTCTGTGTATTTGTGTGTGAGGAGGAATTCAACCCTCTCCGTATCGGAACAGAGGGTGATTAGAGCCGGACTATAAACTGCATGCATTTTAGACAAACAGCGCGTGTTAATAAACGCACAACGTGTGAAGAGAAATGGGTGACGGTGCAGATACACAAGCTGCATAGAGAGAAACCTGCTGCATATATCAGCCACGGACACTCTTTCTCCTTCACAGGTTGTATGGTAAAAAAATTAAACTTTATACGTTAAAGATATGTGGAATAAAAACAGTAGTTTATGTTGTACTATTGACATAGACGTGTATAGGCAACACTGGTGCGTGTCTCTCTCACTCTTCACAGGGCGCATTCATGCAAAACTCAACTGAATGCCTCTGGGGGGAAAAATCGTAATCTGCAAACAAACAGTTATTTGTTGTGAATAAATCCTTTGTGTTGAGTACAGATATTAATATTTTGTATACCCTAGTAAATATACATATAATAAAGCGATTTCAATCGAAAAATAAACGCGAAGTTTCTTGTGTGCGGTTACGTTACTATTTTTGGCTAACGTCACTCACACCCAACAACAAGTTAGGAAACGTTTAAACGCCTAGTAATATAGGATTTACAACACAAAATAAATATTTAGGGAAAGAGTAAACTCTTAAAAGGTCTTATATTTGACGCTAAAGAAGTGAAAGTTAGTAAATATGACGACGGGTAAAAGTTGTTGATTTAGCAGACTGCTAACAGCGCTAGCGACCCTCAGACACGAACTGACTTTTGAAATTTAGAAAATTGGTTAAATACCGTCCAAAAGGGGTTAAACGTTTAAAACCAGACCCAAAAACGCAAGTCTACTTTAAAACAGAAACCATAACCGTTGTTTAGAGTCTCTTTTGCTGAAGACAGATAAGTTAGTTTGTGAAGTTGTGAAACACTACATAAGTTACACGCTCGCAGTTCGGGTTTACACACACGTACCTTCGTCCAAGAGTCTCTCCAGGTGTGTGAAGATGCCGCACAGATTCGGTAAACTCGTCATGAGCTTCTTCTCGTTCAGTAACTGCATGAGATAGTCGGGACTCGGCCTCGGTCTCTCCTTCACCTCCATCTCCCCGACCATCATCTTTGCACGCAAACGCTCACAATCCTTCCCCCAGAAAAGAAATAAAGAAAACACAAAAGAAAAAAATAACGGTGCAGATCAAGTCCCTCGTTTCCCCTCCAGGCTGCGGCGACCCTCTCCAGATATAAGGGCTGATTTTAAGGTGCAGGCTCTATCTTTCTGTCTCTTTCTCTCCCTTCGCTAGAGTCACACGGTATGGACTCACTGGGTTCTCTTCGTTGTACTGAGCTCGCGCTACCGCTCCGGACTGAGGAACCACCGAGAGCGCCAGACCCGCCTCGCGCGCATTGGCTGCATGCGCGACGCGGACGCGCCGGATGGCCAATCAGCGCATAGCTCTGAAGAGGCGGGGCTAGTGTCTTAACCACATGAATCAGCGCCTGAGATGATGGACCGAGATCAGAACCAATAGAATGCAGGCTCGTGAAAGCTAAGAATCACCGGCGGGGATGATATATTGTGAAACGCTGTGACAACATATCTGTAACAACAAGTGTTTGCCTTGTGTGTTTTGATAGGGCTTGGCATTTCATGGTGTGTTTCTTTTTATAATTAAATCGTTTTATGTGTGTTTTTGATTTCCACATTCGGTTTTGCCGTGTAATGTGATTCACTTTTTGAGACAAGAATACGCTTCACGCAAGTACGCGAACTTACGTTGCGTTCCAAAATTATGTTTCTGGCCGTAGAATGTAAATGCAATTTTCAAAATATAAAAATCTTGTTGGTGTTATTAAGTATATATCGATCTTATAAAATTAGCCTTTGTGGCTGGGAAATGTTCTCCTGTATTTATGACAAGCTCATTTAAAACTTTTTTTTTTATTAACATAAATTAGTAGTATTGGTATATTAAATTAATTAATCATGATTCAATTAGTGATTCCAGATGTTTCAAGAACTGCATGTTCTTTAATATATTTATAGTAGATCAAGAAGATCAATCCAGTAGGAATGCCATGTGGTATGTAAATTAACCTTGAGCACTTTTTAGATATAGTTTTGTTTTTTGACCAATCTTGAGAATTCAAACTGTTCACAATGAAGAGAAAGATAAAAAAAAAAAAAAAAAAAAAAAAAAAAAAAAAAAGTATATAACTCCAATCACATTTTCACATTCATCAGTTTGGAAGACACATATTTAAACAGATGCTATATCAGCTTGGTACTTCATGCTCAGCTGACTTTCTCCAGATCCTCTCCACATGGAAGATAACAGGACACAGGACACATTCCTTCACCTAGAGACATCACACAATAATACCAAATATTTACAATCCAGAAGAGGAGATATGTTATGATACACTCAGAAAAAAAGGTATAAGCTGTCACTGGGACAGAGCCCTGTAAAAAGGTACCAATATGCCATTATGTAGCAATTAGGTCCTAAATGTACCTGTTAATGGTAAATAAGGTACAAAGGGGTACCTTTTGAAAATGTACCACTCCGGTGACTTTTTTTTTCTTCTTCTTCTTCTTCTAAAAATGTATTTTATGGTTCCAGAGTGATTGGCTCCAAATAATGTCCAGATGCACATGAGCAAAAATGCTGAATGCAAGTTGCATTTTTACATATATGGGAATGATCCAAGTGTTACAGACCTCCTCGTTTGTTCCATATACAAATATATCCATATGATTCACCATGCATCCTCCTATTCACATGACTCATCATCCTTTCTTTCTTTAATCTCATTTTTCAGCTGCATCACCTTCTTAGTATAACAGACTGAAAAAATCACTGATTTCTGAAGGCAGCACAAAAGATTCAGCATTTATCTCGGTCTTAGATAAGAATCCTTTGCTCTTATCAACACTGCCACATACATTTTCATTTTACTAGGCACCGCGTCTGAGACAGGCCACACGTGTTTGTGTGCTGCTTGTGTGTGTGTGTGTGTTGAAGTGCGAGATATTGATCCCCACCCAAACCCTGTGTTTTCCTCCTCTATTAATAACAAGGGTTTCATTCTACAATTAATCCAATTAACGGAACTTTAGATAAAGAGTGAATATGAAATCAGGTGGTTGTGAAACAGCAGGGAGCAGAGACGGGAGGGAGATGGGGCTTCAGAGGGCATCAGTCATGATCCCGTGGTCAGCTCCAGCAGCTGATTAGAAAAGCAGTAGGTGGCATGACTGTGTATGGAATATAACGTGAGCTCCCTCAAAGCACAGACACTCTTGAGTTATTTTGTCTGAAGAAAGCTTGAAGGCTTTGAGTATGAAAATAATACAAAAGCATAAAACAAAAGCGATTATGTGTGGGTGCAGGAACACCAGAGAGTGAAATCTGGGTCAATTGTGAAATAAAGAGAGAGAGAGAAATCACACATTGTTAAGGTGAGGCTGAGAGTGTGACTTTTTTCAGAGTGTGTGCATGAGTGCCATTGAGTATTTTCTGGGAGTGAGTGTAAAAGCATGTAGAAACCTAACACATGTTGATGACTGTTAAATACACAAATTATTGTATGTGCCGGTCACATGTTGGATGTTGTTTGTTGGACTGGGGCGCTGACAGCATTGATGGATCCTGTTCTCTCCACCAAGTCCAGCGCAGTGCAGTATAATCTCACTGTGGGCCGCCACGTCATTCATGGCTCCCCAGGGGTCTGCAGTGAAGATTACAGCAAACACACAGTCCTTCATCATTCACTCGGGGTCCATGGCCTTTATGCCACACGTGCTGACACACAGTTTCTCCAAGACATACTTGAGTCAATGACACATAAGAATGTTCATGGTAAAGAGAGAGAGAGAGAGAAAAAAAATCTAATATAAAATATAACGTCAAGGTCTTCGAAATATACAGTCAAACCAAAATTTATTCTTCAACATTTCTCACATTATCACAGTTTATTCGCTATAGTTTCGAAAATGGTAATAAAATATGACAAGAACTTGAATCCAAGGTTTCATCTTGATAATTTCATGCAGATAACTTTGCTAGAAAGGTATGTAATGAATTAGGTTGAATAGTTGTCAGCTGTTAAATTTAAGAACACAATTACATAATACCAATTTAGATCAACCACGTACCAAGCAATGCTTCATTTTGTTCAGTCTGTGGTGTAAAAAGGTTGCATTAAAAACGCTTAACAAACAGTCCAAAAACATGGTCAGGTCAAAGTGTCTGAATAATTTTTGGTCCCAAATTTGTATCAATTTTACTGGTAGTCCACTGTATGTAGAATTTTTCGCTATATGTCACAGTTTATTTTATTTTGCTATCCCCACTTACTTAACCGAACTATAGTGTCCTGGCTGCACCCACTAGTAAATAATTTGTCCAGAAAATAAATAGTCTTAATAATTTTTGGTTTGACTTCCAATTCATGTTTGTTCCATTTAATTTTGAAAAACGTTTCAATTTAATAGCTCTTGAAGAATTTTTAATAAATTGTTTCGTTTTACATTTAAAGTTAATTTGGTGTAATCTTGACCATTTAATATATTATTTATTCATTAAAAACATTCAGGGGAATTCACAACTATTTTACATTTTGGCAAATTGGTTTGAAAATGTATTAATACGTGCTTATGCTCCACTGAGGGCTAGGTTTAGGGGTGGACATTCATGCTTGCTTGTTTTTATTATATTATGTTTAAACTATATGAATTTATTATTACATTAAATAATATTTAATCTTTTTAATGAGGCTTTTTTAAAGATTACATCAGTATAGTACTTATTTATAAAAAATATAAATAAGTAAAAGCACTAGAAAATGATACGTAAACATTTATTTTGATGCAGAATTGATATTTGTTATTAATCAAAGTAATTAAAATGGAATGCAATTCAAAAGACCGCACAGAACTGCTGTACATGCAGGTTTTAAAAATACATTTTACATTTCCAAGTGAATGTGTGTTTATATGTGAGTGATTGGTTCTCATGGTGGTCCAAAGGATAAGGACAGTGCTTGTTTGTGTGTGTGCAGAGCAATGGCAGATGTGTTTGCGTCTGATAAGAGTGTCTGGCTGAGGTAGAGGAGGAGCGAGGATCAGACAGCAGAACCCCGTCGATCCGGAGCTGGAGAGAGAGGAAAAACCATCGGGCTCCTGTGAGCCTTCTTCAAAACACACCACGCGCTCACACGCTACACACCAGCACCACTTTAAAGAAACTCACTTTTCAAACAGTCCGATATTAGAAAAGACTGCTCAATGAAACAGCTCAATTCTGCTGCTTTGAGAAAGACAAAATGTTACAGAAGTTCAGAATTGCAAAAATGCACTGATGCCAAGTAAAAAAAAAAAAAACATTCACAACCCATTTTACTGCAATAATCTGATGTATTTATTACAGAATCTGGATTTTAAATGATACAAATAGGGTGGGACTTGATTTGGTCCACAAGGGAAATGACTGGATGGTAAAAAGTGGTGGGGTGGAGGAACTTGTTAACTTTTGTAAAATGTTTTTGTTTTCTTCACCACATCTCTGAGGCCTATAGGAGTCCAAATCAATGACGTTTTTGAGTCAAATTTTGGACTAAACATCAGAGCTCCAGTCCTTTCTGTGGAGTGGTGGTCTCGGGTTGAGAGGTGTGGGGGACACCTGAAGCATGAAGTCACTCCGAAATAAATCTCCATTGAGCTCAGGGCTTTGCACATGCTCACTGGCTGGCGTTGGGTTTCATGTGGTCCCTGGCAGATGTGCCAAACAAGAAGAATAGATCCCAGAGGGCTATTTATTCCTGCTGCTCCCTTCGCTTTCCCTCTCTCCCCTCTGCACTGTTGCTCCTAACAATCTGGCATTCTTACACTCTAATGTTTTCTCTTCCCTCTACTCTTGCATCAACATCTCCATCCTTGTTTTATACCAATTTCATTCATCAATTCACCTGAGAGGCAATTAGATCGAAGCCAAATCAGGAAAGGAATAGCTGATCCAAAAAAAAAATTCCCTCATGCTGTCCCAAAACAAATATGTCTCACTGTATTCTGTCCACTCAAGGAAAGTTGTATTGGACCCCACTGACTTTCATTGTAGGGGCAAAAAAAGAGTTCACACATTCAAGAGGTCATATGATGCGATTTCAAGTTTTCCTTTCTCTTTGGAGTGTTGCAAGCTGTTTGTGACTAGATAAGATCCCTAAAGTTGCAAAGACTAAAGTCTCAAACCCAAAAAGATATTCTTTATAAAAGTTAAGACTCGTCCACACCCTCCTAAAACACCTCATTTAAACACGCCCCCACATGTCTACGTCACGAATGCAGACATGGTTTTATGTTTACACGGCACGATGCAACACAATGCGGAAAAAGACAGTATAAGTCATTATAATCAGTAATTATGTCCCCACTGGATGCAACCAATGCCTTGTTTGTAATGGGTTTCATTGGTTTTGTCTCGTCGCACCGAGACACTGCATCACAGTATGTTAAGGGGTGAAACCTTTCTGTCACACACTTGAGGTATTCAGCCAATCACAATGCACATAGCTGGCCAATCAGCGTACACCTCGCTTTTCAGAACGATGAGGTTTGTAAAAATCGACACGTTTCAGAAAGGTCGGGCAAAGAGGAGAAACAATAATGTACAGTATGTGGAAAATAATGTGTTTTTTTTTATTACCTTAAACCGCATAAACACATTGCATTACACCAAATACACAAAATAATGTTCTTTTTAGCAACATCATATGACCCCTTTAAAATATCTTCTATGTTCCACAGAAGACAGAAAGTCTTACAGATTTGAAAGAATTAGAGTGAGTAAATGATGACTGAAACTATTCCTCTCACCATCCCGGTTTCTAGGACTCGAGCTGGGACTCCAGGTTTCTTTACTGACCCTGATTGTTGCAGTAAAACTGATTTGAGAGTAAATCCGGCCTCAATTCCCCCTTGTGTCTGTTCAGAGCTGTAATTTACAGGCGTGTGATCAAATCCAGATTGAACTGAGTTCAAATGTTTCAGAAAGCTCAGCTCACTGTAAACTTCGGCTCATGGGACTCACTTTTAAAAACACACCAACACTGATTTTTCCCCCTAGCAGCTGTTAAAGGAAATACTTTGGCAAAACTCTGCACATCTTTCATGTTATGGTATGTTCTTATGACTGCATGAACCATTAGCCTCAGAAAGTAATATATATGGGGTGATTATGGGGGCCTGGTGTCCAAAGAACAGTTTAGAGCCCTTCTAATAATCCCAGAAAGAAGGAGATCTACAGATGGCTGCTTAATCTGATTGTAAAAGCATTAAGTGAAAAGACTCAGAGGACATTATAATGCTTTAAAATCACTATTCGGAGAAATAAATAAACCAGCACACACTGGAGGCATCTGATTTCACAGGTAGGAAAAGATAGAGGCTGTTAAGCTGAGGGAAGCCCCCAACTGAGTGTGTGCATGTGTATGCGCTCTGATAAATGAGCATTTCATTCAGACATTGTGTTCTGGCACACAGCCTGCAGCTCATACAGGTTCATGGATTTCAAAAGCACATAATGTTGCTATCTAAATACTTGCTATCTGTCATGTGTTATTTCGTCCCTTCAGGTCCCTTCCAGTGTGAGTGTAGATATGTGTGTATATGTAAGTGTGTTTCCTAGGGAATCATCACCTTTAGAGCTAAGACCAGAGACTTTCAGTTATATTAACTTTTGGTAGGTTTGTTTCACCACTGCCAAAAAAAACGATTTAAAACATTTAAATATAAAATATAAATATCCAACAAAGAGCTGACCTGAATAGACAGAGATAAAGAAAACTAGAAGGAGATAAAGAAAGCAGGAGGCAGGGGTGTTGAAATCATCTGAAAAGTGGGAAGGCATATTAAAAATCTCAAAGCCTATAAAATGGCTAGTTGCCACGGATACACTCATATGAGATATTTTGAAAGCATAATAACTAAACTTCCTACTAACATCAGTCTCTAGTGTTTGCTAATAAGGTTTATTAATTATACAGAAAGTATTGTTGGCTATGAATATAAAACTGCATATTCTTGGCAAACATGACTTTTCTTCTCTTCTGAAGTTCTCATATAAATTGGTTTACTTTCTGTCAGAGGCTCAGCATACCAACCATGGCTTATGAATATTAATTAAGTGATGATCACTCTGATTTGCTGAAAGATGAACGTTGGAACGTGAACTCCAGCCAAAGTAGAAATGTGCATTATTGTTATTATGGGAGCAAATTTATTCTCAGTTACAATAGGTGCTCCACCCCGGTAGATGAGATAAAAGGAAAAAAACAAAATAAAAAGAAGAGAGATTTCAGGTATTGAATGTTGCAAGGTGAGTGAACAGCCAGAGGGGAGTCTTAATATTTCTTTTTTTCCTTTTTTTTTCTTTTCAGAAACCACTGAGAAAATTGGAAGAAAAAGCAAGAAAATGTTCATTATATCAGGAAAGAGAGCTACATTAGATCAGTGACCTTCTGAAAATTATCTGTGTGATTGGAAGAAATTGTGTGGCAAAATGAAGCTTTTGGACACAAGTAAAAGTTTTATATGTGGTCGAAATTATGTGATGAGATATGCTATATATATCTCTATATCTATCTATCTATCTATCTATCTATCTATCTATCTATCTATCTATCTATCTATATATACACACATATATATACATACATACATATATATATATAAATATATATATATATATATATATATATATATATATATATATATATATATATATATATGAATTCTCACTTTGATATTAATGCTTCAAAATCTAGATCATCATGATGTAAAAAAAAAAAATAACCATTTAATTTTGTTACATTGAAAATGTTCCCTGTACCTGTGGCCAGCTTGCATTGGATATTGGACATTTTCTGCCTTTCTCTTTTGATAATTCCTTACAGAATGAAAATGAAATGCAGGTTAGTTGCAGTCGAGAGATTTATTGGCCCCTGAGCTACCCGTGTCTGTTTATCTTCACAGGAAGCTGTGTGTGTGTGTGTGTGTGTGTGTGTGTGCGCCTCTTTTCTGATACAGACAGCCGTTGTGCACAGACTCATAACATCTGCATTATGACTTTAATAAAGTCCAAAATTAGGTTTGTAACATAAGGTGGGTGTGCTTACATGTTTTTATAAGACTGTGTTTGTGTGTTTGTGAGTGAGTTCTCCATTCCATTTAGTTGAGAAGGCAGGACTCATAGGTGGGCACCATGTATTTGATGTTGATGAAGGCGTCCTCGCCCCCGTAGCGTTCAAACACTTCCAGCGTCTCCTGAATCAGGTCTCCGATGTTCTCCCTCTTCTGCTGGCTGTAGTCAATACCGTCACCTGAGTTTTCTGCACACAACACAAACACATTGCAACACATTAGCACACTATGTGATGTTTAAAAGTTTAAAGCCCTAATAAAGTGTGGAAGACACACACACACACACACGCAGATCTTCTGAAAGAAGCAGATCTAATGACTGTTAAAGATATTCAGCAGGAATATGTGAACAAATCTCGAATTCAGGAGGAGGAATGTGTGTGTTTACCGGATGTTCTTGTGCATATCTCTGCTGCTCTCTGACATGACATTAGAGAAACCCATCAATCACTGGGTAAGCTACAGCACGCACACACACACACACACACACACACACACACACACACACACACAAATCAATATGTTCACACTCCTCCAGCATCACTACCTACCAAACAAACTTCCTTCTGAGGTCACAGACCCAATTACACCAGAAGTCTGAACACACACACATGCACCTCTCTGTCTCTCCTGCCTGCTCATTAAAGGAAAGGATGACAGATGAAAAGAGAGCAGGTAAGTAGGGAGTCTCTCTCTTCTAGCATGTGTGAATGTGTGTTGTCTGTCTAAAGTCTGTGTAACTATATGCCTTCATCTGCCAGACTTGTGGATCGTTTCTCTGTTCTCCCTACACGACTTCCTCACACAGGTCTCAAAACGCACAGCCAGTCAATAAAATATTAGTACAAAGGTCTTGTGGTGTGTTAATTTGCTCATCTCTACACAAACAGGCCTTTTAAAGCAGCTCGGTGGCCATCTTAGTTATGCCTAGTGCAGCTTCTGTCGACTTAAATGGGAAAAGCTGTGAATGTGAAACCTATAAAATCTGACTGCAATAACATATTATTTTTGCCTTTTATAATTAGATTCTTAGCTAAAATCACATCCTTTATCAGTTACAAAATGGCAGTTTTATTGATCCACACTTAAGGCCTGTTCACACCAAGGGCCAGTGCAAACCATCTTTTGGCATTAAAATAGTACTGTCAGGATTTACTAAAGACGTGCAGTAAAGAATTAGCGCTGAGAAGGCGTGGACAGTTATTTTAGCGCCGGACCTAACTGAATATGCATTTGTAAGGGAGGAGAGTATATGAATCACGTAACACGATTTACTAACATTTGCGCATGTCTAATAACTGTTATTTGTGCCATTATTTAACACCCCAAAAAAGCATGTCTTAAACTTATTTTGCGCCTCGTCGTAAGTAGATCACCCACACCTGTTGAGCATCAGTTCTGCTTATTTGCAACTACGCTAATTTGCGCTGCGCTTGGTTTATTGCATTGGTTATGTTTGTTATTTAGATGTTGTGTCTTTGTTCTTTAATTTGCGCATTGTCTGTAAATCACCCGTAGAAATTTGGAATTGTGCGCTCCTGTTTAGTAAATATGATAAAGATAAAGATAAAGATAGTTCTAAAAATCGTTCTCAATATTAAAGAATAGCAGAGTTCACACCACGGCTCTAATGATAAAGGTACAGAGAAACAATATCATTGGAATCACTTTTAGAGCGATTTTCTTCCAGCTGATGAAATGATGGCAAATGTAAATTATGACAGAAATATTATTTTTGGGTGAACTATCCCTTTAAGGCTCATGTGGCCCACCTGTTGACTAGACAAGTCATATATAGTCAATTTGGATCTGAAAATAGATTCTACAGACCACCCTATGTTGTCTGGACCCCAGACCCTCATTTCCAAGGTGTGACCAACTGTCTGCTGTGGATCTGTAATGTTGTATCCCATATGCTGCACATATTCTGTACTAACATGCTCAAGTGGCTTGGCTCATGGGCCACACCAGAGAAAGCTGCCAATCACACTGCAGGCACTGCTTCATATACACATCAGTACGACCCTCAAACACAGGAAAATAAAATCAACTCTGTCCGTTAATCCTGCCTTCAGGCATCCTTCACTTTCTCTCCCTTTCACTCAACATCTTTGTCAATCTATTTTCACCAGAGCAAGAGAAAGTAGGGGGTTAGAATGAGAGTCTGAGCAGAAAACAAAATCTCACCAGAGGCTTTTAAAGAAGTGAGGTATATGGAGAATGTTTTGAAGAGGTAGCAGAGCTTCATTTGCCATCTGTGCATGAACTGCAAAGATATGCTTCTGTTTGGAATCATGTGGAGTCCAGGCTTCGATTCTACAGAGTTCAGGGGTAGCGAGAAGTTCAAGCCGGAAGGAGGATTCAGCATCTTTCAGAAACCAAAATCATACCCATAACCCCCAGTCAGAGACTGCCTTAAAAAACCTGAGAAAAACAAACAACAACTAAAAAACAAACTCACCTATTTCTGTATCAGTGATTAAGATTGTTCTGTAAAAACCTTGTCTCAGCCTCAGCCGGCACATCCAAGGACTGCTTAATAACCCTCTGAGAACACTGAGAAAATGGCAAGAGCTTTCAGAAAAAAAAAATTACAATCAGGTTTATGTGATTTCTGGGAATCAAAGCACAGATTTTTATCAATCTGCCAGGAACCAAAGCTGTGTTTACAAGTTCCCAGGCTGCAACAAAGAGCATTTCTGAGCAATAATTAGTGACTGGATTTGCCAAAGTTTACAAGTTTCATAGCATCCAAACTCTGAATAAGTTTTGCTGGACACTCCTCCAGACTTGTGCATTCTGTTGTTATATCACATTTCCTTGGGACCAGTTTCCTAAAGGTAAAAAATATATACACTATATAATGATAAATATATCATTCAAAAGTCTTTTGGGGGTGAGTAAGATTTTATGTTTTGAGAGATATTGTTTGTTTTTATGCTGCCCAAAGCTATATTTAATTTTTCAAAACACATTAAAAACTATAATATTGTGAAATATTTATATAATTTAAAATAAATTATATATTCAGGGTCACCGAAATGAGAAATCATTGCTGATTTATTGCTGAAGAAACATTTCATATTATTATTAATGTTGAAAACAGTTGATTATTTGGAAAAAAAGTAACATTATTAAAATTTCCTTGCTGAAAAAAAGGTTTACTGATACCAAACTTTTGAATGGTTATGTATTGAAAAACATAATTGTGAGATATAAATTAACATAATAACTGAAGTCACATTGTGAGATAGGCCTATAAAATTGCAGATATGAAATACATAGATGTGATGATCAAAGTTGTAATTGTTAGGAAAAAAGTGATATTGTGGTTTCATGCTTCTATACATTTCAGATTTACTTACCCAAAAACACAGAAAAAAAATAATAAAAAATATTGGCTTGGTCACATGAAATGTTCAGACAGTCACTTTCTGTGTAAGTGGGCGATTTGGCCAGATAAAGTTTCAATATGGACCAGACATTAGTCACAATCTGGCAACGCAAGTACATTTAAATTTGAATCTGTTTGTGAACAAGGGAAATGTTATTTTGTCTTGAACAAATATTTATCTTTAAATTTCTCAGTAAAATGTTAATCATGAGGAAATCCACTTCCATCTGTGAGACTACGTCTGTACTCTCCCTCTCTCTCTTCCTCTCATCTGTTCATTGTGAGTGTGAGATGAGTTTCAACAGCTGTGTCTTTTCTGTCCCCCTCTTCAACTCCTTTTCCACACCTCTATTCTCACCCCTTACTCCATTCTATTTCTCTTACTCTTTCCTCTTCACATCTAGGCAGACAGGTTGGCGTCAAGAGGGTTGTCACGCCACGGCACAGTCTATACAACTAATCCTTCTCTCTTTCTCACTCTCTGTCTGGACGTCTGCACTGGGGCAGCAGCTGGGGAACTGATGGTTCTTGTGTTTGAGTTTAAACTGGACTGATCCACACACAGTATGTTGATATTGGATTTCACTCCCGCTAACGGCCAACAGGGTGTAAAGAGTACAAACAGTACAACACTGTGAGGAAAAAGGACTAGGAGAACTAAATCTGTCAAAATGAACACACAGTTCAGATGACTGTTCATCACAAAAACCTAATAGAAAAAAAAACCCTGCTTTAATTTAAAAATGTCAGTAAAATTAATGTGTGTGTGTGACAGATGATGAGAGAATGTGTGTGTCATACACACCCACACACGCATCATCATCACTAACTCAGCACTGCATCATCTCTGTCTCTGTCATCTCTATCATTAGCACCTTATTAGCAGATTGTGTAGCTCCCACATACTGTACATTCTAATAAACACCTGTTGTTCTTTAAACACTCTACATATGCTTAAACATACACTAGCTAGCTCTGATGTACAAATCACAAGACGCTACACCCTACTGTACTCATACACACACACACACGCACACATAAAGCAAGAAACAAAGATGTCAAATTAGAAGGCACCCTAAATAATACATAAAAATGTTCCTTTTTTTTTTCTTTAAACGTTCTCAGCGTTTCCTCTCACAGGTCCTGACCTTGTATGAGCTCTGCTAATGGTGCTAGCATTAATATTCATGTCCAACAGCTTGATGAAATGTACCTTTGCACTGTGAACAGGTGTGCATATGTGAATAGCTCATTTACAACTCATAATGGCTGTATGGGCAATTGTTCATGCAATGACAGTATTTTAATTTGTTTGAATTATTTGTTTCTCAATGCAGAAAAAGAGAACAGTTGGGCGCTTTTTTTCTTTTTTCTTTTTTAGATTACACACTGATTTTGCAATATATATATATATATATATATATATATATATATATATATATATATATATATATATATATATATATATATACATACATATATATGACTATTGTACAATGATAAATTTATAAAAAATATTATAAAATATTGTTGATTATAATATAATAAAATAAAATGATTGCATCATTCGCAGTGTTTCATGGGATGAGTACTTCAATAATTCAAAAAATAAAGTATTTTGTCTTCTACGTTATATTCCCATTTAAGTTTGATTGATTGATTGATTGATTTAATTTTATTTTGCTTCAAAACAAAAGTTGTGATTCATCTCAGAATTCATAGGTTTGGTTCATAGCTTAGAAATATTTATTGAATTTTTTTTAAAAGCCCTATAAAGAAAATACGAAGAAAAGAAAAAAGGAGAAACAAAAAAAGAAATGTTTGAATCATTATGTTGAGGTCCTGAATGTTAGGAAGTGGGTGTATCGATGTAATCCCACCAATCTATGTCTATTTCCACATCCCTTTTATGCATGTGAATGTTGCTAAAAACAAGGAATGTTAAATGTACGGATGGGATGTACCTTCAAACCTATTCTTTTGATATAGCTCAACAAATAACCCAACAAAAGGGCAGAAGAGGGAATGAGGCAATGACCTGACAGCAAAGAAAGAGGCGCTGTGTAAAGATGGCGTCTTGAGTAATCAGTGGTGTTAAGCTTCCCAGAAAAAGAGCCGTTCAGCTGAAATACACACAGACACACATCCAGACAGAAATGGGGAAATGTTCTACATGTAACATGAGTGCTGAGAGATTCTCATGAGCTGCTGTTTGTGAAAGATGAGCTGGGGGTCTGAGACAGCTGGGAATGAGAGGAATTTCTCTATGAAAATAAAACAGAGTTTTTAAACCAAGATCTGACCCATTAATGAAGTATACTGTATAACATGCCGGGAAGAAAGTGAGGTTATTTCATGTTAGTCTAGTCATAGCCCTGGCTACAGCTCTACAGCTTTATCAGATGATACTTTAACTACAGATCTTAGGGCATTAACACACTCCAGGAAGTCTCAGAACGATATAACATGTATATGTGAACACCCCAAATGTTCTCAGACCACCCTGTAAAAGGATGTTTTGGGGTTTGTTGTAGTGACCTGTTGCAGTCAGAAAATTACTGTGGTTGCACCATGGTATAGTGATGGTTATTATGGTTAAACCAATATTTACCATGGTTATGATGACTGGCCAATTATTGTGGTATGATATTGTTTTGTTGTGGATTTGATTTCAAAGGTAACTTCCATAATTGTACAAATCATACATTTATTTACAGAAATAAATTAAATTGAAGCATTTGACATAAATGTATGGCCTGCTATATCCTACACTCAAACATATTTATTTCACAGTTTAAACAAAAACTTAAAGCTTGTAAATTAAACAAATAAGATTTATTTAATAGTACTAACACAATCAAACCATGTTTATATATTCATCATCAACAAACCCAGTATGTTTCAGTTTCATATATTAGCTAAGTAATTATTGCTTGTTCCACAGGTAGTCGTATTATAATAACGCCCATATTGTTTAACTGAAAACATTCCATTATTCTCACAGTGAACAGATTATGCTCATTCAGTAATTTAAATAAATGCTGTTTCTTTTTCAGTTTCGTTTATGAATGACTGACAAATATGCATCACATTAACTGTATTAAGTGCAGGTGTATATTTATGTTAAAACTGTGTCATTCAAATTGATGGAAGTTTATTTTATAATTGTATCTTAAATTTAGGCCTTAATATTTTTTTTGTGTGTGTATTTGGTCAGAGAGAGAAAAAAAAATCAATAATCAGTTCTAGGAATCAAATTTTCTTATCAAATAATTTATTTGTTGCCCATTTACAGTCTATATCAGCCTCTGTTTAGTATTAAGCAACTGGGACTGTCCTAATAATTGATGGCATCACCTATGCCCAGGGCTGGGGAGTAACGAAATACATGTAACGGCGTTACGTATTTAAAATACAAAATATGAGTAAATGTATTTTGTTATAATAACATTTTAAATAAGGAGTAATCAGATTACAGTTACATCTGAAAAGTATTTTAGATTCCCAAAGTGATTACTTTTAATTTTAATGTTATTTCTTAATTTAATATTTAAGTAAACAGTTTGGGGATTTTAACCAATACGGCAACTGATTCTCTGTTGAAACAAAAAAACTGCGTGCAGCAGCCTGTTCATTTAGCAACTCGTAGTGAGTGTGCATACATGCTCATCGCTACAAAAAAATTCTCCTAGAATTTACACTTTGCATTCAGTTGACAGATACATACGAATCATGCATGAAATAAAAGTTTATAAAGTCACACGATAGCTTTATGTGCTTTACAGGTGAACTTAAAGTTTTTATACATTCGAAATGTTCAATAATAGGCCTAGATCATCT
This sequence comes from Cyprinus carpio, assembly GCF_018340385.1. Taxonomy (NCBI): domain Eukaryota; kingdom Metazoa; phylum Chordata; class Actinopteri; order Cypriniformes; family Cyprinidae; genus Cyprinus; species Cyprinus carpio. The sequence continues at coordinate 14,127,865 of NC_056613.1, read as the reverse complement.
TAGCTCGGTAATGCAAGTTCATGATCCGATTCGTGAACAGATGATTCTTTTGAGTCAATCTTTTAAAATAATAATTTCTTTTGTTTAACGAAACCACTGTGGAAACCAATGGTTCAAAAACTGCATAGATCTGAGGTGCAGGGCTCGCAAAATCGCTAGCCTGACGTCCCGGGGCTATTGTGTTTTCCAGTCGGGCTCCAAAATATATCATCGCCATGCACGACGGGCTATCTTGAATAGTGATATAAAATTCCTAACTTGATTCTCGTTGTTCACTTGCATTTAAAGCATGCACTGAGAGCCGCATTTCAGACGATGCGCTTACATAGAATTGATTCCTCTTTTGCGTATCCTTGCTTCTGAATGAACACATACACACAAAATTATCTCAAAATAATTGTCTCTGCAAGTACAACCCTCCGTACAACCCTCCCTTCTATTCAAGAACTGTACTTATCCAGAGTGAGCAAAAGGGCTGGCTAAATCACTCTGGACCCCTCACAACCAGTACACTTCCTCTTTGAACTGTTGCCATCTGGTCAACACAACAGAGCTCTGAGCGCCAGAACAACCAGACACAGGAACAAGTTTCTTCCCTCAGGCAATCCATCTCATGAACGCTTGACAATAACTGTGGAACACACAACGCTATTTATACACTCATACATTTATTTATCTAACACACATACTTAGGCTACACTTCAAAGCTTCTGTCATAAAAAACAAATTCCTTGTATGTGTAAACATACCTGGCAATAAAGCTCATTCTGATTCTGATTATGTCTTAAGTGAACTTATACAGTGGAGAAAGAAATCTCCTGTGCATTATTATATTGGATCCATGCATTCGGTCTTAAAGGGGCAGCAGCCTTTAAAATACTTGGTGTTCCATTAGTGGCACCTGCTGTCAGAGATTTACATCTGCATCTCATTCACAAAGCTAAAATAGGCCCATTCTGTTTTTGCTTTAAATTTTTTAATTATACAATCCAAATAAGATGTATTTAGCATCTTTTTTGGGTAGTAATTCAAATGGTTTCCTCTGATTTAAAATAGAGCACAGACAAAGCCTTTGTTTATATGAATAGATTTCTTTTAGTTGTATAATTTTTTATTTGATTTAGGATTTGTTTTAAAATTTTAAGTTAGTTTTATTATTTAACATTTCAGTTTCACAAAGAAATATGCAGAATTTTTTGTCTAAGACATAATAAAAGGACACCTTTTCATTTACAATTTGTCTGAAATCTAATTTTGTAAATTAGATATATATATATATATATATATATATATATATATATATATATCTAATTAGATATATATATATCTAATTTTGTAAATTTTGTATATATATATATATATATATATATATATATAATTTTGTTAACATATATATATATTTGTAATGTATTTGTGTTGTGTGATATTTGTTGTGAATTTTATTGCATCGTGAGTTTATTGAATCGTTACATCCCAATATGCTACTAGTGTTTGCTGATCATGCTGATTTGTCCACAGTAAAGTTCAGGCAATGTTTTTTTTTTTTTTTTATTCGGGCTAGTTAAATTAATTTTGGGCTACCAAAACCTGAAGAATGCCTGCCCGAAGGGCTACCAGAGATTTTCAAAATTTTGTGAGCCCTGAGGTGTGTTTCCCAAAAGCATTGTTAATAACAACATTGCTTGCGTCCGTGGGAAATGAGCCCTGTCAATTTTGACTCAGCAATTCTTTTGTGCCATAGAGAGGATTATCTTCACTTAAAGTTTGGTCGATTCATTAAACCAGTTGTCGGCAACCTACCAACCAACAGTGGCACGCAGAGGGATAATCGCTGGCACGTGAGCAAAAGAGAAAACGGCATACTGACGTACATTTTGGGGTTTAAAACTTCTCATAGTCACGCAGCCTGTTAGGAGCTATAAACACTATTAAAGTGTGAGAATTAACTTGTGCTAGTCTACGGATGCGTGCGCGACTGCTGCACATACTGGCGCTTCAGATCAACTTTTAATGATACATTTACGATAGAAATGTTAAATGACCGACAGCTATATCCAGTAATGGAAACTACTAGAATTTTTCTTTTCTCAAATATGGCCAGATTTTGAGAGAGAGAGAGAGAGAGAGAGAGAGAGAGAGAGAGAGAGAGATGTGTAAATTGCCTGCGTATGTCTCTCTCTACAAACAACGAAGCTGAGTTTAGTAACTTAAAAACAGTGATTTTACCCCCATCCTTGTTGAGAAATATAATGTAGCGATTCAGTATCGATTAATAAAAGTTGCGTGGCAGAGCTGACAACAAGTTTATGAGCTTCTTAATGTTACTTTTTGCACAGTGTTATCTCAGATCTGTGTGCCAGTGGTGTGTGTGTGCGCACGCCTGCATCAGTTAAAGCAGCGCATTAATGTAGAACGTTGATTAAACTGAACGGTTTTAATGCATTGACCTTGTCACACACACATACAGTGATGTTCAGTATGGTCACACTGTATATCTGTTATTCAAGAAACTTTTGAAAAGTTTAAAAAACTATTTATGAAAAAATTCTTCTGAAACTTTTTTGCATACAAATCAAATTGTCTTATCGTTTTTTTTTTTTTTTTTTTTTTTTCGTATCATTTAAAAATGTGTATGTACTGTACAAAGCGGGGGGGGGGGGGTGTTTCACATATGAATGTTTTAAAGTTACAGCCGCAAAACCAACTGAGAAAAGATCAGAGAGAGAGAGAAAAGGTCATATAAAACTAGATTACGACAAAGACTAACATTGCAAGTGGAATTCTGATAAAAATAAATTGAAAGTGTAGAAAATGGACCCTTTAAGCACTTTCCAATTAAGCTGTATCTTTTTGCTGAGATGTAATAAATACTAAAATGTCCAACTTTTATTATCCCTGTGTTTGCTGTGATTGGTATTTCCTTACAGTGATCAGTTAGCTGCATGTCACACTAATGAATTAATGGTCCAGAGCACTTCTGAACCTCTCCTCGTGTGTCCATGAGTTAAACTGCTCTCTGCTCCCTCCATTAGTGGGATGAAGAGCCTTTAGACAGAGTATCTGATACATTTCTCCACTCCTCTACCTCCCTCATGGGGCCTATTAGCATTCCAATCCATTCCACTCCAGGGGTTTTCATTGGTGGAGGTTATTCATTTCTTTAATATGATTGGCTGTGGGGGGAAAGGGAGGGCGGGAAAGGAAACCATGGCCTGTCAGAGTGATTAAATGCATAGCCCAACCATGACACCAGGGCTCTGATAAGCTCTCACTTTCTCTGTCTTTCTTTCACTCCCTCTTACTAAAATCCAAAGCTATGTGACACAAAATGTTTGGAGGGTTTGTGTTCTCTCTCTCACTGTTACGAGAAGAGGTGCAGCTCTCCAGTAAATGAGTGTTTTATGGGTATTCAGGCAGGAGCTCAGTGTGTTTATGGACAACACACCTCCTTAACCAGCAGATTTTAAGAGCACTATTTACATAAAGCCCAATGTGTGTGTATATGTGTGGGGTTCGTGTATAAATGATAATTAGTGTTCTGTAAAAAGAGCAGCTTTCCAGCACCACATAGGGAATCATGAGAAATAAGGTAGCTTCTGAGAACAAAACAACCTACTGTATGAATCCAAGTCAAAACAAACCAGTTACACTGACAGCTGCCACATCACTTGATAGATTAGAGATAAGATGTTTTTGTTCCCATTCAAGCGGAGCAGACTCCAGATTCCCAAAGCAAGAAAACTGCTAAAACATTCCATCTTTCATTCTGTACGAGCATGTTTGAGAGTTAGTGAACCATGTCAGAGTCTTAAGCGCATATGTCGGTTTATTGCTAGCAGATGCCCTTTATGTAAAAGGAAGAGGAAACTGAGGTTACATTGAAGTTTTCTGTAAGCTAGAGTAGTACTAAGTCTGTAATCCTACATTTAGTACCAAGAAAGTTCATGCCATGTTCCAAATCCTACTTAGTTTCTTATGAGGAACACAAAGTATATGTTTAGCAGAATGTTAACATGAGGAAAAGAAAAGTAGATGTTTAGAAGAATTTTAAACGTGCTCGCAACATGAAAATGAATTGCCACAAGACACAAAACATTTTACTTTTTACATAGATGTCAGTAATGTCAAAACTTTCATCGCTGGCATCATTTAAAACTTGAATTCTGATTTTTAGTGCCTATTTGACAATGTGACAAAAAATGAAACACTATTCTCTTGAGCGCAGCAAAAACATTGCGCTGAACCAACACTGTTCACTTCTCAACTCTTAACGTCATTACATAAATACAGACACGTTAAATAAGTTCACTTACTCAAACATTGCAAAATAAGTGTTAAAAATAAATATAGTGAGGGAGAGAGACCACTAGAAAGAAGCAAGAAGCATTAAAGTAAGACAAAGAGAGCTAGAAAGACAGAAAGAGAGAGAGAAGGACCTGCGCCGGGATGTGTTTTTTCACTCTGTCCCACATGACTACCCTCCTCATCAGTGGTGTAGTGGTAAAAGAATAGTCTCTCGCTGCTCACCTCATTACCGTCTGTACACATGACACAGACTCACTTCTCCCTCTCTCTCCTCCCTCAGGGTGGATGCTTAAATGACAGCTATTAGCCAAACACAGGGCTATTTGTTTTCATATTTCCTGGCCCCGTGCTATCTGACATGATTCTATTTGTGCCTGCAGTGTTAAACTGCGTGTGTGATGACTGATGGGGCGCCAGGCAGAGCTGGTTTTGCTTGGGTGCTAAACTGGGGCATTCGTGGAGGTGGGGGGGCACAGGACACTGATATAACTCATTCATCATATGGATAGATGGCGAGAAAGACAATTTATAGATTCCATTTTTAGGAAATATTGTCATTTGTACAGGCAAACTAATAAAACTCTTTGATTTGATTTGGACTCTAGTGAGAGAGAGAAAGGGATGCATCCTGCTACCAAAAAGAGGCTCATAAGCACGGTAGACCCTAACATCCTCCCAAACATTCAGATAAGTGGTCTAACAAAATGAAACTGTATTTCCATTGTTTGGGGTCAGCAAATTCTTTTTTTAAAAAAATGAATACTTTTATTCAGTTGCAAGTGTATTAGAAGTAAAAAGTAATGTAATGTAAACATATTACAATATAATATGATAATTAAATGATATGTGTACATTATACACTGAACAAAATTATAAACGCAACACTTTTGTTTTTGCCCCCATTTTTCATGAGCTGAACTCAAAGATCTAAGACTTTTTCTATGTACACAAAAGGCCTATTTCTCTTTAATATTGTTCACAAATCTGTCTGTGTTAGTGAGCACTTCTCCTTTGCCGAGATAATCCATCCACCTCACAGGTGTGGCATAGCAAGATGCTGATTAGACAGCATGATTATTGCACAGGTGTGCCTTAGGCTGGACACAATAAAAGGCCACTCTAAAATGTGCAGTTTTATCACACAGCACAATGCCACAGATGTCGCAAGTTTTGAGGGAATGTGCAATTGGCATGCTGACTGCAGGAATGTCCACCAGAGCTGTTGCCCGTGAATTGAATGTTCATTTCTCTACCATAAGCTGTCTCCAAAGGTGTTTCAGAGAATTTGGCAGTACATCCAACCAGCCTCACAACCGCATAACCAAAGAATTTCTACACAAACTGTCAGAAACCGTCTCAGGGAAGCTCGTCTGCATGCTCATCGTCCTCATCGGGGTCTCGACCTGACTGCAGTTCGTCGTCGTAACCGAATTGAGTGGGCAAATGCTAACATTCAATGGCGTCTGGCACTTTGGATTATGCATCTTGATAATTAAATGATATGTGTAGATTATACACTGAACAAAATTATAAACGCAACACTTTTGTTTTTGCCCCCATTTTTCATGAGCTGAACTCAAAGATCTAAGACTTTTTAGATCTTTGAGCATCTTGATATCCCCCACCTGTGAGGTGGATGGATTATCTTGGCAAAGGAGAAGTACTCACTAACACAGATTTAGACAGATTTATGAACAATATTTGAGAAAAATAGGCTTTTTGTATACACAGAATTTTTTTTATATCTTTAAGTTCAGCTCATTTATAAATGAAAGACGGTTTTTATGAACACATTGAGTAAAATGATCCAGTGTACAGTACACAGCAGAGCTTCCCTGAGTAACGTCTGACCTCTGTAACTCTCTCAGGGGTCACATGACTAAAGCAGCTGTTATTTCATGCTTTCTAAAAAGTGTTTTTTTTTTTTTTAGTAGGTGTGCTTTATGAGTGTAATCAGAGCTGCAACATTAAACAGAAGCCTGAATAAGGAGCAGTCAAGTTTATTACATCAGTCAGAATGAGAGCGAGAGAGACAGATGGGCCACCAGAGGCTACCACACACTTCCTTACTCTATCTATCTCTCTTCAATTACCCATCTTTCTCTTTCATTCTGTTTATTTATTTTTTTATTACATCACACTCCGCCCTTGTCATGTAAGTGTATGAGAGCAAGTAGGTGCAGGGGCGCTTGTGTTAAACTCTACTAAAGGCACTATTATATCCCAGGGGTTGATTTTTATGAAAACTAATAGATTATTTACTTATTTGGTATATGAAAGTCACATTAAAACAGTGTACCATGCTTTATACCATCCATCAAATTACAACTGTCCCACAGTCATGGCATCATCTACTCACCATGACCATTAAAAGTTTAATCAGTGTGTTAAATGTGTGAAGAAAGTGAAGAAATATTGCAGCAAATATCACCTGTCAACCAGCTCTCAAGCTGAATTATGTCATAATATAGAAAATTGTTAGAAAATGAGCCTTAGCAAGTAAAAGGAATCTGACATTTTTATTATGATCATGTTTAAAATGTCATCATCATTGTTAGTGAATAAAATATTGAATAGAAGTACCAATGTCTTTGGAAACAAAAATGAAATAAGTAAGCAAAGGTAATAAGAAGATGAAACCTTACCGCTGTTCATAAAATGATCCTCTCCATCACGCCACCAGACAAAAACAGTGGATAATGTAAGAGACACAGAATGAGAAACTGCATTGATGGAAATGAGAGGAAGAGAAGGAGGACTGAAAAAAGTGGACAACAGTTTTACAACAGAGTTAACTAAAGACAACATGCTCTACAAAACACAATTAAAAGTGAGGTAATCAGTGTGTTTAAGGAACAGAACACAGAAAATATCGCTTCCACCTGACAGATGTCCTGCCCAGGCTCATTGCAAAATTGCTAAATTATGTTGCTCTTTGCATCTTTTGCAACATTTTTAAAGTGAAATGCCCATTGGCGCTAAAAGTGTATTTGTTTTATTACATTAGTTGGACATATCGCAACATTTCAGAAATGCAATGTCCAGAGAAAGCCGTTAAAAAATTAGTTCTCTATTGCATTTGAAAATAATGTACTACCTTCAATAACAACAAAAAGATAGTGTTAACAAAAGCAAATGTGAAATAAAAACACATTTACTGAAGCAACAATGCCATTTTAACTTACATCTACAAGTCTTTGATCTCTTTTATGAGGTGAGCTACTGAGAATGTTTACTATGTTAGAAAAGCCATACATAAGGAGATGGTTAAGTGATGCAAACAACAAAATGTATTAGTTTACAAATCATGCAGCATGGCAAGTGTTTTGAGGACACTGCATGAAAATAAATCTTTATTAATCAATCATTTTTAATATTTATGGGTAAATTTTTCTGTGACCGTAGGATGCCCTCTCTGGGCCCTATCATACACCCGACGCAATGCGGTGCAAGGCACGGCGCAAGTGTTTTTGCTAGTTTTAGCCCGACACAGTTCTCATTTTTACGTCCTGCACCGCATTGTTTAAATAGCAAATGCATTTGCGCCCATTTGTGTGCCCATGGGCATGCTGGTCTAAAAAAGAGGTGTGTACAGGCGCATTGTTGGCGCTTTTTCTGTTCCATTTTGAGGAACTGAAAATAGACTGCACCATAGACCAACTCACACCTGGTCTAAAGTCTGGCGCAATATTTTTTCTTTGTTATTTAAAGAGCGAGTCAGTAATATTCACCTATAGGCGGGCGCACAGCGACACGCAGCAGCACACAAACATTTTAAAAAATTAAAAATTACATTCTGCCATGTAAATAGCGAACCCGCAATGGCGTTAGCGCAACTGGATTTTAAAGGGGATGGGAGATGAGACTCTGATTGGTTTATTGCACGTTACGCCGAAAAAACACCCATTACTCATTAAGAGAATAGGGACAACATGTTTAGAACATGCGCCCGGGCGCGCCCGACCATTTTCCCGTTGTTAAAATAGCAAAAGTTGATTCAGACACACCCTGAGGCAGGGCCCTATGAAATCCGTTTTATTTTTTCCCAAATTCCATTTAATTTTTTTCAAAATTCCATTTTTTCAATTTTTAGTTTAACAAAGTTTAACAAAAATTACATGTTTAGGGCCCTATGAAATGTTTTTTATTTTTTCTTCACCATATGTTTTATTGTTACCTAATTCTGTGTTTATAAACTAAATTTATAAATTTATAAACATGCAGGATTCATATTTAAATCGACTTTTCTGGCTTAATATTTACAGATATTAGTCCATATCGCGATTTGATTTAAATGTAATGACCTACTTTTGATTCATTCATTCAAAATTTTACAAATTCCATGACATCCGCATTAAACTGTAAATTCTGTTTTTATGACTAGATCCTGCGATTCCGTCCTCTTTTTCCGCATGGCAGAAATCATAGGGCCCTACCGTGAGGGATAGTCCACTCAAAAATGAATATTCTGTCATCATTTACTCATTCATGTAGGTTTGACAACTTGAGGGTGAATAAATGATTACAGAATTTTAATTTTTGGGTGAAACATGCCTTTAAAACAACTGATTAAAACAGCAGTATTCACAAACGCAATGCATGCGTCAGTTTGTGTTTGTGCATGTGAGTGTACGACTGCATCAACCAATCATGTCCAAACTGACATAAATGGGTGTATACCAAGACTATTTATTTATTTATTTATTGTGTTTGTGAGTGTGCTCAGAGCATTAGTTACACACTAAAATGACTCAGTGTTGTGATTGAAACAGCATTTGACTCGCATGAATTATCAAACACAACTGAAATTCTGTTTCATCACCCATAAAACCTGTTTGAGAAGCTCATGAAATCTGTGCCAGTCTACACGTTCACACACGCACACAATTGATTGGGAATGTTGATTAAAGAGCAAAGATAAACACACACTTGCTACTCACGCTTCATAGTCATTAGTATTCAGGTCTAACCATCTACTCCCCAGTGGATGTCTCAGCAATGGCTGCAGGTAACAGTTTTATGAAAGCGAAGGACGAGAGAGGTAGAGAGGGAGGGAGGGAGAGAGCAAAACGCTTGCCTCTTTTTCTCCAAGAGAGAGAGAACAGATTAATCCTGTGATTTCAGCTGCCTGTATCTGCTCAATAAGGGAAATTACGGCTGGCACAAGGCTCCATTTTCATTAGAGTCCAGACTACATATATATTCAGGCTCTAATTGAGGCCAGGGCCCTCCTGCTCTGTAATCGGGCCCTCTATAACTGTCTGTTTAGTGCTTTCTGCTCCTTTCCCTGCGTTTTAATGATTTCTGTGTGTAGCGGCCCATGGCTGTTTAACGGATCACTTCCTGCTCGGCTTGTCTGTTCGTTCTAAACAAAGTTCGGTGGAATGGAGACGATTCATCACTTTTGGATTCGCCTTTGAGAGATTGAAAAAAAGAAAAGAGAAGGAAAGAGAATGCGGATAGCTTGCAAATCTTCCGTATGCCAGATTTAATGTGTAATGTTTAGCAGAATGGGAGAGATGCATCCTGGGAGAATTTTCAAAAAGCTTTTTTTTGTGTTTTCAAGACCATGTGTGGATGTCAAAATGATTAGTTCTAGTTAAGCTAAAGACTCAACATACACAAAAAGCACGTCACATGTACACACTGTACAGAAATAACAAGGAAGAGCTAAAAACTGACTGAAGCTGTAAACAGACGTCACAGGAACTTATGAAGCGAGTCTCACAGACTCCCCAGTGCATTTCACTACAGCTTGAGTGTGTGTGTGTGTGTGTGTGTGTGTGTGTGTGTGTGTGTGTGTGTGTGTGTGTGTGTGTGTGTGTGTCTGTGTCTATGTAAAATGTGCATGTGTGTTTAGGCCTAAATGCAGTGATAATGGTTTAGGCTGCTGCTAAACTTGGAACTTGTGATTGGAGCTTGAGGGTTTAGAGGGGTATGAGGAGGCCATACCACGAAAGCCTCTTTGATTTTATATCACATTACTGAATACGCACTACTGTTCAAAATTGTAAAGTTTTTGAAAGAAGTCTCTTATGTTCACCAAGGCTACATTTATTTGCAATAAATGTAGCAAGGCTCTCTCTCTTGCGTTTGAATCATCAGTTGCAATCCTTTACATATGTAAACATACTTACAGACTGTGAGTCAGAACAGCCGGCATTGTAGTCTTCTCACCAAGGATCAGGAAACAGTTCTCCATAAAATGAGTTTTACACATCTGAATATTTGGGCTGAACTGTTCTGGAACAGTGTTGTAAATACAACTTAACCACTGATTTCTAGTTGTGTCCTCTTTTGGAAGACCAAATAAAGTATTTTCGCTTTCACAACAAAACAGTGTCTCCACAACATGCCGCCGGCGGCAACAGCCAAAAATTTCTCCTCCTTTCTTCGCATGAATATTTAGGCGGTGTTATGCAAATCTTCCCACATCGTGATGTAGACATGTGGGGGCGTGTTTAAACGAACCATTTTAGGAGGGCGTGGACGAGTCTTAACTTTTATAAAGATTATCTCTTTGGGTTTGAGACTTTAGGGATCTTATCTATTCACAAACAGCTTGTAACACTCCAAAGAGAAAGAAAAACTTGAAATCGCATCATATGACCCCTTTAATATAAATTCTAATGGAATGATTCACATTTAAAAACACATTAAAAAATGCCATTACTCCTACATAACTGAATTGGAGAAAGTTTTATAATGTCTTTCATTCAGATTAAATCAGTTTCATTGAGCCAAGAGAATATAGTTGAATTAGGTTAAATTAATGTAGGAGTAGATTTAACTCCACATCATTTAGGTTCATTTTAATGGCTTATTAAATTTTTTTATGTTCTTCCAGCTTAATTTATTAAGCATTAGTAATAAAATATGCTAGCAACAGCATACGATAGCATGCTTCATGTATTACATATATGATAAAGCAAGAAGAATCTGTTTGGATATTGTCTTACATTTACGCTCCCAAAACATGCTGGCAACAAGAAACACAATGGAGTTTTAGTTGTCATCACAAAATGATTAAGTTAATTTTAATAAAGTCAACTGAATAAGCAGCAGGCTAAAAAATCTTTTTTATGTGCATTATAAAATCACAGAAAACCCACAGGAGGGTTTTGGGAGATGTAGTTTTTAGGCTCAAGTGAAGCGAGAGCTGAGCTGAAACAGGAGGGAAGAGATAAGAACAGCAACATCTGAAGAGGGAAATAGATGAGGAGAAATGTGTCATAAATTGTCTGTGGCCATAAAAGATGCAATCTGGCCAAAGATGCAAACCATACACCAGCCTTGGCACAGTAGGATGCAGCTTCACACGTGTGTGTGTGTGTGTGCAGACGGGAGGCTGAGGGATTAGTTGCCACAGAGATTCTGACACATTGGACCCCACTCCCTGCTGCCCTCAGTTTAGCCTTGACAAGGCAGAGAAAATGCTTGGAGGCGGGCAGGCTAATTTACCATCCCTCTTTCCCTTTTTTCTCCGTCTCTCTTTTTTACCTCCGCCTTTCCCGTTTCGTTCTCTCTTTCTCTCGCTCTCACTGTGCGGTCTCATTAAAGAGTTAGAGGGTACTTGAGTAATTAATGTGGAATTCAAATGAGCTTATCAGGTCAAAAGCAGCTTTGCTCCTTTAGGATACTCTCCACTCATGAAAAACAGCTCTGACAAGCTTACAGTGTGAATACTGATTGTACCACATTGTGAATACTGATGACAGCCCCAGATTCATTACAAAACAAAACTTACACACATTCGTTCTTCTTCTCAGGGAAAAGGGGATTAGCCAGCTTAACTTTATAGTGTAACAAAAATGCATTATTAACTGACATGGGCAGAACAACAGCTGAAAATAACACTCACACAAGCCTCTGCAGGGACAACTTCAGGTTCACAATTTTATCAGGTTTGTTCCTTTGAAAGATTTATGGTATGACAGCGGGGATAAGCAAAATTTGCTTTCAATTCATGAGCTGGAATTTGAATTGGCAACAATACACAGGATGCTGAAATGGAATGAATGGGAGAATTTACTGAATTGCCACTTACACACATTCAACACAGTGAGAAATCAGGGGAATTTTTATTAGTTCAACACAAGCTTAAACAAAGCATTAATAAATGCATATTTTGACTGATTAGGCTATTCATTCCCTGAACATTTTTTTTTTTTCTGTGTAGATATTTACACTACTGTTTAAAGGTTTGCAGTCAGTAAGATTAATATATATATATATATATATATATATATATATATATATATATATATATATATATATATATATATATATATATATATATATATATATATTTGAAATGTTATCTTATGCTCACAAAGGCTAAATTTAGGAACAATAGTTAAAAAGTAATATTAATATAAAATGTCATTAATGTGCCATTCAGAAGTCATGAAGCTCATAAACATTTATTTTCATCATTAATGTTGACATGTTGTGGTGCATTAAACTGAAAAAAAATTATACTACATTTTTTTTTTTTACGTAAGTGGTTTGTTACATACGTAAATTTATTTTAGCTACATTTAAATAAAAATAAATGTTGAAAGTTGAAACTAAATTTGTTTATTTAAATGCAGCTAAAATACATTGATTTGCAACCACTTACGTAAAAATGTTTAGTTAATTCAATGAATCATTTGTTTTCAGTGTATATGTTTGTGGGAGCAATAATATATATATATTATTCTCTGAATTTCAAAAGAATCTTTTGTAACATTACAAATGTCTTTATTGTTTTGATACATTTGTTTCCTTGCTGAATAAAGGTATTAATTTATTTAAATAATTATTTTAAAAAATATTATCTTTTGTAATGGTAGTGTATACAAATAGTATATTTATATACATTTGAGAAATATGTTTTCATTTTATTTTCAATTAAGACTGGGTGCTCGAGTTTAAAAAAAAAAAAAATTATACAGCACCACAAATTATCCACCACATTATTTTCAGATAATCTTATATTTAAAATACGAAAATGTGAAAAAGTTGGGACACCCTATTGAATTACATGGTTTTCTGTATCAGGACATCATAAAAAATTATCTGGTTCTTGTCAGGTCCTAAAATAAAACCTCAGATGAACAAAATCACAAGACATATCACACCATGTCATTATTTATTTAACAAAAATAAAGCCAAGATAAAAAAAAAAAAGTAATGTGTGACAAAGTTAGGACACCCTATGATTCACTTGCATGTAGATCCACTTTTAGCAGGAACAACTTGAAGTAATCATTTTCTGTATCATTCTGGAGGAATTTTATCCCACTCTTCTTTGTAACATTACTCAAGTTTATTGAGGTTTGTGGGCATTTTAGCTCTCACCATTTCAGTCAGGTCGAGGTCTGGACTTTGACTGGGCTATTGCAACCGCTTGATTCTTTTCTTTTCAGCCATTCTATTGTAGATTCGCTGGTGTGCTTGGGATCATTGTCCTGTTGCATCACCCAATCTTGGCCAAGCTTTAGCTGTCAGATGGGTGGCCTCACATTTGACTCTAGAATACTTCAATATACAAAGGAGTTCATGGTCGATTCAATGACTGTGAGGTGCCCAGGTCCTGTGGCTACAAAACAAGCCCAAAAACATCACCTCTCCACCAGCATGTGTAACTTTTGCCATGAGGTGTTTATGCTGATATGCTCTTTAGGTTTTCACCAAACATTGCATTGTGAATTATGGCCAAACATCTCCACTTTGTTCAAAGGACATAGTTCTAGAAGACTTACGGTTTGTTTAGATGCAACTTTGCGGGCCTAAACCGTGCTGCAATGTTTTTTAGATAGAAGAGACTTTCTTCTGGCAAGCCTGCCAAACATGCCATACTTGTCCCATATTTCTCTAATTATACTGTCATGAACTTTATCGTTTAGCATGGTAACTGAGTCCTGTAGAGTCTAATGTGAAGTTCTTGGGTTGTCTGCCATTTCTCTGAACGTTACACGGTTTGATCTTGGGGTGAATTTGCTGGGACGTCCACTCCTGGGAGGACTGGTGTCCGTTTTGAATGTCTTCCACTTGTGAATAATCTTCCTCACTGCAGAATGATGGACTTCATATTGTTTGGAAATGGGCATATTACTCTTGCCAGATTGATTGCAGCAACAATTGCTTCTCAAAGATCATTGCTGACATCTTGTCTCCTTGGCATTGTGTTAACGCAGACCTGAAGGCTCCAGACCAGCAAACTGCCAAAACTTCTGTTTTTATAGAGGTGCTCGCACTTGCTGATGATCAGTTAATCAAAGGCATTTGATTAGCAGTGCCTGAAATCCTATGTCAACTGTAATGGTGTCCTAACATTGTCACACATGTCTTTTCCATTGTGGCTTTATTTTTGTTAAATAAAAAATGACACAGTGTGATATGTCATGTTGTTGTTCATCTGAGATTTTATTTTCCAAATTTTAAGACCTGCCAAGGACCAGATAATTTTTTATTATGTTTTGATATGGAAAACCATGGAATTCAATAGGGTGTCCTAACTTTTTTCACATGACTGTATAATATATACTTCCACTATAGACAATAACATTTAGTTAATTTACATATTTGTGTATAGATAACAAATCTGTAATAAAATCTAATGCTTCTGGAATGTTTTGGCAACAACAAGAAATGAAAACATTTACGGGCAATTCAAACTAGGAAATGATCATTACAAGTTACACAACCCACATTCAGTTTGTTACCTCAGTTCAAATTTGAATCTGAATTTCTCAGAATTGGTCACACTTTATTTTAAAGTCCAATTCTCGCCATTAATAAACTATTAACAATAACTTTTGCCTCAATAAACTCCTAATTTGCTGCTTATTAATAGTAAGTAAATTAAGGTATTGGGTAGGATTAGAGATGTAGAATATGGTCATGCAGAATATGGGCTTTATATAAACAGACAATATGTTAATAATAGCAACTAGTTAATGAGAATTGGTCCCTAAACTAAAGTGTTACCCAAGAATTTCTCTAATCGATTCTGAATGGTACACATCCATGTACAGATGCACACAAAGTCAGTGAAGGAGATAGTAGTCTGGATTGTACACACAAGGTCTCTATACTAACTGTTTATCACACTCATGACAAAAGTATTGGTTCTTCCATTCTTGGGAAGCTGTCCAGAAAATGCAACAGCTGCAGAAATAGGATATTTCATTACAGCATGAGAATGTGTGTAATAGCGGAAACTGGCGATGGGATGAGAGAGGAAGATAGGAGAAGTGAGGAGGCAGAAAATGAGAGACCCCCTCCAAAAAAAACCTTCTGCTGCATTTCATGTTTCATTGAGGCTTTCCATCTGTTTCACTGCTTCAATTGAAAAGCCATCATACAAAAACAAAGTTCTGGCATGAAACTCTGATAGCAGTCTGATGGGTCTAACTCAATCTGACCTAATGACACCATTATCACATGGCACAGTTGATTGGTTCTCTCCTGTATTGGTAGCCAACAAGCTCGCTGCTCAACATTCAAATATATGACTAGAGCTTGGCGTAGCAGTGCAACTCGCTTCAGAAACCTTCCACCTTCCCCAGCACCACCTGTATAGCTCTGCTAAGAGGTGATTCATGTACAGTATGCTATAGGGTTATTTCATGTATGTTATATTTGCAGCAGCAGTATTTCTTACATGCTCAAAGCAGCATGTTGTGCATGTATTGGCAGTAGCAAGTCTCGGTACTTGCTCTGCCGCAGCAGCAGCTTAGCAGATCTATTCCGCCAAGACCAAATACATTATCATTTTCATGTACATTACCATGCCAATCCCTCCAAGAGTTGTCATGACAGAACTTGATTTAACACTAGAACTACTGGAATTCTATAACTACTAGAATAGACCGTGTCCATAGTGACATTATGTCACCTGCCAATGACATCATAACCCCTCGATTTCCGGTTTTGTTTTTTAGAAAACATGGAAACACCAAATATGTTGTGTGTTTTATTAGACAAGTGATGACCACAAAGAGTAGCATTATAACAGAACTTTCAAATGTATCCAGTATGATAAAACAACACTGCTTTACCACACATATTCACGACAGGAAGGAGTGGAAGCGGTCGACTGTGGCATAATAAAAGCTCCTCTGCTTTCGAGCCACGTGTCACGCTCGTTCAGTGGCCTCGTTTCGCTTCAACGGCTTTCAGCCTCACCCTGCTTCATTCTACTATGTTAATAAATCATTAGCTCATCCATGAACATGATTTCTGCCCAAGTCCTGTCGGATTGCTTCGGCTGTGGGGATGAAGACCACAACTCCCATGATTCCACACTCAGTCACTGCGTCATCAAACTACGCCTTTTTTGGGGGGGTTGTTTTGAATACACGCACTCTAGTGGGAAAAACTTACATATTGTGCCTTTAAATCCAGTTGGTTAGAGTGGCATTGGTGTGTGTATGTTGTGCTTTCCCAGGAAAACTAAATACGTTTCAGACACAACAGTCATCCACAGATAAATCTTTGAGCCAATATTTCTTACAGTCACACACCCACTTTTACATACTTCATCTAAATAAGGACAGAATATTTGTATTAATTTAATATGAAGTTAATTGTAATCACAATAAACCCTAAAATAGTAGATAAAAATACTAAAATAAAATGTTTCAAATTTTTAGATTAATTAGGCTAAATATATGATTTGTATTTTGAAATGTATTTTTTTTTTGTTTTTTTAAATAAGGACATTCCTGAATGTCTTTAAAGGAATGGCAGATTTAGTTTATTTCTGAGCACAAATTTGTCCCCAAAGAATAATTAAGTAAACACAAACACACACACACAGAATGAAACATTCCTCAAGGCAAACTCACACACATAGAGCACATTTCACACAAAAACACACAATTAACAAGCCAGGGAGTTAGGAAATGTCCATCTTGGCATGGAATTGTGGGACTTGGATACTTTCTCGACTGACTGTATCAGCTCTTAGTATCAGATGAGATCTGTTTACTCTAATCAGAGCTGAGGTTCAGCCCTATTACTCACCAAAATCAAATCAGCCTGTAAACACAGCAGTACAGTACCTCATAAATGGCAGTGTGTTTAATTATGTTACTTTGTTTGTGAACGTACAGATGCTGTTTCAACTTTCATGCAGCCACATATGGTGTTGATTAATTAATGTCTCCCTCTCCCATTCGCTGTAATTTCCTCATTCTTCCTGTGCTTAACACCTGTCAAGAGAATCTGAACCCTCATCTGACAACCTCAATACAAGAAGGCACATGGACACGGATGGCACCCTCGCCAAGCGTGGATAAAGTTGGGCAAGCACGCAAACAAACATACTGTTCGCATTTCCTGCCAGAAGCAGATTTTCTGGAGTATCCTTTCAAAGTCAAAGTGCAGAAATGCAGAATAAACAAAACTACAACAGATGTCCAGTGCAAGGAAAGACGGCCAGAATGGACCGTCTCTCTAACTAATCCATTTATCATGAAAATGATCAGTTCAGTGAAAGGCTCAGATGGAAGCACACACAGCCTGAGGGGGTGCGGCCGTTTGGCTGATTATTGAGAATCATTAGAGTGTCTGAAACAGCAGGAGTTCCCACTGCTCCCCACAAGAGTTTCCCGTCATACTGAGACTGTGAGCCAGAGGAGTTTAATCAAATCTCCGTTCAGGTCCACATCTGGAATCAGGAGGAGACTAGTTCTGCATTTCATTTTCTCAATCTCATCTCTAAATAAGTCTAACCTTGTTCTCGCTCTTCATTCTTCTTCTAAACCACACTCAAATCTCTCTAATTCTTCCATTTTTAGTATCTTTTAAACATTTATTAGATATATGAGTTTCATTTGGTAATAAAGATCCCACAGACTTGTAAGCAACCACACAGTAACCTCATAACAAACTCATCATGCCCAAAACCTTGGCAACCAGCCATTAAAGCATCTTAGATTTGCACAAGCCAGAAACAAATCTTACTTCACCTTCAGGGCTCAATAAGGATTTGAGGTCAGGTCAGTAGTTAATATTTTTAATTTGTACTGTAAATTTTATCAATGCCCCTATGAATGTTTTTTTTTTATATATATATATATAAATGTTACATTTTTATTCATTTAAATCTGTCATTTCATATTTAGAATTTTAAAATGATCATTTTAAATATTTTTGCATATTTATAATTTATTTTACCATTTAAGAAGTGAAAGAAGTGCTTATGCTTGCATTTATTTGATCAAAAATACCAGTAATATTGTGAAATATTACTGCAATTATAAAATCTATTTTCATATATTTTAAAATGTAATTTATTCCTGTGATGGCAAAGCTGAATTTCCAGCAGCCATTACTTACTTACATTACTATACACTATATTTTTATATACTATATATTTTTTTCACACATATAAATGTTTTTTTTTTTTTTTTTTTTAACAAATGCTGCTGAAATGTATGCAGTTAATATAATTAAACAGGAGACTCCAAGACAACAGTTATTTCATTAAAATGTATAATATAATACCATAATATTCAGTCCATTGATGCTACTAAGTCATCCTATCACAAGTGATTCTTGTTACTTTGCAAAATAAAAATAAAAATCTATATTAGCCAGTTAGATCATTTTAGCTGACAAGTTTAAAAAGTCAACAAGCAGAACTGACAATAATAGCATTTGTTCAGCTGAACAAAATTTAGGTTAGGTTAGATTAGCATTTAGGTATGTGATAATAGTCACCCTCTATACTGTACAAAGAGGTTGGTCATTACTTGCTGATAATATTTACAGAGCCTGTACATTCCAAATAAATGCTTTCCCTCTCTCTTTCATGGTTTGCTACTCCAGGTTTAATGAGCTCACAGTAGTCTCTGATTACAAACGTCTCCTGCATGTTCAAACCTCAGCCATGCACTGTAGAGAGAAAGTGTGTGTGTGATAACTTGATTTTTAATGGAATCATGATTGAAGAAATATCAAATAAAAATGTTTTTAAAAAAATCAATGACGATATACTCTGAAAGATATGAGGCGGAGTGGGAAAATGTCACAGGGGATGGCTAATGAAGGGAAATAAGTTAGATAAATTATTTAAAGGTTGTCATTAAAAAATGTCCAGATTGAACAGAGGGTTGATACTAGAAAGGTCAGAGCGATGAAGAAGAGATTCATTAACCTCAGTCCACCTCAACCATGCAATTATCACTGCCACTGATCTCTGTCTCTTCCTCTCTCTCTCACTCTATAAGGTGTTATAGCAAAAAAAAAAAACAGCTCAGATTGCTTCTCAAAGAGAAACCTTAACTACTAGGAGGACTATGTCCCATCCTCTTTTCTTTATCAAACCAGAAACAAACCAGTCTTGACCATTCCACATTGGTCTAAGCTGGTCTCTTTTGCAAGGAGGTCCTTCATTGTGAGGTTCTCTATCAACACTGGTTGGTTTAGTAAGAAGAAAGGGAACGGGAAAGTCATTTATTTGCCCTTCAACCTGCTCCCTCTTTCTTTCTTAACTCTCAGGGGTTAGTCTTGCATGCATGTGAGAGTGTTTTATGTCTGGATCAAATTTGAGGTTTGGGGAGGTGTTCAGAAAGCGCAGGAATGTTGTCTGGCATTCATGCTCAGCCCAGGGATTTGGGCTCTAATTGCCAGGCCGTTCTGCTAATTCTTCATTTGTGGGTCAGGGGCCAGCTGTGGACCTCTGGGCATTGAGCTCCGGTCAGCCCTCAGCAGGCCAGACACACATTCTGAGGAAATTCTTGTTTTTATTATAATCTTTTTTGTTGTTGTTGTTGCTCAGTCTCTTTTTTTATTCCCTCTCTCTCACAGCGGATACAGGAAATGAAAGTGAAACACAGGATGGGTGGGCCATTCTACACATTTGAGTCATGTATCTACTGTTTTTGTTAAAAAAGGGTCCAAACTTAACAAACAGAACATTATAAAAAAAAAAAAAAAAATGTCCTGCATTAATTTTTTATTTCTTCTGGAAATCATTCACTTTATTGGTCTAACAATATATTTGCATTACTTTTTTTTTTTTTTTTACTATGCCAAAGTACAAACAAAAGTACAACGAAACAAAAACAAATACTGAAGACTAAAAAAGTGCAATGTGTAAGCCTGGTTTAAATTTAGTAACAGAGATACATACGTGTCAGATATCTACCTCTTTCTACTTCCTATACGAAAGGAAGATTAATAGTTAACTGCAAGCCTAATTTGTCTAATTTCTCTGCTTTTATGTCATGTCAGAATGCTTGAATCAAACCACACTGCTGTGTGACAGATGAAGGATTCATGTTGATAACAAATGAGATCTTTCACAGCTCCACCAAAGCACACTCTGAGACTCATGCACCAGCGTTCTGAAGACTGTCCTTATCATACACACTCAGATTAAAAACTCATCTTGATGTATTTAGGTCACATTCCTGTGGGAGTGGCACAAAGGTGAGAGATTAATTGGCTGTAATCTGTGTGATTGAGGATACACTGGAGTGAAGGAGCTTTAGAACATTAAACTTCCCTAGTACAATCTGCTCTGTTCCAAAACCTAATGTCCTGCATACGGAGGCAGTATTTTAAGGCATTCCTGACAAAGAGGCTGTTCCGAAACATAGACAGCTTAATTTTGCTGCATCTTTAGATACCTTGTTTTGGCCAAATTTTATGGCAGCACTGCAGGTATCCCTCAGGGGAGGAAGCAAATCCGAAAAGAAAGTAAATAAATAATTCCAAGAGAAATATTCAAATATAAAAGTATTTTTTTCAGTACTGAAAAGCATAAAATAAAATAAAATAAAATAAATAGAAATAACTATAAATAAACAAGTTTTGCAACAGAGATAATGTGCATTGTAAAAAAAAAAAAAAAAGTACTATAGAGATAAATAAAATAAAAAAAATCAGCATGCACTAATGTAGTAAAGTTGTAAAAGATATACCGTACTGTACATAGTCTTAATAGATTATAACAGTATTTGCAAGGAATATTTGGAAACGTACATTTTCCTACTGGCAGACTAAAGCAAAAGATATGAATAACAAGGGGTGCACATAAGTGGTACACAGGTGCGCATGCATGACAAAATAAAAAATGTGTGGTTTAAATAAGTATGTTTGACAGCTGTTAATGCACAATTATCATTTTAGATCAACAAACTGTAATACTGAATAAAATTTCTATTCAAACTGAAGTATAAATCCTGGCTATCCGCTGCCATTTTCAAAGCACAATGCAAAACTGTGACATCTCTTTCACTAACGATGTTCAAACTTGCCGGCAACCCAGCAAAATAAAAGCTTGCTGATTTTAAGTTTGAAAATGATGATAATTCATATTTAAAAAAGTAAATAGTACCATTTTATTTCAGATCTACTATAAAATAACTGTACAGTATTTTTAGGCAATACTCCCTTACTCCGTAATAGTTATTTTAAAATATAATAGTATGATCACACTTTTTGTTTATTTTGTTTATTATTATTTTTTTTTTTAAAAACTAAATAAATAAAATGTCGCTATTATTAATAAATTTTTTTATAGACGTATTTATTGGGTCACACTATGTGCAGTGAGAGGACCGAACCAAATCTCGAGGTGCTCTTATGAAAACCAGGCTGAAAAACTTATGTGCACCCCTGTGAATAGCCATCTCAAAGCAAATGTTTCTGTGAAGCAAAACAAGGTGTAAACAGCGATCTGTTTCGGCTGTCCATTTGCCATGGGATTTTAATAGTAGATGTGAACAGGGCCTATCTACTCCAGTCACTATTAGAGAGTCAAGCTCAGCTCTCAGCAAGGGTCGTGCTTTCAGCAGGTCTGGCGGGGCATCAGCAGTCTATTAAATCAAACTCTGCTCAACTCAGAAACAGAATCCACGGCGTGAAGAAGTCAATCCAGCCGATTAACAGAGTCCCTGCTGCAGAGTACAGCTAGACGGAAAACTCACAAATCTAATCTAGACACCTCAACCCTGTGGATGAGATGCTATTTGCATTGAAATAGAACCATCTTCAGCTGCCTGGTGTCAGGAGTGTGTGTGTACGTGTGTGTCTGGGTCTCAGGTGGTAGTGAATGAGGAAGCATTGGACTGGAGGGCTAACACTGAATTAAGGATACACACAGGTGCTGTAGAGTGGAAATGGAGTCTGGATAGTAGCTGCACAGATTTAAAAGCTTTGTCACACGAGATGCTGTGTGTGTGTGTGTGTGTGTGTGTGTGTGTGTGTGTGTGTGTGTGTGTGTGTGTGTGTGTGTATGTGTGTGTGTGTGTGTGTGTGTGTGTGTGTGTGTGTGTGTGTGTGTGTGTGTGTGTGTGTGTGTGTGTGTGTGTGTGGTTTGTGTGATTGTGTACGTATGATAGTACAGGCACAGATGGCATTGTCAGTGGTGACCGATGTGTTTACTAGCTTACCACAGGAACAGCAGTCATCTATCATGAAGTATATGTGTTTCTGTCTGGTTGTGTGTATTATTGTATATATGTGTGTGTGTGTAATTCTCTAGTGTGCTCATGGATATGCTGCATCATGAGACTCAACATTTTTAGTAAAGACACTATGGGGATATGCCATAAACCCTTGCTTTCAAGTATAATTAAACTAATCAAATAGAGTTTGGTTTGTTTGATACCTTTGACACACTAAAATTAAATCTACTACTGTTCAAAAGTTGGGGTTCAGTGTTTTTTGTGAAAAAAAATAATATTATTCAGCAATGTTACACTAAAAAGATCAAAAGTCGCAGTAAAATGAGAGTAAAGACGTTAATATACAAAGATTTCTATTTCAAATTCTGGAGAATCCTGGAAAAATGCATTAAAGTATTAATAATATTAATATAATATAATAAAAATTATAATTATATTATAATATAATAAAAATAATATTAAGCAGCACAACTGTTTTCAACACTTACAATACTGTGAAATGTTGCTTGAGCAACAATTCAGCATATAAAAATGATTTCTGAAGGATTATGTGACACTAAAGACTGGAGTAATGGCTGCTTAAAATTCAACTTTGCCATAATAGGAATGAATCTCATTTAAAATTACATTAAAATAGTACAGTTATTTTAATTTGTAATAATATTGCATGCTATTACTGTTTTTACTGTATTTTGAGCAAACAAATGTAGACATGGTGAGCAGAAAATACTTTTTTCAAAATGTTAAATATCTTACCGACCCCAAACTTTTGAAGAGTAGTATAAATTCAAAGAGTGTATGCACACACACATATTAAGTTGGTTCAGGTGTGGAACATTTTTGCCCTCTAGAACAGATGGTTTTACTTCTCACCACATATGGAGGCAGGTCTGGTCAGGTGTCAGTGCTCTCTCTCTCTTTCTCAGTGAGAGTGTGATTGTGTGATCAGCTGCTCTTGGGTCACAGGAGATTTTTTACTGTGTCTGCATCAGCAGGGCATAAACTGCTGCCATCCCACCACTCCCTCACTCATGAATAGATTTTTCACACACGTACACATGGTTGTATTTGTAATATTGAGGGGACTTTCTATTGTTATTGTGTGTATGTGCGTGTGAACCTACTTTATATTACTTAACATATTTTGGGGACAAATTTGTACCCAAAAGTGAGCTAAACCTGACAAAATCTGCAAAAACCTCCCATCGGGGACGTCCTTATTTGTAAAACAGGTTTAAAAGTTTTTTTGAAATTGTAAAAATGCAGAAAGTTTTCTGTAAGGGGTAGGTTTAGGTGTAGGGTTGATGAAGGGCGAAAGAATATACAGTTTGTACAGTATAAAAACATTTTTATAAATTTAGATGTATTTAATATAATTGTGGGTCAATGCAATGTAGATGTTTGGTTAAGTAAGTAAATGTGTGTCTGTGTGTGTGTGTGTGTGTGTGTGTGTGTGTGTGTGTGTGTGTGTGCATGCGTGCGTGAAATTAGAATACATTTTAGTCTAAATTATAACAAATGTAAAAAAAATATGCATTACGAAATGTATAAAAGTTTTAAAATGAAATATATTTAAATCTAAATATAACATAAATATAAACAATAAATGTAACAAAATAATACATTTTAAATTAGGTTAATTTTACTTTTAGATGGCAAAGGCGATCGACATTTAAAAACAGAAAACGTGCATGAATAATTTAATATCCAATTTCAGTCAATATATATCCAATATGATACAATACATTTTTTAAAATTCTAATATGGTACTGATATATTGTATATCTTCTTTTAAAATATATATTTACCAGAGCTCAATGACAAAAACACACACTGAAGGTTACTACAACCTCTAGGTTAACCTCCAGTGAATCTTTGCTTTCCTATAAAATACTCTCTGTGAAGGCTTCCATGGACAGTGTCTTACAAAAGAAAGAGAAATAATAAAAGGAAAAACAATTAAATTCAGAGACAAAAAATAGAGTAAGAGAAATAAAGGTTGAAACACAGGTGCATGAGGTCATGTGTGTATATGTGAGCAATAGACAGATGTATGCAAAGACAGGCAGGTATTCATGAGTCTGGGCCGTTATCAGTTGACCTTTAAATTGGAGCCGCTGCTCGGCAGGAAACCTGAGGGGCCTGTCTCAGATTTGATTGGCTCAGAGTCCCCATCCTGCTGATGATAAAAACTGCGGCAGCCAGCGGGCAAATCCACACCGCATGCTTCTATGCATATATATAAATAAAATTTATATACAGTAGAATATATAAATTGACTAGCTGTGTTAAAGCAGCATCATTAAGGGCTATGAAGCATGCTGAGATGGGTCAGGCGGGCACAGGGAGAGGCGTATGCATGAGGGTGGGCTTGGCAGAGCTGTTCTCTTCTCTCTGGGGGCAGCAGTGGCTGAGATGATGAATTCATCACTGCTGTAAGAGTCCTGCAGGAGGCCAGATTGGCTCAAATCCCCCATGAGAGGAAGACACGTGACATAGACAGGAAAATGACGAGCCCATAGGGAGTGGGGTATGAAACTTATATTGTATTGCTTTGTGTTTGTGCGAGCTAGGTCTTATGAATATACTTTTTACAGGAGAAGAGGGTCTCGTATCATCAGTGATAAATGAAAATTTATTGAGAAGTCTCTCCAAAACATGGGCTAGCACTAGATAGGGTAGCAATATGGGCAGATGTTCTCTAGTGAACAAGTATAGGCATACACACACAACCAAGTTGTACACACACACAGACACACACACACACACACACACACACACGTACACACAGACAGACACGCACACACTACAGTCTAGCCCAGGGATTTGCAAACTGGGGTATGGGGATCTCCAGGGGGTCACAAATAGTGTCCACCGTAATGTAATGTAATGTAATGTAATGTAATGAAATATAATATAATATAATATAATATAATATAATATAATATAATATAATATAATATAATATAATATACTAATTATATTATATATCAATAATAATAGTATAATATAAACACACACATATATATACACTCACAAAATTCTATAAATTATTAATAATTATTATTCTAATTATTTTTATTTAATAACATTTGTTTTCCCAGTATATCAGAATGCACATTTCCACTCTGATTTTTAAAGACTAGTCAGAAACTATGAGAATAATAAAAATATATATATTTTTTTAATTGACAATCATAGATTTATTGTCAATGTAATAGAACGTAAACATTTTACAAATATTTATAATATTTGCATTTTTCAAAGTACAAATGGCTCTTGATACAAGAAAATATATGGCCTTTATAATTAAGGAAAAAGTTCCCTCAAAAAAGGGCCATTTGTGGCCTTAAAAAACCTGGACATGTAATTTTAAGCCACAGTCCTGGTCTTGTCTTACCGATACTTCCCTTGTGACTTCTGTGTTCATTTATTAAATATTTTGGCTAATTTAAATACACTATTAGCTTACAATAGAAGTGTTAGCCTACACTCCCTGTTCCATTTAACACATTGACCAAATAAATGCTTATATCTAGCTTTAAATCCCCCAAAAGTCCACAGATTCTGTCTGGGCCTGCTAATCACTCAAAAACATGTGAAGCTATGTGCATATGGAATTGCATTGCATTATATAAGGTCTGCATTGCCTTGAGTGTGTGTTGCCCTCCAGAGCAACTCTCACAATGGGAGGAGGTCGCTAAGTGGAGGTACAAACTACTACTGGCAACGTGTGATAAGACACACCTGAGGCTAATACCTCTGCCATGCATACAAGGAACAACATAACCAGACTGCCACCAAGATAATATATCACCAGCCCCCACATCTCTGAAACTACCACCTCATGAGCACAAACAGTATTTTTAGTTCTAACAAAAACCTCTCAGAGTTGCATCATTGCAACCACACTATATGTGTTTCTATGTGTGTGTTTGTGCTTATCAGACTCGTCGGCAATCCCAGCAGGAAAATTCATAGGACCAAAAAGAGTGTATCACAGCAGGTCTGGTGCAGATTAATGTGGAAAGCAGTCTAACAGCTCAAAGATAATGCAGGCCAATAAAAAAGACACACACACGCATGCAGGGAACAGGAGTGAAGCAGAGGCTAACGGCAGAACAGCTCGGGGTCGTTAAGCATCATTAGCAGGACATTTGTTCACACACATTCGTCAGGAAGCGTCCTGCTAAGCAGGGAGTGTGTTCTCCTCAAGGAGTGTGTACTGGACAGAGGCAAGCAGGCAGGAAATTAAGTTACTGCGGTGTGTGTGTGTGTGTGTGTGTGTGTGTGTGTGTGTGTGTGTGTGTGTGTGTGTGTGTGTGTGTGTGTGTGTGTGTGCGTGTGTGTGTGTGTGTGTGTAATCTACTGCATGATGGAGCAGATCTGTCCCTCGTAAGAGACGTCGCCGTGTTTGATTAACAACGAGAATCATCCCAGCCGGAAAACAACAGAAGCGTGTAAACTGCATCTGTGATTCAAATGCATTTACAGTTCCCGCATATTCAGTAGTTTGAAGTACAGCAGCACACAAACACACACTCACACAAGTGAAAATGCTGCAGGCTAACCAGAAGGTAAATCAAGTGACCATAAATGTCTTAGAAACCCATAGAAAGTGAAAAAACTCAGCAAGATGTCAGTGCTACATATTGATCGAAGGGGTTAAACTTCCAGACTCTTAATGATTTAAACAGAGGGGAACAACATTGGGAAAACGCAGACAGAAATAGTTAATTTACAACTACTCCAGGGTCAAGGAGTTCTGCCTAGAACAAATTTACCACAAATTTTATTTTTAAAGGAACAGTCTACCCAAAAATTGCAAGGTTTATGTAGCTCTGAATGCCAAGATCAGGGGTTTGATTTCTAGGGAACATAAGCTGACAAAATGTATAATTTACTGTAAGCCGCTTTGAACAAAAGCATCTAAAAATGTCCATAAAAACTGGATACTGGATAATTATTTATTATAAAGCTTAAAAAAGAAAGAATTGAGAAACATTTGCATACATTTATATAATATAATGTAATATAACACAATCAAATTTTATATTTATATAATATGAAAGAAAGAAACCTTACTGCAGTATGTAAAATATAAAAATAATATGTAAAATGTTTAACAGCACTGGAATTACTTTACTTGTTGGCAGTGAAAAGAAAATATGCACACAAACAAGCCAAATTACACACAACTCTCATATGGCTAAATTCATGCAAAAATGCTGGACAAATGTGACCTTCAAAATTCAAGATCTGAAAACCACATAAAGGAGGACAACACACATACATAGACACACAACACCACAGTACCAACAGCTGCATCCTGGGGAACAAAAGACCACTATGTAGACACAATTTCCCTCTGGCCACATTACCACAAGGCATGAAAACACACACACATACACAAAGAGGCCCGTGACTTACTCTGAGAGTGATCCAGTTCAGCCCATCCAGAATATATGTAACCACCATCTCCCCCCAGAGTAATCCAAAGGAGAAAAGCGGATCATTTTTAGCCCAATTTCAATTAACCGCAAGTCTCCAAACATCTCTCTCTCTCATACAATCAGACTACTTAACTACACCACAGAACTAAAAGGTTTTTTTTTTTTTAAACTACAGACAAAAATAGCAACTGCTCATTTCCAAATGAACAAACTGAAGAAAACCAATCTAACCATAGGCGGAAATCCCAGGGGGGTTGGTGGGGGGCAGGACCCCCCCATCTGAGAGTTGTCCCCTCCTAAAAATATGATTAAAAACCAGTCTGTGTATTGTAAATAACTCTCCCAATTGCTACCCAAAACTAGCTCAAACTAATCGCGTTTTGAGGGGGTCTCCTGTTAAAAATCACGTTCCGGGGGCCAAAATACACATTATTGGGGTCGCTTTAACCTGCGGACATGAAAAACAACCCGCAACAGTGATAAAGTAGCCCAATTCCACAGGAAAACCACAGACTAGGCAACACTGTGACGGATACAATGGACACAAGTGCTGTTTTGGCGCAACCACAACAGCTTGATGTTGTCTAATCTGCACTAATAGTAAGACTTTCCTCTGTGTATACATATACTTACAAGTACAATTTTAGCTGTATTATTTGTATCCCCTTCAAAATCACTCTTGAGAAAGTTTATGTTTATTGTCCCCCACCCCCAACTGTTAGAAATTTACGCCCCTGAATCTAACCAGTCCTGATCTTGACTTGTAAACCAGGCATTAAACACTTAAGAAAATTTACCTACAGCTAATTCACAGAGGAGATTAGCATGGAGCCTGGAGCTAATGAGAGAAGCTTTCTTTGCTCCTCCAGTGCTCCTTCTTTTGCTCAAACAAAACATTAGCAGATAATGTAACGGAATTAAGAAGACAAAAGATTCAAATTGGATATTGATCAGAAGAGTGAGGTGGCAGCATTTCGGCTGGTTAAGCCCGTGATGAGGTGATTGATCCACAATGCTTGTCCTCACGTCTGAAGATGTCTGGCAGGCCTATAGTCTGCCTGACAAAGGCGTTGAATGGAAGCGTGAATCGGTCCGACATCAGGACACAATGAATACAGAACGTTCACATCAGTCCCCAGAACCATGTTTAGAAGGATGAAAGACATCATATGACAAAGAGACACAAATATAACTACACGATCAATGGAAATTCAGACGCAAGATGATGTAGATTCTTGTATTGGCATGTAGAAAGTCGGCATAAATGTTCAGTATTGATGTAGAATGTTAAAAAAGAGTGACTCAGAGCAGTGCCAAAGCCTGCTGATCTGAGACCAGCTTTAAAGATCACAGCTGAAGGCTTGGATCCTGAAAGACAAGCACTGATCTCCAGCAAGACAAGGGCCACAGGGATCAATGCAAAATCAATGTTAATTGTCAGTGTTTTTCTATGTGGCCGGATCAGAGATACAAAAAAAAAAAAAAAAAAACTTAGACATAAAACCAAGCATCAGAAGAAGCACTGAATGTAGTCTTAGAAAACATACTACAGGAGTAAAAATTCTACTCCTCTGTGTATTGTGCATATTAAAACCATCCCTTGGAGAACACCATGTGTGTGTTTTTACACAGTCTTGAGAGATTTGCTGATTAAAAATACTTCTGTCAGGACCAATGTCATCAAAGGTGATTGACAATTAGCATACAGTTTGGATTGACGGTATGGTTCTGTTCTGTGCAAGAACTCCCTGTGCATCCATGCAGCCTAGCATGGATGACAGCAGAGAGAGCAGCAATAACCCCCTTAGGGTAAACAGAACAGAACCAACATGAATGTATTGCAGGTATCATTAATGTTCAACAATTTAATGTAAACATTTCAGAAATTAGTCTGATTCAAAGGGGAATCAGAAGGCTGAATCCTGACTGGATAAGAGGAGGAGCTGGGGGTGGAGAAGAGTAATTAGCTACTGAGCAACACGAAAGCTGCTGATAATACTGAAGGACCTTATATATGGGTGCTGTGACAGGTGTCACATCCCTATAGGAAGAGCTTGACTAACATGTCCAGCCAGAACTAATGCTACGCTTGATATATACAGTATATATTTCACAAAAGTGATCTCAAAAGCTAAAAAACCTTTTAGAAAAACCAAAAGTAGTTACAGATTTATATCATTTGCTTACTGTTCATGTTCTTGAAGATGTTCAGGATGGGGAGGATCTGTCTGTAATACGGGACCAGCGCCTCACCCACCATGTCTGCTGATACAACCAGGTGCTGCAGAACCTTCAGCGTGGTGCAGATGACCTGTCTGCTCCTCGTGTTGAGAGCATCTGTAGACAACACAGAGAGATGAAGAAAACAAGAAAGAAGGTCCAAAAACATTTTGAAGTCAGGAATATTTTGACAATGTGTGGGAATTTTATGTATTTATTTATTTTTTGCCATATTACAACCCTGATTGTTAACCCGGTTGTTATATTTGCACTTTCTTTTTCTCCATCTAAAGTTGAAAAGCTCTGTATGCAGGGAAGAAAGCATCAATTCAATATTACAAAAAAAGCCTTCATCTGGCAACGGTGTGCTATACTTTACCAATCACCTCCATTTACTTCCTGCTCTCCTATATCTGTATAACACACTATGAAATTCTAATAAACAAACAAACACGGCAAACTGTTTTCAAGCAGTGTGACATTTGCACCGAAGGAGTGTTCAATAATTTTCTGGTGTGTGACGCGTCTGGAGGAGTGAAGATCTGTTTCTAAATCTCTCTAAATAAAGGATCCATTAATTCCTCCCTCATATTAGACTCTAAAAATGAACGATCTTCACATACCTTTTCCTTCTCTAAATACCACAGGAGCACAACATTTAGACACTTCAATAACTGCGTTAGTTTAACTCCTGATACAAACATATCTGCAGTCATTCCTGTGATTAGCTTCATCCATTCCTTCTTCTATCCAAGTTTTCTAAAGTCTGCATGAAAGAAGCTTATTTTGTCAGTAAGATGAACCTTGCATTTATAATACTATTTTTTAAACAGGAATATAAGAGTTTTTTAAAGTTTGAATGATAGAATTTTATTTTATTCATACATAACAACAAATGCTTTAATCTTCTATATTAAATAAACATAAAAGGTGTCTTTTTGCTTTGCTGGAAAAACATTTGAGTGTTTTTTTAACAAAAAACGAATAACAAAAATAATATGATAATTTAAACAGCATCGTAAGAACCCCTGGCAAAAAGTAAAGCACCAATGTCCAATATTTCTCTCATCACACTGGATTCTACTTCAAATTGTTGAGCTCTTCACATGCCTTTGGCCAAACTCCAGCTGTGATATGAATTTTCAGCATTTCAACGTTTGCTTCTTACCACCTTTCCATAAGCCAGATTTATGGAGAGTGACTGCTTTAGAGTTTTGGAAGGTAGCCTCTTGGAGGCCTCCCTTAATACTGTAATTTCATTACTAATTTAATGGCATTTTTATTTTCTCTTTTGCAAGCTTTGGAATGCTTCTCATATTCTTCCTCCAAGCTTTCAGATGAAGGGCACACTCTGTAGACCCCCATTGAATGATTTTGTGACTTACAAAAAAAAAAAAAGAATTAGTTACTTTGGACAGTAATTAGTATTATTGGACAGGAAAAGCACTAGGGAGCAGGTCTCATCTTAATGACACTCACTTTTAATGGGTATGATGAGCTGAGGAATAACAGGCAGGATCTTACTGCCACCATGCTCCAGCATGTCATGGATGCCCTGTCGAGCGAAGAACTCATAGGGGTGAACTGTCTCACACAGTCCATCAAAGAACAGTGGGAGGTAGTGATGGTAGTCCAGTTTTTCGATCTCCACCTGTTTAAAACACACACACATACAGGGTCAGCATTATTTAAAGTGTGTCTGTTCACTATAAAATTTAGGAGCTGCTTCAAATGAGTGGAAGGCCAAAGGGTTTGTGTGTTTTTAAATAACCCCTCTTTGCGTCTGTGCTTATATTAGACTCAACAAACACTCATAAGCCCCAAGCCGCATAAAGAGCAGCCCCTGTTTTAGTGCCCCTTAGCATGCCAGCACACATTCTGGAGGGGAGACTGGGGGGGACAGCTGTTCAGGGGCTTTAGAACACTCAAACATGTGACTTCCTGTTGGATCACACGTCCACACCTGTTTTGCTTTGTTTATGAGCATGGAAACAGACGTGAATAGACAAGGCCTGTTTCCTGTCCTTGATTATTTGACATACAGTCACACACATTACTACCATTACGTTTCTTTCTTTTTCTTCTTTCTGTCACAAGTCTGTTAGTAGGTTTCATGATGTTGTGTTCAAAACAAAACAATTTGGGTAAAAGGGTAAAATAATAATAATAATTCAAGATATATTCTCTAAACTATTTTTTTCATGTGCCTTTTAAGTAAATAAAATATTAAGTAAATAAAATAAACTAAAATGTTTACATATTTTAATGAAAAACCTAAAAAAAAGCATTTTGAAAAAAAATGAAGAACATAACATGTACTGTATATGTTTTTGTTTGTTTGTTTGTTTGTTTTGTTTTTGGCAATGCATTATGTAGCTGTTTATTATGTTGTTCTGCTATTGATTGATTTTATAGTGTTTGTGTGTGTGTGTGTGTGTGTGTGTGTGTGTGTGTGTGTGTGTGTGTGTGTGTGTGTGTGTGTGTGTGTCACATGACCCCTCTACAACTGTTCTTTGTAGTCATAATGTCACTGATGAGCTGTGAGCTTGAAAGTTGCCAGAACCTCATCACACCCCTCCTCAGAGATAAAAGCGTACACACACACAAACACACACACACACTCACAAACATGGCATCATAAGCTTAGCAAGAGGGCTGATTGCTCAGAGCCAATTTACTGGCTAACCTTGACCTTTTCTGACTTGGTCAAGATCATTTTGGTGAGTCATACAGCAAAATTTGAGTACAAAAGCAAATATGTGCAGTGTGCTGGTAGATAGACGATACACACACACACACACACACACAGAGGCATAGTGTGGATTCGGAACATGAAAAGCAAGAGGAGACACATGCAGCTAACCACAGACAGATGTCTCACATCACTGGGGTGATGTCTGTGGGACACAACCTCTGCCTGTAGCATTAATCACTGGAACACTGTGAGTGTATGTGTAGGCGGGTCAGGTTTTGCCTACTTTGTGAGGACTAAATGTTCCTACATGGATATTAAAACACTATCATTGTGGGGACCAGGCCATAAAAATGGCTTTACTAAATAATGTATTAATGACAAGATAAACATCCAACAAGTTTTCTGTGGGAAATAGGTTTAAGATTACGGTGTTACGCATATAATTAACTCAAAAGACAATAGAATTCAAAAAGCTCTGCAATGATAGAAACACAAACATGTATGTGTGAGCCGATCTTCAAGGAAATTTATAAGGCTGTGTTGACCAAGAATGCACGTGCACCTGATGTGGGTTCTAAAGGGATATTTTTATTAGTTATTGTAAATTCAGTGCCAATATTCTCATTATAGCCAAGCATGTTGAGCCACCTTTACAAAACTCACACCCCTGCAGAATTTTTTTTTTTACAGACAGCCGAATATGTGTAGATTATTTAGCCACAAATGCAAAGTTGTTCCTTAATAATTATCACAATTTTTTTTTAAATATATATATATATATATTTAATTAAACATTTATATACAATATCTTTCAAAAGTTCGGAGTCTGTAAAATTTTACTGTTTAAGGAAGAAGTGCTCACCATGGCTGCATTTATTTGATCAAAAATACAGTAAAATATAATTGTTACCATTTAAAATAACTGCTTTCTATTTTTATATATTAAATATGAAAAAATAAAAATAGAAAATATATTTTAGATTTAATTTATACTTTTTCCTGTGGAAAACCACAAAAAAAAGTTTTTCAGAATTTATCAGTATTCTTTGATGAATAGAAAATTCAAAAGAACAGCATTTATTTAAAATAGAAATATTTGTTAACATTAAAAAATGTTTTACTGTCCCTTTTGATCAATTTAATACATCCTTGCTGAATAAAAAATACTTTCTTACAAAAATCTTACTGACCTCAAACTTTTAAATGGTAGTGCAAGTCTAGATTACTAAGACACAATAGCAAAAAATGTTTTTTTTTTTCATTAATTCAGTTATTTTATTTGAATAATTCATCTTTTTTTGTTGTTGTTGTGTATTTTTTTTTTTAAGAAAATAAGTTAAATTAAAATATAATACACTACTTGTCACTTGTCACTATATCTTCCAGCAGAAAACACTTAATAAATCTCCCTCCTAAAATAACATTTTAATAAAATGCTGTATGTTTTCTTATTATGTAGTAGATCTAAACAACTTTTAAAAGCAATAAGGCACTAAAGGCTGTCTTGTGTCTGCATCATGCCTAACAACACCCTTCAGGCCTGTTTCACAACACACACAAAAGCAGTGTGTTTTCATATTACCACACTTATTAAAATATTACAGTATTCACACAGCCTGTGTTCACTAATCCAATAAATTCCACTTCCTGTCAATCATTTTCCATTTCAATATCCTGTGGGGTGTGGCAAATTTAATTTAAATTCACACTCGTGAACAGAAAGACTGCCAATTCTTAAAAACTGAACTGTGCCCGCTCCTGGTGTGTGAGTGCTTGTCCTTTAAATGGATTTTGATAGCTCTCACGTCTATTTGTGTAACATATTGATTTAGAGCAGCCGAAGATGTTAAAGGAAAGACAAATGATTTGTCACCAGTGCAAAAACAAAGAAATATGAGAAGCATGACACGTGCTGCGAATGTGACATACATAAACCACAGAATGAGACTGAACGGCTCAAAAGAGACACCGTTGGTAAGGTATTTGTAGTAAATAAAACAAAGATTGTTTTACAATGAAAAAGAGATTTATTTCTGACTCTTACAAAAATCGAAGCCCATTCTTAATATTTACACATGATTTAATTTGCGGTCTATTCCAAAGACAAGGGTGAAATGTCAAGTGGGATTTGAAGAGAGCGAATCTGATCATAAGTGGTCAGTGAGACAGAGACCAGGGTCGTCTCATATCGGTTGCTATGAGGACAGCAAAGATTTCAGTGGCAAATAAGTGAGCAGGGAAAAAGGCAAATATGGGAGTCAGTGAAACATGAAAAGTGCTGGTCTCGCTGAAAGAGTTTCTGTTGAATGGATGCAATTATGATCCTTTTGGAAGCCATTAAAACTGTAACTGCCCATGAGCAGAGCTGTTGAAAGCTCTTAATGCCTGACAGATTGGGCAGAAAGACAGGCAGGTGCGGTTTGAGCTTGTATGGCTGCAGTGGAACGGATGAGGCAGAGCTGAAACTAACTGCCGGCACTCCAGACACGCTCTGGCATTGAGGTGAGACATAAGGCTTGATGTGAACTCCAGCAGCACATTTCTCCTAGCATGCCAAGCACAAAGACACCTGTAGGGGGAAATGGCCAACCCGTGGTGTCTATCATGAAGATGAATGACCAAACTGGCCACTTGATTTTATACCGTCACTAGAAGAGGAAAAGGCACTCACTGCAGACAGGAGGAACTCAAGGACACTCATAGGACTTTGTGAGTTCCCGTGCCATGGGGGACGAGTGAGATGGTACTAAACACAATACAGGCATGCTCTCAACAAATGCTACACAAATTTCAAGTTATACAGTCATCCTGACACACATTATGACAGTTTGAAATGTGTCCTCCATGTGCAAGAGGAGGTAAATGTTCAAAGCAATAGTCCTGGCTATGAGAGTGTGACCTATGCGAGTGAAAAATGTCATTGCATTTCAGGAAACTACAGAGGAAAGAAAATAACTTGACATCCTCTCTTTGCCATGCTGTCGCTGTAAGATAGAGGAGCATTTTTTCTGGCATGTGGGGTGAGGGGTATACATTTTCAGGCTCATTCTGCAAGAAAATAATTCTATTTTCTGGAGATGACTGTGATGAAATCACCAGCTGACATGCGGGGGCATATGTGACACAGGCAGGGCTTCGTCTGTTGAAATGTATGTACTCTTCACACCACAGCAAGGGCTGTTCACATATGCTATATATGTCATGTACGGGAAAGACAAAAGTCCTTCTGGAACATGATGCATCTCATTCATGAAATTTGAGCAGAACAATAATAATAATTATTATAATAATAATTTAAACATATTTTTTAATTTTACAAAAGCTTTTCAAGTAGATAAATCTTAATAATAATAATAATAACAATAGCTGCTATTAATTATTAAAAAATAATGCATATTAAATTATTTAATTATCATATGTAACAAAAAATGTGTATGTGTAATATTTAATGCAAAGGTTTTTGCAGGTTTTATGGAAGTACATTTAAGACTTTTAAGACAAGGTAAAGAAAATTTAAGGAATTAATTGAACGGAGCACAATGCGTCAATATGCGTCTCCAAATGTCTCCATTATTTTTTTTATTCATTTTACAAAAAAAAAAAAAAAAAAACTATTGTCCCAAACCTCTGCTCCCAATCATTACAATATGGAATCTTTTACTGTAAATTTTAAAAGCATCACAAAAAAATGCTCTTCATCTCGTCTTGCTACATGTGCAAATGTCTAAAATTTGTAAAACAAAATATATTTACTTGAGAAGTGAATAAAGCAGATTTGTTTTGTGAAAACAAGAACAAATATCTATGTCAACTTAATTCAACTTAAACCAACCTAATTCAAAGAGAAAACAAGTTCACTGATAGATATTTGTTCTTGTTTTAAACATAAACTCATAAAACAAGACTTCATAATGTATTTTGATTTTAGGATGTTTAGATATTTATACTGGAAAACAAACCAAAAATAATAAGATATGATACTTTTTTTGCAGCTTGCAACATTTAATTATTAATTATTAAATAATAATAATAAGATATGATACTTTTTTTGCAGTTTGCAACATTTAATTCCATGACTTTATGAATGTAAGACTTTCTACTTTTTAAGGCCTTAAAGGTGAATTAAGATTTTTTAAGACCTTTTTAAGAACCCACAGAAAACCTAAAATAAAATGATAATATAGTACGATATGATATGATATATATGATATGATATGATATGATATGATATGATATGATATGATATGATATGATATGATATGATATAAAAATTTCCTTTACACTATACTGAAGCCTTTTGTTCTGCAAACATGAGCAGAATGAAACAAGAAAACTGTATAACATAGGAAAGGCTAATTTTTCTGCTTCTCCAGTCACCTAAGATAAAAAAAAAAATCCAAAGCCTATGTGTGTATCATTTTGCCTGGATAACAGCAATGCTGTGTGATTCACACCCAGCTTTCCATCACCAAACAAACAAATATTTTCCTAAAGCTAATGTCAGGAGAAACCACCGGAACACATCCAATGCCAGTGGTGCTAAAGAGCTCCAGGACGGTGACGGGCTGTAACAGCAGCACTCCAGAGCAGACAGGCTGGAGTTGCAGCCGTGGGGCTGTGAGAGGCGGGAGAGAGTTGACAGGTATTGTCAGGAAACTCAGTGAGTGGCCAGCAGACGGAGACGAGCTTGTCTCTGACGAGTTCATTGAAAAAGCTGCAGGCACAAACAGCTTGAGCCAGCATGGCTCTACAACACACACACACACAATACATAGACATAGATGGTCTTATTTCTCATTCTGCTTAGAGTCTCTTTTAACCTCTATTTTCTTCAGGCATTAAATACATTCAGCAGGAGGAAGAGCAGAGACAGACAGAGAAATAACTATAAAAAAAGTCATGTAAATATTGACAGAAGAACCATGGACTAGTACATATGCCCCAGCATATTGAACTGGTCTGTAAAGGACCGGACTCACCAGTCGCAAAAAACAATTATGTATGTACTGTATACCTATGTTTGAAAAAAAATCAAAACAAAACAAAATTCACAAAATAAAAATAAAAATACAACGGAACAAACAAACAGAAAAAACAAAAAAACAAAAAAAAAAACATAAAAATGTTAAAAACAAAACATTAACTAAAATCGAAAATTAAACACAATAAAACAATTATACATTATGCCTATGTTTTGAACAAAACAAACACAACAAAAACAAAAATAAAAAACAATTAAATAAATGACATAAAAATGTTTAAAACAAAATGTCAACTAAAATTAATAATTAAACCCAACAATACAATAAAATAATACAATTACATTTATTTATAAAATTAAAAAAAAAAAAAAAAAAAAAAGTCTTAAGTTCAAATCTCAGAGAATTATACTTTTTTTTTAATAAAGCAAGTAAAATTACAACTTTCAATGAGAGGGCCAAACAGAACAGGAAGCAGACGTGAAACTGCTGTGGATGAGTGATTGAGAAGTGAAGTGCACATTTGAGAGCTGTGTGCGAAACACTGCTGCCCCAGGCAACTGCCTATATTACCTATGCCAGGATCCGGCACTTGAGCTAGTACTCATATGGGCAATGTGTGTTTGAAAATGGCTTAACATATTTCTCAGCCTTCTCTCTCGCCATCATTTTCTGTCACCTCTCTGTATCTATCTTTGTAAGTGGAGCTTCTCTAGCTAAATTGCTCACTGCATAAGTTTGAAATGGCTGGTAAAACCAAACTTTTTCTCTTCTAGTAACTAGTGCCAGTCCTGTCTAGAGTCAGGAGGAAGATGAAGAGAATAGGGTGTGGAGAGAGGTGGAAGTGGAATTCACTTTTGGGCTTTGCTAATCACTTTTGGGCTTAGGGAAAGATTGGCAGAAATGGAAAAGGAGTGAGTTAATGAGAAAATATGAGGATTCTTGTGAGGCCTTTGAATGAAATATGGCTGGTATTCTCTGTGTGCGGTGGAGACAGGGCTGTCTGTCATTGGCACGCTGAGGGCAGAGAATCTAGGCTAAGTGTTCAGGCCATTTCTGTTGCCTTTCCAACCGACTGCGTAGATATGAGGATTTCACAGCCTATTACACATGATAATTGGAGAACATATTGAATTGGAGGCAATTTTCTCTTCTTCTTTGTATGCATAAATGTTTACAGTATTCATAGTAAAGGCTTGTCTGGAAGCATGTGACAGAGCATGCTAGATGACGGATCCAGTCACGTATCCAATATTTGTTATAAATGTGCTTGGCACTCTGTCAAATAATAAAAAATAAAAAAAATACCGGCATAATAGAGAAGGCTATTTAAATGATGAATGTTTTGTTTACATGGTTTATTAGCAATTCCCGGCACGCAGTGATATTCAATAACAGCACTTTACTAAAAGCGCACCTTTATCTCATTTCATTGTTGCCACTTCTCCAAATCAATCAACAAAGTGAAAAAGAATGAGTGAAAGAGAAAAGAGATATGCGGACAAAAATTAGAGAATAGGTAAACATTTGTATTAGCTGCAATGGCACTTTTGACTTTAAAAAGTCTGTCAATAGTGTAACAATATATGAAGCACAGCTCACCCAGAAATCTCTTTCAAACCGAGCAGCTTTCTGTTGGTCAAGGCAAAGAATGAACTGAAATCTTTCACCCTCACACAAAATTGCCAATCGCATGGAATCCTATTGAAATGATTGGATTTTGTCTGTGAAAATTCCCAAACAACAATAAATGTGAACGCACTTTAAGACAAGAAACTAGACTTTCTTAACAGCTCATAACAGCTCTAAATCATTGTCCAGAACAGATGAGGGATGCTAATCCCTAGCAGAGGTGGAACAGTCATAAAACACAAGAAATTAAAAGAAAGATGGGAAGACATGAAAGAGAGAATAAAATATTAAGTGCTGACTAAATGTCATCATCACGTCCATCCGTCATTATAATCAGACGTAATCATGGCTGTCGGTCTGCTGACACACACATCCGTACAACTGACAGCAATCTGATTGCTTCTGAGGTGTCTTGATATGAGAGAGAGACAGGGAGACCAAAGACACATAAACCTGGTTATCAAAAGATTTAAAGCACAGAGATTTCACCAACACAGAAGATATATCTCCTTTTAATGTTACTTGTATCGTGAGCAAACTGCTAATGTAACTACAAACAAAATAACCACTTTAAAACCTAGTGAGCTTCCTTGCTGCCTACATAGGGTATCATAACCAGAGCCATTGAGAAACAGAGTTGTGACACTCCCAAAGGCTTCCATAGAAACTGAGGAATGTGGAAGTAAAGCATGCCATGGAGCAGCCAGTAGTTCCAGCTTTAAACCCCTTCATTTCAGTTTCCCAAGCACACTCATTTATAAATTAAAGAAATTACTGCATTTTTTTGACATTTCAATGCATTAGTTGACCTCTATTGAAATCTGGCCAGTAGTGGTATTTTATGAAGCACATTAATATTAATCATTAGATAATAGACAGTTATATTATAATTACAGTTAAAAACGTGAGAAACACCTTTATAGCAACCACAACCAGATGCTAGTTGTCATAGTTTTTAGACTTTGTCAAGTTTTTAGTCTTTCTGCAATCTTTTTCTTACTGTAGGAGGTTCACTGAATGCAATTGGTTGCCGTGTGTTTTTAAACATTATTTGAAACTTTTTTCATTTGGTTCAATTCTGTATTTGCATGCCCTTTTTAATACTCAATGTTGTATGCTTATGTGAATATTATGGATGTCCCCGATTAAGGATTTTCATAGTCGAATCGAAATTTTCAAATCTTGCTGATATTCAACTGATAGTCGAATCATATGTTTGGGGGCAGGGCAAAATACATTACCAAGAGTCAAGTCAGACATTCGATAATCATAAAAACTGACGTTAACATACAGGGAAAATGTGTAACCGACACCTCGCAGACACCAATGGGGTAAATAATGTTTTATGTTTTGATTAAAAGATAGTTTACATTAAACATCAGCAAAACCCTAAGAATTTAGTAGTTATTAAATTCATTTTAATTTAACACCATTGTATTAAATTTCTCGTTCAAACACAGTTTCATTGTGTTAAACTGACTAGAAAAAGTTATGCTTTGGTTCAACTAAATGTTTTCAGTTTGAACGTCAATTAAGTAGGTCAAAATAGCATTTGGTGCTTGTTCAGTTTACTTAAATCAAGTTAACCTTACACAATTATTTTCAACCAAATTACTTAATGCATTTTAGTTAAGATACTGTACATAAATGATTTTAGTTGTGTCAAAGTATAATTATATAATCTAGGAACAGGATTTCCACTTCCCAGCATGCCTTGCACGGGACTGGATAGGGAGAGTAAATGTTCTAATAAAATGATATGTAATGCATTTTTCTCAAGATGATACAATGTGCATACATATTAATGTTTAATGCTCTTTTATGTTTGTATTTAAAAGGGTTTCTGGTATGTTAGTGTTTTGGGGGGTTACCATTGTGGTGAAGTGTAGAGTATGTGCTTAGGTTGAGAACCTGCTAACAAGTTGTTTTAATAAAAAAAAAAAATAATAAATAAATAAATAAATTAGTTGGGGCATGTCATGGATGTAACATCTATCTTCTGGCTAACTCCTAACAATAAGAGCTATATTTAGCTTGTTTAGTATGTGTTATTAATAGCAGCTGTGTCAAAAAATATCTTAAAATAAATCAATTCATTTACGGACAGTGGTTCAACATAATGGAAACATGTTATCTTTACTAAAATACTTCAGTTAGGATGAACTTGATTGATTTAAAGTTATTTGGACATGGTTATTTAAGTTTATTCAGTTCAGTTTAGTTCATCATACATTATGTATTTGAGTAGAGATAACAATGTTACATGTTTCTGTTATGTGGAACCACTGTCCATAACTGAATTAAGTTAGTTTAACGTATCTTTGTGTAGTTATCAATGTACAATCAATGCACATAATGTGTTAATTACTAGAAAAAAAACTGCAAATATAGTGAAACTGCTGTCTGTCCCAATTAAACCCATTCAACAACTGTTGGGAACTATTGAGAACTCCATGAACCATGTGATTGTGTGATGGTGAGATCAAAGCATGTCGCAACTCTGTTTCTCTATGGCTCTGATCATAACCAACTGGGATGTGATTGATTTAGAATCTTTTACATAGTTACGTGCTGTATGCTCACCAAGGCTGCCTTTATTTGAACAAAAATACACATTTGTAAAATACAAAACTGATTTCAATAGAGTTTGATGTTAGCATGTGGCTAACCTAACAGTGAGTAATAGTAAATAACCGTTAACCACCATTTTTTGATGCTTTTCAGTATTGAATAAAATCTTAACGCAGTCATATGATGCCATTTCAAATTTTCCTTCCTCTTTGGAGTGTTACAAGCTCTTGGTGAATAAAGAAGATCTGTAAAGTTGCAAAGACAGAAAAGTTGAGACTCGTCCATGCCCTCCTAAAACGGCTCGTTCTAACACGCCCCCACATATCTACGTCAGTATGTGGGAAGATTTGTATAACGCCGCCCAGATGCAAAGAAAGAAGGCGTACCTTTTATTCTCGTTGTAGTATTGTTGTTGCCTGCTGCAATGTGTATAGACGCTGTGTGTTTCACTGTGAAAGCGAAACTACTTTGTTTGGCCTTCCAAAAGAGGACGATATCCACTTCGTCATGCCTGGAGCTGATCCATGCTGGTCGCTGATGAAATACATCAACTTTGCACTGTGGATCGCAGAATCGGCTTTCACCGTGGAAGAAGTGGAGTCCAGCCCGGGGTCACCACATCTGGTTGTCGTAAGCCCAACGTACACTCCTTCGTAGAATCCGCCTGCCGCACCGTTCTCAAGCTGCCCGCCTCTGCTCACTCAAGCTGGCCGTGGTTCACTCTAGACCGCGGCTCACTCTAGGCCTCCGGCCTCTGCTCACTCAAGGCCGCGGTGTGTGACGCTGTTTCATTGACAAAGCGAAACTACTTTGTTTTTGCCCTCCAAAAGAAGACATGACTAGAAATCATGTTTATATCACATTTATAATGGGTTTTATGTTTATGTCTCGTCGCTCCGGCCAGACAAGGCATCACACTATGTTAAGAGGCGTAACATTTCCGTCACACGCTTGAGGCATTCGGCCAATCACAATGTGCTGGATAGCTGGCCAATCACAGCACACCTCGCTTTTCAGAGCGATGAGCTTTGTAAAAATCTACGCGTTTCAGAAGGCATGGCATAGAGGAGAAACAAAAATTTACAGTATGTGGAAAATAATGTGTTTTTTGTACCTGAAACCGCATAAACATATTTCATTACACAAAATAATGTTCTTTTTAGCAGCATCATATGACCCCTTTAATATTAATCATTTTCTCAACATTTTTCTCTCCTCATCTGCTATCTAGGATTTAGAGTAAATATATGCTCTTTTAGTTGCCATGGTTGCTATGGAAAGAAACCAATTGCCCCAAGTATAAATTTAAATGCAATCATCACTTCATTCCTGATTAGGTCTGAGTTCATTAGCTACACTCTCTTTAGCAAAAAAAAAAAAAAAACATTTGCTTGGGCATTAGCAATGAGGCCATTCAGAGGTTTAGACTTGATTCCCTCAGCGGCTGGTTTAGCGCTTAGAGGCACATAGGTATACTGAGTTATCAGTTCTGTTCTCTTCCTGTGAGGATGTTCTTAATAAGTCCCAAACCAGAAGTGCCTGGAGACTCTAGCCAAAGCCATTACACATGCTGATCTGATTGCCTTCATTCATTATTAAATCAAAATGCTGTGTGGCCTTCATGTCGGCAACTTTATGAGACTTTAAAATTTAAACACTTGAAAACTGACTGGTAATTTTGACTAAACCATCCAGTAAAAGGAGCAGTAAGCGCTACACCCATTCCACTCCCAAATGCTATTGATGATGTTAACGCTTCAAACACAACCTGCTCCTGTCAATGATAGCTTAGAGACTAATTAAACTAAGCACGATGCTGACCAATTATACATAAAACAAGCTCGTTAGAGCACTGTAAGCCTGTTTTATTAATAACCCCATTTATTACCAAAATCAGCCCACTTGTATCTGTAAACATCAAAGAGATACAACTGTGACATCTCTAATAGAATATAATTTTATATATTTATTTTCTATACACACACAC
This sequence comes from Cyprinus carpio, assembly GCF_018340385.1. Taxonomy (NCBI): domain Eukaryota; kingdom Metazoa; phylum Chordata; class Actinopteri; order Cypriniformes; family Cyprinidae; genus Cyprinus; species Cyprinus carpio. The sequence goes on along the minus strand of NC_056613.1, from coordinate 14,083,610 downwards.
AAAATACTTTGTATACAATCTCTTTCATATATATTTACAGTAGTATGCTACATGACAGCCTTCACTACAATTAATGTTAACAAAGTACTATACAATTAAAACATGAAATGAAATATACACTACCATTCAAAAGTTAGTAAGTCTATAAGTTTTTAGTTTTAACATGTAGGTTACAAAACATAAATAAAATATAAATAAATGCTGTTCTTTTAAATCTTCTATTGATCAAAGGTTTATGGCAAAATTAAACACCACAGTCCTTGTCTCAATTTTCTCTAGTAATGAAGCACCAGTTAATTTTTTTAATGCAGACAGCAATGTTTTATTAAAAAATTATCTTGGCAATCTGGTTAAATCATTTGTTAACAATAGCAACAACAAAGCTGATATTATTTCCAAATCATTCATCACATGTTGTAGTAGGTCATCTGGAATTATTAAATGTACACAAAAAATGCAATTTGGGACAAGACATATCTCACAAAAGACAGATCAAATGTGCTCCACACAGTTCAATTTTTTTAAATTTTGTTAATGTTGCCACATTGCATCTACAACACTCACTGTAAATGAATGACTTCTGATTGCTTCACTGCTGCAAATGGCTATTTGTGTGACCGCCCTTTTAGTCTGACCACTTTAAATAGGCCTTAATTAGCAGTTTTAATGAGCAGATGAGTGAGAGTGCAGCTGCAGGCAGAGCCTCAGAGAGACCTGCTCTCCACCACTCCAGATTGGCCAGACGGTAGCTGGCAGCAGCCGGGTGACCACTGCTGTGCCCAGGGCTCAATCTGCACACTCAGCTGCTCTTAATGCCCCTTTATTAGACTCTTTCTTTCTTCCTGTCTGTCTCTACCCCTCTTCCTAATCTCTCTAGGCTCTTTTACAAGGTTTTAATTAAATCAAAAATCAGAGAAGTTTTCTGACAGATGTTTGTTTGTGCTAATGTGTAAGAAGAGCTCTCAGACGTACCGCTCTCTGGTCACACCTCAGCTGCTAGCATGATCTAACACTGACACGCACAAAAAGAGCCAGCGAAAATGTCTAATATCCTATAATAAACACATCCTACAAGGACAATGGTTTCTCAACAAGACTGATTCAGAGAATGTCTGATTCTGCAGAAAATGATGGCACACAAAATCATTTTGGTATTACGAGAGCTATAATTTTTTATACTATATAAAAACCGAAATGACAGCACAGAGAGCCACGTTGTGCTTTATTTCCCACAGATCTGTGCTCTCTTCTTCCACGCCACATAAAGCCCTCAATGTTCCTACAGGCACACGCATGATGCTGTTACTCCTTCATTTCCCCTCTCTCTATCTTTGCCTCTGTTATTTATTGCATTTTATGCCACAAAGTAAAGAGAGTTAAAGTGAAAGTAGCCAGAAGATTTAGATGCATATACTATACTGTCATATATCAGACGTACAAAAGTAAGCAGTTTTACATTTACCTTCATAACACACAGGCTACACCTACAAAGAGAATACATGTCAGACATGCCACATATGCATACTTTTATTACCTCTGATTAATTGTCTATTCATTTTCTAACAGGGGGACAGGGAACATTGAACACACAGGAAGAAGCTGTGATGGATCCGGTAGCTCAAACGCACAAGACGTGAAGATCATTCCTCATAAAATCGCTCTCTTCTGTGTATACTGCAGCGATCCACAGATGGCTGTGATTGTAAAAGACTACCATTCCGCACACTGCCAGTTTACTAATGGCTGCCACAACCTTGATTCATTATTATCAAAGATTTGTTTCCAGAGTGCTGGCAGGGGAAAAATTATCACTTAAAAGTGCAAACAAATGCAAACGCAGATAGAACATCAGAGACATCTGGGAGAAAACGGCTTCAACACGAATAAAACAACAGCTAGGGATGTGTGAAATTATTAGTAACTTTATGCTAATCAGGAGAATGTGAAGGATAAATACACAGTTTGAGATGCCACATGTTATACTGCCAAGAAAGAGCAATAACTAAGCAACATTGCCTACATCACACAAGCACTAAAATGCCAGCATGCGAAAACACCCAACAGGGAACAATTCCTGCGTCTTTAACCATAAAATAGTGGTTATGATAAGCTGCATGGTCAGGCAAGCTTTGATGATTTGGTCATTTGGATATGATTAGTCCACTATCAGCAATAAACAAGCTAAAACCATACAGCTGACGGCAGCAGAGCCGTAACGCTTTTGTAACCTCGTAAATCTGAGCCTGTTCAATACAGAGCGTAGGACATGCATAAAAACATGCACCTGCACACTTACCATAGACTTCTATTGTTTTTAACTACAGCCATCTACAACTACTACAGTAACCCAGGGAAACATGGGAATTCTGTCATCATTTATTCACTCTTATATCATTCCAAACACGTGAATATTTTGACATTAGACAAAAAAAACTTTTCATTTTTCAAAATATCTTCTTTTGTGTTATACAGAAGAACCAATGCCGAACAGGTTTGAAACCCTGTGGAAATGCTGGTTAGGTGTGTTTTGAAGCATGGCAGCTAGTTTGAGCTGGTTTAAGCTGGTCCTGCTGGTTTTAAGCTGCTTATGATCTGGTTTAAGCTGGTCAAGTGCAGTTCCTAAGGAACTTGCTCCTGCTCAGGACCAGCTTATAAACAGCTCAAGACCAGCTTAAACCAGCTCATGACCAACTAAGGACCAGCTAAAACCAGCTCAAACCACCTGCCATGCTTGAAAAAACATCCCTAACCAGCATATGCTGTTTTTTTCAACAGGGAACACAGAAATATAATTTTTGGATCCCACCTTGCTATCTATGGGACTTGCTTTATAGACAGCCTTCTTAGTGACAGTGAAAGTGAAAAAGTGAAAGTGACATGACATACAGCCAAGTATTAGAATTCGTGGTCTGCATTTAACCCATCCAAAGTCCACACACACAGCAGTGAACACACACCCGGAGCAGTGGGCAGCCATTTATGCTGCGGCACCCGGGGAACAGTTGGGGGTTTGGTGCCTTGCTCAAGGGCACTTCAGTCGTGGTATTGCCGGCTCGAGACTCTAATCAACAACCTTAGGGTTAGGAGTCAAACTCTCTAACCACTAGCCCACGACTTCCCCTAAGGAGCATCCTAACTAAAATGACCAATATGTGGTGCTCTACATTAGTCAGTAAACTTGTGTATCATACAAATAACAAATAAACTCTCAATCGAATTCAAAGTTTGTAGTTGGCATGATGCTAAGCTAAAACATACAGTTTTTGGCATTAAATAAATGAGTATATTTAAATTCAACGTTTCTTTCGCATTGTCCACCATCTTTTTCCACAGAGCTCTTTGACATTTTCCACAAATTATACAAAAGGCAATATATAGTCTTAAACTGTGCCTGAAAATGCTGACTACACTGTCAACTCACAACATTTTGGAACAGAGCCACTGTTATGCCTTGGGAGCTTGTAGTCCTTTTGCAGCGGCACCCCTCGGGGCCGTTGGCTAGGAGGTAAGTTGTGACAGGGAGTTCTCCAGGCCCATGGTTGGAAGAACAATGCGGATAGTGCTTCAGCACTCGGACAGACAAAAAATGCGTCTGTACAGAAAGACCTAGATGAGAAGCCAAAAATCAGTCTGTGGGGAGGAAGAGGAAGATCTCTTGAGTTTGCATCTCACTCCAGGTGAGCTCATCTCCTCTCATGTACAGCTCTCACATTAAAGTATTAGTGGCTAGCCTGAGGCCATACATGCTGGCTCTGAAACCTTAATGTACCCACAAACTCCTCTCCTACAGCTTCCTTATCATCTTCATTTTCTCCCCCCCCCCCCCTCACTCTAGGAGACATACAGAGAGTTCTCTTTGTACTGATCTGTAATGGTACTGCTATATTGCTCACAGGGAGTCATACACATTTAAAGTTATTACGGCTGCTGCTGATGATGTGAGTGTGTGTGTGTGTGTGTGTGTGTGTGTGTGAATGCCCACACCTCATTTCACAGGAGAGCTTGACTCTTTCACCCCTCCAGCAGATATGAGGCGTGTCATGTTCTTAGAGGCTGTTTGAAGAGTGGTTTGTACCCTTGAAAGACTGCAGCTTTTTCAAACCCTGTGTTTTCATTGCTATAGTCTCACACACATACTTGTTTAACTGATCTTGCAGATGTAATCAGTTCTGTTATGTTTTCTTTCACACAACACAGGGAGAATGTGTGCAATGTGCATGTTTAAAAGTTTTGGGTCAGTAAGATTTTTTTTTAACATTTTTGAAGATAAAGTACTCTCTTATGCTCACCAATGCTGAATTGCAGCACAAAAATGCAGTAAAAACTTTACCATGAGGAAATATTATTACAATCTAAAATGATTTCTGCTTTAATTTATTTTGTCAAAGCTGAAGTTTCAGCAGCCATTACTCTAGACCTCATCTCTGATTAATATAACGTTTAAAAACATTTATTTGAAATAAAAATCTTAGATTTACATTGAAAGAGGACCGTGATGTATATCAATGCATATCAGCAAATGCATAGTAACACCCTAAAACATCTTAGCATTGTAGCAGGGAGTTTTGCACAGTCAACTGCCACAAAAAATATAGTTTGCTTGCAAATCGTACTATTATGACAATATCACATAATCTCTGTCTTTCTGTCTAAGAGCCATCTACATTCAGGGGTCAATGTGGTGCATGTGTGTTTGTGATGTCCTTAATTGCATTCAGAGTCCCATCAGAGATCCAGCAATAGGGAGCTGAAGCACACTCGCTCGCATTAGTCGTTTTAGGATTTAAAAGTGGCAGAAAAGATTATTGTCATTTGCAGAGTCCTGATGGTGTGTGGAGAGGGGTAAAGTTTAGTTTAAAAAGCTTCTCAGTAGGAAACAGGGTTGACAGACCAAAAGCATGAAATTAAAAATGTCCTCAGCAATAACAAATGCAGCTTATGAGCATACTCGCAGTTTGCAGTGTTTACAGTACACTCACATCTAAAAGAATGGCGTACATGAATATTTATGAAGTGTTTTCGAAGTCAAGCCTTGACTCTTCACATTCAGACATGTGCATGACAAATACAGAAATGATTATCTTACCAGGCTGTGTTAAACTGTCAGAGGCGTACAGACAGACAAACAATAGCAATAAGAACAGCAATAAAGACACCAATAACGGCAACAGCCTGCATTAGGTCTGGGGGAATTGCTGGAAGGTTTAATAAAACACCTGGATGCAGGGTTCAGATTTAACAACAAACATGCGTGAAATTGGTAAATAAAATGGTATTATTTTCCAGTTGGCCAATAATGTTATTAAACTACAAAACAATACATGGTTTAAGTTGTGTTTTAAAAATGATAGTCTAACTCTTGCTTAGCTAATGTAGTGACCTTAATAAGTCTACATACCGTAAACCCACTCGTTTTTATGCTGAAATATAATAAAGACCAAAGGCATTAGAGACATGATTTGTTTCAGAGCAAATGCAAATGTTTGTTAATGTCATTTCACTTTGTATTTGGAGCCAACTGAATCTTTAGTGATTTATGATCATGTCGAAGTTGCATAAAATTATTGCTCCCTTTGCTTCCAAAGACACTATTTCTCTGAAATCCATTGACAAAACTGGCTGAGTACTGGTATGACTTATAAAAATAAAAGATTAATCAATCAAATTCAACCTGATATGCTTTATTTCCTTGGCAGTAAAAAAGCAATATTGTGAATTTGGAAAGATTGATTTCTGTAGCAAGAGAATGTTCACAAAAAAGATACCAAACAAAAATGGATAAAAAGGCTTGATAAGCTTCTTTTGCCAGAAAAGATTTAATGCTTTGTCTATTATTATAATCTATAAATATGACTTTTTTGTGAAGTGAGCTTAAAAGGAACAGTCCTGTTGACTAAGCTAGGAACTGAAATCATTTGAACAAATTCTTGAACTTCACTGATTTATATTATTCTCATTGTGAGGGCAAACAGGGCTCACTGAGAAAATAGTATAGGTATACTATAAGGGGCTGAAAAAATAACCAAGTACGTCTTTACAGAATAGCAGGTGGTAAGGATAATTTATAGTAGTAGTATCAGTACAGTCAATTTTCTCAATTCACCCACCATTGGGAAGTTTTGCAAAAAGTTAAATTTGCACTGGATGTATTCATCCAGAAATAAGTCTAAAGCACTAAAGGTCGTCTAATCCAGCTCTGGGCCTTCTGATTTCCGTAAGTACATTCCTCTCATGCAGGCTGCTGCCTCAGAGGGAAAGGTTATCCTCGTTAGCCAGATTAAACCTTTAAATGCCCTGTCATGGGCTTAATCGATGGGCCACTTCATTGCTGTGCTGTATCGATCCATGTCGTCAGGGGGTCGGCCTCAGCACGGGATTATAACACAGCAGGCAGGGATGCTGTCAGGCCCCTCTGGAGACCAAACACCCACACATCTACACAGGACACAGGACACAGCATCTGTCTGAGCCTTCCAGGCAAGGGAGAAAGGCCGAGAATGTGAGACTGAGTGAGATAAATATGGAAAGAGAGAGAGAGAGGAGAAAACCAAACTCAGCAGAAACCTCTCACCTTTGGCTGGTATGTTGGATGCTAAGATCTTTGCCAGCATAGCTGATAAAGCACAGAAACAAACTACCTTGAAGCAGAGGGTACTGTAGATAGGGATTCGGACTGTACTATGTTTTTAAACACGAGAAATCTAAAGCAATATATGTTAAAGAGATCGGCATCTGTACACAGTTTTTTTCAGTGCTGCAAGTGATCTGAAAGGTCAAGAAAACCTCAATTCTGATTCACTGTCACAGTTTAGTCACCCAGAGCATCCTCCATTCATCTGTTCAAGCCATCGGTGATATACCAGATCAGTAATGGACATGTACTAATTGGACATAAGCTGAAGGTTTATGAAAATATTATGAAAATGTTTCTAAAATGATACGGATACTATATGGAGGGGGAAATGCACAATATTAAGAAAGTGCAGCTAATATAAAGTATATTTTGAGTACAATTTAAAAATGGTACAAAAGAAAATATTTATTTTCTACAAAAAGAAATCACTCCCAAATACAGCAATGTTATAGTATTTTGTGCAGTTTTACTGCTACTGTTGTACTTGACATAAATGGACAACATTCTGTATGTTTATATGTATCAGTAACAAGAAATTAACTTTAATTCAGCAATTATATATTAAATTCATCAAAAGTGACTGTAAAGATGAATGGAATAGAAATGAATAGAATTTTAATAGAAATATTTATATTTCAAATAAATGCTGTTCTATTGCACATCCACTATTGCATTTTCTACAAAATTATTAAACAGCACAACTGTTTTCAACATTGTCAATAATAAGAAATGTTATTTGAACACCAAATCAGCACATCAGAATAATTTCTGAAGGATCATGTGACACTGAAGACTGGAGAAATGGATGCTGAAAATGTTCCTTTTCCATCTCAGGAATAAATTACATTTTAAAATATACTGAAATAAAAAGCAGTTATTTTATATTGTAATAATATTTCACAATATTACTGTTTTACTGAATTTTTTGGATGAAATTTATGCAGCTTTGGTGAGCATGCAAGACACTTTTTTCAAAAATATAAAAAGTTTGTCTTCCCAATTCCAAACTTTTGAATAGTAGTGCATATATACAGTACATATTTTGAATGTATATTTATGTACTTATGCATCTACAAAAAAATGACAGAGAATCAATCCATTTCAAAGGCAATCAGACAAACAAAGCTCAGATGATTGAACACATGCATTTCCTCTAGATAAACCTAACCGCAGCTGAGCTCTTTGCAAAGCCAGACCCAGACTTCAGGGGCTCTGCAGTGAGGAGGAATCAGGAGGTGGAGAAAAACTCCACTGATGTGTCATTTTGCTTTTAATCAGAATATAAATGAGAAGGAGGAAGAAAAGGCTCTTGTGTGTGTGTGTGCTCCAGACACCTGCTCGGCTCTTCAGGAGAAAGGGGTTGTGGAGGAAGTGTCAGGGAATGTGAGTACATTAAATGCTGTGAATGGAACACTTTTCCTTGCTGAATGGACTAAAAAGCTCACTTGTGCTCTTTTTCTCTCTCTCTCTATCGGTCATTCTCATTCAACATCTCTCTCACCTCTGATAAAAGGACTGCAATATCACAGAACTAATGCAGGCATTCATTTACAAAACTCTGAAATTTGACCTCATGCATACAGCTATTTCTGGCAGCATCCAGAAGGGCATTTAGTTCACTTTAATCTCAACCTCTCTTGCATCAAATCTAATGTACCAAGAGAATGAACAGCAATTACTGAGCACATGCACTTGGGGTATACCGTATACACATCACTCCAGAAAAAAAACAATAATCATCTACTAAACCTAATCCATATCTCACAAAAGGTGACATTATCAGATTACTTGATATAAAATCATATTATGCAAATAAATACAGGAGAAAAACAAAATCATTTTGACTTTTGGAACAGCTGTTTGACAGACTTTCTAAGGTATGGCTAATCCAAAATTGAAAAATACTTGTTCCATTACAACACACTAACATTTAAAATAGTTCGTAAGCTGTAAAGTTTGGTATCGCAACATTATAATGTAAAATTTCACTATTCATTAAGTATCTTCTGCTACACAATTGGCAGATAACTAATATGGTGATGAAATATTGTTAATAAATAAATAAATATTCCTTTAAAAAAAAATCATTTGTGTTCTACTAAGGAAAATAAATAATTAGTAAAAATATATTTAATTAATAAATTTAACACACAAGAGTGTGTAAATAATGACATAATTTCATGTTTGGAGGTACCAACTCTCATACAGTATATCATATAAAAGAAATGTACTTGAAACTTCCTTGAAGTATTCAATAGAATAGAGCCAAATTGTGATAAAGTGCGAAAGGCTAAACAGCTAGTAACAAATAAAAGCATCTCAATGAGTAACAGCCTGCACTAGTATTTACAGACTGAACAATAAATACAGTACAGAATTTATTAGGAGCTGTAATTGATTTGACTGAAGCTCTGCTATGTAAGTCTATTTGTGGGACACTGGTTTGAACTTTTCTCTTTGGATTTCCACCTTTTCTATATTACTCCCATTTGCATTTGTCCTCGTCCTGCCCTCTGATGGTAAATGAGCTGAGCCGTGTCCTCAGCCCTGGTGCCTTTAATAAAATCACATCTGCATGAAGACATGAGGAGGGGACTGCAGACACGACTGTCAGGTGGACGGGCTGTCAGAGTCGGGCGTAGGAAGGGTCAACCTGTCTTCATTTAGCACGCGACTACAAATAATACAGCACTTCATCTCACCTCTAACTGTCAGGGGAGGGAATGGGAGAAAGATGCTAAGCAGTACGGCGGAACTGCCATGGCTCAGGACCAGAACATTTGTGTCCACTTAGGAAGTGATTTAGCGTCTCTTGAGCAGTAGTGCTGCCGCAGACCTCGGCCTTTGGGGGTGGGTAACAACAAGAGTCCTCACGTGAGACTCAAACCCTGCAATGCGCACTCTTGCCTGGGCCAAGGGTCATTTATCGTGAAAGCCATTACGGTTATTAAAGTGCTCAGACAGGAAGATGAAAGGGCCGCTCATGACTCAGAGGTGGCACTGGAGATGCTGGACTATGGCACTGACGTTCATTGAGACAGAGCAATAGACTATAAAATGGTAAACACACTCAATCCCCTACCGACCAATCAAATGCAGCTCTGATTGCCCACCACTTCAAATAAACATCCTGATTCAGCCCCAACTCAATTCCATTCTACTTTGATTCTCTAAAATGCACCATTTGGCTCCAGCTTAATTTCATTAAAGCTCAAATTTACTCATAGGTTGTTTTATTGTTATTATTTGCAGACGGAAAGCAATACTACAATGTTTCTCATAATGGAGTCTCCCTCAGTGTGCCCATTTCTTATAAACGCCATTGCACCCCAGACTGACAGATTGCATTGAATTTTGTCATAAATAAAAGCCTTGACAAAGAGCCATTATGAAAGGTCATTAAGATTGTGGAAAATAGAAGCCATTTCTCCAAGCGGGGGAGAAGGCGGGCCGACTCTGAGGACTGAATGAACACTTTGCTTCTAATTTTCCTCGAACAAATTTGAGCTCCAGGGTTTCCTGTCATCCCATCAGAGACCAGAGAGAGTGAAAAATGATTTCTTCTGGTGCTCTGATGCCGTTGCGCATCCGAAAAATAAACCGAATCAGGTGTGACATCAAGTAACTGCTCTTTAACTAGTCACCCCTGCTCTGATCAAAGATGAAGAAATCGAGGATGACCAACGGACGCGTTTGAGCACTTCAAAGTCTCGGATGCAACATCAAAGCGTGTGGTTCACAGAGATACACAATTTTACATAAATACTGTGTCATGCAAGAAGTCTAACTAAAAAATGCTGAGTTCACAGCAGGGGTTTGTAGATTCAAATAAGTAGTTGAAAACAAAGATAGGAAAACTGTAGAGTGCAGAATGGTTAATAATGTTAGGCTTGACTACGGCATGTAAAGCCTTGCAGGTTGTCGGATGCCACTGGACCCCCTCGAAAGCAACTGTGACAGTGTGTCAGCAGAAAACATTTGCAGTGCTGATGAAATAAAGTCAGAAAAAGCATCAAGGATGTGCAGACATTGAAAACGGTTTACTATGGATAAATCTGCCATTTCGTTCCACTAATGGTTCACAATACCTGTATGATCATAAAATGTGATATTTCATCAAAACAATCTAAAGCTCCATGTCCTAGGAGAGAGACTTTGGAGAGCTGAAATGAGTAACTTGTCTAACAAGCAACAAGAATGGACAGTACTGATGTTCACTGCAGGCATGGACTAACAGATTGTATTGTTCTCAGAGCTTCCCAGGCCAACACAATTTCCACAAGAGGAAAACAGACCATCTGCACACAGCCTAACTGTCCCTCATTAGGACAGACCATGCTCTGTTTAACCCCACACCGAAACGCACGCCTCACCTGCTCCCTGTTTCTGTTTTTATCCCTTCCTAATTTTTTTACCTTTACATTGCCTTTTCTCTTCTAGAAAGACTCCTTCTCTCCCTATTATTTAGCCTTATAATGATTGCTGAAACATATCATCCTCACAATTAAGATTCAGTATTTGTGCACACATCCAGGAGACTAAAGGGATGATCACACTGGACTTTCTTTCCATTGGATTCTATTCATACGCATGCAAATTCGTGAGACCAGAAACACAAACTCACATAAAGAAGTTTCGCATTTTGCTTCACTCCAAAGTTCAATTTGTTGAATTTTGTCCAACAAATCCATATCATGTTAAAGGGATAGTTCGCCCAAAACTAAAAATTACCCCATGATTTACTCACCCTCAAGCCTTTTTATGATGGATTTATGCACTTTTTTTACGTAACTATTGTATTTGTCTGAAAGAAGAAAGTCATATACACCTAGAATGGCTTGAGGGCAAGTAAATCATGGGGTCATTTTCATTTTTGGGTGAACTTTCCCTAAGACATGTGACCAAAAGAGGAATGATACATCATGTTGTGGCCTCTTAGCTCAGGAGTGTCCAATCCTGCTCCTGGAGGGCCAATGTCCTGCAGAGTTTCGCTCCAACCAGCTACATGACACTTGCCTGCACTCTAAAAAATGTTGGGTTAAACCCAGCGATTGGGTTGTTTTGACCCAGCAGTTGGGTTACTGTCCAGAAGGCTGGGTTAAACATTTAACCCAACTGTTGGTTGAAAACAAATTGCTGGGTTTGTCCATATTTTACCCAGCAATGGGTTGTATTTAACCAAAGACTATAGAACCCAAGACGTGTCACTCATATAGTTTTGAATGGGGAAAAATGTAACGCTCAACATGGCTGCTCAATCGCAGGAAACCCCGCCTTCTGAATGAAAGAGCCAATCGCTAATTGGTAAAGTCAGCGCATCACTGCAGCTGCCATTAGAAGCATCCCGGTTTCTATAGAAACAGTCAGCATTCCGAGACATGCGCTTAGGACTGCGCATGCGCACTGGCTGATCTAGCCTGAAAATAAGCTTTTTATAATGCTTTTTGAGCAAAAGTAACAACATTTAGTGAAAGTGAAAGTCATGACATTTGCCAAGTATGGTAACCCAAACTCAGAATTGGTGCTCTGCATTTAACCCATCCAAGTGCACACACACAGCAGTGAGAAGTAAAGACACTGTGAATACACACCCGGAGCAGTGGGCAGCTATATATCCAGCACCCAGGGAGCAACTGGGGGTTCAGTGCCTTGCTCAAGAGCACTTCAGCCATGGGTATTGAGCGTGGAAGAGAGCGCTGTTCATTCACTCCCTCCCACCTACAACTCCTGCCATTACCAAGACTCGAACCTGCAACCTTCGGGTTACAAGTCCAAATCTCTAACCATTAGGCCACAGCTGCCCCAGCACAGTTTTATGACACAGTTGTTGTTAGATTTCTTTGGTGATTTCAAATATGAAATTTAAACGTAAGTTTAGTGAACAGTTTGGGAGAATTGAATCTTTCCCCATACACAGTGATAGGAGCTGCACTTGCATGCCCGAGAGGCGTTTCAAAGATGGCCACCGAGTGACATGACTTGCCTTTAAAGGGACTTTGGTTTAACCCAGCATTTTTTAGAGTGTGGAAGTTTCTAGTGAGTCTGAAGACCTTGATTAGCTGGTGCAGGTATGTTTCATTATGGTTGGAGCTAAACTCTGTTTAGATTTGTTTTTGTTTGTGAATGTCAGTGGGAATATGTACTCCATTCCTCCTTTTTATCTTTCTCAAAAAAAGAACCGTCCCACAATGTATATTGAGCTCAGTGAATGAAATGTAATGAAAAATGGATTAATTTACCCAATGTTTGTTTATGCTTAGCACAGCAACATGCTAACGGCAAACTCTTCTGAAATCAACTACAGTCAAGTTTTCTGAGTTCCTGCTTTTGGGGAGCATTTCATATTATACACTAATGAGTTTCATTTTCAGTTCAGTGTGTTTTGGAACAGAGCTATTGGGTGGGTGTTCTTGATGCAGAGATAATGGAAAAACACACAGAGGCTGTTCAAACCTCCTGTGAACAGGTCTGTGGGGGGTCTGTGTCTTACACACTGTAAGCAGTATTTAGGGGGTCTTACACACACACTCACACACACTGTAAGGTGTGAGAGGGGGTCTGTCTCTGAGAGGACGTCTGTGACCAAGAGAAAAATATGCTGATTTGTGGAATTTAAGGGAGGAGACAAACACAACAGCTCAGCACTTTAGGATCCTGCCTACCTCTCTGCCTAATGCTGGTGACAACAAAACACACACACTCTTACATTACGACACAAAACAAACACTTACTGTACAGCCACACAGAGCGATACAAACACACACGTACACTGGCCATAGTCAGAGGTGCTCTGGGGCTGTAATAAGATTTAGTCACAGTGCTGGGCCAGTTCTCAGCCATATTGGGGTCACAGATGTGGTTGTCACCTTGGCCCCTCATCCATAATTCAGCATTTTAATATAGCGCCACCTCCTCTGCCCCACTCTTGAGGGCTTACAAGCCACCACCCGCGTCTCTCGCTCTGTTTCTTCCCTCAACCTCGCTTTCCTTTTGTTTTGTCTTTTTTTCCCTGACACAGGCTGACAGTAGCTGTCCATTTGTTGAGAGCAGTTGGTGTGAAAGGAGGTGTTTGATAGCCAGTAGGACGTTGCGTCGTTCTCTGGCCTACGCAGTCGTTCTGCCTCTTATGCGCGATGAGAACAAAGCAAGGTGACACTTTGACAGCATCCTTCGCTCATCTCCTCCATCACTCTCACATTATCACAAAAGAAGGAAAAGAGAGACGCACACAGTCAGCAACCCCTCCCCTCTCTCTCCTCCGTCCCCTCTCTCTATCCATCTCTATTTCTCCTCTATCCTGCATGTTTGCGTGTGTTAGGTGGGGAGATAAGTACTCAGGGGCAGTATCATCAGTTCTGATGTAGTGACTCAAAGCCACATCAATCAGGACACAAAGGCCGTCAGACCCCATAATGGAGAAAAGCGTGACAAATTCGCTAATGAGCTTTACAATGTGACCTAGACAGAAATTCAGTGGCATCCACTCAGGATGAGACGGATCTATACAGCTGCTAATGTAGGTAATCATGGGTTGGGTGGTGCAGTGAACAAATCTGTGATGGAAAGCAAAAGGTTGAAGGTTCATGGAAATCCCTGTGCTTCTAATGATCTGGAACAAATTCAAATGAGCTTTAAACGTGACTAAGCACATATTCATTGTCTACAATGCTTATTTCTCAATTGAAATAGATTATAAGTCATAAAAATGAAAAAATATATATACATATTAGTTAAAGAGATAATTAACCCAACAATGAAAAATTCTGCCATCATTTATTCATCCAAACCTGCATGAATTTATTTCTTCTGCAAAACACAAAATATATTTTGAAGAATGGTTTGTCCAAGACAAAGATAACGATCAAAGTGTGCACATCCTACAGGCCAAACGCTCAGTGCGGGTGCTCAACCACAAAAAACTGCACACAGAAAAATCTAAGATGGCACACCACAGTTTCAAAAAGTAGAAAAATATTTATTCTCACCACAGGTGACATTTTGAGCCTAAAAGCTCTCATCAGAGGTCCAAGACAAAGAACTGTTTTATCTAATGAAAGTCAGTGGGGTCCAACATTGTCCAATATTGACTTTCATTGTACAAATAAAACCAGTTGAAACAATCTTCAAAGATCTATTTTTGTGTTCCGCATACAGGTTTGGAATGACACACATTGAGAAAAAAGGTACAAAGCTGTCACTCGGGAGTACCCTAAGTTAGGAAAGCTAAAAGATACATCCTTGTACCTTATTTACCCCATAAATGGTACACATTAGAACCTTAAAAGTATATTAGTACTTTAAAAGTACATATTGGTACCTAAAGTTTACATATTAGTACATTTTGACAGTGTACCGCCCCAGTGACAGTTTTGTACCTTTTCTCTGAGTGCAAGAGAGTGAGTAACGGATGACAGAATGATCCCTTTCAGCCAAACACACACACACACAATAAAAGCATCTTGTCCAAACATCAGATTCAGGCATGCCTCAGTACCTCTGTATATTCCGTATGGCATTTTTCAGCTTTCAGACACAGCCTGAACCTCAGTCTGAACCAACCCTACAATCACTTCCCACACACAATAGCTAAACCGCCAGAAGATCAGTCACTTTTCTACGAAAGTCTGGGGGTTCTCAGAGCTTCCCAGAGCACCAGAAATAGGCCGGTGATTGTGCCTAATCTCACCTACCTTTAAATGTCATTTGAGTCAGAGAGAGAAAGACAGTGAGAAAAAAATAGAGAGGGTGGTGGGGCTATAACCTACCTACTCACACTGCCATCGGAAATTAGTGTCATGTGGGAGTGGGACCTACTGAGCCTAGAGAGATAAAATGATATATATTTCACTTTTTCATTCAGCATGCTTTTGCCATAGCTTTAGTTATCTTTATGAATACATTCACGGGATAAACAGAGGTTCATCTGTAATCGCAAACTGATGGGTAAGCATCAGATACAGTCAATAAGGAGTAAAGTAGAGTTGCAATAAGAATACTAAGTCTTCACGATGGATGGATGGATGGATGGATGGATGGATGGATGGATGGAAAATGAATGCAAGAATGGATAACAGCAGGTAGACAGACTGACAGACAGGTGAATGAATGGATAGATCAATGACTGGAGACATGCAGGTAGATATACAGTACAGGTGGATGGACGAACTGATGGATGAAGACAGGAAATGGATTGGTGGAGACATGCAGGTAGATATACAGTGCAGGTGGATGGACGAACTGATGGATGAAGACAGGAAATGGATGGATGGATAAATGGATGGAAATTGGCAGACAGACAGACAGAATGGATGAGTGAATGGATGGAGACAGAGATAAATGGGTGGAGGATGGATGGATGGAGAACGGAAGGTAGACAGACTGACAGACAAGTTAATGAATGGATGGATGGAGACAGGTAAATGGATTGATAGGAAGTGAATGGTAGATAGACAGATGGATGTACAGATCAATGGACAGATGTTTGGAGAGTGAAAGGTAAATGTACTGTAAAAAATTGCTGTAAAAATACAGGGAATTTTCTACAGTAATGTACCGTTCTATGTAAATACAGTTAAATATTGTAAATTTTGATAATATATTAATAGCAAGCTACTGTTCACGCTTTTACTGTTCAAGAATTAAAGATGATTTTTGTGAGCTGTCAAAATTGAAATGGACGGTGCATTCACCGGCTTGCTTTTCTACTTGCCGACTAAGGTAATTGCGTTGCATTGAATGAAGTTATCAATAATAATTACTTTTTTATGTTTATATCCAGTGAACAGTAAACAAATCAGCAAACCAAGTTAGCTAGCTTGTTCATTCAAGTTTAACTTGTTATTTTGCAATCTAATCAAACACCCATGGTTTATGTGATCGTCTATTGAATTATTATTATTATTATTTTTTTTTTAATCTATGTGATAGACTGGGCTTTATTTTACCAGTTGTTGTGGGGTTTATTGAAATGTGCACTAAAGTTATGCTAACAGTTATAGTTATACCATAATTTTTTTATTATTCTGTCAGAGAGAAACTTAAAGATTGTCTGTGTTGGTCTAAGATTACTTTGCTGTTACAGTGTGTAGGCTTGTACCTATATTTCATAATGTTTCTAAACATTAATTATTATTGTTGTTTGCATCAGTTGCTGGTGACAAAGTCACAGTTGGAGGTTGGATGTTCAGTATTGAAAGCCACATCATGTGAAGGCATCCAGGAAAGCTTCCTCACAGAGCTTGCTGCAGTTTCCGCCAGCTACCGTCTTCAACTTACAAAACCAAGAGAAAGCTACAAGGACATTGGAGTTTGTTAAAAGGTAAATATTGTTTGAATGTTTTTGCTCCTCTTCCCAGCTTTGTTTAGAAATAGTGATTCTCTCTTTTTACCTCCCATCCCCCCTCTCTATTTCTTTATTTCTCTCAAACATATAGGACCACAATTAATCTTTACTTGCCACACCTAACATCCCATATTTCTCTATTATTAAATTTTAGCCACTTTCATTGTTGTGAACCACGAGAGGGAAACAAAGGCAAGTGACTGTTTTGTCGAAGAAGACAGGGCAAGGTTTTATAAAAACCTTATGAACTTTGAGTAGGACAGTATTTAGAAAGGTGAAGTCACATGTTCTGCAACCAGATGTTCATGTCAAGTCATAGCATTTTGTTCTGTTCAGTCCAGTCTCACTGGTGAAGTGGAAACAGTGTCATTAATAATGCTTTAAAGGGTCATGAAACCCCCTGTTTCAGCACTGGTTAGTTCTCACCACAGTTTTAAAAAATGCTAAAAAGTGGGTGTGGTGCGCTGCGGAGTGGAGGGGGAAGAAGGAAGGCAAACAGCACACACAGCTTCGGGTTCAGACAGTTTCATTTTGCTCCCATCGAGATAAAAACACAAATAAATGCACAGCCATTTGCACTCTGTATCGAAAACATACATGAACGTGCTGTTGCACCTCTGATAACTTTTTAAGGCTTGTTCTGCAGTGATTATATTGACGGGTTGTGTCATGGAGCTGTAAAAACAGTTATACTCACTAAGTGAATGAATTGCGTTTGTGCCGAACTCTTATTACAAAGCAAAACAAACACTCTCCTTCGATTCATGAACGTTACTTTCAGATAATGTAGGCAATCTCTCAGTCTGAAGCATCTGTCCGTTGTTGTGACGTCAACACGATGTAGATTTTAAACCCGGAAGATGAAAGTAGCTCAAAAAAGCTTCAAATTAACCAGTTTTCTCTAATAGTTAAAATTATTGGATGCTAACATTGTCTTCTATGATGAGAAACACAAACACCTCTGCTAAAATCTCAGAAAAAGTAGTCTGGGGTTTCATGACCCTTTAATAAAAGCCTAATGTTTTAAAGCCATCTCTTGTCTGAGCAATTTGTGTTCAAGTAATTAAGTTGTTTTCAATTTTAGAATGTACATTTTTAAATCATTAGCTTCTAGCAGTGTTATGTTAAGATCAAATTCTACATTACTTTAATACATTTTACAGTAATAAAGACCTTATGAAATTACAGTTGGAATATTAAAATAACAGTGTAATGACAGTAAATACTGTAAAACTTATATGTTCTACTGCACAGTATAATATTTATACAGTAATAAACTGTTGTTGCAGATTACTGTAGGTACACTGTAGAATAACAGCATTATGCTGGCAAATGTAGCTGGCTGCCAGTAGTTTACTGTAATTTAACAGTGAAATTTTTTGACGATGGAGACCAGCAGACTGACAGACCGACAGTTCAGTATGCTTTGTTCAGTATGAGAGTACAGATAGAACAGCAAGTAAAGGGGGCATGCAAGGACAGAGACCGTCCAAGCAGTTACAGAGAGAGAAAGACAATCAGAGAGATTGTAGACAGAGAGAACAGCTGTAGGGTGACTGCAGAGCTGCAGGGAGACAGGAACAGCCGAAGAGACAGTCAGTGAGACAGGCAGTCATCATCTGAGCAGCTGCAGGGAGTGAGAAGGTCAGATCAGTCGCAGAGAGTTACAGAGCAGCCGTTTGGGAGACAAGCAGAGGAAGAAGCCAGATAGAGACGTGGCCAGGGAGGTGGTGTCGCTACACCTGGGAGACAAGAACAGCCCCGTGGGTGTCTGAATTTGAATATGAATGTCTTTCCTGATTCACAACAAGGGCAGTGACAGGGGCACTTTCATCTGCAGCAAGCACATCGTACAGTGCATTAATCACAGGGACGCTCGAGCACCTCCACCAATCCAAACACACCGACCTTGAGGTTACAAGAAAGACATTAGGGCTGCCTATCCTCTCAAAAGAGGGGGGAGAAAAAGCTTTCAAGGTAATGAAATTCTGCCATAAGTTAAATAAAAGACTTGTGGGGACAGGCCTGGGCGAAAATATATATAAAAAAAAAGTCAGGGTAGATTAAATTGGATTTCTTTCTCTCCATCACCCCTCCACCCATCCTTTCTTTTAAATTAGGTTTAAGTGCGTGTGTGGCGTATTTCTTCTTTCTCAGGATAACAGCATTACCGTCCAGAATGAATAGAATCATTTCCAAACCAATTAACCTCTGACAGAACGGATGAGTGGACAGGAATGAGAGCAAGTGAGGAGAGAGAGTGTGTGCAGAAGAGAGAGAGGCTGATATCTTTGAGAAAAAAAAAATAAGAAAACGGGGAAAAGCTTTGCACAAGGGGACGAAGTGAGTGACAGGGGTCTTAGATAGTGACAGGACCGGCATGACAGCGACAGTTAGACTGCGCCGTGAGGTAGAAGGAAGTAGAATATCAAATGGCCACCTCCTCCCAGTCAGTTTCCCCTCCGCCAGCCACAGTGCACTGCTAGCATTAGTATTTGACATTAGTGTGCACCCTGCTCATTCTCTATGCTGAGGGGTGTTTGGCATCCAGCTGCTATGGCTCCATTTAGTTAATTAAAGGCTCCATTTAGATCTGCAGCCTGCTGGCTATGAGCATGTCAATCAATAGCAGCTCTGTGGCTCACGGTGGGGCAGAACGACTGATCCAACACCCCCCAGCCCCAGTGTGTCTAGCTCCTTTGGCCAAAGTCTGGGTTCTCAAAGGCGCCCATCTTTAAGTTCAAATACATCAATGACAGCAACTCACCCAGCTTCCATATTTCTCCTTATAAATGGCATGGACAGACTCTCTTTATTCAGGGCTGGAAGGAGAGAGAGAGCTGGAAAGAGCATCATCAGTCATTCAGAAAACACAATTTTCAGACTTCCCAGCATTTCACATCATTTTGCATTTGCGTTAAACCCCAGCAGATCTGGAGCACTGTTGCGACACAAATATTGTGTCAGTTTGAAAATCCTGACATTCAAATCTTCAAATGCCCTTCTATAACTTACCCACAATGCCTTGCTGGAGTTATTCCAGGCCATTACATTAGGCAGGTCTACGAGCAAATATACAGTGGTTGATCGTTAAAACACATTTCTACTAGCAACCCATAAGTAAAATTAATTAAGTGCTTACTCTCCATTCCCAAGAGAGTGATCTTTTATTTTCATTCCTCTCTTTTTTATTTTTCACCCCCTTGGATAATTGCGGTTAGGTTGCATGACTAGTTACAGACTACAGCGGGAGGGTAAGTGTTAAGCAGGGGGTTTGGTTGGTCAGCATAGGCTGTTACTGTCTTCACCGTAAATTACATGGTAATGCATTGTTTTTTACTTACAAAACACATGAATTTGATAGCATTTTACAGCAAAATCACATAAATGTGATGTTAAACCATTTACAGTTTTTCACTTCTTTTGTGTGCAAGAAAATCATACAGGTTTGGAACAATATGAGAATCAACAAATGAGGACTATTTTCACTGTCTGCTTCCTTTGACATCAAAGCCCAGGATAGTTACTAGTGCTGCCATCAGCTAATCAAAGCGTCATTTTCATGCAGAGTGATTAATCACATGGCATTCATGGCTCAGGTGATCGACTCAAAGGAGTGTCCGGAACATAGCGCCCATGCCAAAAATGGCATTAGCATTTGGAAACGGCACTGGAAATATGCTTGTGCATTTATTCATATCAACTATCTCTCGTTGAAAGGCAAGCGGATGTTATTGGACAGCCTGATCTCTCTCCAGCCCAGAATAAAAAAAAAAAAAATGTACAAACATCTATGCAGGCAACTACCAATGACAGTGTGTTTTTGCAAAGAGATTGAAGGCATCCAGAAGGAATGCTCCTCTATTCTCTCTGTATTTAAACAAGTGTATGTGTCCTGCCAGGTCTATAATGAGGCTGCTCCTGGATTCCAAAGTGGACCGTGGGATTAACTCCTGAGAGTAATACCTCTCCTTGGACGGGTCATATAGCTGTCAGGAGAGGGTCTGTGCTCACATAAGGTACCGCCCATTAAAATGCTAATGTGCAGATGGAGATAAAATAGAGGGGAAATAAAAACACCCCACCTCAGCGCTGTGTCTGCAGTGTTACACACACTTACGCATACAGGTCTTCTCCCCCCCCTCCTCCTGACATAATTCAATCAGGGGATTGAATGGATGAGATCGCTCACCCTCTCCATTTCCTGAAGCACTTGATCAGATTAATTGATTGTCCCCCCCACCCTCCCCAGTCAGCAGCAAGATAGTAGGAATCAAGTTTACATTGATGTTTTCTATGAAATGCTTCTTTGATTTTACACCCATGTCAAAATTCAGAGCAAAAAATAAAAAATGACAAAATAGGAAGAGAAAAAAGTAGAATTGATAAAGGTGAAGGATGACATGGATGGATAGACAACTTGCTCTTATTCAGAAGAGCCTGTGTTCTGAATCATGAATCAAATGACTCTTAGAAGCCATTAAAAAGGCTCAAATGTATGAGTTACTGATTTGAATGAATTTAATGAATCAATCACTGTCTGAATCAGTTCTTGACTTACTCACTGAGCCACAAGTCATCAACAACACTAACAAAAGAAAACAGGCTACTAAAAGAATAAATAATATTCATTACGGGCCAGAAGTGAAAAACAGAATCATAAACAGAATCATTAAATTACCAACACAAATGTTCAGCACAAAAACTCTTTCAATTTCAATGCAAATATTACTGGTTGGCAAGGTTTTTTTTGGAAAATGGAAAAGAAAGATTAGAACACCTCTGTCTAAAAAATCTGTTGCATTAACAGCATGCAAATGTTTGTGTGGGTCTAAACAGATTCATTAACAGTGGTTAATTCATATTTAAAATGTTTATTGCACCACATTTTCACACTGAATATTCATCTTGTTGTGAATAATCCTTACAGCTAGTTCACATTGTCCCAAAAATCATTTTTTAACTCAACCTGTTTATTCAGTGTTTGTTGGGTCTTGGGAAGCTTGAGCAGTCCGGTGTAATTTTCCAAAAATGCTGATGCAATCTGACGTCATTGCTAATCAGTGTTCACAACAGTTCCCGTCGACTCCATAGAACCAAATGAACAGAAGAAACAGGCTTTTCAAAACACAATAAAGCATGTTTTGAGGATAGAAAAAATATGTGCTGTGTATTTAGCATTAAATAATAAAATGTGAACAATGCATGCAGAAAGACAGTTTTTTTGGGGATCTGCCAGATCCTCGTCTCTATCAGTGACCACAACATCAGATACCTCTCTCTCTCCTCCTCTCTCTCTCTCTCTCTCTCTCTCTCTCTCTCTCGATGGAGATCCCTGGAAAACACTTTGGAACACCATAAAATTGATGGACTCTTCTGATAGCAGCAGGACCATGTGCAAGAGATGCACAAACACAAAAAGAGAGAAAAAGAGTGAGAGAGAATGAGAAAGACCTCCTGCTTACTCTTATCAGTCTACTGCACATGTTCTTAACACACCACATGTTAAAGCTTTAACTGTGGAGACAGCAAGAGTGAGAATTGTGAGGACTCGTAGAAAGAAACTTGCATTCAAACGCTGTCCTTGACATTTAAACAGCACTGCCTGTTCTCATACATCATCACACACGTACACCTCCTCCCTGAATACACACACCTGAATGCTCACACATGAGCAAAAGTTTCAAACTCAATGTTTAAAGATGCAAACGCACACAGTAACACATGAAAGGGCCTTCTTCTAAAGGACC